>NC_064850.1:37840951-38440951 GCF_024139225.1 Suncus etruscus | reverse complement strand
AGGGCCACAAAATGTTGTACAGAGGGCCGCAAATGGCCCGCGGGCCGCAAGTTTGAGACTCCTGGTTTAAAATAAGATGTTTCATTGCTAACAGGTAACCCAGTCATGTTATATTCCTAAGCAAAAATTGTTGTCAACAATTACAGCACATTGGCTATTTTTCTGTTAAACTTTCTGAAAGATATAAGTTTTTTTCTTTTTTCACTTTACAAATGATTAGGGTAATAATCTGTTTGGTTTTGTGTTAGGAAATAAGGGCCATAAAAGAAAACAACCAAAAAACACTTCCCCTAAGTGTCAAACAGTGACCATATAAACAAGAGCTGGTTGATGTGGTTAACAAATAGCTGAAGAGAATTGGTGAGTGTGAGGAGAAAGGGGAGATGGAAATTCATGGTAAAGAAGGAGAGGTCTGGGTTTCTGGACACAGTTAGAGCCAGGGAGAAAGGTAACCCCTGACTGTAGAATAAACAAGAGACTATCATACCATCATTGGCATACAGGGCATCTATAACACTCTAGCAACCCAGGGGCTGAAAAAGGAGGAAGGGGATGAGAATTAGTCTAGTAATGCTGATGAAGACTCACTCAGGAGTGAGTGGGAGGAGAATGGAGTACATAGGGGAGGTCAGGTACACAGAATAGGGTTCCGAGGACTTGGAACTGGTATCACACCAGGCAGGCAGAAATGTGGACCCTCAGAGGCTAGTTTTGCCAAAGAGAGGAAATAGGTTCTTGATCTAAAGAGCCCTTGAGCATATGAGTCATCA
Organism: Suncus etruscus; assembly: GCF_024139225.1. NCBI lineage: Eukaryota > Metazoa > Chordata > Mammalia > Eulipotyphla > Soricidae > Suncus > Suncus etruscus. Next base: position 38,440,181 of record NC_064850.1, on the reverse strand, counting down.
CTGACTTGCAGGGAGTCTACTGCCTGTTTTTCCCAGGTGCTGGGAAGAGGGACCGTTTCTGGGTTTAGCTCCTGGAAACCACGGCTGATCTGGACTCAAGACCAGCAGAGTGGTTGATGATGCAGACCAGGGAGCTGACTGAGCCCTGCAGACACAACCCCAGGCTAACATGGCCCACCTGTGCCTTACAGCCCTCTTCTGTCCCTCTTCTGTCCCTCCTCTGCATGACCACCCTCCTGTCCTTTTTCAGACCTTCTCTGCATCCTGGGCACTGTCAGCTCTGGACACTGCCAGACACACCCCCATGGCTCCCAGCTCTGGTATCAGATAATCCAGCTTCATCTGAGCACACCCTGGATCCTGCTCTGCTCCTGATCTGCAGGAGGATGGCTGAGTCCTGCACTGTCTCCAGGATCCCAGCAGGCTGAGCCAGTGCAGAGCAGTCCCAGAGGCTCTGATGAAAGCCCATTTCCCTTCCAAGCCCACAACCCCACCTTTAAATAAGAGGCAGTTCACCAACACCATTTGGCCCTCTGGGTCCAAGAACTTGACCAGTTCTGGCATTTTCCCGTGGGTTTTCCTCTTCATATAACTATTGATATACTTCTTAGTATTAGTGGCATCACGGAAGCTGGCAGAGAAGGTTTCTGCACCATACATCTCCTGGGCCTCTTTCTGGAAGCTTTTACTCAGCCGCAGATTCATGTCCATATACAAGACATTGCTCACGTTCAGCTGCAGGGGGCCCTGGGACAAGCGCAGGAGGCTCAGCAGTAGTTTGAAGCCCCGGTGGATTTCGGCTTCAGGGGTCTTGGTGAGGTTAAATTTGAGCCCCTGGAGGGTCTCGATCTGGGTGGTTTTGCTGGCTCCCAGGGCCAGCAAGGCCATGGCTGAGGAGATGCTGAATGGGGAGAAGATCACATTGGCCCCAGGATTCTGGGCTGTCAAGAGCTTGTAGAGGCTGAAGGCGAAGTTGGCATTATTCGCTGCTAGACTAAAGGTGTCCACGGGGGGACCCTCGTACCAGAACTTATTCTGGGGATCCTTCCATATCACTTTGTTGTATGTAAAGAGGCAGAGGACATGGGGCCAGAGTGCAGTCCCCAAAAGCAGGGCCAGCAGGGGAGACATGATTCCATTCCCAGTCTGGAAGGCAAATGCAGCAATGAGTGTTTCCCAAAGGTCATAGCCCAGATCCAGGTGCACAAAAGACTGAGCTGGGCATTTCTGGCTCTCAGTGGTTCAGGATCTGTCCTGTTCCCCATAACTGGGCTTCCCAGATTGGCCTATATGTGGAGCTGGGGTGTTCTGTGCAGGGGTGTCTGACACTCAGCATCAATTTGTCAATACTGGTGGCTTCAACCATTTCCCATCTAGAGCATTGCAGGAGAACAGCATCACACTGACCTACAAGATACTAAAAGGGGCCCTCATCTACTTCATGAGGGAATTCATCCTCCCCATCAGAGCTTTACTACTCAGTTGGCTACCTCCAAAGTTTCATAGCTTAAAAAATGCCCAAACTTTGCCCCAACCTGGTCTTTCCCACATACCCTCAAACCCCAGTACTTCCATCCATGGCCTGGACTTCTCTGTCCCTCAGTATTCCCTGGACCCAGACCATCCAGTCCCTGGACTTACTCTTGCCATGGCTGTGTGAGTAGAGCAGGACCTTCAGATTTTGCAGAGGAGAGACTGGCTGAGATGGACCCAGTAGTATCCACATACGCCAGGAGGACCTACCTCCACTCTTCTGTCCTGTCCTCCTGTTCTGTCCTATCTGGTCTTGCCCTGACAGTTCTGTCCTCTCTGGAGACAGATTGTTGAAAAGTCTTTGAGCTCAGCTGGGAAATCTCCGCCCATTTTCCCTCCCCTGGACCCAGCCCCATTCTGTCCTCCATTGTCTTAATGTATGAGCACACAGGGAGGACAGCTTTCCAGACCTTTGGAGGGACACCCTACCTGATTCCTTCCAAGGGAATCCCCATATTCCTGCAACCTATTTGTATATATCCTGATTTGTGGTTTGAGCCCAAGATTGTGGGTTCATGGACCCATTACAGCTGATCTGTGGCAGGAATGAGATGAGATTCTCCAAGGCTGTGTCCAAGTCATAACTGATCAGAGGAGGGACAGATGGATAAAAACAAGACAGTGAGGTGGTTTTAGGGTCAGAGAAAAGCTGGCTCAGGCTCCTAGGCCATGATTCCTGATAGAATGGTCTTGGTTTATGGAACATGACAGTTTCTCTCTACCTTGAATTTGGGGGTCCTTGATGTAACCCTGTACTCCAGCTCATTTCCAGATGCCACAAGGGTTCTGCCTCCTTATTTTACTGCCCTGTGACTATTTATGAAGCTTCTTCACTCAGGTTGGTGACCCAGAGTCCCCTAAGTGCATTTGGTAGAGGAAGGGGCCCCAGAATTCTCCCCCAGGCTCCCCCATGTTCACCTCAGGGGGCCCTTGGCTTGGTTTGTCTTTGATTCCTTTGTTCATGGCCCTGAGACTTTGACCCCCAACCTCAAATTTTGTTTCATGCTCTTGTGGTTCATGGCAACTTTTGGGGATGAATAATGACCTCAGAGGTCTCCTATGGATTCTCAGAAGTCACACATGGTCTCAATTTCAAAAGGCCACAGTTTATTGGTATAGAAATGAAGATGATGACAATGACTGACCTAACTCAAGTTTAGAGGCTAGGGGCCACATCAAGAGACAACATGTGGAGGAAGGAGGATGAGGAAGAGGTGTGGGAGCTTGTCTCAAATTTTAGAACAATCCACAGTGATGGACCTGGAAGGGAGTTGGTTTCTGATCTCTGGGATTTGTTATTCCCTCTTGTCCTTGGGTCATTATGTCCTAGAGGGTCACAGGTTCACGTGGATTAACTCCACCTCTGGTGATTTGTTCCAGAAGATGTGGGCAGTGGCCTCTTTTCCTCAGGAAACTCAGCTGTGACCTCACATATCTCAAGCTTACAGTAGTGTAGGCAAACAACATCGTAGAGTCCCATGACATGCAGGGCTCTGAAAGATGGTCTGGGAAACTGGAGAACTGAAGTAACATGTCCCAAGTTTACAAAAGGTTCTGGAATGCAGCTGTGCTGTGTTCTGGTGAATTTTTTCAGAGTTAGAGGCCAGGTCCATGGTGGGGATAGCTGGGCCATCTCTTCCACTGCTTTGTAGGTGGCTCCCAGGTCCCGGATGGGGAAGGAACTCTGATGTACAAAGTGAAGAGACAGCCATCCATACCTGCAGCAATGTCTATTTCAATCCCAGATTTACCCTGATTCATTCTGTATAATGGGGATCATCATGGGTGGAGGATTCATCGCAGGGGTCTCAAACTCAATTTACCTGCGGGCTGCAGGAGGCAAAGTCGGGGTGATCCTTGAGTGCAAAGTCAGTAGGGTGTATGACCCAAACAACTAAAACAAAGCAAAACAAAAAAAAAAGATTCCTCTAGGGCAGGGCCACAAAATGTTGTACGGAGGGCCATTTGCAGCTCGATGGCCTCGAGTTCGAGACCCCTGGTAGAGAGATCAAGGCAATGAAAATCGGGGCAGGGCTGACCCTTTACAGGGTGCACTCCAACTCTCTAGTATTGGGTCTGAGTTCTATGTGGAAGTTTGAGTGTCCACCACCGGGGGTCCAATGTTAGATTACTTTTAACTCCTACATGTTGGGTTTAGATCTCCAGAGGAAAAGTCCTGCTTCACTGTGGGACACAATGGCATGTGTTTGAATATATAGCATGAATGTGTACAAGTGTGTTTATGTGAGAGTTGGTGAGTCTGTGTGTGTAGAGTGTGAGTGTAAAAGTGTGTGGGTCAGGCATGTGAGTATGATCATGTGGAAGTGTGTGTGAGAGTGATAGTTTGTGAGTCAGAGTACTTGGACATGTGAATGTGTGAGAGCATATATGTGAGTGCATGTGTGTCTTTGGGGTTATCATCATCTAAGAGTTTCTTATTTTAATGATCTTATTAACTTAATTGTCTCTGTTAATTTTTGTTATGATTGTCTGCATTGCTATGATTGTCTTTTGTGTTATGATTGTCTTCAATGTTAAATTGCCTTTGGTGTTATGATTATTTGCAGTGTTATAACTGTCTTCAGAATTATGATTGTCTTGGTGTTATGATTGTCTTCAGAGTTTTGATTGTCTTTGTGTATTATGATAGTCTTCAGTATTATACTGTCTTTGGTGTTATATCTTCAGTGTTAAATTATCTTCAGAGTTATGATTGTCTTTGGTGTTATGATTGTCTTCAATTTTATTATTGTCATCAGTATTATGACTGTCTTTGGTGTTATGATTGTCTTCAGTGTTAAATTGTCTTCAGTGTTATGATAGTCTTCAGCGTCAAATTGTCTTCAGAATTATGATTGTCTTGGTGTTATGATTGTCTTCATTGTTATGATTTTATTTGGTACTATGATTTTACTAAGTGTTAAATTATCTTCAATGTTATGATTGTCTTTGGTGTTATGGTTGTCTTCCACCCTCTGGTGGAAAATCATTATGAAGGCCCCCTCAAGCTGAAATGAGTGTGTAGTGTCTTTCACTGAAACATTGGTGCACATGGCCCCTGTTTTGAATGGCTTCACATTGTTCTGGTCCATATACCTGCATTTCTCACTCTGCCAGGCTCCCTAGAAATTCTCCCACACATATACTGTAAGAGGCATGTTTCTAAAAAAAAAAAAGTCACATTAAAATAAAAAAATTTAAAGTATTATTGTCAGTCAGATGTGTTTGTTTAAATACAATTTTTACCTTTCAAGTTTTAAATTGTAAGAGACTGTGGACATAATGTAAAACAACTGGAGCAGAGGACACAAACATACAATACTACAATTTTTGTTGTTGTTGTTTTGGGGCCCCACCCAATTGTGCTCAGGGGTTACTCCTTGCTCTGAGCTCAGAAACCACTTGTGGCAAGCTCAGGGAACCATACGGGCTGCTGGGAACCAAACCCAAGTCCATCCTAGGTAGGCCATGTGTGAGACAAATGCCCCACTGCTGTTCTATCTCTCTGGCACCCTGAATATTGGCCATTTTGAACAGATATGAATCACAGAACCAATAAGTTAGGAATATATGTTTCTTCCTAGTAAACTTGTTATTTTCTCTTCCATTCTCTGACCATCACTTTCCTTATTTGGTTAACATTTTTCTTGTGGCTCTTGTGAGATAAGCTATATATGTTTAACACTGAAAAATTTTATTGGCATACAGTTAGATATTTATAACATTAAAAAGTTGTCTCTTTTCATTCCCCTTTCTCTTAGGAGGAAAATGATAGGCCAGGGGAACAGTACAGGATCAACCCAGGTTTGATTCCAGATACCAGATGGCCTCCTAGGCATTGCAGAGTATGGCTCAGGAAGACCCCCTACCCACTACTGAGATAACCCTAATGCATTGAACTACTGACCTGGTTGGCCAAGTATTTCCAGAAGTGGACCCAGAGTTCCAGAGTACTGTTTGGAAAATCCCTCCATCACCTAAAATAAATAGACTTGCTCTAGATATAGACCTTTGTGGTAAAGATTGATCTTATTTCCTGGAGATTTTAGTTAACATTTTTTAAATTTTTAATTAAATCATTGTAAATTACAAAGTTACAAATTTATTCATGATTAGGTTTCAGGCTTACAATGTTCCTTCACCAGTGTCCACTCTCCTTTATCAGTAACCCCAGATTCCCTCCCACCACCCAGTTTATCTCTATGGTGGGTACCTTTCTTCTTTTTTTTTTTTTCCTATCAGGCATGAGGTTTTTTAGTATTATTACTGAAAAGGTATCATGTATAACACTGGACTTCCTTTCAGCATCTTTTTCAGTCCTTTCCCAGAGTGACCACTTTTCTTTGTCTTGGTCCCTTCTCTGACCCATATATATATATATATATATATATATATATATATATATATATATATATATATATATATATATATATATATATATATATATATATAATTTTTTTTGCAACAACAAGGTGATGTTACCAGACTACCAATTTTATTTGTTTCCCCCCTTCCCTTTCTTTTATTGCTATTAATGCTTTGTTGCAGTAGTTGCCTTTTTTTTGCTATTTGGATGACTGGGAATCGTATTTTTTGGTTGTAGTGTTCACTCGGGGTTGCACATCTAATGTCAGTGTTATTTATGTGCTTGCTGGGGTGTCTCTGTTTATTCATGTGCACACCATATGCTCACCATGTTTTTGTACTCCTGGCTGATATGTTCTCACATCTGTGATTGCAGTGTTCTCTGTGATTTGTACTTCAACTACTATGCATAAAAATATGTTTTTCAATTCTAAATGGAAATGAAATTCAAGGGTGTGAATGGACATTTTAATGTAGAACTTTTTTTTTGCTTTTTTGGGTTACACCTAGTGACGCTCAGGGGTTACTCCTGGCTCTGAGCTCAGAAATCACTCCTGTCTTGGGGATGAGATGCCAGGAATAGAACCTGGGTCAGCCAGGTGCAAGGCAAATGCCCTACCACTGCACTTATTGAGCCAGCCCCTTAATGTAGAACTTTTTAAACATTTTTATAAAGTATAAAGATTTTATAAAGTAGACCTTAGGACATAAATTCCATTGGTGAAGAGTTTTCCATATAAAGGCCAATTCCCACTGTCTATCTTCTTCCAAAGGTGCCTTATGCCAGGACCTTGCCCGCCCCCCCCACCTGCAGCAGATTATTAAAGTCACTGATGGAATGGAAGCCACTGGAGAAGAACCAACAGCAGGGAGATGAACAGGTCCACCTCCCTGATTCCAGCCCAGGTACTAAAGGCCTTTCTGTCCCAGGCCACCCCAGCAGCCTACCATAGAAGGTGTAGATGGAAAATCCAAGCCTAGCCAAAGCCCAACTGAGAAGCTGCTTTCAGAACCTCCTACAACTTTCTTCTAGGTTAATCTCTTGACCATATTTGCATCACTCACTAAAATCCTGATTAAACTGTGTGTTCTACCTGTATATATCTTAATAGCTACTCTTTTGTTCTATGCCTACTCTGAACAGATAATTATGTATCCAACTTTAGTGGTTTAATATTAGTTTGCACAGTTTCAGGGAAATGCATAATGTTGTTAGATTTTTACTGGTTCTCAGCTATCCTAGTGAATGTCTCCTAATTGCTGTGATGCTTGGTTATGTGTATTATTCAGCAACATATTCTCAAATTATGTTTGCAAAATTATGCTAATGTCTTTGTCTACAGAAGTTGATGGAAAAGGGACTTGGATACTATAGACTCTTACTACAGAACTCAATATAAAAATGTTTTAGCAAACTACAGAAATGTTCTTATGATTTTGTTTAGAGAAGTTTATGGAAAAGGAACTTGAATCTCTAGATTTGTATTACAGCGCTTGGTGTAAAAATGTTTAATTATTTTCAAATGAAGTATATCTGCACAAAGGTTCTTATGTTTATGTTCAGAAAAGTATGAAAAAGTTGTAATAAGTAAAAGACAAGGATATGGAAAAAGCTGATTGTCTTCAGAAATGTTCTTATGGGTTTGTTTGTTTGTTTGTTTGTTTTGGTATTTTTGGGCCACACCCGGCGGTGCTCAGGGGATACTCCTGGCTGTCTGCTCAGAAATAGCTCCTGGCAGGCATGGGGACCAAATGGGACACCGGGATTCAAACCAACCACCTTTGGTCCTGGATCGGCTGCTTGCAAGGCAAACGCCACTGTGCTATCTCTCCGGGCCCCTCTTATGGTTTTGTTTAGAGAGGTTTATGGAAAAGGAACTTGGATGTGCTAGACTCGTGTTAAAATGCTCAGTGTAAGATTGTTTAAGATCTTGTTTTCAAACTATGTAAATCTTCAGAAAGGTTTTGTTTATGTTCAGAGAAGTATATAAAAAATTTTGGTATGTATAAGACAAGGATATGGAAAAAGCTGATTGGATTTAGAATGATGTATGCACAGTTTAACCTATGATGCTTTGTACAGCCAAGTCTACCCTCTCTAGCAGTGATTTCTAGGAATTAGAAAATTTCTTCATCATCTTACCATCTTACTTACTGCTAAAGAATGTTTTTATTTTTATTCCCAAAACTTTTACTGTGTCTATTCAAATTTATACCCATTCTGAAGATTTATTTTGAATCTGATGGCAGATATAACTTATGCAGCCGTCCTAAATTTTTTTTGAACAAAAAGAGTGAATCATTAGGTCATACCCTGCCTTTATCCACAACAAAGGCATGTCTCCACCTTCCTGTTTATTTTCACCAAGCCCTTTGGCTTATAAAAATCAACTTGGATAGGTACTTCTGTCTCTCACTTGACCTTCCCTTTTCTGGTTGAATTTGTACTGGTTGGTTAATAAAGAGGTTTTTTTAGAACATGGAGTGGAACCACAAAGTGAGTAGCCAATCTGATTCCATAGTTCTCTCCTGACTGGCTTGGTTTATTAATTTTTCATGGCTACTCTGCATCAGACCATTCACCTGGGATTGGAAATATGGCATGTTGGGTGATTTCACAGTCATCTTGCTCTAATCTAAATATAGGTTAAAAGCTATTATCCCAGTCTTACTGTGTTTATGCAAAATAACAACCACTTTTACTATTTTTCTACAAGCTCTGCTCTGGGTATAATGGACTTACCCATGCTGTAGGCAGCAGTGGTACTACATATTCTAGGATCTTTTAGCTTGCAGAGAAAAGTAGTATATATGGGGATCACAGCCTATCAAGTCCATATCAATTTCTTTCATTTAACAAACAGAAAAGGGAGAAATGTATCTAACACAAAGAGCACACACCCTGCTTTCCCCTAGTCCCCTAATAACATAGGGCTCATACCCTGCTAATCCCTTAAATACACAGATTCCACACCCTACTTTCCCCTGACCTGATTGGCTAAGGAACATTGTAAGCATCCTACTTCCACTTAAAATCAACTGAGTTATCTCCCCGAAGTGGCTCTCAAATAGTTTGAATATTTAAGCATTCTACTCACCTGGGATCCGACATCTCCTGCATCATCTACAAGTGTTATAATTGTCTTCAGTGTTATGATTGTCGTCAACATTATAATTGTCTTCAGTGACACAATTGTCAACAACATTAAAATTTCTTCAGTGTTGCAATTGTTTTCAGCGTTAAGATTTTCTTTATTGTTATCATTATCTTTTGTGTTATTATTATCTTTGGTGTTATGATCATCTTCAGTGACTTTGACGATATGATTGTCTTCAGAGTTATGATTGTCTTTAGTATTATGATTGTGTTTGGTGTCATGATCATCTTTAGTGCGATGATTGTTTTGTTGTTATTATTGTCTTCAGAATTGTGCTTGTTGTCACTGTATGGTTGTATTTTGTAGTATGGTGTCTTTAGTGTTGTGATTCTCTTTGGTGTTATTATTGTCTTCAGAGTTATGATTATCTTTATTTTTATGATTGTTGTCAGTGTTATGAGTGTATTTGATATTATGATTGTCTTCAGAGTTATTGTTTCCAATGTTATGACTGACATCAGTGTTATGATTATCTTTGGTGTTATGATTGTCATTGGTGTTATGATCATTTCAGCATTATAATTGTCTTCAGTTCTATGATCGTCATCAGTGGTAGAGCTTTTTCCAGTGTTAAGATTGCCTTTGGTGTTATGGTTATCTTAGGTGTTATAATTGTTGTCAAAATTATAATTTTCTTTAGTGTTATGATTATCATCAGTGTTAGAGTTTTCCTCATTGTTTTAATTGTCTTCAGTTTTATCGTTGTCATTAGTGTTGCATCTGTCTTCAGTGTTAGAAAATCTACCTGGGAATCTAAGCATTCTCTGACAGAAGGTAGAGGGATCACAGGACAGAAAATGGGAGTTTAATGCTGTGAGAACCTGAGAGACTCCAGTTCCTCTAGTATTGAGATCTTTAGGGTGTTTCCCAGTAAGCTATTCCCTCTATTTGACTATAGAGTGCAAACAGGGTTGAGAAATGTTTCTTCAGTTTACTGACAAACAAGATACCCTGTATTTGGGATTTTCGTGGTTGACTGTTTCATAGCCACTTGCAGAGGTTTTACCTAAGTCCCAACCCTATCTCTATCCAAACAATCTTTCTTCTCCTGGCATGGTTTTGGTTGCTGGAGAGGCAGAACTTGAAGACAGAAAAGTGATCAGAGTTATTCCTATAAGCCAGATATTATGAGTCTAATCAGAAAGGTTCTCTGCATCGAGGTCATGACCACATCTTTACTACATCCCATCTTGTCTTTTGAACCTGAGATTCAAATCAACTTCCAGTGAAGATCTGGGGGCATAGGAGGAGGATAGATCTTTGGGCATTGCCCCCTAAGGATGTCTGTCTGTATAGTTACCCAGATATTTCTTCAATCCATCCCTCTCCAAGATTCTTCCCATACACTCTCAGGTCAGCAGGCTCAAATAGCAAATGCCCATGGATTCACAGGGCTGCTGCTTCTCTCAGGAAGGTGTGGGGCTGAAATTAGATAATGGTACATTTTCATTATCTTTCCCATGAAATAGAGATGTCAGACTATTGTGCAGCCCAATGAACTCTAAACAAACAAAACTCACACAATACAACATATAGTCATGTGCACATGCACGCACACATACCTTCACACATCCAAGAGTACAGGTGACATAAGCACCATGGGAACCAGCCTGGATGATAACGGCACAAGCCAATCTCCTGATATGCTCCTACACTCTAATACCACAAGATTGTAGTCAAAGGCATAATATGGATAACTTGTCTAAAGTATTCATTTCTGTATCTTTCCTAGAAGCTTCTCCTGCATGTATATCTTGGTTCAAATTCATCCAAAGTCTGAAGGTTAGATGGAGGCTCCATCTCTCGCAATAGGTCTTCACAGGCAAAGAGATTGGAAATCAGGCCATCATTGGTCCTGCTCATCCATTTTATTCTTCATGTTCTTTGGACCAACTCTAACCCACTCAGCAACCTTTCCCACCATATCTCTACAGCACCCGTTAGAGACAACCACTGTGGGGACCTGCCATGCTTGGGTTCAGATCGTTGAGAAGCTCCAGCCATTGCCCTGCTCTGTGGCCTGTTTGCCTCTTTCTGTGTTTCTCTTCTTCCAGACCTTGACTTGTCCAACTCACCCCAAAAATGTACAGTCTAGCTCCAGTGCTTATTCTTCCCTGAACACTCATGATGACTGTGCCCTGTGATGAGATCTGATGTCTCAACTGTCCCAACACTGAGCTCAGCTTCAGTCATTTTTCTCACATGAATGTGAGCACAAGACTAGAAGCAATCCGATTGAATGAATGAGGCAAATAGAAAGCCTGTCTTGAGTACAGGGGTGGATGGGGCGGGGAGGAGGAATATCTGGGAAATAGATGGTGGTAATCTTGAACTGGTGAAGGGGGGTGTTCTTTATATGACTGTAATCATACAACTACAATCATATTTGTAATTATAGTGTTTAAATAAAGATAAAAAATGTGTTCATTGGAAATTTACCACTAAGCAACTGAATAATCCCAGGTGAACTAGTCTTTGGGCTGAGAAGAATGGGCTCCTCTGTGAATGGGTGTGGGCAGATTCCTCCAGCTCCTATTCCTGCCAGAAGGCCCCACACTCACCCTGCCACCTTGCAACCTAAAAATAGTCCAGCTCCACAACTGAACCATATCAAACCTCCATGCCACTAAATTCTTCCTGCTCCTGGAGTTCAAAGCTCAAAATTTCATAGTAATAATGACAATGCACTTGATGGAAAAATTTACATAGAAGACTCAATGAGGGAAACCAGTAATACAGAAGGCTCCATTAACACGTTTTCTTTTATAATTATATTTTCCATTTTCTTATAACAAGAAATATGAAGCAAATTTGTTTGTTTCTGCTAAAGGGGAAGGTTTGGGGAATGAGAGGGAAACTAGAGACATTGGTGGGCATTGGCAGTAAACTTGGTGTTGGAAATTCAAATATCTGAAACAACTGTATTGCAAACAATTTTGTAAATCAGTACTATAATAAAAAATGGTCCAGAACACTTTATATGGAGATTGACATTTACTTTCATAAATGTAAATATACTTTATTCCATGTAAAAACTGGGAAGACTAGTAAAGCTGAGAAAGAAGGATGATGGGAAATCTCTTTTGTATTTGCTAGGTATTTTTGAAAGTCTTAAAATATGAGTTATTGGAATCATTTCAACTACTATAATTATTGTGTATAAATATAACAATCAAGATTCTAAAAATTCTTTTGGAAAGGAAGAGTAAATGTTTGAGACTTCCAATTGTCATCTTGGTCTTATTATCTGCCCACCTTTATTGGAGGGAAAGTAACTAAACACTGAGGAACGGGTGAGGTTGTGTGCCATTAAAACTTTATTTACAAGAAACAGGTGGCCCCGTTATCTTTGGCTGGAATAGATGGACCTTGCTGTTCCCTTTTACCATATTCCAAGGAACAAGCAAATATTGTTCTTTTCTTAAATCAAAACTTTCATCTTGACAAATAGTCTGCCCTTTTTTCACTGCTGGTAAGGGACAAAGCTTTGAGAAAAATTCAAGAATCATTCTGGTGCCCCAGAAACTGAATTCATCATGTACATCACTTCTTACATAGTCAGACCAGTCAGAAAATGTCTAAAGGGTAATATAATGTGAGCCTGGCATAAGAGTCAAACATTTGACACAATAATATTTCATCTTCCAAGGGTGCATATCCCATGTTTATCCATGAATTAATCCATGCTCCCTTTCATAATTTAATTAGCCAGCATATTAACATGGGAGGGAGGAGATAGAGCATCAAGAGATGGTTCCTACTCTGAAAGTAGACCAGATCAGTTGTTGGAATTCAGACACCAAATCAGCTTTAAAAGGACAGATTGTTTGCTTGAAATCAGGATAAAAAAGTTTTGTTTTGAAAGTTAAATAATATTTGTATATTCTTTGGAAGAAGGTACAAAGAACAGTTAGGTTCATCTATTCTAGTTAAAGGCTAAGGGGCCACCTGTTTCTTGTAAATAAAGTTTTATTAGTACACAACCTGACCCATTCCTTTGTATTTGGTTACTTTCCCTCTAACAAAGATTCTATAAACAAGAAGATATGTGAAAAGTCTTAAACATTCACTCTCTATCACTTTGCAAAAGAAAACTGCCAATTCCTGATCATTATATCATTACTCAATAGTATGAGTCACTGCAGCAATGATCCCAATAAAAACTCTTATTTGAAGACTTTTAGAAAATGCATAACATACAAAAGCAATAACAGAGATTTATAATTAGTCCACCACCTGGAGGCAATCACTGATTACAACTTAACTATATGCCTTCTAGTCTTGTGCTCACACTCCTGTGAGAACATCAATGAAGCCAATCTCAGTGTTAGGACAGTTTTGTCCAGGTGACTCATCAGAACTCATTACAGGACACAGATATCATAAGCATTTAGGGAAGGAATGAGTAATGGAATTAGCCCTTGTATGTGTATGGAATGAAGTGGGCAAGACAAAATCTGGAGAAATAGGGTCTCAGAAGGAGGCAAACAGGTCGGGGGGATGGCTGTGTCCTCTCAGCAATATGTACCCAAGATGGCCAATCACCACAGTAGTTTCCTCTAAGGGACACTGTAGAGAAATGGTGGACAAGATTGATGAGTGGACTTAGAGTTGGGCCAAACAACATGGAGGAGAGCATGGATAAGCAGAAGCAGGGAGGGTCTGTCTTTCTTTGCCTGGTTCCTAGTTTCTCTGTCTTTGAAGATCAGCTGTGAGAGATGGAGCCTCCTCCCTAACCCTCATCTTGGCATCAGCTTGGACCTACGTGCAGCTTCTGGGAAATCATCTGAGATGAATACTTCAGTCAAGTTATCCATGCAGTGCTTTTGATGTGTCTTATTATGTGCCTTAGAACATTTTTTAAGGAAAAAAATTGCATTAAACATTTGCATACCCCGAACGGAACTGCTCAGGGTATGGTAATGTTTTTTTTTTATTTAACCAACTTTATTACATACATGATTGTGTTTGGGTTTCAGTCATGTAAAGAACATCACCCATCACCAGTGCAACATTCCCATCACCAATGTCCCAAATCTCCCTCCTTCCCACCCAACCCCCCCATCCTCTAGACAGGCTTTCTATTTCCCTCGTACATTCTCATTATTAGGATAGTTCAAAACGTGGTTATTTCTCTAACTAAACTCATCCCTGTTTGTGGTGAGCTTCATGAGGTGAGTTGTAACTTCCAGCTCTTTTCTATTTTATGTTTGAAAATTATTATTGCAAGAATGTCTTTCATTTTTCTTAAAACCCATAGATGACTGAGACCATTCTGCATTCTGCAGGGTATGTGAATGTTTAATGCGAAATTTTTCTTACTAATGCGATTTTTTATAAACTTTATTTTTTTTATTTAAACATCTTGATTACATACATGATTGTGTTTGGGTTTCAGTCATATAAAGAACACCACCCATCACCAGTGCAACATTCCCATCACCAATGTCCCAAGTCTCCCTCCTCCCCACCCGACCCCTGCCTGTACTCTAAACAGGCTCTCAATTTCCCTCATACATTCTCATTATTAGGACAGTTCAAAATGTAGTTATTTCTCTAACTAAACTCATCACTCTTTGTGGTGAGCTTCCTGAGGTGAGCTGGAACTTCAAGCTCTTTTCTCTTTTGTGTCTGAAAATTATTATTGCAAGAATGTCTTTCATTTTTCTTAAAACCCATAGATGAGTGAGACAATTCTGCGTTTTTCTCTCTCTCTCTCTGACTTATTTCACTCAGCATAATAGATTCCGTGTACATCCATGTACAGGAAAATTTTATGACTTCATTTCTCCTGACAGCTGCACAATATTCCATTGTGTATATGTACCACAGTTTCTTTAGCCATTCGTCTGTTGAAGGGCATCTTGGTTGTTTTCAGAGTCTTGCTATGGTAAATAGTGCTGCAATGAATATAGGTGTAAGGAAGGGGTTTTTGAAATGGCCAAAAGACACATGAAAAAATGCTCCACATCACTAATCATCAGGGAGATGCAAATCAAAACAACGATGAGATACCACCTCACACCACAGAGAATGGCACACATCACAAAGAATGAGAATAAACAGTGTTGGCAGGGATGTGGAGAGAAAGGAACTCTTATCCACTGCTGGTGGGAATGCCATCTAGTTCAACCTTTATGGAAAGCGATATGGAGATTCCTCCAAAAACTGGAAATTGAGCTCCCATATGATCCAGCTATACCACTCCTAGAAATATACCCTAGGAACACAAAAATACAATACAAAAACGCCTTAGAACATTTTAAAAAAAATCTTATTACTTGGTAACAACTCTAAATTCATGGTAGTTTTCAAAGTAGGGAAGGAGGTCCATGTCTTTTAGCTCTGGCTTCCCTGCATTCCATCTAGCATTCCCCAGCATTGCTCCTATGAATCTATGGGCATTTGCCCTTTGAGCACACTGGCTTTAGAGAGTATAGGGGGAACCTTGGAAATATATGGATTGGAGAAGTATCTAGATGATGGGACAGACAGATATGGGGTAGTGGGCACAGACAGCCCTCCTCAAATTGATTGCAGGGATTCTGGGAATTACCCTGGCAGGGAGGCTTCAGGGTAGGTTCATCCTTCAGAACTGGAGTGCTGATCTCCTTGGATGCCAGCTCATAGCAGGCTGGTGGTCAGGGTAGAGCTGAGACACAGAAGTGGAGAGATGGGGAGGTTTCCCAGCTGAAGCTCAGGGACTTCATTGTACTTTGGCTGCAATCAGGGAGAAGCAAAACAGGACAGGACAGAAGGAGGGACAGGAGATCAGACAGTAGAGTGGAGGCGTGTCCTGCTGGCTTATGTGGGCACTGTCTGACCCACCTCAGCAGTCTCTGCCTGCACAATCTGAAGGTCCTTCATCTTTGCTCTGATCACACAGCTGCAGTGAGAGTAAGTCCAGGGGTTGGTTCCAGAGGATATGGAAGAGACAGAAGTGGATATAGTTAATGGAACTTGAGGGTGTGGAAGGACCAGGTTGGGGCAGACTTCATGGATTTACAGAGCTACAAAGCTTTGGGTGTACCCAGCTGAGCAATAAAGCTCTCATAGGGAAAAGCCCCTTACCTCTGTGGCCTGGGACCAAACTCTCAGCCCACAGAGTATCGAACCTCAGTGTCCTTATAGGTAAGTGTGATGCCACCCTCCTGCAAAGCTATAGATGGGGATGGCTGAAGTCTCCATTACTCCTGACATGGGGCTGTGCTAGACATCCCTGCACAGAGCACCCTACCTCCACAGATGGGCCAGCCTATGGAGCCCAGCCACGGGAAGTGGGACAGATTCTAAACTTCCAGGAGCCAGGAATTCCCAGCTCAACTTTTTGTGAGCTTGGACCTGGGCTGTGACCATTCATTGCTACATTTGCCTTCCAGACTAAGGGTGGACGCATGTCTCCTCTGCTGGTCCTGCTTCTGGGGTCTGCACTCTGGCCCCATGTCCTCTGCTACTTATCAAACAAGAAAGCACTATGGAAGGATCCCCAGGATAAATTGTGGTACGAGGGTCCCCGTTTGGACATCCTCAGTCTACTCCGGAGTAACATCGACTTTACTTTCCGCCTCTACAAGCTCTTGGCAGCACAGAATCCCGGGGAAAACATCATATTCTCTCCATTCAGTGTCTCTGTGGCTTTGGCCTTGCTATCTCTGGGGGCCCACGGCTCCACCCATACACAGATCCTCAGGGGCCTCAAGTCTGACCTCTCACATTTCCCCGAGGCTGAAATCCACCGGGGCTTCCAGCTGCTGCTGGGTCTCCTGAGCACACACAGGACCCCCGTGCAGCTGAATGTGAGCAGCGCTGTGTTCCTAGATCATCAGCTTGGACTTCATAGACACATCCGTACAAAGACCCTCAAAAAGTATGGCTCCGACATCATTCCCATCAACTTCAAGAAGACTTACAATGCCATGCGACTCATCAATGAATATGTGGATCAGAAAACCCATGGGAAAATACCGGACCTGGTCAAGGACTTGGACTCACGGGCCAAGTTAATGCTAGTGAACTGTCTCTTCTTTAAAGGTGATGTCACAGGTTCTGGGAGGGAAATGGGCTTTCATAAGAGTCCTCGGGTTGCTCTACCCTGGTTCAGTCAGCTTCTAGGTCTGTGTCACAGGCAACTTTGCAGGTCTTAACCCTCAGGAGGGCCAGCTGTGGGTTCTGGGTGCAAAACTCAGGCATGATCCCCATTCCCAGCACTGTACATTGAGGGGAGCAGACCAGGCTCCCAGGCAACACTAAAAGCATGATCCACATTGTAAAGGGGTCCCTTTTGGTCAGAAACCTGTTTCCTCTGTTTAGCATGACCAGCCCCTATGGCCCAAGGTTCCAGCTGCCTGGCTCAACCCTGGGTACAAGGGAATCTGGGCAGAGCTCACAGAATGGGCTACTCAGAGACAGTTTCTCTACCATTCTCTCTGCCTCCAGCCAATTGGAATATACACTTCGACCCCAAGCTGACCGTCATGTCCAAATTTGTCGGGAGCAAGGTCAGCAATTTGCAGGTGCCCATAATGACAGCCAAGAATGTGCAGGTGCCGTACTTCCGGGATAAAGCACTGGGCGCAACTGTGATGCAGGTTCAGTATTCGGGCAACAGCATCTTAGCTCTTTTCATCTTCCCTGACTCTGATCGTCTGGCCGCGGTGGAAGCTGCTCTATTCCCTAGCACTCTTCAACGCTGGAGAGAGAAGCTTAAGATAAGGTACTTTCATCCCATCTCTGCAGGTCCCCTTCCTGGGTCCTCACCTCCCTGTGCCCACTACCACAGTACCCCACCAACATGAATCTGTGTTGGTATCTCCGGGTGGGTGCACAGTTGAGGATTCCTGGCTCTGGATACCTGTGAAGCTCTAGGGGTGCCAAAAAAGATGGAGGATCATCTTCTGCTGAGAGAAACTTGCTTTGGGGTGCAGTAAGGACTCCAAAACAACCCAGCACTCACTTGCCTCTTCCAACACAATCTCAAGAGAGTGGGATGGGGGAAAGAGAGATGATCAGAGAGGGCTGGGGAGAGACAGTCCTGGGGGCACTGTTGCCTAAGCCAGGATATAGTCACTCACTTATTCACTCACTTACACATTCACTCACTAACTCATCTGCTTGCTCACATATTCACTCAATCACTTATTTACTCCCTCTTTCATTCATTCATTCACTCATTCAATTTCTCACTCAGTCATGTATTCACTCACTCACTCACTCACTCAGTCTCTCACTCATTCTCTCACTCATTTGCCCACTCTTTTATTCTCTCAATTCTTTTATTCACTCTCATAGTCATTCACTGACTCACTCATTCACATATTCATTCATTTGGTCACTAATCTACTCACTCACAGGATCCAACCAAATCCATTCATTCACTCAGAATGGGGGATGATCCCTGAGCTGAACCAGACCCCAGGCTCTTATTCATAGCCTGAGTTACTCAAGTTTTCTTTGGCTCCCAGAAAAATGACCCTGCAACTGCCCAAGTTCTCCATCTCCGGGAACTACAACCTGAAGCCTGTCTTGAGCAAACTGGGCATCCACCAACTCTTCTCCAAGTGGGCAGATTTTTCCAGCTTTGCCAAGACCAGAAACGTGTTCATTTCCCAGGTGAGCTGAACCTGCAAAACCTCAGGCCTCTGAGGTTGTCATGGTCTGGGTAGCTGATGCACAGCGGTGAGTCAGTGATTGCTGTGTTTCCTTTGACCTCCCTATTTCCCTGGTACTCTGATGGACTGCCACCTTCTCCTGCCCAGGGATCAATCCAGGCCTTCCAGCCTCTGCTCCTATACCATGAGATGGGCTCAGTATTGGGTTTGACACTGCAGAGAGCTGTAGCAGGAACAGCTCAGGAGTAGTGGAGCCTTTTGGGCTGTGCCGAGATGCCCTTAAGGGATAGAATACAGACCTGCTCAGACCCCCCAGAGCAGAAATGTTGATTCCCACCAGGGTGGCTGGACACATCACACCTAGTCATTGGTCAGTGGAAACAGTGCAGATAGGAGGGCAAAGCCTGGCTGATAGCTGGGTTCTAGGGAAACATGAGGCAGGAATTTCCACTGCTCTGCCCCAGGGTTGAGTTTAGCAGCTGGCTCCCACCACAGAGGCTCCATCTAGGTGCTAAAGATAAGCACAGCTCCTGCTTTTCCTGCCCCTGCTGGTGACAGCTCTGTGTCTTTCACAGGTGGTCCACAATACTGTGCTGTCTATGTCTGAGAATGGCACAGAAGCAGCAACAGCTACAGGTTTCAAATATGTCTATCAAACCTTCAATGGGAACACAACGATTATGGATGTCAGCAGACCCTTCCTCATGGTTGTCCTCTCTGAGGACACACAGAGCATCCTTTTCCTGGTCAAAATGACCAACCCCCAGGAGACCACCACTCTGGCACCAAGCCTGGACTTAAAACAAAAGCACAAGATCTTGTATTAGTGTTCTACCGAAGAGCTCTGCCCCTGTTTCCCCTGAGTCCCAGTGCCTCCCCATGTCTGTGTCCTGCAGGGGACAATAGTCTGAGCAATAAAGACCTTCAGCAGCACCCAGCTGGCCTGTAGCCCTAGGTGTGCCTGGGGTGACCCTTCAGCTCCCTGCCAAGATCCAGCCAATAATGACACCCAGTCTGTCAACTTTGGGCCCTCCATCCTCAAGACTTCTTCCAGGCTCTGAACTGGTGGCCTGGATGTGCAGGCAGGGGGAAAGCTGGCACTCAGTTGCTTTTGACCTCACTGAACTCTGGGTACCAAGTTAGGGTCCATTCTGTCCAGGGGCCCAGGTGTTATCACTTGACATGGTATGCAAACAAGTCACTCTCATGCCTCACCTGAGCTGCCACCCCTGCTAGGACACCTTCCTCCCTGCCTCAGCACCCCAACCTGGGACTACATCAAACTAAAAAGCTTCTGCATGGCGAAAGAAACCCTACTTAATGCAAGAAGACAGTTAACAGAATGGGAAAAAATCTTTTCACTCAACATATCAGATAAAGGGCTGATATCTAGAACAAGAATGTCACCGTGCCAGGTCAGTACAAGCTGCCTCCCAGTTTCTGTTCAGTTCACAGCCCCCCTGACTATCCCTGGGAGGGTCATTACTGTAGGAAAAAACAGTGTCCTTGGATATCTCCCATGAAAGTTGGTCAAAAATAGAAAGAAGAAATAACTCAGTCAGACACTGGGAAGTGTACTCCTGAGTGAGAGCCTTAGAAGGGACAGACACAGAATGTGTGGGCTACAAAAAGACACTATATCTGAGAAAAGACAACTGCACAAAGACAGGAATAACTAGAAATGGTCTTACATGGGGGGATATTAGAGGTATGGAGCTAGGGTAAGAATGAGGGGACACCAGGACAATATTGGGGGGATATGGACACTCTGGGGAAGGACATGAAGGGGCTGTGTTAGTCATGAAACCATGCCCAACAGCGTTGGAACCCACGTACAAAAGTACAATTAAAGACTTTGAAATAAAATCTCAAAAATTTGAAGTGGAGGGGAGCCTATGTGGGGGAGGGTGAGGGGCTCATATGAATCAGACTTACTGCCTCTGCCCCACCTCAGTTATTCATCAATTATTACCCAACCAGAAGTTAGTCAATGGTGCTGGACAATCTGGCTAGGGCTCCTGTGCAGATAAACCTGGTGAGACGCCTCGGGTCACCCCTAAGAGCAGGAGACACCTGCCCGCTGCACAAGGGACTCTGCTGTGAGTACCTGGGAGACCATGTTGGAGACAGGAGGGTGGGGAACCTCATATCTGGATTTGGGGAAAGAGGATCTGGCATGTATTACTCATGCAGGAGCATTTGGAGCAGGTAGGCTGAACCTTCTCCCTAGAAGTGAGACATCATAGGACTGCAGGGTCCCCCTAGTAGCCCACCAAAGTAAATGGCTGCACCATTCCCCACAACCTCAGAATAGCTTTGTCCAGACCAACAGTATATGGGCCAGGTGGTAATGAGATCGTCCCAAAAAGAGAGCACAAGAAATGGGGCAGTGTGGGTTTGAGGCAGGCAAGAAGCAGTACTGGAGTTGAGGGGATAAACCAAAGGTGGCAATGGACCTAGGGATGGGTCACATGCTCTTACCAGCTGTGGGCCAGAGGACAGAGCAGTCAGGGGTGTCTGTGGTGCCCAAGGTCAGGGAGTCCTCCAGCCCCTCTCACACCCCGATTACCTCAGCCCGTGCACCCTATCTGGCCCCTGCTTAGAAATCTCTTAGGAACTCAGTGCAGTGGACAGAGGGTGACTACTCCTGGGGCTGAGACACTGAATAGGAGTATGGGTTCAGCCTGGCATGTGCCTGATCTCTCTATGGCCAACCATTTCTCTTAGAGTCCCTGAGCCATGCCAGAAGTTATTCTGAGCAATGAGTCAGGTGTAAGCCCTGAACATCACTGAGATTGGGTCCAAACCACAAAACAGAAACAAAAACAAGCAACAAACACAAACAAACAAAAGATGTGTGGACAGAGGGAAGAAGTTACATGTGGAGAGAATGTGGTGACATGGACCAAGGTGCATAATCCACATTTTAGTGGCCTTGAATAAGTTTTCTATGCAATACAGTCCCTCTTTCCACTACACCACCAGGCTGTGCCACAATCCAGCTGGGTGGCAATGGTGTGAGCAGTGTCAGCCAGACAAAGGTCTTTTCTCTCAGGTTCTCCAGAAATATATAGGCTGGTGTAACCGGGGGGGGGGGGGGCTGGAAACTGGAGGAGGGGCTCTCAAGCCTGAATTTGGGGTGATAAAAAGGCTAGGCAGAGGTTAAGCACCAAAACTGGGCTGGGTGTGAGGACTAGACTCTATTAGATGTTAAAGAGGGTCAGAGAGGATTTGTGGGGGACATTGTGTCTCCTATTTGGGGCAGGTAGGTTTGTTCAAAACAGGGATGAATCCACCTGCTATGACTGAGTGAATCATTAATGACAGTCAGGGTCCTATTTTTCTTTCTTTTTTTGGGGTGGGGGTCACACCTGGCAGTTCAGGGATTACTCCTGGTTCTATGCTCAGAAATCCCTCCTGGCAGGCTCAGGACACCATATGGAATGCCAGGATTTGAACCACCATCCTTCTGTATGCAAGGCAAACACTTTACTTCCATGCTATCTCTCCAGCCCCAGGGTTCTATTTTTCAAGGAGTTGATAAATACTATTACTTGAACATTTCTTAGGCCAGCTGGATATAATGAGTGCACATACGGATAGTGTTTAGTGTCAGGGACATTGGGAGTTTGGCACTCATGCATGGTCTCCTGATATGAGTGAGTTTTGGGAAACACTTGTGGATTTATGGGGCAGAAGGAGGAGCCACAAATGAGATCCTGGACCCCTTGTTCTGTCTCTGTACCTGTTGGGTCCTGTTGAATCTCTATCTCCCATTCTGGGTTTATGGTTCCATATCTCAGTAGTTGGGTGATCCTAAGAACTCCTTGGATACTCTCTCTTTCTGCTGCAGATGAAGAAGCTGTGCCCACAGATCATGCATCTCACCCCACTCCTCCTTCTCTTGGCTATGCTCCTGGCCTTTTCTCATAGTGTGCAGTTTCCACATGATGAGAACTCCCCCAGCCTCAAGATTGCCCCAAGTAACACCAACTTTGCTCTGAATTTCTACCACCTAATCACAAGCAAGACACCCCAGGAAAATGTCTTTTTCTCCCCACTGAGCATCTCAGCAGCCATTGCCATGCTCTCACTGGGGGCTGGCTCATTCACCCGCACCCAGATACTCCAGGCTCTGGCCTTCAACCTCACTGAGCTGTCTGAGGCTGATATCCACCAGGGCTTCCAGGACCTACTGTGCACCTTCAACCTTCCCAGTAGTAGCTCAAACACCAAGATGGGCAGTGCCTTGTTCCTAAGTGATGGTCTCCAGCCACAGAAGAAATTCCTCACAGACACCAAAGAGTTTTATGAGTCCAGTGTCTTCCAGGTCAACTTTGGGGACACTAGGGGCACGACAAAGCTGATCAATGATCACGTCAGTAATGAAACTCAAGGCAAAATCACAAATTTGGTGTCTGGGCTCAGTCAAAATACACTGATGGTGCTGGTGAATTACATCTATTTCCAAGGTAGGAGCATCTGTTTTGTACCTTATCTCTCCCATGCATGTGCTGGCTCATGACATTGAGGAAAAAGATGCCAAAGGATCAAATGAAACATTAGATGGGCACTACTTGCACAGAATAGGATATTACTGTGTCAGAGGAGTTAACTGTTGTGCCAGGCTACCTTCATTTACCCTTATGTATATTTTCTGGCTGTTCTCTGTATGCGTGACAATCATGTCCATGATGAGTTAAGTCTCCTGATCATCAGAAGGTTCTTAAAAGCAGCAGAGATACTGCTCTAAGTTTTGCAACTTAACAACAGGGTAAATAGGTTATTTTATTTAACTGAGGTCAAGATGAAAGTTTACTTTGAGAGTGAAGAAATATTTGTTTTTTAAAGAACAAGGCCAAAGGGATGAGTAAGGTCCATCAGTCCAGCCAAAATCTAAAGAACCACCTCCTTCTGGGAAACAAAGACTTTTTGGTACACAAAACTGGTTCATTCCCCATTTTTGGTTACTATTGTTCCAAGCAAGGCATGTCTAATGCTAGGGCAAGATGACCTCTGAACCTTTCTTTTCCTTTAGTCCCTTGGCAAAAAATGTTTGCTAATACCTGACTGATATGTATATTCTCAACAGTTACTTGTATGTCAATAACATGATCCCAAATAACACTTATTTATACTCATAAATATGACTATATGGGTATATTTTCTAATATAGTGTCATCTTCAGCCCCACTGATGTACACTGTTGTGTTGGGTGTTAGAAAGAGGGAGCTGAGGCCAGTGAGGTGGCACTAGAGGTAAGGTGTCTGCCTTGCAAGTGCTAGCCAAGGAAGGACTACGGTTCCATCCCCTGGTGTCCCATATGTTCCCCCCAAGCCAGGGGCAATTTCTGAGCACTTATCCAGGAGTAACCCCTGAGCATCAAATGGTGTGGCCAAAAAAAAAAAAAAAAAACAAAAAAAAAAGAAAGAGGGAGCTGTGTTCTTCTGAAAAGAAAGATGTTCACACTCCTGCTGAACCTGCATTTTGCATTATTCCCATGATGGTTTTACAGTCTTCTAAAGCAGTAAATAAAGGGATCAGATGCAAAGGTAGCAATGGATTTCTCTCATCTTCCCACATCAAGGCAACTAGTGATTACAATTTAACCTGATTCCTTCTAATCTTTCTCTCACTCTCCTGTGAGAACTTGACTGAAGCTGAGCTCAGTGTTGGGACAGTTTTGTACTATGATTCATTAGATCTCATTACAGGACATAGACACCTTGAATTTCAGAGGAAGAATGAGCTCTAGAGTTAGACCTTGTATATATGTGGAAAGAAGTGGGCAAGTCAAGGTCTGGAGGAAGAAGCACAAAGAAGGGGACAAACAGGCCACAGAATACGGGATGTCTGGGGCTTCTCAATGATCTATACTCAAGCATGGCCAATCACTACAGTGGTTGCCTCTAAGGGGCACTGAAGAGAAATCGTGGCCAAGGTTGATGAGTGGACTTAGAGCTGATCCAAAGAACATGGAGAAGAGCATGAATGAGCTGATGCCCAGTCTCTCTCCCAGGTCTCTCAGACCTGCAATGCAGGATGGAGTCTCCATCTCATCCTAATCTTTGCACCAGCTTGAATTTAGGTGGACAGGAGCAGCTTCTGGGAAAAAGTTTAAGTTATCCTGCTAAGTTATCTATGCTATGCTTTTGATGTGTCTTTTCAAGTGTACTTGAACACTCTTTAAAAATACCTTATTTATAGTGACAGGAATAATTTCATGGAAGTGGCAAAGCATGGAGGGAGGTTCCTGTCCCTTTGATATGGCTTCCCTGGGATACTGTATAGAGGATCTGCAGGGCAGGAGATAACAGGTCACTGGCATGTCTTACTATCCTACTGGCTCCCATGGTGCTGGTGTCATGTATGAGGTGGTGTGTGTGTATGTATATTTGTGGATTTGTTTGTTAAGTCCTATTTTTTGTAAAGCATTGTGTCTTCATGATAGTCTGCAGGATTTTATTCCATGAGAAGGAGAATGAAAATGTACCATTATCTTATCTCAGCCCCAAGTATGGTCAGTAATAACTTGATCTTTCCTGAGAGACATGGTATCTAGCAACACTTCCTGTCACAGAAAAGGACTTTGTCCCAATTGATAACCCCAAGGTCCAAGTCCCAAAGTGCTTCTGTGGATCTACAGGCATTTGCTATTTGAATCCCCTGGCTATGGGATCAGAGCAATGGTGCAGAGTGGTAAGTCATCTGTATTGCCAGCTCTAGCCTAGGATGGACCACGGTTCGATTCCTGGCATCCCATATGGTCCCCCAATCCAGGAGCGATTTTTGAGTGCATAACCAAGAGTAACCCCTGAGTGTTACCAGGTGTGGCCCCAAACAAACAAACAAACAAACAAACAAAATAAATGAATCCCCCAGCCTGAGAGTGTATGGAAGACACTTAGAGAAGGATGGATTGAAAAAATACCTGGATGATGATACAAACAGACACCCTTATGGGCAGTGTTCACAGCACTATCCTCCCCCTACATCTCATGCATCTTTATTGGAGGTGAAGTTGAGTCTCAGGTGTCAAAGGCAAGTCAGAAGCTTTAGAGCAGGGGTCTCAAACTCAATTTACCTGGGGGCCGTAGGAGGCAAAGTCGGGTTGAGCCAGGGCCGCATAAGGGATTTCGCTTACCAAATATTCACAATAAAAAATCGCATTAGTAAGAAAAAAAATCACAAAAAGTCACATTAAACATTTGCATACCCCGAACGGAACTGCTCAGGGTATGCGAATGTTTAATGCTATTTTTTTCTACTAATGCGATTTTTTTTTTGTGGTTTTTGGGTCATACCCGGAAGAGCTCAGGGGTTATTCCTGGCTCCAGGCTCAAAAATTGCTCCTGGCAGGCACGGGGGACCATATGGGACACCGGAATTTGAATAGATGACCTCCTGCATGAAAGGCAAACGCCTTACTGCCATGCTATCTCTCCGGCCCCACTAATGCAATTTTTATTGTGATTATTCGATAAGCGAATAATCGCAAATACTGCGATATTTGAAGGCCGGCCGCTGGCCACAAAATGTTGTACAGAGGGCCTCAAATGGCCCGCAGGCCGCGAGTTTGAGACCCCTGCTTTAGAGTATAATGAGGAGAGTGTTGCCATAACCTCAATGCAGGGAACCTTTCTTAATAGACTCGGAAGATCTACCTAAAGAAAAGTGTGCTAGTTTTTCTGTCATCAAAGTTCTGCCTCTGTATCTGCCAAGCTCATGATAGGCAAAGAGAGTTTGTAGGGAAAAGAGGAAGTGGGGCTCAGAGAAGATACCTTAGGACATCCAGGAAACAGCCCTGTATACATAGGGATCCAAACAATGATGAAATGTCAAAAACAGGACATCTTGTTGGCCAGTCAACCTCCATAAAGTTACACAACCTCCTTTGCATGTGAGATGAGTGGTGCTTCTATATATAGGACCATGTCAAATAATTTGGACTACAATATTTGGGGGTGATCCACGGCCAGGATTTGGTTCTGTAGTAGAGCCATAGTTGGAAGGCTTTGGCTTCTACTGCAAAGAGATTGACAAGGGAAAAATGTGCCAAATTTAATGTTCAAGATGCATCACCATCTTACAGTGAAGACTGGGACCTCTCAGTTTAGAAACTAATCATAAGCTTGAGAGATATAAGAAACGAAAGCTATTGCTTTGTCTACAAGGAGCTCCACCAACTTTGATCCCCAAACCTCCGAGAAACACTAAGAGAAACTTAATGATAGATCTAAGAGTAGTCCCGGAACCAGATGGACTTCATAATCTACAAAATCTACATATGGAAAAACGATTTTAATATGCCCCATTTAATCTATTCCCAGGCCCATGAGGTATCCTGGTAAGTGTTGGCTGGTGAGTACACAGAGACCCCACACTTCTTTTCTTTCTATGTCAGCTAAGTGGAAGACATCATTCGATGCAAAATTGACACAACCTGGAGACTTCTATTTGAATGAGAATACAACAGTAAAGGTTCCCATGATGTGGCAGATGGCATTTCACTGGTACCTGAGGGATGAACATGTGCCCTGCTCCGTGCTGCAATTGGATACCAAGGTGATGCCAAGGCACTCCTCATCCTTCCTAACCCTGGCAAGATGGAGGAGGTGGAAGCCGCCTTGACTCTACAGGTGCTAGAAAAGTGGAAGCACTCACTCCGGAAGAGGTGAGCAGGGGCTCCCTAGCACTGATGGGGAGTTGGGACCTTGAGCAGTCACCAGTGTGGGAAGCCTTCAGCAGGCTTTTCTCATGCCCCCAACCTTTCTCTGGAGTCTCTGAATCAGAAACTCCTTTGCTTATTCATGACAGTTCTGGCCACAAAATCTGATTTTAACCCTTTGCTACCAGAGAATAAGGCACTGTTAGTCTTCTGGTGTCTGGCAGTCACACATCTGAGTCAAGTGCAGGACCTCAGGAGTGGTCTATGCCACTAGATGAGTCAGTAGCTCCAATAAAGAAAACATAGTCAGATGGCATGTGGGGGCTTGAGAACCTCCATGGCTACCAGAGGAAAAAAAACCAGGAGGGCTTCATCACCCTTTGAACATGAGTGGGAAGTGAAAAGGAATGTTGGGCCAGAGGAATAGTTTTAACCATTGATAGTACAGGGCTCAACACTGTGATGGGATTCAATTCCTGGACCAACATGGTCCTCTGAGCATCTTCAGATATGTCCCTGAAGAACCCTGAGCACTGCTGTTGGCCCAGGTAATTCCAGGTACTGCTGTGCTGATGATCATCTCTACATTCTCAGATCCTCATATTTATCCACCTGCTCAAGCATTCCCCGAGGTCTCTGCAGTCTCTTAAATTTCTCATGGGAGGCTTATAGGTGCACATAAATTAAACAAAGGAAAGGGGAGGGGAGAGTTAGAAAGGGAAAAGATGGGAAGGGAAGTAAGGGAAAGAAAGTGAAGGGAAAAGGAAAGAAACTGGAGGGGAGTAGTAGCATGGAGAGAGGAGAAGAGAGAGGATAAGAGAAGAGAGAATAGAAGAGTGGGGGGAAGAGTGGAGAGTGAAGGGGAGGAGATGAATAAAGAAGAGAGAAGGTCCAACACTGCCATGGACTACTGTAAGTATAAAGTTCCTTCTTCCCCAGTGTAGAGAAATTTCATTTAGGAATGGACTGCTGAGCTTTTCCCCAGCAAGTGTCTCTCTGGACCAGCAAAGACAACTCCAAAATCACCCATGGGGAGTCACTCTGTCTGGTTCCCAGAAAGCCCCCCACTATAAAATAAAACAGTAATCCCCAAGTTCTCTGGTGAAATCTGCAGGAAGAGAGGACACTGGGGATGGCCTGACCCAGAGTTCAGGACAGCAGCACTGAGAATGGAACCAACTAAAACACAGTGAAGAAGGGATAGGCTAGGGTCTATTCTGTGTCCAGAGCTGACCCAGGCTCCGTCACCCCAAACTATATTATAGGACTGTCCAGTTGAGCCTGCCCAAGTTCTCCATCTCGGCCTCTTACGAATTAGACCAGATCCTGCTCCCTTTGGGGTTGACTGAACTGTTTTCTTCACAGTCCAATTTTTCTGGCATCAGCAACCAGCAGAACATGATGATGAGTCAGGTGAGTCCTCAGGGTTCTGGGTTCTGGGACAGGAACTCAAAGAGCATGGAGTTGCTGGGCAGTGGGTGAGGGCTTGTTCTGCCTCCACAAGGGATCTCAGGACCTGATGTCCTGAGGCCTCCACTGGGGACAGGGGTGCTGACCCCCCACCCAGCCCCATGAGTCTTCAGATAGTGAGACAACACTTTCTGCAGTCTGTTAATATGCCTAGGCTGATGGGAGAACTGACACAAAGAGAGGGAAAATGAGAGGGAAATCAGTCAATGAGAGAGAAAATGTGTGAGGGAAACAGTGTCAGTGAGGGGAGACCCATTGTCAGTGCCAAGGGAAACTGTGTTAGTATGAGCAGACACAAGGTTATGGGAGAGGACATGATGTTGGTGTGGGGACAGGATGTCCATATGAGGAAATACTGTTGGTCTGAGGGGACACTATATCAGTGTGAAGGGACAGAGTGCCAGTTTGAGGAGACAGTGTCTGTGTGAGGAGACACAGTGTCTTTGTGAAGGGAAACAGCATCAGTGTGAGGAGACAGTGTCAGTAAAGGGGACACAGTGCCAGTAAAAGAATACACAATGTCAGTGTGAGGAGACATAGAATCATAGTGTCAGTGACATAGTGTCAGTGTGAGGAAACCATGTCAGTTTGTGGATACACATAATCAGTGTGATTGACAAACTCTCAGTGCAAGAAGAGACAGAAGTGCACAGTGATACAGTACCAGTGAGGACAGACACATGCCCTCTTGTGAGGCAGACACCATGCCCGCCCTCCTAAGAGCAACTTTGGGCAATGAATGGCACTTAGCACTGAGCAACTGGTGCCCATGAAGATCTGCCCACATCACTACCCACCTCACCCCACTTTCAGCAGGAGACTCTTGTGGCCATGAGGGTCAATGGCCCTGATCCTCTCCCTAGCACCTCCCCTACCCCCACTGCTGTGATCTCAGCTGGTCCTTGTGCTTCCTCCCAGGGCTTCCGCAAGGCTGTGCTGGAAGTGGACGAGCAGGGAACCAAGGCCGCTGCAGCCACTAGCTTCCGTATGGCGTTTAAGTCTCAACCTCGACACCACATTTTAAGTTTTGACCACCCCTTCATCGTGGTAATCTACTCCAGTAACACTGATAACATCTTATTTATGGGAAAATTGGTGAAGCCCACAATTAAGTAGTCCCCCATCTGCCCTGGCTCATCGAGGAAGAGTAGACCCCAACCAGAGGCTTGCAAGGATTAGCAGACCTGAGGGTGCTGAGTCCAGTTCTAAGGTTTTAGCTAATGGAGCAGTGGTTCGTCCTAGATGGCTGTGGGAAGCTCTGTGCATCTGTGACCAAAGAAAGTGGTGGAGATCATTTTAAGCACTTGTGCCATTCAATGAGATGCTCACTCTAAGAATCGGATTTTATCCTTGCACATGAAGACACAATAAATGGACTCTTTTCTTCAGACTGTATTTGTGTACCTTAATCCCAACCCCAACACAGGTGTGAAGTCAACCCCATCTAGGGTTGCAGAGGCATTTGATGGGCAATGGGAGATGATAGGTGGGTAGTGAAGGGGGTCTGGTCTCAGCCAATGTAGTTTCCCTAAGGGGTGTTGTAATGATGTTGGCATCATTTGGTTCTTGGTTCTGTCACTAAGCACATTGATCACAACTCAGGAAACTAGTGGGGTCTCTGCAGGGAGTGTCTCTGACTCTCAGCTCTGCCAGGGATGGCAAAAGATGCTCTGAGATACCAACCTGGGGGGATTGGGGGGATTGGTTTGGCTGAAAGTGACAGAGGTGGGAACAATTTCTCATGGTCCTCGGTGGATCAAATCAATGTCGCAGTCCCTACACTCTGAGCTCATGGAGTTAAAATTAAGGTCGTCATCTCACTGATGCATCTATCTGTACCCAAGGGCACTTTCTGGACAGTGATCCTGAGCCCAGATGCCAAATGGGCTCCAGGCCCTGATGGGGATTTTCTCAGGTGGCTGTGGCAAGGTCCACCCATGGGGCTGCACCAGTTGGACTTTAATCCACTCCAGTTTCCAGGCCACTTGCTCAAGGCCACTATGTGCAGCCTGGTTCACTCATCTTCACAACGTCCTGTGGTTTGAGATCACTCCAAGTTTTGGGGCTTTGATCAACTCTTGATGGTTCCTTTTTTTCCTGGATGCCCCATCTCTGCCACTGACACTGCCCCCATGTATGTCTGTCTGGTCCTATTCACTATTGCCTAGGGAATCTCCCCCTGCCAGTAGGAGAGATACCCTGAAACTACTCTGGAGCTCTTTGCATGTCTAATTCCCATTCCAGAGAAATGGATTGCTGCTGCCTGTCCCCACACAGAACTGTGACAGTGGACCCAAGACTCAGACAGTGCAGATCACATATGCACAGACACACACACTCACACACACTCTCACACTCATACCCCTTCATCCTCTCACTCACATACCTCATACATACACACCCATCAAAGACACACACGCACATACACACAGTCCTGTACCATGAAATCTCTCACATCCTCACATTCTTGCTCACACACACTATCAGGCCCACACTCATTCACTGTTAGACTCATACTCACACTCTCATATACCAGATTCCTTCCCTTACTCACATAGTTGCTAACTTTCACACTTCGACATAACCAACTCTCACAGACACTCACAATCATACATTTACAGATTGAGACTCTCACACTCATACCAACATACTCATATTCTTACATAAAAACTCACACTCGTACACACATAAACCACAGATTCTCTCAGTCACATAGTCACACTGACACACCCACACTCTCTCAGACACACTCACATCCGTACACTCACATGTTGTATCACACACAGAGACATTCGTTTTCATAGTTTGACATATTCACAACCTCACACACATACAATCATACTCAAATACCACAGATTGTCTCATACACTCACACATTTGCTCACACTGACAGACCCACACTTGTACATATAGAATCATACACTCATTATACCACAGATTCCCTCAGACACTCTAGGTTAGGATAGACTCAGAATTATATGGTGGGGAGCAGTCATATAATAGGCCTAATAGGCCTATAAGCATAGGCATATAGGAGGGTGCCTATGTTTGTTCCATAATGCCTGGTGATATCAGTCCCCAAAATTAGCATACAGGAAGTTTGGTAAGGTTGGTGTCCCTGAAGGAAATCATAGAGGTGCAATGACAATGATGATTTCTCCATATATTATTTTTTTTAAGATATAAATTTACAGGAGCTCTTTCAAAATGCTGGCAGGCCACTCCATCATGATAGAATTTCAGGAAATGTGTCCTAAGGTCCTATTTATTTTGGGGGGTGTCACACATCCTGATGAATCATTCAAAAATCAAGAAGTTCAAACAGGGAGTTTTGGACTTTGGTTTGGGGTTCAGGGAAGGTTTACCTGAATAAAGAGGAGCTGGAATTTTCTATGGAAGAATCTGTGACCCAAATGAATCCAGGATTTAGCAGAGACCTCAAGGTCACTTCAGGTAGAGCTCAGGTCTCTGGACATGGCCAAGTTGGGAGCATAGGAGGTGCCATAGTCCAGAAGAAGCCACTGACTTGTACTGCCTGGCTGTTTGTCCCTGTCTGTCTGGGCTGAGATTGGGTCTCTGAGAAGGGTAATCCTGACATTTTTATACTCATATAAGAAAATCCTAGGTTACCCTCCATGACCTTCAAGATCAGGGGTAGAAATGTGAAGATGACAGGATATGAGTGGAGACCCTAGAACTCTGGAATCACTTGAAGCTCACTCTAAAGCTTGACACGTGTGTGTGTGTGTGTGTGTGTGTGTGTGTGTGTGTGTGTGTGTGTGTGTGTGTGTAGGGGACAAGTTTTTCTGAAAGAATGGCTCTTGAGACATAGACTGTTGGCTTGTGTTGGCACTGCTGTTATTACATAGGCAGTGGTCTGATGGTATAACTGGGTTACCACAGCTGGGTTCCCATATGTGAGGACTCTTGTACAGTGAACAACCATCTCATACAGCTTGTACAACCACCAGGACCCTTGGGTTTAGACTTCCTGGGGCTGGGAGGCAAAACCCTGATCTCAGCAGTCAGACATTCTGAGGTCCCTTGAGCACAAGTCCAGATCCTTGAGGAGACTCTGAGTTTCCCATATGGGGTCTCAACCCAGAACACAGGGAGATGCAGCTCTGAACAAAACTCAGACATCCACTTGTCCACCCTGTGCCTTCAAAATGAGCCCTTTCTACCAGCAATGATTTGAGGGGAGATTTGGATGACAAAAGTTTTGGCATGAGCCTGAGATAAACATGTGTCTGGCAGAGGCAGCCAGGGTGAAGGTCTAGTGTGCTATTTGTTGACACAATAGTTCCTCCCAGAAGAGGCAGCAGGGACTCCACTATCCCGAGCCTGGAAGCTGCTTTGCCTTCCAGACTGAGTGTAGAGGCATGTCTCCCCTGCTGGCCCTGCTCCTGGCTGTGCTCTGCCCCCATGTCTTTGGCTTCCCTGGGGGCACCACAGAGCCAGAGATGGTGTCCCCAGAGGAGCCGAACAACAGGACTACGGACAACAGCCTCAGTCTAGCTCGCAGCAATACCGACTTCGCCTTCAGCCTCTACAAGCTCTTGGCCACCCAGAATCCTGGGGACAATGTGATCTTCTCTCCACTCAGCGTCTCTGTGGCATTGGCATTGCTGGCCCTCGGGGCCCGTGGCAACACCCAGATCGAGACTCTCCAGGGCCTCAAGTTCAACCTTACCCAGCTTTCTGAGGCTGAAATCCATCAGGGCTTCCATCTTCTGCTGAGCCACTTGAGCAAGCCAGGAACCCACCTGCAGCTCAACATGAGCACTGCCGTGTTCGTGGACCAGCAGCTTCATCTGCTGGAGAGCTTCCAGCAAGAGGCCCAGACCCTGTACACAGCCGATGCCTTCCCCACCAACTTCCAGGATCCCCCCGCTGCTGAGAAGCTCATCAATGATTATGTGGAGCAGAAAACTCAAGGGAAAATCCAGGAACTTGTCAAGGACTTAGACCCACAGACTGTGATGGTGTTGGTGAACTGCCTCTTCTTTAAAGGTGGGGTCCTGGGCCTGGGAAGGAAATGGGCTTCTATCGGAGCACCCAGGCCTAGGTCTGCTCCAAAAGCCTGTTGGGATTCTGGAGCCTATACAGAGGCTTGGTCACCCTTGCAGACCAGGAAGAGCAGGAGCTCAGGGTTGGCTCAGGACTTGGGAGTAGGTTTGGCAGCACCCAGAAGTTAGAGAACCCAGGATGCAGAGCAGGTCCAAGAGAGGACAGCAGGAGCATGAGATGCAGAAGAGGGTCCAAAAGAGGGCAGAGAGGAAAAGGGCTGCGGGGCATGGACTGGGCAAGTGAGGTGCAGGATGGAGAGAACAGGCCTGGGATTGGCTCCCTGCAGGGCTCAGCCAGCTCCCAGGTCTACATCTCTGGTTTCTCTGCTACTTTGAGCCCAGATGGACCAGCTATGAGCCCCTGAACCTGCTCTAACATGGCTCAGTAGGTTAGGATCCTGAAGCCTACATGGGGACTCAGCTACCCCTTTTTAGACCATGAGCCCAAGGTGGTGGGCTCAGAAGTTGGAGTGTCTGAACTCTGGCATGGGGGACTTGGCAGCACTCAGAACTTACAGGGTCCAGGATGCAGAATAGGTCCGATAGAGGACAGCATGATGGATGTACAAGGAGGGGACAGAAGAGGGCAGAAGAACACAGGAGCTGTGGGGCATGGCTGGGTAGGTAAGGAGATCGGGCCTGGGGGGTGGCACGTGAAGGGCTCCGTCAGCTCCCAGGTCTGAGTCACTGGCAGCTTTCCCAGTTTGACCAGCTTTGGGTCCTGGGAGCTGAGCCTAGAGATGGTCCTTATTCCGAGCAACTGTGCATGGGGATGGGTAGAGCAGGCACTGTGTTCTTTGCAAGCCTGAGTGATGATTCCCATGCTCAGGGACTCTTTAGATCAGGAGCTTGTTTCCTCTGATTGCCATGAGCAGCCCCTGCAGGTCCACTTTCAGGCCTGCCCAATGTGATCTCAGGAACAAGGAACCAGGGCAGAGCCGCGGGACAAGCCATCCTGAGGTCCTGGGCAGGTTCCCGACCCTTCTCTGCCTCTAGCTAAGTGGAAGACGCCCTTCGACCCCCGCGACACCTTCCCAATGAGTTTCCACGTGAACGAGAGCAGGGTGGAGAACGTGCCCATGATGAGCCTGGACGACACGCAGATGCTGTACTTTCGTGATGAGGCTCTGGGCATCACCGTGGTGCAGCTGCCCTACAGCGACAGCCGTGCCTGTGCCCTTTTTGTCCTCCCGGACCAGGGCCGCATGGCCGAGCTGGAGGCGACGATGAACCCTAGCACCTTCCAGCACTGGAGAGACTCGATGAGCACCAGGTAATGCCCCACAGTCTCAGCGAAACTCTCCTCCTTGGTCCTCTCCTCCCCATTGCCTTAGGCCACAGGACCCCCAAATCTCAGAGACAGCAAAGGGATACCTGGTGTAGAGGCTCCAATGGTGTTGAGGCTCCCTGGCACGGGTGCCTGCCTAGTTCTTGAGGTACCAAGACTGACAAAGTCTACCTCTGAGTGTAGAATGATCAGGAGAAGAGGTGAGTAGCCCGGAACCAGCCCAGCACTCACATGTTTCCCCAACACCACCACTCCCAGCAGTCCCCCGTCTCAGTGTCATGAGGCCAGGGGACAAAGAACAGGACAGTGGGGCTGGGAGGAGACATGCTTGGGGACAGCTGGGCCCTGGCTGTGACAGAATCATTCTGGTCAGAAAGTATAATGGGGTGGGGAGGGGCTTGCCATGCACATGGTACTTCAAATTCCATCCCCAAAGTCCCCTTCATGTCCCCCCAGCCCCTCCAGGAGAGATCCCTGAGTGCAGAGCGAGGTATAAGCCTTGAGCACTACTGGATGGAGTTCCAAACCAAAATTAAGCATCAGTCACTCAATAATTCATTCAATCCCTCATTCACTTTTTTACTCATAGTTATTCTCAGTCATTCATTGTAAAATAACCCCCAAGTGCCTTTATTCCAAGCCCAGGAGAATGAGTCTGAATCAGGGTGTGCATGAAATAATCCAAACCAGGCTGAGGTTGAAACACGTGTAGTCTGGTAGTCTTCTATCTAGTCTGGCGATCGCTGCCTGCCAGACCTACCGTTTTTATTGCATGCAGAGATCACTCTTGGGTGGGACAGTAAACCCACCCAGGTTTATAAGTAAGATGATCTTTGATTTGGGGGAACCAAGTTGTAAACAAACAGATACAAAGCAACCAGGGATGATCTTTGTTTGGGGTAAAATAAGTTGTATTTCATTCACTCACTCATTTATTCTTTAACTCACATTCTCATTCATGTAGTCTGCGAGTGGGTTGGTAACTGAGCATAAATTCAGACTCAAGGGGGCTCCTGCCCAGGAACCCTGACCCTCTGCCTGCTTTTCTCTGGGGGACAATAATTCTCCTCAACTGGGCAGTAATTGGGTGTGTTTGAGGGTGATTGAATGGGTAATTGGGTAGCACTGGAGGGAATTGGCACCCTGGATGGGGGATTTTTGTAACTTTAGAGGGGCAGTTGGAGGAGGTAGCTCAGTGTTGCAAGTCAGCCCCTGAAGAGGTTGACTGATGGAGGGAGGAGGGAAGATGAGGTCTTTCTCTTTCAGCTCAGAGCAGGCGTCTGCCACCCTGTGTAACCGACGGGTCTGAGGTTAAATGGTGGGTTAACAGCTCACAGACAGTCAGGCTTGTGGAAATATTAGCTGTATTCGGTGTACAAGACTGAAGTCCAAATACTTAACCTCAGTTCCAGCAAAGCCTCTCGCCTTCCACAGACCCTTGTTTTTATCCCCCAGAATCAGGTACCACCCAATGGTGGGATCAGATACCAACCAATGGTGGAAGCAGAATCAGGAACTTCCCTAGGGTGTGGGCAGAATGCCAGGTCACACCCTAGGGTAGGGCACAATCATCAATCAGGTTTGGGTGAGTAGCATAGTAATTCCCTAAAATATTTACATACACAACAATTCCCTCGTTTGTTTTTAGTAAACAAACAATATTGTCTACAATTATTAAAGGAAAAAGTAGTCGATAATAAAAGTGCGGCTGTTTGTATAAGCACATCACAGGAAAATGTAAAGAAAAACTTCTATCCTAAACACAGGGTGTCTAAAACCAGAAACATGTATCAAGGAATCAACTACAAGCTCCTGAGAAGATAAATCTAAGACATACATAGATCCTTCGAAGAGACGCCAGAAAGGTTGTGTAGCAGGCAAGAAGAAGCTTAGGTGGGGGTGGCATGGAAAATTTATTGGGAAAAGCATCTTGGTGGAAGACCCTGCAGGGAGCAATTGGGGGGTTGGCAACAGATAAAGGCAGAAGGAGCAGGAGGTCAGTGGGGGCATGTAAGAAGATCTAGAAAATCCTTGGTGCTCAGGGTTTGCAGGGCCACACAGACCCACAGAATCAATGTCTCTTCCTCCTCTGAGTGAGCTTCAAGAATCAGATTCAGGACCCAAGGTACCACATTCAGCAGGATCAGGGAGTCAGGGAACCCAGATTAACCAACTGAGTGGTGGGGAGCACTTGTACCACTCACACTTTTTGGGGGGGTTGGCAGTGCTCAGGGGTCAATCCTGGCTCCACACTCAGAAATCGTTCCTGGCAGGCACAGGGGACCAGATGAGATGCTGGGATTCGAACCACTGCCCTTCTGCATGAAAGGCAAACACCTTACCTCCATGCTATCTCTCTGGCCCCTCACTCTCACACTTTTTTTCTGCTTTCAGAATGATAAACCTGTTCCTGCCCAAATTCTCCATCTCTGGGGACTACAATCTGAAGGAAGTCCTGCCTAAGCTGGGCATCAGTGAGGTCTTCTCCGTGCAGGCGGATCTCTCAGGCTTCACAGGGAACCGAAACCTGCATGTTTCTGAGGTGAGCCAGACCTGTGGACCTGTTGGCCTCTGAGGAGGTCATGATCCAAGCAGCCAATGCACAGAGGGGCAGCCTAATCAGTGGTTACTGTGTCCCCCTCGACAATACTGTATCCTGGATTCCACAGGAGATCTCTTCTGTTCTGTGATGGGGTTCCAGCCCAGCTGTGGAAAGTCCTACCTTCTCCTGCCATGGGGCCAATCCAGGCCCTCTAGCCTCTGTTTCTACATCAGGAAATGGGTTTGGTACTGAGCTTTCACACAGGCCCACACCAGAGAGAAGCTCAGGGGTAGTGAGTCCTTTTAAGCTGTGCTGAGATGCCCTTAGGTGGGATCACAGACCTGTCTGTACCCCCCAAAGAAATGCTGATTTGGATTGGGGTGGTTGGGCACATCATGCCTGGGCTCTGGACAGTGTGTATAGCAGAGATATGAAGGCACAGCCTGGCCTGTAACAGACCCCTGGGAAGCATGAGGTGGGACTGCACACTGTTCTGTCCCAGGGCCTAGTCCAGCAGCTGCTCCAACCACAGAGGTTGTGTCTAGGCACTAAGGAGGAGCACAGTGCTGCCTCTCACAAACCCATGGTGGGGCCTGTGAACACATCCCTGCATTTAGCAGACATGGTAGAGGCCCCCACTGCCATCTGTCCTGACCTTCATTTCATTGGCATATTTGTCCCCAGTCCTGTGCTTTCTGACTCTGGGATCTAGTATGACACTGAGAGGGAACTTGCAGAGCAAGTGACCAGCAGGGGCTCAGGAAACTGGCCACCTCCTCTCATCCTGCCCTACTGACATCGGATATGTGTCCCTACAGGTGGTCCACAAAGCTGTGCTGGATGTGGCTGAGAATGGCACAGAAGCAGCGGCCGCCACAGGCATCAAAGCTTCTTTCCTTTCTGGAAGCTTCTCCACGATGGTGATATTCAACAGGCCCTTCCTGGTGGCCCTCTTCTCTGAGGATACACAGGGCTTCCTCTTTCTGGGCAAAGTGACCAACCCCGTACATTCCTGATCTCATAACAGGGTCAACCCTGAAGAATCAGCTTTGCCCCAGGAGCCCACTATGTGAGGTCCCTCTGTGTCCCTGCTCTATTGCCCTGCAGAAAAAAGTTATGAGACCAATAAAGATCTCCAACTGCACCTGGCTGGGCCTTAGCTCTAGATGTGCCCTAGGGCCCCCCACAGCTGCCAGCCTTAATGCTACCAGCCCATCAGCTCTGGGTCCTCCACCCTGAGAGGTTTCTTCTTCCAGGCTCTGAGCTGTTGGCACCATCTGGGTTGCTCTGGCTAACAGCTACTTCCAACCATCCTAAGATCTTGATTTCTAGTTGGGTCCACTTTGCCCAGGGGCCCAGATATTCCTACCTGGACATGGTGTGCAAACAAGTCACCCTCAATATGCAGCTGAGCTGTCACCCATGCAAGGACACTATCCTTGCGGTCTCAGTACCCCAATCAGGGACAATCATTCAGTAAGGCTCAGCTGGAGCCCACTGGCTTCCTAAGTTTCTCTTCCTTCCTAGACAGAGAAGACTCCTGATCCGGCACCAGAAGGGAGGGAGGGAGCACTGCAGGAGAGCCAGACAGAGCTGCCTTCAGCCTCATACCTGCAGTCTTGTCCACTTGGGAACAAGATCTAATGACTTTGGGATTAAGTGTGTAGACAGGGTGAATCCTGACAGGCTGAGATCTCCATGTGCAGTGACCCATTCTGTCTCTCCATCACATGTGACATCAATTTTGTTATTAACGCTGGCAACTAGAAAATAGAGAGGTTCAGACATTTCCCATCACAGAGCCACTGGATGGGAGAAAAAAAAATTGGAGTGTCCCGAGAGCAATTTCCTTGGAGTGGGCCAGCAGAGGGCACCAGAGCACACAGTTGAAGGTGCATTCGTCCGAGACCACAAGCACCCTGATGTTGGTGGGAAACTTCTGGTATGACCAGATGTCAATAGACTGGGCCTCCTGACCCTCCTCCAGCTCTATGAACTTGCTGGAGTAGCTCAGGGACTCAGAATCTGTCCTTCCTGTGGCTCTGTGATTACCAAGGAAAAAGGCTGGAAGGGTAGCTGCATAAGGGCTGTGGAGCCCTCTAGAGTGCCCTAGGTTTCTAGGTGAGTCCCTGCTCCAATCTATGTATGTCCTTGTTGGCATTCTTCCATGAGCGTTTTGTATAATTTGTTCCACCAGTGTGGGGAACTCTTCGTGGGGGATCCCTGCAGAGGGGTCACAGTCCATGCTCCTCCTCTCCCCACTCAAATTTTCCTGGGAACCACACGCTGGTTCTCTGTTCATCAGGCACAATGTTCCTGCCCCACTCTGCTATGCTCCCCACTCACATAGTAGTTTCCTGTCCCTTCTCAGCAATTAGAAAATTCAGGGCTCTGTACGAATACATGAGAAAAGCAGGTAAGTTACCTGCAGACTGTAGCCATCTTCCTTACCCAGCCCAGCTTTAGAGATAGAAATGGTCCCAGGCAGGCTGTTCACTAAACTGTTGTTTCAGGTTTGCACTAATCACAGTGTCACACATCCTGAAGATGCTGAAGGAATCACTTCATAACTTCATAGATCTCTGATGGACAGTAGAGAGGCTGAAAATAAAGAAGCAATTTTATATTAATAAAATAAGTAGATAAGAAGGGGAAGTGTAAGTCAGCATACTCTGGAAGTTAAGAGAATTGACACTGAGTGTGTAAATCAGGCAAGAATTTCCCAAGGATGTGCTGTCAGAGAAAGCATGGAAAGTATCTGCTTAACTAGAGAAGGCGTATTTCTGGCAGCTAGTTGTTGGGAACATTGGAAAGAAGTTGAAAGTTGTAAAGAAGAAAGTAGGGGTGTTCAAGGGGAATGGGGCCATGGCTGAGTTCCCACTGCTATGAATCTGGAACTGGTAAAGAATCTAGAATGTTTTTAGATCCATCCACAGCCCCAAGAATCTTGTAGAGTGTTGTTGAAATTGATTCTGGTGTTTCATCTTTCAGGAGAGAGTGGATGAGGATACCTGCAGGTAATTCTCTCATACCCGCCCATGCACCCATACATCCACTTAGTCACCATCTACTGCTAACCATCCATCCATCCATCCATCCATCCATCCATCCATCCACCACCCATTTATCCATCAATTTCCCATCCACCATCCATAAATCACTCATAAATCCATCCACTATTTATTCATTTACCATCCAGCCTCCATCACCATCCACCCAACCATCTAATCATCCATTAAGAGTCTATTTACTCTCCATACACCATTTGTCCATCATCCACCCATCTACTATACTATCCTCCATTCACCCATCTATTATCCTTCCATCCACCATCCATTTACCATCAATCTCCATTCAACCATCCAGTCATCTGTCATGAATCCACTTACCCAGACTCACTACCTATCTATCATCTGTCCATCTACTACCCATTCGTTCACCATCTATTACCTATCATGGGTAAATGTCTATCAAAACATCCATTCATCCAGCAAGTATGAATCCATCCAACTTCCCATCAATTATATATTTTCCATCCATGTATCAATTCACCATTTACCTATATAATATCCACTACGTAAACACCATCTATATAACATCAGTGCATCATCAACACATATGCTACTCATCCAATATTTATCCATATGTTCATCCAATATTAACCTAAAACCCATCCGACTTCTCATCTATTATCTACTTATTATACCTTGTGGGGTCTTCAGAAAAAGAGGGGTGGTTAAGCTTCCAATTATATAGGTCAGAAGAGGAGAAGAGCCAATATTGGAGGGTAGGCTTCTCCCCCACCCCCATCATCCACCATAGGCCCTACTGGTCACAGTGGCATGATTGGCAAAGCTCCGAATGTCGGATCTCTTTGTTTGCTGTGGGTCCCCGCAGCTGGCCTTGTTAGGCTCTCGTCTGGCATGGACTCAGGGGGTGATGGAGGCAGGGGGGTTACTCCTGCCCCCTCTCCCTGCAGCTTGGGGGAAGGCAAGGAGGAAGCGGAGGATTTTGAAGGGGAACGGGGTTCTGCTCGATACACGATGTCCTTCACTCTGTGAACTAGGGAAATATGGAAAGACCCTTCCTGTGGCCATTCAACCTGAAAGGTAGGCCACTCAGCAGCATAGGTATGCCACTTGCCCTTTTTGATGACCAGGGAATGATTTAGTGTGCGAGTCCTTACTTCTGACCAGTGGTCCAGAGTAAGATACAAAGGAGTGCTTTGCTGCTGACCCATAATGGGAGAAATAGAAAATCAAAGGAATAGATGAGGGAAAGATGGGAGGGAACAAAGGAAGTGAAGAAAAAAGAATTCAAGGAAATAAAGCCAACACACACCTACACACTTACACAAAAGGAAAAACAAAAATCTCAAAACAAAAATCTCCAATTAAAAGAAATAGGGTTCACCACTACAGCCCAGGAACATCTTCCCACTTCAGCAAAATCAAACTCCTGAGGAGCCTTCAGGGTCGTGACCTATAGGTTTTGAACCCGTCAGTTTACTACCACCCGGAATCCACGTCGAGTGGGGACTTTCAAGTCCTCAGTCACACTACCATTCTCCTATTTCTATTTCCAAAACACATCAAATCACCACCAACAACACAAGATAAACTGCTATTTTCAACACACATCAAATCATGACCAACAACACAAGACACACTGCTTAGAACCCACCGAGTCGTTGGTTCATCACTCCACTTTGGGCAGATCAAGGACTCCTGGCTGGCTCACCAAATGAAAGGCTCTGTAGTCCAGATGCTGCTTTGATGCAGAGAAATGAAGAGACAGTCACTCAGGCAATAGCTCAAGTGAGTTTTTTATTCTGGCCAGTACCCGTCCAGAACCGAACAGAGGCAAAGGACCACATGGATTTCTTTGTTCATCCTTATATACCATAAGAAGGGGAGGGGGGGGGCAGCGAAGTGGTGCTAGAGGTAAGGTGTATGCCTTACAAGCGCTAGCCAAGGAAGGACCGCGGTTCAATCCCCCGGCATCCCATATGGTCCCCCCAAGCCAGGGGCAATTTCTGAGAGCTTAGCCAGGAGTAACCCCTGAGCATCAAATGGGTGTGGCCCGAAAAAAAAAACAAAACAAAAAGAAAGAAGGGGAGAGGGGGTAGGGATGATTTCCTTATAAGGGCATAACATATGCTAAGACATTCTGAGGTAGTACAAGTTATCACATGAGCTTAGGGTTGATATAAACTTCCTTTTTATAACAAAAAAGGGTTAGATACAAAAAGCAGGTATAAATATAGAAAATCACAGAATTCTGGTTACAAAACCTGACCTTTAAGTTTCATGAGGTACAGCAGTGGGGGCTGGTGTAACTAGTTGTTGACTTTCCTTTTCACATAGAGCCAGGAGTAACCCCTGAGCCTGCCAGTGTGACCCAAAAACGAAAGAAAGAAAGAAAGAAAGAAAGAAAGAAAGAAAGAAAGAAAGAAAGAAAGAAAGAAAGAAAGAAAGAAAGAAAGAAAGAAAGAAAGAAAGAAAAAGAAAGAAAGAAAGAAAAGAGAAAGAAAGAAGAAAGAAAAGAAAGAAAGATAAAGAAAGAAAGAAAGAAAGAAAGAAGAAATAAAAAAAGGAAGGAAGAAAGAAAGAAAGAAAGAAAGAAAGAAATAGAGAAAAAGAAAGAAGAGAAAGAAAGAGAAGAAACAAAGATAGAAAGAAAGA
Organism: Suncus etruscus; assembly: GCF_024139225.1. NCBI lineage: Eukaryota > Metazoa > Chordata > Mammalia > Eulipotyphla > Soricidae > Suncus > Suncus etruscus. Next base: position 38,396,796 of record NC_064850.1, on the reverse strand, counting down.
AAGAAAGAAAGAAAGAAAGAAAGAAAGAAGAAAGAAAGAAAGAAAGAAAGAAAGAAAGAAAGAAAGAAAGAAAGAAAGAAAGAAAGAAAGAAAGAAAGAAAGAAAGAAAGAAAGAAAGAAAGAAAGAAAGAAAGAAAAATAGGAGAGCAAGCAGTAGTCAGGAGTAGACTGTTCATTAGTCCACCCCTCCACAAACTCTTCCTCAAAACTGCTACTCAAAACTGCCACTTAAAAACTCCCATCCCAAGCTTCACTCAGAGTGGAGTTTTATACCACCAGCAAAACTGCCAGCCAATGACAGTTGATTAAGTTCTTTCTTAAAAGGGTGGACCCCTATTATGGCTGCTGCTGGGATGCTACAGGGGTAATGACAAGAAATAATATTAATCCTCCAAGTCTATGAGCAGGGTATATAGCTCTATTTATTCATTTCCTCTTTTATTTATTTAAGCAGTGTTTTGTAGATATCTTTATATAGATCTTTCACATCTTTAGTTAACTAGACTCTGATCTACTGATCTACTGATATAATCAGATATATTCTGATATACCTGATTATAATTCTGAATGGCATTATTTTTTAAGTATCTTTTTCTTCCCTTTTATTATTTATGTATAGAAAAACCATGTTTTTTGTGTATTAACTTTGTAGCCTCCCACTTTACTAGACAAGTCTATTGTTTCTAAAGACTTTTTGTAGAGTCTTTAAGATAAGATTTAAGATTTTTTAGATACAGTATATGTCAGTTGTAAACAGCAAGGGCATCACTTCTTCCTTTCATATGTGAATACCTTTGATGTCTTTTCTTCCCTAATTGCTACGGCAAGTTCTTCCAAGAGAAGTGGTGAGAGGGGGTAACTTTGCCTTGTGCCAGATTTTAGAGGAAAGGCTTTAGTTTTTTTTTTTTTCATTGAGTATAATGTTTTCCATAGGCTTGTGATAAATGGCTTTGATGATATTGAGAAAAATCTCTTCAATTCTTATCTTTTTGAGGGTTGTTATCATGAATGGGTGTTTGGCCTTTCAAATGTTTTCTAAGCATCTATTGATATGATCATGTGAGGTTTGTTTTTTCTTTCATTGATATTCATTGATAATTATATTGATTGACTTGCTTATGTTAAATCATATTTACATACCTGGAATGAATATTTTATCATGGTGTATAACCTTCTTGATAAATTGTTGGATTCTATTTGCTAGTATTTTTTTTTGAAAATTTTTTTGTATCTGTGTTTAAAGATATGTGACTGCTCTTCACCAACAAATTACTTTGTCAGCCAATCCCTATCAGATATTTCCCCCATCCATGGGTCTTTTGAAGAAATGAAATAGAGGGAATTGTTGTCATTCTGTAAAATTACTTTTGTCTTTTCCTTTTACCTTTTCTGAATTAATTAGCATAATTAGGTTAATTACATCAACCCTGACCCTCAGGTGATTTATGTTTAATTCTGGCTAATAAAAGTGGCAGGGAAAGCAGCAGAGAGCTAGAAGCTTGGCAGGCACTTAGATCCAAGAGACTGCTCAAAAACCTCTGGCGGAAATGCACTTTTCTCCGTGACTCTATCTGATTTTTTGTGCACCCCTTATTGCTGCTGATTCATCCATTCCATGGTTGGCATAAACATAAACACAACAACTACTACAAACTTTTTTTTTTTTTGGGCCACACCCGTTTGACGCTCAGGGGTTACTCCTGGCTATGTGCTCAGAAATCGCCCCTGGCTTGGGGGGACCATATGGGACGCCGGGGGATCGAACCGCGGTCCGTTCCTTGGTAGCGCTTACAAGGCAGACACCTTATCTCCAGCGCCACCTTCCCGGCCCATACTACTACAAACTTTTAAGAGGCTGAAAACAATCTTCAGGCAGCAGCCATCAACTCCCAGGAAATCAGCCAACCAGTGAGTTCTAGAATTTTTCCCACACAGTTCTCACTCTTCTTAATATTGAGTGTATGCTTGTGAGACTGTGCCTGGAGCAAATCTTTGTGATGGAGTGTGTATTTCACACACACACACACACACACACACACACACACACACACACACACACACACACACACACACAGTTCGACAAAGTAATTGAACCCAGGTACAATGTCTCCTTCCCTGGCTGAGACCTCACTCATATTTGTTTTCTTATCTAACAATAAAGTCTCTTTCTTGTAGTTGTGTACATTTGCAGATGTCCTTGGCTTTCTCAAAATAGGAGAAGAATGTTGCCATGACAGCTCAGTCCAAGAGGCCTCCCAGCTCCTGTCCAACTCACAGCTCTCCAGGATGCCCTGGGTAGGCGCTAACTATGGGAAGAACTGGTCCCTGAAGCTCGTCTATGAAAATTGGCAAAAGGTGGAAGGAAATATGAAATAGCTTAGTCAGAAGTATAGGGAGTGTGGTGCTGAGTGGGAGCTTTGGGAGGGACAGGTACAGAACATTCTCTCATGTTTGTACTATAGAGAGATGTCATATCCAGGGAAGGACAAATACACAAATTACACAAACACAGAAAGAACCAGATCTGGTCTTTAGGTGGGAGGATTTTAGAGGGATGAGGCTGTGTATAAGGATGAGAGAACACCAGGACATTGTGGGGGATGTGTACACTCTGGGTAGGCCATGTTAGGGGCTTTCTTAAACTAAAAAACACTGTTTTTGATAATATTGGAGACCATGAAGCCAATAACACAATTTTTTAAATACAAATTGTTAAATAAATTGAAGTTTCTGGAGGGAGTCTGAGAGGGACAAAGAAACTTGTTCTCAATAAAGGGGACACTGGGGACCATGTTGAAACACTGAAAAATAGACTTGCATGTCCAGGCACTCCAGAATCACCATGGGGTACAGAGGTTCACAGGCTGCTTGTGAGAGCAGCTGAAGAGGCCACAGATGACCTGCTCCACATGTGAGATGGATAATTTGAGGGTCTTCACACCAGATCTCTGTAGCACCAGAGCTGCTTCCCACAAGCCCTCAGGAAGACCAGCAGGATCCTGAGCTTGAGGGCATCTTTAACACTTAGCACAGGCCCCTCTAGTTCATGAGCTACTGTCTAGCCCAAAGCCCTGATGGTTACAGCTGCCCTTGCTCTACAGAATGCCCCATCTTCATCCTGTAGCTACTGAGGTGAATGAAGGTGAAGGAAGAGGATGATAGACACCCCAGGGGCATGGACAGTGTGAGCTGTAAGGCTCACCTTGCTCCAGGACAAAGCCAGAGGTCAGTCATTCCAGGACAGTTGAAGGGTAGGCATGTGGGGGTGGGTCTGGGTCAGGCTCTCTGCCTCTGCACCCACTTTGGTCCTTCAACAATTATTGCCCAACCTGGGGCGGTCCATGGTTCTGGGCTTCTGAGCAGATAAACCTAGTGACCAGCCCTGGGTTACCTCTAAGAGCAGAAGACACTCAGCCTACTGCAAGAGGGACTTTCTGTGAGTACTTGGAAGACCATGCTAGAGGTGGGAAGATGTGCGACCTCATATCTAGATTTGGGGCACAACATCTGGCATGTGTGAGCATTGCTCACATAGGAGTATTTGGGGCAGGTGATCAGAATGTTTTCCTGAGATTTTAGAAATTCTAGGGCTGCAGCAACCCTCTCTTTGGCTTCCCCCAAAGTGAACAACTTCACCATCTTCACAACTCCAGAACAGCCTTGTCGAGACCAACAGTGGCTGATCAGATGGGATTGAGAGTGACCTACCATAAAGAAGTGCATGAAATGGGACTATGGGGTTTGAGTCTGGCAGGAAGCAGTATTGGGGTTCAGGGTATGATCAGGGGCACTGGACCCAGAGATGTGTCACATTCTCCTGCTAGCTGTTGCCCAAGTGACAGAGCAGTCAGGATGTCTGTCATACTCAAGATCAACTCTGTTTCTCATCTTCATTGCCTCAGCCTACTGAAGGTGGCTTCTGTCCTATAGCCATCAGTGGGATTTTGATGAATCCACTTTAGGGAGAGTGGGTTGCATGGGCAGCAAAATATAAAATATTAAATAATGAGACCACACAAAACAAATTGTATGGGGACCCACTTCTTTAATAGGCATGAGACAATTTTACTTTTCAAGATGGTATGCAAGATATTTCTGCAATAACAAAAGGCAGAGAATTTTAGGAGGAACAATACAATGGTACCAGGCCCTAGAATACATATCAAAAAACTAGCCAATACAGTATTCTGGGGTGCATTTGTGAGCTTATAAATGAGAAATAAGGAAGAGATACAATCCAGAGCCTGGAATCCATGTTTTGGCTGTTATATGTGCTGGGCCCTGTTTAATATCTGTGTCCCTTTATGGACTGCTGACCCCATATCTCAGTAGTCAGATAGCCCTGAGGAAGTCCCCAGTGCATTCTCTCTCTCTCTCTCTCTCTCTCTCTCTCTCTCTCTCTGCAGATAAAATTGTGCTTACAGAACATGCATCTCACCCCACTCCTAACTCTTCTTGGCTGCTCTTCTCGCCCTTTCTCATGGTGTGCAGCCCCCATGTGGCAAGAACCACCATGCCAACCACCACTCAGAGGGTCTTGTATCTCAAGAGAAATCTGCCCGCCTCAAGATCATCCCAAGTAACATGGACTTCGCTCTCAAGCTCTACCACCTGATCACAAGCCAGAAGCCCAGAAAAATGTATTTTTCTCCCCGCTGAGCATCTCAGCAGCCATTGCCATGCTCTCGCTGGGGGCTGGCTCATTTACCTGCACCCAGATGCTCCAGGCGCTGGCCTTCAACCTCACTGAGCTGTCTGAGGCTGACACCCACCAGGGCTTCCAGGACCTCCTGCGCACGCTGAACCTCCCCAGCAACAGCTCATGCACCAACATGGGCAGTGCCTTGTTCCTGAGTGATGGACTCCAGCCCCAGCAGAAATTCCTTGCAGACACCAAGGAGTTTTATGAGTCCAGAATCTTCCAGGTCAACTTCAGGAACACAGATGACACAACAAAGCTGATCAATGACCACGTCAGTAATGAAACTCAAGGCAAAATCACAAACTTGTTGTCTGGGCTCAGTGAAAATACATTGATGGTGTTGATTAATTATATCTACTTCCAAGGTAGGAGCATATATTTGTGCCTTATTTCTACCATTCAGATGCTGGCTCATGAGATTGACATATCTGACAGATAAATCAGAAAGGGCACCTGTAGAAAATATGATGTTAGTTTGTCAGAGGGACCGAGTGTTGTGCCAGGTTACCATTAATTATCATTAGATATATTTCCCGATTGGTTTCTGAATGTGTGGAAAGTGACATTGATGAGTTCAATCACCTGATTATCAGAAGGATCTTTGATATTTCTCTAAACTTTGGCATTTACCAACAGGTTAAATAGGGCAGATTGTTTGCTTGAAGTCAGAATGAAAGTTTAGTTTGAGAGTGGAGAATTATTTGTCTTATAAGGAAGAAATCCAAAGGGATTAGTAAATTTTATCTGTCCAACCAAATTTAAAAGGACCACCTTTTTTTTTCTGGGAAATAATTATTCATTAGTACACAAGGTTCTACATTCTTATATTTGGTTACTTTTATTCCAAACATGCCAGAACATGATGCTAGGAACAAGATGACATTTGAAATCCTTAAACACTTATTTTCTGTCCCTTGGGAAAAGATGTTTGCCAATTGCTGACTGATAAATGCATTTTCACCAGTTAGTTGCATTGCAATGATTCCACTAATACTTATTTGCAGACATTATTAAAACACATAAAAAATACAAGTTTGGGCTGGAGTGATTGCACACTGGATAGTACATTTACCTTGCATGCAACTGAACCAACTTTGATCCCTGGCATCTCATATGGTCCCTTGAGCCTGTCAGAAGTAACTTCTGAGTATAGAGCCAGAAGTAACCCCTGAGCATCTCTGGAAGTGGCTATCCCTCCAAAATTAAAAAAAAATAAAAATTAACTTATGAAAGTCAATTTAATTAAAAATTAAAAAATAAACAGCATTGTTTGGATCTTTGTTGCTAACTTACAGTGTTGCTTTAGACTCACCAATGCAAACAATAGAGTTGTGGTAGGAGAGGGAGGAACTGTGTTTTTTGGGGGAAGGAAATGGCCACATTCTGATGAGTGTGGAGTTGTGATTATGACCAAGAGAAACCATTATTGACAGTCTTATAAAGATGTAAACAAATAGATGAAATGCAAAGTTGGCAATGCAGGTTCCCTTGACCTCCCACCTCACAGAACCTGTTTCTATATTTCAGCCTAATTCTCTTTAGTCTTGAGCTCATACTCCCCTGAGAACACGACTGAAGCAGAGCTCAGACTTGGGACAGTTTTGTGCTGGTGACTAATCAGATCTTCTCACAGGACATCAGAATTATGAGTGTCCAGAAAAGCAATGAGTATGTGTGTTAGACCTTGCACACATGTGTAAGGAACTTGGCAAGTCAAGTTCTGGAAGAAGAGGTACTCAGATTCGTTTTGGCACATAACACAGGGATGGCTGAGGTTTTTAGGCAGTCTGTACCCAAGCCTGGCCAGTCATCATGGTGGTTAACTCCAGGGGGCTTTGTGGAGATGTGTAAAGAAACATCCCTTAGGATGAAGCTGGATGGTGGATGGATGGAGGCCTTTGTTCTTATGTCCTGGCCACATGGCTCCATCCCCCATTAACCGGCTGGTCTGGGTCCAGGAAAGTGACGGGTATTGAACTCACTCACAGGCAGGTTTCAGGAAGTATCAGTTTTATTCATGCCCTATCCACCACATGTGTGGTCAATCTTAACCATTTACGCATGCTATCCTTAGCTTGCCCTGCGTCTTAGCTTTTTCAGCATCTCTCCTCCTGTTACCTCTCCATGCTGGCCAAAGTCCAAAAAGAGCAAAAGACAAAAAGCCAAAGCCCCTAATCCTCTCTGGTCAAAGCCTTATCTAACCTTTCCAAGACTCCTCCCAGGAATGGGTGGGGTCTTGCAGGTAAGATCAAGTTACCTGGGAAGAATGGGGGGATGAGGCCACAGAGATGCTGATGGGCAATGTTGATGAGTGGAGACAGGATTGAATAAGGAACTTAGAGGAGAGCAAGGATGAGCATAAAGCAGGGAGGTCCTGCTTCTCTGTCTCTCAACACCTGCATCAAGGAACAGAGCCTCCCTTATAACCCCCTTTATCTTGGCACTAGCTTAGACACAAGTTTAGACACAATTGTAAATGCAGGAGAATCTTGTGAGTTGTGAGAAAGATGCTGAGATGAATAATTTAGCATATTTTCCATGTCTTGTCTTTAGTCTATTTTTTCACATACCATAGAACCTCATTTTAAAACACTTTATTACATGGTAAAAAATCTAAATTCATGGTAATTCTCAAAGTAGGGAGGGAGGTCCATGCCCTTTAGATCTAGCTTCCCTGGGTACCATCTGGCAGAACTGCAGTGCAGGAACAAAGCAGGAGATTAGCCTGAGTCACCAAAGTACTGAGACTTTGGTCTGATAAATCCTGTTGTTTAGAGCTCATTGGGGCTGTACAATAGTAGTCTTCCATCCCTATTCCATGGAAAGGAGAATGAAAATGTACCATGATCCTATCTCACACCCAAACCTGGTCAATTATAATATGCTCCTTCCTGGGACACTTGTTCTCTGGCAGCTGATTTCTGACAGAAAAAGACGTTCTCTCAAAAGAGAGCCCTCAGCTCTCACCCTCATGGTGCCCCAGTGGATGTATGGACATTTAACGCCTTTTGAGCCCACTGGCCCAAGAGAGTATGGTAGTAACCCTGGAGAAGGATGGATGAAAGAAATATCTAGATGATGAGACAGAGACACTCCATGTGGCAATTCCCACAGCACTGTCCTCCTCCTTCACCCCCAGATCTTTATTGGAGGTAGAGTTCAGTCTCAGGTATTAAAAAAAAAACAGAAGTTAGAGTGTAGTGCAGAGAGAGTCGACTTGGTACAAGAAATCTTTCTGATTAAAATCAGAAGATTTGTCCTAAAGAAACAATTATAATCACTTCTTTGTCTTGAAAGACTCCTTTTTCATCTGCCCATCTTATGCCAGTAGAAGGGAAATTTTTTAGATATAGAGATTGGGACAAAAAGAAAACCCATGCATACAGCCAGGAAACAGGCCTGTGCACATAAGGATCAAATCAATCATGAAAATGTCAAATGTAGGACATCTTGTTGGTTAGTCAGACTACAAAAGGTTACTCAACCTCATTTACAAGTTGGAAAGAGTGGCTTTTCCACAAACAGGTCCATGTCAAGAACTTTGAACTATAGTGATTGGGAGTGTTGTTGTCTGGGCCCAGGATATAGCTCAGCAGTAGAGTACCTGGTTCACCTTTGTGAGCCCATGGTTTCCATCACTTCTAATGCAGTGAGAGGAGGGGAGGAAAGGAGAGAAAGGATGAAGAGAGACCAGGGAAATGTTGGAGAAGCATCACCATCTTACAGTAGATATTTTCACTTCAGAATGTGAAGTAGGAGCTGGAGAAGATAGCAAGGCAAGATAATCTTGCCTGTAATGGGCTCTATCCAGTTTGACCCCCAATATCTATTTTCCTGAGCAACACTAGGAGACACCCCAAGTGCCAGTGGCCCCAAATTTTTCATATGGAGGAAAGAATTTAAATGTGCCCTGATAAGTGTTGGCTGATGGGAGCACAGAGACCCCACGCTTCTCTCCTCTCATTGTCAGCTCAGTGGGCAAAATCATTTGATGCCCAGAGAACCAAACTCGAAGACTTTCATGTGGATGAGATGACAACAGTTCAGGTGCCCATGATGGTGGAAGATAATGAGGAGAAATGGTACCTGCAGGATAATCATGTGCCCTGCTCTGTGTTGCGGCTGAATTACCAGGATGATGCCAAACTACTCCTCATCCTTCCAGACCCAGGCAAGATGGAGGAGGTGGAAGCCGCTTTGACTCCACAAGTGCTGGAAAAGTGAAAGCACTCTCTCCAGATGAAGTGAGCAGGGGCCTCCAACACTGATGGGAAATTAGGCTCTTGTGCTGTCAAGAACCTGGGAACCTTCAGCAGGCTTGTCATGTGCCGCCATCCTTTTTCCTGGAGTCCCTGAATCAGAACCTCCTCTTCTCAGCTCCAGCCACAAAATCTTGCCCCTATATTTCAAAAGAATCAAATTCTGTTAGTTTTCTGGTATCTACTAAAGAGAAAAGGGAGAGGAAAGGAGGGTGGGGATAAGAAAAGGAGAGGAAGAATAGGGGTGGGGGACAGAGAGTTGATGAAAGGAGAGAGGAAAGGAGAAAGGGGAGAGAAAACAAGGGGAGAAGAGGAGATGGTAGGGAGGGGAGAAAAGGGCCAATGCTGCCCTGGACCAGTGTAGGTAAAAAGTTCTCTCATCCCTGGAATAGAGAAAGAAAATCCAACTAGGAATGAGCTGTTGAGCTCTTCCCCAGCAAGGGGTGCCGAGGCCCAGCAGAGACAAAGGCAACACTTCCCTGGTCACTGCCAGTGCCAAGAGATGCCTCACAATAACATGAAACACAGAAAAATCTTTCTTTAATTATTTATTTAATCACCATTATTACAAAAACTGTTCATTGTTGGGTTTCATTTATAAAATGCACATCACCCTTCATTAGTGCACCCCTGCACTCCTCCTGCCAGTGATGTTTCCTGTTTCCCTTTCACCCCCCACTTCTGTCAGTCTCCTTCTCTCTCTCTCTCTCTCTCTCTCTCTCTCTCACTCACTCTCTTTCTCCTTTATTGTCACTGTAGTTTGCACTGTTAATGGAGGGGTGCCTGTAAAATCATGCACATCTCTTTCTCACCTTTCAGTGTGGAGTTCTTGTACAGGATGATCAGTTCCAACTATCATTGTCATAATAGTTCCTTCTCTACTCTATTTGCATTCACCACTCTTGGTGACAAGTTTCCTATCCTGGGCAGGATTTTCTGACCCTTATCTCTATTGTCGATAAATATTATTACCATACTATCTCTTGTTTTTCTTACATCCCACAAATGAGGGCGGTTATTCTATGTCCTTCCTTTTCCCTCTGACTCAATTCACTCAGCATAATAATATTCATATTCATTGATATATAGGAAAATTTCATGATTTCATTTTTCCTAATGGCTGCATCTGTTGTGTAGATGTACCAAAGTTTCTTTCTTTTTTTTTTTTTTTTTTTTTTTGGTTTTTGGGCCACACCCGGCGGTGCTCAGGGGTTACTCCTGGCTGTCTGCTCAGAAACAGCTCCTGGCAGGCACGGGGGATCATATGGGACACCTGGATTCAAACCAACCACCGTTGGTCCTGGATCAGCTGCTTGCAAGGCAAACACCAATGTGCTATCTCTCCAGGCCCCATACCAAAGTTTTTTTTAGCCATTCATCTGTTAGGGCATCTGGACTGTTTCCAAATTCTGGTTATTGTAAATCGTGCTGTGATGAACATAGAAGTGCAAGGGGCATTTTTGTATTGTGTTTTTGTGTTCGTGGGGTACATTCCTAGGAGTGGTATTGCTGGATCATATGAAAACTCAATTTATAGCTTTTGTTTGTTTGTTTGTTTTTGGATCACACTTGTCTGTGAATCTCAGGGGTTATTCCTGGCTCTGCACTCAGAAATCACTCCTGACAGGCTCCGGGGACCATATGGGATGCTGGGAATCAAACTGGGGTCTGTCCTGAGTTGGCTGCATGCTATTACTATGGCCCCAATTTCTAGTTTTTCGAGGAATGCCTACATTGTTTTACAAAAAGGCTGGATTAATTTGCATTCTCAGCAGCAAGTCCGTATCTCCTGGTATCATCGCCATCTCTAGTTGTTCTTACTTTTTGTGAAAAACAGAAATTCTTTTTTTTTCTTTAAAACTTTATTTATTTATCGATTGGCTTCTGGGCCACACCTGGTGGTGCTCAGGGGTCATTCCAGCTCAAAACAGAATTTCTTGAAGACATTGGTGAGCTCTCAAGGAAGGAGAACCTTAGACAGTAGACTGTGGACTCAGAGGGTGCCAGATCTAAGACCCATGGCAGAAGAACTAAGTAGAACCATCTAAATACAGTGAAGACAGGGTTAGCTGGGGCTTTTTCTGTGCTCACAGAGCTGATCTCAACACCATCTTCCTCAAACAATATTATAGGACCGTCGTGCTGTACTTGCTGTACTCCATCTCGGCCTCTTACTAATTAGACCAGATCCTGCCCCCCTTGGGGTTCACTGAACTGTTCTCCCAATGAGTCAATTTTTCTGGCATCAGCAAGCAACAGAACATGATGGTGACCCAGGTGAGTCCTCGGGGGTCTGGGGTTGGGAACCTGAAGGCTTTCGGGGGTGCTGGAAAGTGGGTGAGAGGGGCATCAGGATTTGATTCTTCGGGCCTCTGCGGTGGACAGGGATGCTGACCCCTCTCCAGTCCTGGAATCTCCCAACAGTGGGGACAGTGCCTCCTGTAGACTGTTAGTGCCTCAAGCAAGGACAGAACCTGGGATGATGGGACAACTGGTACAGTGTCAGTGTGGAGGGAAACAGAGTCAAACATGTGTTATTGTGGGAAAACACTATGTCAGTGACACAGTATCAATGCGAGAGGACACAATGTCAGTGTGAAGAAATAGTGTCAGTGTGAAGAGACAGTGTCAGAGTCGGTGTGGTTGACAAACTGTCAGTATGAGGAGAGTCAGTGTGTGGTGGCATAGTACCCATTGTGGACAGACATATACCCTCTTGTGCGGCAGACACCAGGCCCACCCGTCACAGTGCAGTTATGGTCAGTGATTGGCACCTGGCATAGGGCAACTGTGCCCCATGAAGCCCTGCTTGCATCACCATTCAGCCTCACCCCACTTTCAGCAGGAGGCTCATGTAGCCTTGAGGGTCAGTGGCCCGATCCTGCCCCATGACTCTCCCTGCCCCAACTCTTGTGCTTTTGGCTGACCCTTGTGCTTCCTCTCAGGGCTTCCACAAAGCCCATGCTGGAGGTGGATGAGAAGGGAACTAAGGCTGCTACAGCCACTGGTTTCAGCGTGGGCTTCAAGATGTTTGTCCTCGACATACCCATTCTGAGATTCGACTGCCTCTTCATCGTTATCATCTACCACAGTGACGACATCATATTTATGGGAAAGGTAGCCCATAATCTAGTAGCCTCCCATCTCTACTGGCTCATCTGGGATAAGAGTAGACTCCAGCCATAGATCAGGGCATCCTAAGGGTGCTGAGTCCAACTCTAAGGCTCCAGGTGTAGGGGCAGTGGTTGTCCTAAATGACAGTAGAAAACTCCAAGCATTTGTGCCCATCAAAGTGAGGGAGAGCATTCTGAGCACTTTTGTCATTCAATTAGATGCTCCCTTTGAAGAGCTTGACTTTGAACCTTGAATATGAATATACAATAAATGGATTTTTCTTCTTTGAGTTGTGTTTCTGCATTTTGAATCAAGTCCCAACACTAGGTTAAGGTCAGACCCATAAGGGGACATGGAGGCATGGGTGAACAACGGGGGCAGGTGGGCAGTGGAGGAGCATTGGAGAGGGTACAGACCAGTGCAGATCTATCTCCCCAGGGGTGTTGGAGAGATGTCAGCATCATCTGGTTGTAGGTTTTGTCACTCAGCACATTGGCCACCACCCAAAGAACTAGTGGTGTCTCTGCACAGAGGGTGCCCAACTCTCAGCTCTGCCAGGGATGAACACAGCCATCCCTAGTATGCAAACCTGGAGGTAAAAGTGGTGTACACCTCAGTGTGGGGGCTTTGGGGGTGCTAGTTCCATCCAAATGAGACTGAGTGAGCTGACCCTCCTAATGCTGACAGACTCTTCCTGTTGCCCATTGTGGTGCACTCTTGAGCTCTCCTACTCCTGAGTGATATGACCCACCTGTGCCTGCCTCCTCCTGGTCACAGGGGTGCCTGCAGTGAGGATAGGTGTGTCCAATGAAGGGCACTGCCCAGGCCTCACAGCTGTGCTGACAATGACTGATGTGGTGTCCTATGATGACTTACTTCAAGTGTAAGCACAGGTGCTACTCAAAGCTGAGCCTATCCAAGCAGCCTCACTCTCTGTCCATGGCTCTGAGCAGTGCTGAGCCATGATGGGGCCTGGTTTCTCAGAGCTGTGTGCACTAGTAATAACAGATGCCCAGAGTAACCCTCTCTCCAGGGGAATGTTCCTCTGGGAACCATTGGAGCAAGGAGGCATGTCTGGGACCCAGAAAGGCTGGGATTGGCTGAGAGAGCACCGGGGTGGTCTCAGAAGTTATCCTTTCAGTGGGATGTCCATTGGTGGCCAGCCCAGCAAAGAGAAAGTGTCTGTGAGGGACAGGTAGGCAGAGAGCCCAGCACACTGCCCACCCTCTGACTTGGGCTCTAGTTTTATCTCAATTATTTACTAAAAACAGTAAAAAGTTTTAATCACATTGCTAAACATAACTTTTTGTGTGTGTTTTTGGGGGAACCAGGGTGAATGTCTAGTGTGCTATTTTCTGGCACAATAGTTCTTCCCAGAAAAGGCAGAAGGTACCCTGCTATCCATAGCCTGCAAGCTGCTTTGACTTCTAGACTAAGTGTAGAGGGCATGTTTCTCCTGCTGGCCCTGTTCCTGGGGGCTGTGTTCTGTCCCCATATCCCTGGCCTCCTACGGGCACTGCAGAACCAGAAACCAGAGGGATTTGCACAGCAGGACTGTGGTGAACACCCTCAGTCTAGCTCACACTTCACCTTCAGCTTCTACAATCTCTTGGCTACTCAAATCCAGAGCCAACATGATCTTCCTGTTCACTATCTCCGGGACTTTGGCCTTGCTTGCCGTGGGTGGCAACACCCAGAACAAGATTCTCCAGAGCTCAAGTTTAACCTCACAAGGCCAAAATCCACCAGGGCTTCCAGCTGTTGCTGAGTCTCCTGAGATGGCCTGATAACCCCCTGGCTTAATATAAGAATAGCCATGTTCGTGGATCAGCAGCTGCACCTACAGAAGAGCTTCCTGCTAGAGACCCAGACCATAAATGCCTTGGAAGCCTTCACTGCCCATTTCTAGGACATCCTGCCTCCATTACCAAGGAACTCACCAATAATTATGTGGGGCATAAAACACATGGGAAAATCCAGAAACTGCTCAAGAACTTAGACTCAGAGACCATGATGGTGTTGGTAAACTACCTTTTCTTTAAAAGTAGGGCCACAGATATGGGAGGAAAACAAGCTTTCATTAGAAACTCCAGGGTGGCTCTGCTCTGGCTCAATCTGCTGAAATCCTGGAGGAGCCTGTACTGAGGGCTCAGCTTCAAAATTATTTCCCTTTCCGGAAGCTTCCATGAGATTGTGATATTCAACAGGCCCTTTCTAGTGGCTGTCATCTCTGAGAACTCACAGGACTTTCTCTTCCTGGGCAAAGTGGCCAAGCCCCTGCAGGCCTGAGGAATCAACTCTGTCACAGGAACCCACAATGCCAGTCCCCTCTGTGTCTCTGTCCTGGTGTCTGTGCCCTGCAGGAGGGCAGAAGTGAGAGCAATAGAAACCTTCAGCAGCACCTGGATGGCTCTTTGCTCCAGGGTCCTCTGAAGTTGCCTGCCCAGGCCCTGCCCTAATGCTGCCTCACCCAGTCAGCTCTGACTCCTTCACGTTTAGAGGCTTCTTCTAGCTCTGAGCCTCTTTCAGACAGGGAACAACCTGGCACCCAGCTGCTTTTGACCTCCAGTTGGGGTCCACTCTGCCCAGGAAGCCAGATATGTCTAGCTGTACCCTGCATGCCAACAACTCTTTGTCATGTTGAAGTCAAGCAACAAACCCTTCTAGGACACCTTCCCCTGGGCCTCAGCACCCCAACTTGAGACAGTCATTCTATCAGGCTCAGCTGGAGTGCCCTGGATACCTCAGTGTTCCTCTTCTTCCTAGACAGAAGAGATCCCTGACCCAGCACTAGAAGGGAGAACAGGGGGTACTGTGGGAGAGCCAGGCAGAGCTACCCTTAATCTTATGCCCATAGCCTCGTTCACTTGGGCACCAGGACAAAGTCTTTGGGCTCAAGAGTGAAGACAGACTGAATCCTGATGGGCTGAGATCTTCATGTGCAGTAACCATTCGTACTCCCCATCCCATGTGACATCAATTTTGTTATTATTCCTGGAAACTGAGGAATAGAGAGGTTCAGACACTCTCCCTGGAAGAGTACCCTGACTCCTGCAGTGGTTCGCTAGTCTATAAAGCTATGAAGCTCATGCAGGTCACCCAGGCTTTGTTTTTAATCTACTATCCTTTCCCTTGGCCTAGTCACCTCCTTTTTTTTCTTGAGGGGGTCTTTGGAAGTGGTGCTTGGGAGGATCTGGGGCTCACCAGATTTGCAGCCAGTTTGGCTCAAATTCCAGCAAGGACCTGAGGATGTGGTGCTGCTCTGACCTGCAGTGGATTTTAGTTCCTAAACATCTTCTTGTGTAGTCACACTGTTAGAGCATGTTTGAGGAGGAGAACTGGGACAGCTAGCATTGTTCAGTTCTAAGAAATACAGACCCTGGCCTTCCACTAGCTGAAACAAATAAAAAGGGAACTGCTAGCAGATATTAAAAAGATAACAGTTGGGGCCGGAGAGATAGCATGGAGGTAAGGCGTTTGCCTTTCATGCAGAAGGTCATCGGTTCGAATCCCGGCGTCCCATATGGTCCCCCATGCCTGCCAGGAGCAATTTCTGAGCATGGAGCCAGGAATAACCCCTGAGCACTGCCGGGTGTGACCCAAAAACCACAAAAAAAAAAAAAAAAAAAAAAGATAACAGTTCTAGTCATGGATCAGGAGCTCAAAGAAATCAGAGTATATCTACCTAAAACCCACCTTTGTAAATTTTGCCAGCCATGGCTGAAATCCTGTGCCATTCAATAAGGGGCTACATAAAGATACACATTTTATTTCCAGTTTAGGAATTTCTTTAGGTATTTGTTACTGGAGTTGGATTCATGCATGCACATCTTAAAAATATACAGTTCATCTTTTATTCACCCAATTCACCAGCCCTGACCTTGATCAGCACAAACAGTGTGGCTGTTTCCAGGGAGAATCCCCTTTCAAGTTCTTCATAGTAGAAACCAAAGAGTTGTATGTTCTTGGTCTTAGTGAAAGGCTCAAAATTGCACATGGAAGATAACATGGCTACAAGGTAAGGTTAACTCATGTCTTAACCTTAATTAATGTTAGCCTTAACACAATTAGATGACCCAGATAAAACATTGCTGATAACCCAAAGTAGAGATTTGAAGGGAATATATTCTCTAACACTGAAAGTACTTTGCTCTACAGCCAAGTGACAGACCTTACTAACTTCCTTTCCTTCCATATGCTAGTAAGATGCTTGGAGTTCTTCTAAGCAATGAAATCTAAAATTTTAAAAATGTTTATTTAGGGGGTGGTAAGCTACAATACACTATAGCAACTATAGCACTAGTCTTGAACATGGCCAAGTCAGTTTCGATTCTCAGCACCACATATGGTCCCCTAAGTCCTTTCAGGAGGAATCCCTGAGCACTACTGGGTATACTCCCTGCCTATTTTGGGGAGAAAAAATAAAGGAAAGTTATAAAGAACACATTTTTAAATGGCATTTTATTTCTTAAGCCAAAACAATGTTTTATAGAAGAAGAGAGCGGGCACAAATATTTACTGTTTGTTTAGACTAAGTAAATAAACAATTCCATTTTGGCCATTCTTTGTGCCAGTTGTAAACAAAGTAAAGACATATAATTTGTTAATATATAATAATATGTTAATATATAATATATAATAATAGACAAAATTATATATAGCATACACATATATAATAATAGGCATAAAATCTAGATATAAAAAAGGGATTATTGGTTAAGGATGTTAATAGGTTGTTAATAGGAAGACTATCTGGAATGGCATCTTTCTGGGTGAGGGACTGTGTTGAAGGCCTTGGTTCCATTAAGAAACTGCTTCCTCTGTGCCTTGGACTTCCCTGCAGAATCTCAAGGGTTACTTATGTGTTTTTTTGTTTTTGTTTTTTTGGGCCACACCCGTTTGATGCTCAGGGGTTACTTCTGGCTTACTCCTGGCTAAGTGCTCAGAAAATGCCCCTGGCTTGGGGGGACCATATGGGACACCGGGGAATTCAACCAAGGTCCTTCCTTGGCTAGTGCTTGCAAGGCAGACACCTTACCTAGCGCCACCTCCCCGGCCCCTACTTATGTGTTTTCTTAAACAGATTGAACATTCCACCACCCCCCTTAAGTGGGTCTCATTTCAAAGGGATTTATTCCCCCCAGAGAGAGTTCTGACTCTGGAAATCTTTTAAAGTCTGAATGAGAAACTAACAGTTTTCAAAAAGATACACTGACTCAAGTCAGCTTCAGTCTTTGAAACTCATTGGAAAACAAGTGCAGGAAAACATTCCCCTTCTTACTGAGCTTTGTGGATGAAAGCCAGGTCAGTATGTCACATAGAATATATATGGTAATACAAGATTTTCCCCTTTTTTCTCCTCCTGCTCCTCCTCTTTCCCTCTCTTCCTCCTCCTCATCTTCTTTTTCTTCTTCTTCCTCCTCCTTCTCCCCTTCCTCCTCTCCATTCTCTTTCCCCTCCTCCTCTTCTTTCTCCTTCCTTTTCTTCTTCTCATCCTTCACTTTCTTCTCTTCTTTTTCCTTTTTCCTCCTCCTCCCCTCCTCCTCTTCCTCTTCCTCCCTTTTCTTCTCATCCTCCACTTTCTTTTCTTCTCTTCTCCTTTTTTCTTCTTCCTCCTCCTTCTCTAACAAAAAGCTACAGGGAGTTGGTGGGGTTGACAGTGTAAGGGGATGTGCCCCCTTGTCCTAGACCTCTGGGGCAGAGAATGAGTTCACCTTGAACCAAGAACTCTGCATCTGTAGCCGCTGATCCTCCCTCTGGGAAGGAGCTGGCTGTGCAGCGGTCTCCTCTCCCCAGCTCTTTCTGCACCACCAGCGCCATGACACATTTGTTTTTCAGGAGTTTGGGTCCCAGCAGTCAGGCCTTGTATCTCCACCCCATGCACTTCGGTTGGAGCTTTAAGCTTCTGCAGGTAGAGATCAGAGAAGATGGGTAGGGCTTTTCCAGCAGGTGGTGCTAGAGGACAGAGTCAGGTGAGTGTAACAAAAGCCAGAGAGAACTTTCCAGAGCCTGATCTGATTCTTCTAAAAGTCAAGGCCAGGCACTCACCTTAAGCCCAGTCTGGCTTCCAAGGGCCATTTGCACATCTACACATTTCCTACCTTGATTTCAGTCCTGCAGGCAGGCATTGCTGGTTTCCAAACATTCTGGCCTCTGCTTCCTCTTTGGTTTGTACAAGCCTGTTCTCCCTGCAGAACCCTCTCCCCTGAACCCTTTCCCCTCCCCTCCTTTTACCCAGACACAGGCCCCCTACTCATCCTCTTCAAAGAACAATGAAATCCAGAAATTCCAAAAAGGTTTCTTTGCACCACCCAGGAAGTCTGGGGGTATTTCTCTGCTCTCTTCTTACCAAGCTCCCTCTTGCCTTTGACCATGTAGGGTGACTAGTCTTGCCTCCTATTCAGACAAATCCTGAAGTGTGGCACTCCAGAGTTTGGTGAATTGCTGGTCACTAAGTAAAGTGCTTCACTGAATGAATAGGAATGTGCAGGGTCACTGCCCTTTATCCTTCCTAACTGTGCTCCTGTGGCTGTCCAGGCTGAGTACAGGTACAGGTGAATGGTCTACAGAGGTCTTAGAGCCTGCATGAACATTGACTGAGAGCACGCAATGGTCTCAGCAGGAACTTTATAACTCCTTATGCCTTAATCTCCCCACCTGGAAGCCAGGTGCCCATATCACTCACAGGGCTTGTGGCAGGAATTGAATGGCATTATATGATGGAAGTTCTGCTGTGATCATCTCTGGGGCTCTGTTGATAATGTCCAGGCTTAGGTAAATCCCTTTTATTGGCATTAGATTGTTTCTTGGCCTTAGAGAGTAAATTGGAAAAGCTGGGGTAGGTCTAACTTTACCATGAATATTATAAGGGAAGAAAAGGATCATTCCTGTGTTTCTATCTAGCTCAGATGTATATCCCCTACCTGTCTTTTGTGGAACTGGATTGTTGGATTGTTGGCAACACTCAGTCAGGGTTGGCTTTTCCCTCTCCCCTCTTCCCTCACATAGGGGCTAGGGCACTGGATAAAGAGGTCATGATTTAAAATGCCACAAGCAGGTTTCAAGTCTTTACACAGGAAGTGATGTAATCTTCAAATGCAAGGAGATAGAAACCTTGACAAGTCATATGTGCAGACATAGAGTCTCTGTAGGAAGCAACAGGGGGTCTGCTCAGCACACTAAGCATCGGTGGCTGGGTCTGAGGGCTATGGCATGACTTCTCATGAGGTGTTGATTTACTCCATGAGCTTGGGAAAGTGGCTGAATATCTGAACCTCCAGATTCCTCTCTACAAAACTGGTTGAGATCCATCTCGTCTCACCGCATGGAATGCACCACCTACACACATATTCAGAGTCTGGTGTGTGGGTGGTGCTCAATAAGTGTTCACTTTCTCTGAGACTTTTATATAGACTTCTAGCTGAAGTTCTTCCTCAAATTGTTCCTTTGGACAGCTACATTCTGATTTTTTTTGTTTTGTTATTATTATTATTATTATTATTTTTTGGTTTTGGTTTTGGTTTTTGGGTCATACCCAGCAGCACTCAGAATTACTCATGGTTCTACTCTCAGAAATCACTCCTGGCAGGCTCGAGGGACCATATGTGATGCTGGGATTTGAACCACGGTCCTTCTGTATGCAAGGCAAATACCCTACCTCCATGCTATCTCTCCGGCCCCTGGACAGCTACATTCTGGTTGTGAAAAATACATTTGCTGAGCCATTGTATCAAACTGCATCTGACTTATGTTGGCACCCCAGAGGTTACCTAAAAGACTCTCATCAAAGTAAATCAAAAGGTGCACGCATGATGCTAGATAGAGAGTTCCAAGATTGGGATCATATTTGTCACCTGCACAAAGCTATGGATTGGATGTCTAGTACTCTATGGCCCTCTGAACACTGCCAGAATGTCCTACAGGCCACCAAGAAAAACATACAGGTTTGTTGCGATTAAGACTAACAGACATAATCATAGTAAAGCCTTCTAAAAATGTTTTAAGTCTAAACCTTCTGGACTTGAAAATGAGATTTTGTCAAAAGAGGACACTAGGTGAAAATAATGCCTTTGGATTGACCCCTCAGATAGTAGATTGAGTGTTTTCCCAAAGGGGAGCTTTAAACCCAGAGACAGACCATGGAGGAGGAGATGCAGTGAAGAGTCTGGAAGAGCATTATCTGATGTCAGGTACTGAGCATGGTCTAATGCAGCTGCAAGCCAATTGGTTGCAGGCCACACCTCCACAGGAGGAAGTAAGGAGAAACTCTCTCCCAAACTTCCTAGGGCCTCAAGCATCTCAGACTTCCATCATTTAGAACGATGATTGTTTCACTATTTTCAGCCTCTCCACTTGTGGTACTTATGAATAGACACACTAGACGGTGTGTGATCCCAGAGTTGATGCAGTTTCTTCAGAGACTAGTAAAGCATGTATGTAGAAAGGGACATCAAAATCACTTCTTGAGGCCAGAATGATGCTGACAGGAGGAGAGGGTGACCTGTTGGGTGAGTATTACAACAGCTGTTAGCAGGTGTGCTGAACTAAAGTATTGTCACAGTGTTGGCTAAGGGGTGTGATCATTCCAGGAGACGGGTGGAGATAAGAACTCTCTCACAAGGTTCTCCAGAGGCCCTAGGCAGGCAAGCTGGGCTGAGAGTGATCAGTCCTGTCTGGGGAAGAAAATTTAGGAAAGGCTTCCCTGTGGAAGTGATGTCTAAAGTGAAACTTAAAGTTGGCAATGAAGGTCTAAGAGGACAAGAAGCAGGAATTGCTGAAATGGGAAATGGCACATGTACCTTGTACATGACCAGACCTGGTGTAATTCCTAGCAGTACATTTGGTCCCCCTAAATACAGCCAGGAATGATCCCTGAGAATAGAGCCAGGAAAAAGCCCTTAGCATCTCTGGGTGTGATAATCCCAAACAAAACAATAACAAAAAAGCAACAGATTATGCCATTTCCAAGCCAGAGTATGTACAGAGAGGAAGTCTCATTAAGACTGGCAAAAGCTAAAGACTAGGCCTCTTAAAGTATTGAGATGGAGGGGCAGAGCCATATAGAACAGCTAATTGTGTGCTTGCTTTTCACACTGCCGACTTTTGAGTTTGATCCTCAGCATCCCAGATGTTCCCCCAAATAGAAATAATTCTTTTTTTTTTTTCAAATCAAACTCTTTCTGGATGTGGTGGATTTTGAGGCCAAAGTTTTATTCCTCAGAGACATTTTTTATATATTTTATTTAAACACCTTGATTACATACATGATTGTGTTTGGGTTTCAGTCATGTAAAGAAAACCACCCATCACCAGTGCAATGTTTCCATCACCAATGTTCCAAATCTCCCTCCTCCCTACCCGACCCTCCCCTGTACTCTAGACAGGCTCTCCATTTCCCTCATACATTCTCATTATTAGGACAGTTCAAAATGTAGTTATTTCTCTAACTAAACTCATCACTCTTTGTGGTGAGCTTCTTGAGGTGAGCTGGAACTTCCAGCTCTTTTCTCTTTTGTGTCTGAAAATTATTATTGCAAGAATATCTTTCATTTTTCTTAAACCCCATAGATGAGTGAGACCATTCTGCATTTTTTCTCTCTCTCTGACTTATTTCACTCAGCATAATAGATTCCGTGTACATCCATGTATAGGAAAATTTTATGACTTCATCTCTCCTGACAGCTGCATAATATTCCATTGTGTATATGTACCACAGTTTCTTTAGCCAGTCGTCTGTTGAAGGGCATCTTGGTTGTTTCCAGAGTCTTGCTATGGTAAATAGTGCTGCAATGAATATAGGTGTAAGGAAGGGGTTTTTGTATTGTATTTTTGTGTTCCTAGGGTATATTCCTAGGAGTGGTATAGCTGGATCGTATGGGAGCTCGATTTCCAGTTTTTGGAGGAATGTCCATATCGCATAAGAGTTCTTTTCTCTCCACATCCCCGCCAACACTGTTTGTTCTCATTCTTTGTGATGTGTGCCATTCTCTGGGGTGTGAGGTGGTACCTCATAGTTGTTTTGATTTGCATCTCCCTGATGATTAGTGATGTGGAGCATTTTTTCATGTGTCTTTTAGCCATTTGTATTTCTTCTTTGTCTAAGTGTTTGTCCATTTCTTCTCCCCATTTTTTGATGGGATTAGATGTTTTTTCTTGTAAATTTCTGTCAGTGCCTTGTATATTTTGGAGATTAGCCCCTTGTCTGATGGGTATTGGGTGAACAGTTTCTCCCACTCAGTGGGTGGATCTTGTATCCTGGGCGCTATTTCCTTTGAAGTGCAGAAGATTCTCAGCTTAATATATTCCCATCTGTTAATCTCTGCTTTCACTTGCTTGGAGAGTGCAGTTTCCTCCTTGAAAATGCCTGTAGTCTCAATGTCCTGGAGTGTTTTGCCTATGTGTTGTTCTATAAATCTTATGGTTTTGGGTCTGATATCAAGGTCTTTAATCCATTTGGATTTTACCTTCATACATGATTTAGCTGGGGGTCTAAGTTCAATTTTTTGCAAGTGGCTAGCCAGTTGTGCCAACACCATTTGTTGAAGAGGCTTTCTTTGCTCCATTTAGGATTTCTTGCTCCTTTATCTAACATTAGGTGTTTGTATGTCTGGGGAACATTTTCTGAGTATTCAAGCCTATTCCACTGATCTGAGGTCCTGTCCTTATTCCAATACCATGCTGTTTTGATAACTATTGCTTTGTAGTAAAGTTTAAAGTTGGAGAAAGTAATTCCTTCTATATTCTTTTCCCCAATGATTGCTTTAGCTATTCTAGGGTGTTTATTGTTCCAAATAAATTTCAAAAGTGCCTGATCCACTTCTTTGAAGAATGTCATGGGTATCTTTAGAGGGATTGCATTAAATCTGTATAATGCCTAGGGGAGCATTGCCATTTTGATGATGTTAATCCTGCCAATCCATGAGCAGGGTATGTGTTTCCATTTCCGCGTGTCCTCTCTTATTTCTTGGAGCAGAGTTTTATAGTTTTCTTTGTATAGGTCCTTCACATTTTTAGTCAAGTTGATTCCAAGATATTTGAGTTTGTGTGGCACTATTGTGAATGGGGTTGTTTTTTTAATCTCCATTTCATCCTTATTACTATTGGTGTATAGAAAGGCCATTGATTTTTGTGTGTTAATTTTGTAGCCTGCCACCTTGCTATATGAGTCTATTGTTTCTAGAAGCTTTTTGGTAGAATCTTTAGGGTTTTCTAAGTAGAGTATCATGTCATCTGCAAACAGTGAGAGCTTGACTTCTTTCTTTCCTATCTGCATTCGCTTGATAACTTTTTCTTGCCTAATCGCTATAGCAAGTACTTCCAGTGCTATGTTGAATAGGAGTGGTGAGAGAGGACAGCCTTGTCTTGTGCCAGAATTTAGAGGGAAGGCTTTTAGTTTTTCTCCATTGAGGATAATATTTGCCACTGGCTTGTGGTAGATGGCCTTAACTATATTGAGAAAGGTTCCTTCCATTCCCATCTTGCTGAGAGTTTTGATCAAGAATGGGTGTTGGACCTTATCAAATGCTTTCTCTGCATCTATTGATATGATCATGTGGTTTTTATTTTTCTTGTTGTTGATGTTGTGTATTATGTTGATAGATTTACGGATGTTAAACCATCCTTGAATTCCTGGAATGAAACCTACTTGATCATAGTGGATGATCTTCTTAATGAGGCATTGAATCCTATTTGCCAGGATTTTGTTGAGGATTTTTGCATCTGTATTCATCAGCGATATTGGTCTGTAATTTTCTTTTTTCGTAGCATCTCTGTCTGGTTTAGGTATCAAGGTGATGTTGACTTCATAAAAGCTATTTGGAAGTGTTTCCATTTGTTCAATTTCATGAAAGAGTTTTGCCAGGATTGGTAGTAGTTCCGCTTTGAAATTTTGAAAGAATTCATTAGTGAATTCATATGGGCCTGGGCTTTTGTTTTTGGGCAGACATTTGATTACCATTTTAATTTCATCAATAGTGATGGGGGTGTTTAGATATGCTACATCCTCTTCCTTCAACCATGGAAGATTATAAGAGTTCAAGAATTTATCCATTTCTTTCAGGTTCTCATTTTTAGTGGCGTAGAGTTTCTCAAAGTTGTTTCTGATTACCCTTTGAATCTCTGTCATATCAGTAGTGATCTCTCCTTTTTCATTCCTAATACGAGTTATCAAGTTTCTTTCTCTCTCTCTTTCTTTGTTAGGTTTGCCAGTGGTCTATCAATCTTGCTTATTTTTTTCAAAGAACCAACTTCTGCTTTCATTGATCTTTCAGATTGTTTTTTGGGTTTCACTTCGTTGATTTCTGTTCTCAGCTTTGTTATTTCCTTCTGTCTCCTTATTTTTGGGTCCTTTTGTTGAGCACTTTCTAGTTCTATTAGCTCTGTCATTAAGCTACTCAGGTAAGCTCCTTCTTCCTTCCTGATGTGTGCTTGCAAAGCTATAAATTTTCCTCTCAGTACTGCTTTTGCTGTGTCCCATAAGTTCTGATAGTTTGTGTCTTAATTGTCATTTGTTTCCAGGAAACTTTTGATTTCCTCCTTGATTTCATCTCAGACCCACTGGTTATTGAGTATGAGGCTATTTAACTTCCAAGTGTTAAGGGTTTTCTTCTGAGTCCCTTTGGAATTCACATATAATTTCAGAGCCTTGTGGTCAGCGAAGGTAGTCTGCAAAATTTCTATCCTCTTGATATTATGGAGGTACGTTTTATTTGCTAGCAGGTAGTCTATCCTGGAGAATGTCCCATGTACATTGGAGAAGAATGTGTATCCAGGTTTCTGGGGATGGAGTGTCCTATATATATCCACTAGGCCTCTTTCTTTCATTTCTCTTTTCAGGTCTAGTATATTCTTGTTGGGTTTCAGTCTGGTTGACTATCCAGTGTTGACAAAGCTGTGTTGAGGTCCTTCACAATTACTGTGTTGTTATTGATATTATTTTTCAGTTTTGTCAACAACTGTATTAAATATTTTGCTGGCCCCTCATTCGGTGCATATATGTTTAGGAGAATTATTTCTTCCTGCTCTACATACCCCTTGATATAGAAATAATTCTTAAGTGCTAGGAGTAAGGACAGAGAATTGCCAGATATGTCCCAAAAATAAAACAAAAAAGAAGTATTAAGCTAGAAGAGGCAGAGCTGGTTGGTGGAGTGAAGAGACTGTGGTCACACTAAAACTGCCATCACACTTTTAACCAAGTCTCCTATAAAATAGATTTTTTTTAGGCTGTGGAGACTCAAAAGGTTGGAATTCATGTCTTGTGTGTGAGACCCAAATTTGATTCTCAGCACCATATGATCCCCTATGCACCACTTATTGTGTCCAGCCAGCATCACATCAACTAATCAATGCTCCCAACATTTAGGCCTGCACAGATGAAGCAAAAAGCACCTTAGGTGGCCTTGGAGCCTCTGTAAGCTTCTTAGAAGGCACCCCAAAAATACAAAGAACAAATTTTCTTTCATAAGCCAGTAGCACTGAGAAGAAAGCAATACTTGTACAGCAATTAATTTAGTCAGAAGTTACGGAATGCATTTTTTTACGTAGAGTTCTGGGATAAAGTCATAAATGAAACTGCAGGACACTTTTCTTTCTTTCTTTTTTTTTTTTTTTGCTTTTTGGACCACACCCTGTGACGCTCAGGGGTTACTACTGGCTATGCGCTCAGAAATCACTCCTGGCTTGGGGGACCATATGGAATCGTAGTTTGTCCTAGGTTAGCTCGTGCAAGGCAGACACCCTACCACTTGCACCACTGCTCTGGCCCCTCCTTTATTTTTTTATCTCTTAAAACTATTTAAATTTAACCAAAGAACCATTACTGATAGAGGTATTGATGGTTGTGGTTTAGACATATTCTATTTCCACACCAGTGTTCACTTCCTCCACCAGAACTCCCACACTCCATCATCTCCATGACCCCCACTCCCATCTATTTCCTTGAGTTACACACTACAAAGTCCAGTGGTTGCAACTTAGACCACAAGTTTTCAGTGTTGTTAAGTCTTTGCTTTAGATGTAGAGCTGGACCACTCTCCCATATCTCCAGTACAACCGAAGACCCATCTCCCTGTTATCCCATTACTTCCCTTTCTCATCTTCGCCCTTCCCTTTTTGATTTCTTTCCGTCTCTTTCCTCCTCCTCCTCCTCCTCCTCCTCATCCTCCTCCTCCCTAAATGTTAGGGTCTGAGGTGATCTTGGCATCTGCCTTTACTACACTACACTTTCTCGCCTACTTATTTTATAGACCCAGGTAAGTGAGATCATGCATGATCCATTTCAACGGCATTAATACTCTCACACTTAAGCTTTAAGCTTGAGAGTAGAGTATCTCTGTTGTGTGATTTCTAAAATAGCAATATCCTGTGCCTTTCCAGAGGGCGTTCCACACCCCTTCTCAGCCTCCTTCCCTGCCCTAATCAACTCTGTGTGCTCATTAAGGAAGCATCCCTAGTATACACCTTCAGAGTGTGTGCATCTCTCGCTCATTTAATGCAGGGTGGAAAGGTCGGTTTGCAATACAGCTGTCCCTGCAAACCCAACAGGGAAGTGATTTGTTCTATCCCCTGTCATCAACTCCTTATTTACAAGGACACATCGTGGCCAATGGGATGCCCTGGGCATACAATGAGTCCTGGGTGAACCAGGCTACTGGAAAGGGGCACTCCTCCCACCCACATTCTTATGTCACCAGAAAGCTCTACAATGGCATCACCACAGACACATGGGAGACAGACACTCAGGGAGGGCCATTGAGGTCTATGCTCTGCACTGAACAAACTCTGCTCCTCCGTGGGCTGAGTGTGATTCCCCATCATGATGAGGGAGGGACTTTTCCATGGATGCTTATTTAAACAGTAGGGATCTGTCCGAGGGGTGGTTCTAGGCTGTTTGCCCGTCTTTTCAGGTCTTACCTGCTCCAGCCATAGTATCTGAGAGGCTGTGAGTGGGAAGTTGTTACGAATTTCCATTTTATAGAGGCATGATTGTGAAGAAGAGATTCCAGGGAGAGGAGCCAGGTTGTCTATGGCATACAGCTTGGGGTATCTTTTATTGAATTGTATTTATGTGGAATCCTTTAGGATTTTGGGATAAAGTCCAAGACTTCGGGGTCTTTGTGGACAGATTCACTGTAAACCCGTGAGCTTTGTAACTTGGTTTTTGTGTTATAAAACTGTGTTTTCTTCTAATTTCCCCCAATGTTTACTATGCCTATGGAAAAAAAAAGCCACACTGCCCCTTTTTTTCTATTGCTTTTTATTTCTCTATTATTCTTTTTTTCTTCTTTTAATTTTATTTGTAGCTCTAGACAGGGGTTCCGGCTATTATTTTTTTACAGAACCATAGAACATGAATTATATGAATCATCTTGTTCTATCTCATATTTCTATGTCCTCTTATGAATTAAGAAAAGAAAAAAAGTGGATGGAACTTAGGGGCCAAGTGGTCTCAGGAGCACTGAGTGGAAAAAAAAATGGTTAGATCTGGGGGCCAGAGTGGTGACGCATTCAGTAAGGCATTGCCTTTCTAGCACTAGCCTAGGATGAACTGCGGTTTGATCCCTGGCGTCCCATATGGTCCCCCAAGTCAGGAGTGATTTCTGAGTGCATAGCCAGGAGTAACCCCTGAGCATCACCGGGTGTGGCCCAAAAGAAAAGAAACAAACAAAAAAAAGTGGTCAGATCTAAATACTCAAATCAAAGTTAACAACTTGACCTAAGACCAGGAGGTCCTATCACATCACCTAACACTAAGTGGAAATCAGAAGATGTATCGTCCTTTGAATTATGAAAAATAAGAGCGTTAACTACAGAAAACTGACTTTAACAACTGTGAATGGGCAGAACGTACCTTGAGACCATTAAGAAAAACCCTACCCTAGGCTATAGCCCAGGTCTCCTACAAAAATCAAGATTTCTTAGTGCAGAGGCCCAATTCTGACAACAGAGACTGAGCAGAACCTTTGGAACCATAATTTCCTAGACTTTGGCTTAGGGAACGAGCAAAAACATGGAGCACATGATACAAAAAACTGAACACACCAACAATGTTGGAACAGTACCTCTAGAACTCTATCCTAGGCCTTGTCCTAGGACCTGTGCAAATACCAAGATTGCTTGCTACAGTGGCCTTATTTTCTCATCCACAACCAAGAGAAAAGGTTCCTGACACCACAAAAAAGCAAACAAACAAACAACCAAAAAACCACAAAAAAACCTGGAATATGGCAATGAGAAGGTATGGAGCCAGTGGTTGTTCCCATGACAATATGCTTCAAGAGTGGAAAAACACTGAATCTCTTAGGCCACAGGAATTTCCTTCCTTCCCCAATACTTACTGTGCCTATACAAAAAAAAAAAAAAAATGGTGGGGTAACACCAAGCCCTGCCACTGCACCATTTTTTCTGGTTTTGTTTTGCTTTATTTTTTATTTGTTTTTTGATATTATTTCACTTCTCTTTTTTCTTCTACTTTTTTCTTTCTTTTTCACTTTTGTGGATATTATTCAGTGATTTTTTTTCTTTCTATTTTAGTAGTTGATACCAAGTTTTTTCTTCTCTTTTCCTTAACCTTTTTATCTCCAACAGAATAGCATAACTTGAATCATTGAATGATACCAGGACCAGTCATATGAACATGTAGTGTAAATAAAAAATGATCAGACTGGAACACCAAACAGAATAGATACCCAACCTATAACAAGCTGTAAGGTGTAGACCAGTTACACTAGGATTCTGGGGGGTAAAGGAGGGATATGTGGGAGACAAACTGGGAACAGGAGTGGAGGGAGGACAACATTGGTTGTGGGAAAGCCCTTCATTCATTATCACTATGTACTGTAAATAATTCTGTGTAATGAACTTCAATCACAATAAAAAAAAAAGTAAAAAAAAAAAAAGAATCAAAAGACCCAAACTATAACAAGCTATACACAAAATTGACCAGTTACATTAGCAGTCCAGGAGGCTAAGGGTGGAGGTATGGAATGCATGCTGGGAACTATGGTAGAGGGAGGTCAACACTAGTGGTGGGAATGACCCTAACTCACTGTCACTATGTACCTGAAATACAACTATGAAAGACTTGGAAATCACTTTGATTTCAATAAAAAAATTTTTTAAAGCAACAATAACTGTGTTTTCTTGTTCCATTTTTTTAGTTTGTTTTTGGGTCATACCTGGCAGAACCCAGGGGTTATTCCAGGCCTTGCATTCAGAAATCACTCCTGGCAGGCTCAGGGGTCCCTGAGGATCCAGGGGTGCTGGGGATCAAACTCGGGTTGGCTGCATGCAAGGCAAATGCCCCCCCCAACTGTGCTATCTCTCTAGCCCCTGTTCATATTCTTTTACATAGTTTTCTTCTGTTTTAGTTTTGGGGATACATCTGGCAGTTCCAAGGACTTATTCCTGGCTTTACTAAAAGGGAATATTCCTGGCAGGGTTCAGGGCTCTATGCAGTAGGAAGATTCGAAACTGGGTTGTGAGCAAGGCAAGCACCTTACCCCTTGTACTAACACTCCAGCCCCAAGAAGCAACTGTTGGTGATAGAGGATAGAGCAGGTGTATCAGGCACTAGAATAAACCTCTAGAATCTGATTAATGGTCACTTCTACTGTCAATCACCCCCAGAGTCTGGCATCCTTCCTCCTGCTCCCCTTGGCTTCTGAAGCACAGACCAATTGGCTGTAGACTCAAAGTTCCAAATGGACTGTCTCCAGTTCTCCCCTGTCCCAACACCTTACTCAGGCACTTCCTGTGTGCCCCAGAGGCCACTCAATTTAGCCTGAGGCTGGGACACACTGCCCCTAGGGGCTCACATGCACCCCGAATCTCTCTTGCTCCAGAGGTGAATGCCAAAACTCACCTCTCTGGACCCACCTAGCCCATTGCCTCCTCACCTGTACCCGTATCCACCCTCACTGCGTGGAACTGGGAACATTCCTCCACCCCCACTAGCTGAGTTACTCCATGTGGCAATCACAAGGAGACTGAAGCTGTGCTCAGCTGCTGGGCTGGGGCCCCTGGAATGCCATTGGCCACACCAAGCTCAGCACAGAGCAACAGTGGAAATTTACTTCCGAATTATATCATCAGTCCGTGGGCGGCCCCACCCAGAGTGTCTGTGTGCCAGCCAGGCATTAGGGCTTGGTGGGAATTGGGGCTCCATAATGTCCCTTTCTAGAGACCAGACCAGGAGGTGTGGGGCACCCTGAATCTGGCCCTTCTAACACCCACACCCTTTCTCAGGCTCTGGATTCTCCAGGAGCCCCAGAATAGCACTGCTGCTCATTTCTGAGGAAATAACTTCTGCTCCAATGCAGGAACCTTGAGGGCTGCATCATCTCCCCACTGTTCATTCTGATGGCACCCTGAGGGTTGGGTCCCTGTTTATTGGCTTATGAGAAGCTAATTGTATTATATTTCCGGTTGAGCATGGATCACTTTTTAGTTTTGTTTTGCGGCTACAACCTGGGGGGATCTAGGCATAGTTCTTTTTTCTTTCCTTTTTTTTTTTTTTTTTTTTTTTTTGTTTTTGGCCACATCCGATGATGCTCAGGGGTTACTCCTGACTATACATTCAGAAATCACTCCTGGCTTGGGAGACCATATGAAACACCGGGAGATTCGCAGTCCATCCTAGGTTAGCGCATGCAAGGCAAACACCTTACTGCTTATGCCACTACCTCTGCCCCTAAGAAGTAATTTCTGAACATAGAGCCAGGAATAACCCTGGAACACAGTCAGGTAAGGCCCCAAAGCAAACAAACAAAAGATTCCTAGTCTCTGTTTCTTTCCTCACTCAGCCCCTTGCTGTCAGTCACTCACACTCTAGTATGAATAAGCACTTGTCACTGCTCGCTCGCCAAGAATAACTGCCTTTCCCTTTGTCTCTGCCCACAGCAACAGTCCCCAGAGAGGACATGATGAAGTCAGCAGGAAGGGCCAGCACAGATGATGCCCTTTCAACCAAGGGGCGCTGCCCACACTTGGTTCTTGCCAGCCTCCCTCCCCTCATGCTGAAAAAAAGTCTGAGAAACCAGAGGGATGGAGGAAATGTCCCCTCCCACATTCCTCAAGCTCTCCTCCTCCCAAGATCAAGGGCATGTTCTAGGGCAACCCAGAGACCTGGCTGGCTACTCCCAGGCCCAGGCCCTGCCCTGTGTTCTTCCATCTTGGCCCTCAATTCTCCTGGAGAAGGGGTGCTGCAGACCTGAGTGTTCATACTCCACGGCACACCCCATAGTAGCAGCCCTGGTTTCTTGCAAACATCCTCCAGGACAGTCGAGCTGTTTTCTCAGATTGTTAAAAACCTGAGAACCTGCTTCTCCACACAATACACCCCTCTTGTCTGAGGGGAGAGAGCAGACACTACCCCACCCAAACTTATGCATTTAGTTCTCCACGAAATCAGGGACAGACCGTCGCTGTCTGTCTGATTGGCTGCATGCATCATCCCTCCTCCCACCCCTGCCGAAAGAGCATGTCCTGCCAGGCCTCTTCAGAGCAGGAGAAGGTGGTGACGGGAAGCTTGGCAGGGGAAACCAGCCACCCTCACACCCAGTCCAACTATTTGAACCATCCTGGCCACTCACCACGTTCACGGGGATCAATGGTACCTGATCCATCAGATAAAGCAGGAGCTTCTGAAAGTCCATTAGATGGGTGGAAACAGTGAAGTCCTGAGCGGAAAAGATGCAGGACGAAATCCAGGCACCTCACTCTAAGGCAGTGGTTCTCAAATAGTGGGGCGAGCCCCCCCCAGGGGGGGTTCTAGGCTCCATAAAGGGGGGTTGCATTTGACTTCTGCAAACACTGTCATGACAAGCTAAGCTCCGTGTTTATGTCTCTGTATGTCTCTGTTTTGCAGGTTAAAGTTTTTTAAATAAAGATACTATTTACAGTAGAGCAGGGGGGGGGCTCGAAAAATGTTTTATTCCTGGGGGCATGACAGAAAATAATTGAGAAGCACTGCTCAAAGGGGCTATCACCCTGAGTGCTTACAAGAACTGGGGTGTAGAAATGAGATTCCCTGCTTCTCAGCCACTCTTACCTCCCATGCTTGGTCTTCTGGAAGGTGCTCCAATGAGAG
This sequence comes from Suncus etruscus, assembly GCF_024139225.1. Taxonomy (NCBI): domain Eukaryota; kingdom Metazoa; phylum Chordata; class Mammalia; order Eulipotyphla; family Soricidae; genus Suncus; species Suncus etruscus. Next base: position 38,364,632 of record NC_064850.1, on the reverse strand, counting down.
ATGGTGGCCTTAAAAGCCTGTAGAAAAATTGGCCAATGTCAGGAGTTCTTTAAGGAGCTGGCATTGCCCCAGGCAGGGGGTGAAGGGGACATACATGGTCAGGTGTACCTACCCTGGGCCTCTCCAGCAGCTCACTATGGTTTGGTGCAGGTCCCTTTCTCCAGTACCAACTGAAAAGTCTGCTGGATGGAGCAGAAAAGCTTAAGCCTTCGCTTTAGAAAAAAACAATGCCTTCAGAAAGCCGTCCTTCTTTCCCCATGAGACTAAGAGGTCTGTTTAGGCCAGAGTGTCTGATCGGGTCACTACCACAACAAAGACCCCTTATCTGTGCCTCCCCTAAACTGGGAGCCCTAAAGGGATACTCTTGTGGTTTCCCTTTGGCCTGACTCAGCTCACAGATGTCTCACCTGGCCGGTCTGTGATGGGGAGTAAACTGGCCCCAAAGTGCAAGGAAAGATGCAAATCAGGACTTATACTTTTCCCCTCATATCACAATGGTTTGAAACGTTCCTCTCTGCATCTTCTGTGGCTTCGCTCTCATCATCCAAGACTCAGCTCTGGCTGAATTATGTACGGGCTCCCTCAGCATAAATTTTACTGAAATGGGTCAACAGCATGGTTTCAAGAGATTCTGAGACAATCTTAGAGCCAGGACCAGAGGATGAACTAAGAACCAAGGCAAAGGCTGGTCTCTCCAGTTCTCTCTAGTGTGGTGCCACGTGGGAAGTCATCATCTGGAGCCCTTCTTCCAGAGCCCTCAAGCTTGACAGAACTTACGGGAGCAGTTGGCTTTCAGTCAAGCCTGAGAAGTGGGACAAGGGAGACACTTGCAGTGTGGTTGGCATCCTTGCCAAGACACCCACACATGCCTCTCCTGCTCCTGAGGATGGAATCTGGCCTGGCCATTTCCACTCTGGCACAGAGCCTGATTCCTGACTCTTGACAGGCAGCTCTCTTTTTATTTTCTTTACTTAAGATGGTGGTTACAAAATTGTTCATGGGTGAGTTTTATTCATGTACTGTCCACCACCCTTCACCAATGCACATTTCCTGCCACCAGTGTCCCCAGTTTCCCTCCCACCACCACCCCTGCCTGCCTCTGGGAATGATATTTTACTTCTATCTATCTTTTATTTTCTTTTGACACTGTAGTTTTTACTATTGCTAATGAAGGAGTACCTTGCATGTCACTTTATCTCCTTTCAGTACCCAGTTCCTGTCCAGAGTGATCAATTTCAACTCTCATTGTCTTAGTGGACATTATCTTCCTGAACTGCACTCACCAGAATAATAACACTCACTTGTGGAACATAAAAATATATAGTATAATTGATTGGCCGAGGGTCGCTGTCCCTGGGAGCGGGCCTTTTGGAGGAGAACGGAAGTGGAGGCCTGCAGAGTTCAGACTTGGTTCCTTCAACGTAGAAAATGTTGCAAGCCCAGCTGATGTCATTAGAGAAATTATTTGTGATTGCCTGGACACTATTGCAGAAAATCAAGCCAAAAATGAGCACCTGCAGAAAGAAAATGAAAGGCTTCTGAGAGATTGGAATGATGTTCAGAGTCGGTCTAAGTGATGATTCCATTATTTTAACTCCTGATGTCACTGATATTGCACCAAATAGAAAAAGGAGGCAACGAATGCTAAAAAACCTTGGAACAGAACCAAAAATATCCTCTCAAGAGCAACAACTTTATGAAAAAGAAAAGCTTGATACTTCAGTACCTGAGACATCGAAAAAGCACAACTCAAATGAAAACCTGTCTCTAGAAACCCTGAAAAACACCAGTTCAGAAGACCTCTTTGATGAGATTTAACTGTCTCAAAAAGTACTTTGATGTTCACTAGACTGTGCTTTCTATTCATTTCTTTAAACTGAAAAAGCAGACTTTCTATTTAACAGCAGCTATTACTACACTTTACTACTTAATTACATATACACTGTGTTGAGACTATTGTGCAAAATGGATTAAAATGTAAAAAAGTTATGATTTGATGACAGTGGTACATTTTTCTAAACTATTCATTCAGCATGCCTATAATTATGTAAGATTCAGACTCTGTTGCATGGTATGCATTTATCTTACTCAGTTCACACATATTATATATGGTTTCTGTCTAACATCTTGTCTAGAAAGATCCTGCAAACAATACAAAGAAAATGTTTATACATTTTAATAGTCATGTTTTGAACATGGTGTTTGAATATTTTAATTTGAGGACTGGTGTCTGATATATATTTGAGTGTGTAAGCAAAATCTGAAAAATATGCTGATAAAAATGTTTGTTGCACTGAAATATTAATTAAAATATTAAGCTTAAAAAATATATAGTATAATAACATCCAGAGACAATAGAGATGAGGGCCAAAAGGACCAGTTCATGGTAGGAGAACTCTCTTTCTCAAAGAAGCTTTCATGGTGCTGATAATCTAGTCGCCTGGGTGGGTCTTCAGAACTCCCTCAGAGGACCCCCATAGGGTGGAATGGGGACAAATTCAGGGTCCAGGGGAAGAGCAAAGATGGGCATTTCTGGGATCTGGGCATAAAAATACCCAGAATGTGTTGTCTGGGTATATGGGTGTCTCCTGGTCTCACAGTGCCAGGAAGCCAGACCACATCACCTAGGAAAGACCCAAAGAAATGATTCAAAAACAAAGAAGAGATGGGGTACCAGCCAGGGCCTGTGTATCTGTGTGTGTGTTCATGGGAGCGTGCTTGCAAGACTATGTGGCATGTACATGCACTTGCATGAATGTTCATTTGTGATAGGTGAATACATGCAAATTTCTATATATGGAGTTGCTCATGTGTGTGCAGCTACACATTTGTATCTCCAGGCATATGCATGGTGTGTGGTAGTATGTGTTTGAACACATGTGTTTATGCATGTGGTGGGTGCTGGCATACATTTGTGAGGCATTCAATCAGATGTGGGGTGTGGGGTGTGTGTGTGCATGTATGTATGTGTGTTATTGGAAAGAAGTAAGTACCTAGGTGAGCACTCTGATAAAAAGGTATCCTGTGTGCTCCTCCCCAGTCTGGCTTAAGGGCTGGACATGAGTTTGGGCAAGAGCCAGAGGTCAGTGATATTTTCCAGTGACAGTGCTCACCCATACCATTTAGGATTTCTCAGATCTGTTGATGAAACAAGCAATATAATTCAACATGCCTGAGTTTTGAGTGCAGGGTCTATTAACTTTCTGGCTCTAGAAACCTCAGTTTTCTCATGTGAAAAAAAATTGCTCTACACTCTGAAGAAGAATTGAGTGTTGAAAGGTAGTAAAGTGATATGAATGATGCCCCTTCAGTAAGAACATTGCAAATCACAGTGCCTAAAAAGAAAGAAGGAAGCAAGAGTGGTGGGATGGAGAGGGGGGGGGGGGAGTAGAGAAAAAGTGATAGAGAGAAAGAGGGGGGAGAGAGAGAGGAAAAATGTCTAAAATAGCAACAGAGGTTGGAGCAGTGGCAGAAGCGGTTGGGCATTTACCTTGCACACGACTGATCCAGAACGGACCGCCCATATGGTCCCCCAAGCCAGGAGCAATTTCTGAGCACATAGCCAGGAGTAATCCCTAAGCATCACCAGGTGTGGCCCAAAAACCAAAAAATAAAAAGTCTAAAATATTTGACATCGAGGCAGAAGGAGGGTGGGAAGGAAACTGGGAACATTGGTGGAGGGAAATGTGCACTGATGAAGGGATGTTGGGCACTGTATGTCTGAAACTCAATCATGAACAATCTTGTAGTTGTATCACATTGTTATTAAATTAAATTATTAAATTTGATTTTTTTGAAAGGAAATGTGTGAGAGAGAAAGAAAGATAGGAGAGAGATTAAGCAGCTCGACCCTGTTTTCAACCAGGTTACAAGCCTATCTTGCTGCATCTCTCCCATGTACAGGTTTTAATTTGTTTATTGAGTTTTAAAAAAATTTTTTAAATTAAATCACCATGTGTTACAAAGTTGTTCATGATTGAGCTTCACCAACACCCTTCACCAGGGCACATTTCCCACCAGTTCCCCTCCCACCCTCCCCCTATCTGCCTCTGTGGCAGACATTTTTCTTCTTTTTGTTTCTCTCTCTCTTTCTTTTTTTTTCTTTCTTTTAGACGCTGTGTTTTGCAATGCTATTTTTGAGGGGTATCATGATCCTTTATGCACCCAGTTCTTGTCCAGAGTGATCATTTCCAACTCCCATAGTCACAATGGTCCCTTCTCTGCCCTAACTGCCCTCCCCCACTATTTGTGGCAAACTTCCTACTATGCACTGGTCTTCCTGGCCCTTATCTCTATTAAATTTGGCTATTATCACCATACTATGTTTGTTTCTTTTTTATATCCTACAAATGAGTGCAATCATTCTATGCCTATCCCTTTCCCTCTGATTCATTTTGCTTAGCATAATACTCTCCATATCTATTCATGAATAAGCAAATTTCATGACTTCCTTTTTCCTCACAGTTGCATGGTATTTCATTGTGTAAATGCACAATTGTTTCTTTATCCACTCATCTGTTCTTGGGCTCTTGGTTTGTTTCCAAATTCTGGCTATTGTGAATGGAGCTGCAGTGAACAAAGGAGTATGCCAAGCACAAAAGGCTCCGATTTCTGATAAGTCCCAAGCTGAGATGTGCTACTCTTTCATCATAGCACATAATTACACAACAATCTGCCTCTTCATGCATGGTGCTGGGCTTCTGTATGTATCTTGATGAGGAAATTCTTTCCCGTGCTAACATTAGAAAAAGATTTTCCAGGACTGGAGAGATAGCACAGCGGTAGGGCATTTGCCTTGCAAGCGGCCGACCCAGAACCAACAGTGGTTCTAATCCCTGCATCCCATATGGTCCCCCATACCTGCCAGGAGCAATTTCTGAGCATAGAGCTTGGAGTAACCCTGAGCACCACTGGGTGTGGCCCAAAAACCAAAAATTTTTTTTCCTCCAACATTTTCCAATATTATTTTAAATGATTTTTTTTTGTTTCTCTGATCTATGGAATTGCTTTTCTTGTTTTCCTTGGTTTGAATTAGTATCTAGGAGGTAAACCCTCCATTTAATTTTGTTTTTGGGCCACACCTTAAAGCACTCAGGGGCCATCTGGCTCTGTACTCATGAATCACTCCTGGCAGGCTCGGGAGACTGTATGGGATAATGGGAATTGAACCCCAGTCAACTGTGTTCGAGGCAAGTGCCCTACCCAATGTACTACCACTGTGGTTCCTCCCCCAACGCCTTTACTTTCTTTTTTTAAATATAAATTTTGTATTTAAGCACCATGATTACAAACATGATTGTAGTTGGGTTTCAGTCATAAACAGAACATCCCCCTTCACCAGAGCAACATTCTCACCACCAATGCCCCCCTCCCTCCTTCCCATCTCCTGCCTGTATTCGAGACAGGCATTTTACTACAGTTATTTATTTTTAAGTTTATTAAGCTGTTTTTGCTTCTTTCTTTCTTAAAGGATAAGTGTTAAAAAAAATACAGTATTAACAATGTGAGAGTGGCAATCGCCATTGTTTGCATAGGCCCAGCAAGATATAAGGAAAACGGAAAAAAGCCTTGGCCTAATTACAACGAGGCTTCACCCCTGAAATTTTCTGGCATAAGACTGACTCTGGGCTCCAGGCATATTAGGCTGCCCATCCCCTGAGTCATTCTCTGAGGTCCTGGTGAAACTTTTTTGCACATTAGCTGTTGTTGGTGTCAGGTTCCTGCAATTAAAGATTCTGGTTTCTGTGCATTTCCTTCATTGAGTCAGGTTGATGTGGAGCATCCTTTAGTTTCACTTCACCATAGATGAGGAGACACCTGCCCTGAAAGCAGGTTGTTGCTGTTGCTAAGTTGTCTGGATGTTAAGAGAGCACTCTTTGGAGTAAGTCAATGTCAGAGCAGTGGTAGGGTCTTCCCTGCTAGAGGTTTAATTCTTGGTAATGTTATTAAATATTGTGGTTATTTCCATAGATGGTATCTGTGGTTCAGGGGTATATAGGCAATGCCCATTCTTCTGAGACCTGAGTCAAGTTATTATGCCACTGTTCAGGGTATAAGGCTTAACTGCATTACAAAATTTGTGTTCCCATCTCTATTAGATAAGAACTTGTTTGCATAATGTAATATTTTCCCTTTTTAATATGCCTATGCAAAAGAGGAACAATGCCATGAAGTATTATTGGTACATCTGGGGGTCGAGGGAACAAGTCCAACATTCCCTGTAACTTGGTTCTAACATGAATTTTATACAGAAAGACTCTTCTACCTTATTGAACAGATACCAAAGGGGGAAAAAACAACAACAACTAAAAAACAGTGGGCAAAATTGTCACTACAGAAGAGGAAATTCAAAAAGAGTTGTAGATTTAAGAGAATACATCTAAGATATACAAAGGAGATACATATGTCCCTTTTATGTCTTTAGAAATAGTCGAGGGGGGGGGCCGGGTAGGTGGCGCTGGAGGTAAGGTGTCTGCCTTGCAAGCGCTAGCCAAGGAAGGACCGCGGTTCGATCCCCCGGCGTCCCATATGGTTCCCCCAAGCCAGGGGTGATTTCTGAGCACATAGCCAGGAGTAACCCCTGAGCATCAAACGGGTGTGGCCCAAAAACCAAAAAAAAAAAAAAAAAGAAATAGTCGAGGGGGCAGGGTATTGAGTCTGGATTTTGGTCTGTGATTTGGCCTCATGGAGGCTACAAAGGACTCCCAGCAGTCCCATATCAGGAATTGTCTTTGAGTGCTGATTTAGCAGAAACTGAGTATGGTAGCAAGTGCAAGTACACAGTGAAGGAAGATGAAGGACAGGAGGCCGCTGGGAGTAGATTAATAGGAACAGAGTATTGATTTCTTCTCAGGGTGACAGTCTAGTTTTTCACTTTGGGAGCTGGATGGAAGCTGGCTTGAGTGAGGATAATGATCTGCTTCATAAGAAGCAAAGAACTGAGGGTAAAAATGGTTAAATGTGGGGTAATAGGCAGTGGGGGTGAGAGTAAAAGACTATAAATGGGCCTGTAAGGTGATGACCTAATGGGGGAAAGAAAGTATACAATGTAGACATTATGTATATTGTAAACATAGATGAAACCCTATGGTATCCTATAAAATTAGCTATAATATATAACTAGCTATAATGTATTATAATATAATATAATATAATATAATATAAAACAAAACTAGCTATAATAAAACTAATGCCCCCGAGCAGTTTGGAGAGGAGGAGAGGGAAGGCTGTTGGTAGGGAGGCCGAGCCCCATAGACTCCCCTAGGCTTGGCAATAGAGCCTTTGGCCTGGAGCCATACTATTCCCCATGCTACCAAGGCTTCCAGTCCCCCCAACTCTTTTTCAATGTACAAAATACTTCTTACATTTTTTAAAAATATTTGGGGCTGGAGCTGTAAGTTGTCTGCCTTGCCAGCGCTAGCCTAGGACAGAGCACAGTTTGATCCCCCAGTGTCTCTATGGTTCCCCAAGCCAGGAGCCATTTCTGAGTGCATAGCCAGGAGTAACCCCTCAGCATCACTGGGTATGGCCCCAAAAAACAAAAATAAAAGTATTTATGTCCTTTTTTTTTCTTACTTGCTTAAATGTTTAGACACTAAACATAGATTTTTCCATGGAAACATTTTCAACATTTTGTACTGAACTCTTTCTGGGTAACCTAGGATCTTTGCAGAATATTCTTTTAAATATTTAAATATTTCATTTCTTCATAGACAAATCATTGATGCTCACTTGAGTGGATGAAGGCACGGGTTCATATATTTAAATTCTCACTAGGGTTCTGTAGTTCTGTTTGCAAGAGGTCTTGTGTCTTATGTACTAAGGCTTCTATTCTGAGTGCCAGCTGAGAGTCCTGGGGGGGGGGTGAGGAAACACAGCATTATAGGGTAAGCCAAGGAAGTCATGACCAGGATATAAAGGAAGACAGGGGTAAAAATGGGAGGAATGGGGCCGGAGAGATAGCACAGCGGTAAGGTGTTTGCCTTGCATGCAAAAGGATGGTGGTTCGAATCCCGGCATTCCAAATGGTCCTCAGAACCTGCTGGGGCAATTTCTGAGCTTACAGCCAGGAGTAACCCCTGAGTGTTGCCGGGTATGACCCAAAAACAAAAACAAAAACAACAACAACAAAAAAGAATGGGAGGGATATTGGGGACATTGGTGGTAGAAATGTGCTCTGGTAAATGGTGTTGGACATTGTGTGACTGAAACTCAATCATGCACAACTTTGTAACTCTGTATCTCACATTTATTCAATTAAAATTTTTGTTAATTTAAAAGTAAGAAATTTAATTTACAAATTTTTGTTAATTTAAAAGTAAGAAAGGAAAAACAGCCAAGCCCAGGCTTAAAGCTAACTGATCTTTTTTTCTTCTTGTTCTTTGGTTTTTGGGTCACACCCAGCACTCAGGGCTCTGTGCTTAGAAGTCACTACTGGCAGTCTCAGGATTCTAACCATGGTCTGTCCTGTGTTGGCCTCATGCAAGACAAATGCTTTACTGCTGTGCTATCACTCCAGCCCCTTAAAACTAACCGATCTTAAGGCTGAAGACTCAAGGCTTGCGCTGTGTCTTGGGCTTGACCCAATGTCTATTGATGCCAGAAGAGGAAGATGGTTGACAGTCAGGGACTTCACAGTGAACCATGGACCAGACACTGATTAGGGTCAACTCTGCCCATATCTATTTTAACTGCACAGCCCTGTGAGGTTCAGAGGACTAATGAGTATCCATTTTACCCTCCCTTTCTCTTCATTCCTCCCAAATGCCAAGCATGTGAGAGATTCAGGGACCTCTTGATGATATGATATGATATGATATGATATATGATATGATATGATATGAGGAGTTTGGGGGAGACCAGGAGAGCCAGTTTGTGAAGGCTGTTTGAAGAGAGGCCCCTGGTTTCACTTGGGGTATTAGGGACAGCTTCGAAGATGGGCACTCCTGGGCTGGGCACGAAGGGATGAGTAGGATTTCTTAGGTTGAAACTGAGAAAAACAGCAAAGAGGTTGGGAGAATGTGCATGATGAGGAAACACTTCTAGAATCCTCGAAATATTACTGTGGGTATCTGGCCATTTTTATGATTATAAAAATGGGGGAATAGCCTGTATCTAAGTAGCCATATCAGCTCTGGGCCACATCAGAGTCATCTAGATCTATAAAATATTTCTTATTGGAGCATAACCTGGGTTCAATCTTGGACCACATAGTCTTTGAGCATCACTGAGCACAGCCCTGCATTCCTGGAGCACTACTGGCTAGTCCCAGTATGACATTCAAAGTTCTCACATTGAATTCTTAACCCAATTGGCTAAGAACACTGGGAATGGCACCATGGCCCCCTGCACCACTTGGGGCCCTTTCCAAGCCATCAAAATTAGTTCCTTGTGGGGGGAGGTCAAACCCCTTGTTGATGGTCTCCAAGTCAAAGAATGATTCCCAAAAAGATAAATTGAATCCCATTCTTCCGTCCCCCCTTTTGGGGGAGACTTTGATAATAATATCCGACGTGAATAATCAACGAATGCAAAATATTAGGGGACCAAAGATTCAGCTAAGAAAGTCTTTTGTCAGTTGCAGCCAGCTCCAAAAAGCAAACTGAACAAGCCGTCAGTTCTGGCAAAAGAGCCCCCTATGCCTCCCCAACAAGCTATTTATTTGTTTCCTTAATCACCCCCACCTGGAAGATCCAGGTGGGATGACAGGCAAAAACATTATTACAACAATCACACAACAGTTCCTTTTCTATACACATTCTGGAGATTGTGTAGATTTGGAATAGCCTGGTATAGGTACTTCCTCTTGGGATTCTTGCAGGGCTCAGAGTACACAACTGGAGCACAAACTCTGCAGAACTCCTTCCTCTAATGCCTGAATTCAGGATCTGGGACATGTCTACTAGCAGGGAGCTACCCTCTACCACCAGGTGTCAAGAATTACTATAAGTGGTAGAAATTAAGAGGCCAGAGTGATAGCACAGCAGTAGGGCATTTGCCTGGCACACAGATGACTCAGGACAGATCTGGGTTCATCCCAGGCATCCCATATTGTCCCTCAAGCCAGGAGTGATTTCTGAGTGCATAGGCAGAATTAACCCCTGAGCATCATCGGGTGTGGCCCATAAACCCCCCCCAAAAAAAGTAATAGCAATTAGCAATTAAGATGAGAGAGTGTAACACTTCCCCAATGCCCTTTTACCTAAGCTTTCTTTTGAGATGTTAATCCCACCTGGATGATCAAACCTGCCCACATCTGGCATAGGGCAGGCTGTTTTAAATAAAGAATAAAAAAGTCTGGCTGTGGGGAGGTGAAGAGAAGCAGCAAAAAGACAGGAAGAAAGACATGGTTTAGGAGCTCAGGCCAGGAAGAGCTCAGCAAAGAAAACAGATGGCAGAAAGACTCATATCAGAGAAAAGGTTGCAAGGAATTAAGAATGGTGACTCCAATGAATATCTTAAATGACTGTGAATTATTTGTCTGCTTTTACCCTGCATATTCAGCCAAAGGAACTAGAGGTGCCACGTTGGGGGAAAACTCATCCAACATGTCGACTTTACATTTTATATTTTAATTTTACAAGAGAGATTGGCACCAAGAATGGCAAAGTTGCCTGATAGCATGAACTAAATATTCAGGGCAGGCCCACCCAGGGGAGGTCACCTGAGACATTTCTGAGATTCAGGGTAAAGGTGACCCTCTCAGAAAAGGAAGGAAGGAAGGAAGAAAAGGAGAGAAGGAAGGAAAGAAAGAACAAAGAAGGAGAGAAAGAAGAAAGGAAGAGCAAATAAAGAGAAAGAAAGAAAGTAAGAAAGAAAGAAGAAAGAAAAGGAAGAGAAGGAAGGAATAAGTAAAGGAAGGAAGAACAAAGCAGGAAGGAAAGAAGAAAGGCAGGCAGGAAGAGGAAATAAAGAGAAATAAAGAAAAAGAAAGAAAGAAAAGAAAAAGATGGGAGGAAGGAAGAGAAGGAAGAAATGAGGGAAGGAAGGAAAGAAAAAGGCAGGAAAGAAGAAAGGAGAAAAGAATGAAAGAAAGGGAAGAAAGGAAGGAAGAATGAATGAATGTAAAAAGAAAGGAAGAAAAGAGAAGAAAGGAAGGGGAAAGAAAGAACAAAAGAAAGAAAAGAAGGAAGGGAGGAAGGAAGGAAAGAAGGAAGGGAGGAAGGAAGGAAGAAAGGAAGGAAGGAAGGAAGGAAGGAAGGAAGGAAGGAAGGAAGGAAGGAAGGAAGGAAGGAAGGAAGAAAGGAAGGAAGGAAGGAAGGAAGGAAAAAGTGAGTGAGGGAGGGAGGGATAGTGGGAGGGAGAAAAAGCAAATATAAATCTGGAGTATGGAGTTAGTATGAAATTTGGGGTAGTTGAATTTGATTCCAAGCACCATATATCCCTTAAGTATCACTGGGTACAGCACAGGAGGACACCCAAGCACTGCTGGAGAGGTCCAGCTATCTCCAATACTACAGCATTGCACCTTCAGGATGAACCTTTGGCCTGGCTGACCAAGAATCACTGTGGAGTCTGCAACCTCCTGAGCACCACCATAAAGAGATGTTATGCATTCAACCAAAAAGGTCTTAGAAGGAATCACCACCAAGACCCCCTTGTACCAGTGAAGGGGCTGTTCTTTTCATAACTGAAACCCAACTACAAACATGTTTGTAGTCATGGTGCTTAAATAAATATATTATAAATAAAAAAGAAGGAACCATCTAGAAACACTGACTTGGATAGTCTTTATCCCCACAAACCACCAAATTCTTTTCAAAGTATTGCTTCTCAAAGGAAATATTTCAAAATATATCATCAGAATTGAGAGAGGCAAAAATAAAATACACAAAGGTCTAGTGATGAAAAAAATGATCAAAGACTGGGGAATAGTACAGAATGGAGTATGCTTGCCTTGCATGCAAGGGACCCAAGTTTGTTCCCAGCACCTCATATGGTCCTCTAAGTATTTCCAAGAGTGATCTCTGAGTATGGAGTCAGAAATAAGCCTTGAATACTGCCAGTGGAGGCCCCAAAACCAAAAGTAAATAGTCAATAGAACTTTTTTACGGGTAACAGAGAGTCACCCAGCTCTGGGAACCGAACCTGGGGCATCGCACATTCAAGGCATATGCTCCAGCATTGTGCCCTCTGTCTGGTCTTCATTGTGGCCTCTTGAGGTTGCTCCTTCCATTGGCCTTTACCTGTGCATCCCACATACACCACCTCACTGACCTCAAATCCTCTCACTGCCTTCCCTAGCATTGAGACCTGGTGCCTGGTCTGTGCCCAGCCTGCTGTGGATGCTCTCTGTGGGAGCTTGTGGTTTCTGTGGTACTGTCTGAAACTGGGAGTTCTGGAGAGGCCCCACCCCTACCATGGCCCTTAGTGAGAACCTCAACACTACTACTGTCCCTCCTGTGCCTCTCCCCACCCATCTCCCTGAGCTGCCCCATAAGAGAACATGTCTGGGACAGCAACAGGTGTGGCCCGCAGATTCACAGGGCCTCACCCTGCCATTATGCATTTGTCTCTCCCTCCCAAATTAACTGTCATGGAGATTGGGCTCTCTCCTGCCACCACCCTGGACTGGGGGAGGGTCCTCCTCAATGCCTTGATTCAGAGGGAGGGTGATCCCTCTATATGGCATTTTCTCTGTTCTAATAATTAGATCCCACCACAGATACCCAGGTGAGGAAAGGGTCTCATGGCAGTTTGTCCTCAGCATCACATCTTGGTGGCCAGTAGTGGGTCGGAGCTGTGAATGCCAGACCTAGGACCAAACTTTCTAGAAGGCTGAGCTGGGTTATCTGCTCCATAGGGTCTCATCTCTCTGAAAATAGTATCCCAAAAGAAGGAAGAAAGAACTCCCCACCCCACGGGGCCTCAGGTCAGCACAGAAATTGCCCCTTCTTGTGAAGGGACCCAGCAATATGCCTCACAGGAACTGAATATTGTTGCTTCTGGGCTCCCTGGAATTTCAGGTGCTAGCCTAAATTCCCTCTGATGGCCCAGAAGGTCAGGTTCTCAGGATTGGAACCTGCAAACAGAGATCCTCAAGCAATGCTTGATCCTGGAAAGTACTAGAAAGCAAGAGAGGGATAAAGCAGATACCCAATGCATTCCTGAAAGCATGGCAGTAAGTGACTTCTTGAGAGGTCCTGAGTACTGAGATGATTCTGTTTCCTATGGTCATGAACAGAAATGGAGTCACCATTGCCCATTCATCACTCTTTGGGCATCTTCCCCAGAAAAACTTGGGTAGGTGTGTGTGTGTGGGGGGGGGCATCAGACAGCAATAGGTGCAGAGAACTTGACAAATGGGGGAAAGACAAGAAGACAGAAAGGAAACTCCCCTCTAAAAGCCTTGGCCAGCCTCTTTGACCCTGATGGCAACAGCAGGGCTGGACGGAAAGTGAGGGCTGGACACATCACTCAATGCAGCAGCTGCTGGGCTATGCTGCCGATTGGGCAAGGCTGTTGCACAAGCTGAAAATGAGCTTCATTGGGGCCACGGGCGGGACACAGACACACTGCTGCATGGGAAGGGGAGGTGTGTGGCCACCGCTTCCAAAATCTCCCTGTGGAGATTTCCTGCCCAGTTGGGCTATTTGGTAGGACTGACCTGCTGTCTGTCTCCTGGAGGCCATGGAAGTCTAGATAAAAACACAGGAAAAGAATCTGGTTGCTTACTGCTGGCTCCTGGATGCTCTGTGAGTAATTCTTGGAAAGAGTGCCTTGAAGGGAGGGCAAAAAGAAGGGCTTCAGGGGGGGCTTGGGGTGGTGTGGCAAACCTGGACAGAAACTGTGGGTGGCAGGCTAATTCTCTCTCTACTTCCACGTGCCAATTTTGCAGAGCATGGTAGCTGGAAGGCCACATTGCCCATTTATACATTTTGGGGGAGGATTTGGCAGGCTGGGGGGGGGCATATGGGATGCAAAATATTAAACTTGGGATAGCTGAGTGCAAGGCAGATGTCTTACCTGACAGTGGGTATCTCCTACCAGAGATATCTTTGGTCCCTCATTTATGATTTGTGCAGAATCACCTTAAGGGAATCATAGTCCCAAGACTGGTACTTGGGATAGAATGGGGGTCAAGGTGCTTGCTTTGCACCCCAGCTAGCCTTGGTTCCATCCCTGACACCATATGGACTCCTGAGCATTCCCAGGAGTGACTGTGACCAATATCCATCCCTTCATCAGTGTTCATTTTCCACCACCAATTTCCCTACCCTCACCCCAGTCTGCCTTTATGGTGGACACTAATTATCTTTGTCTCTATCTCTCTGTTTCTCTCTCTTTTTGTTATCTCTCTTCCTTTTTATTTATTTTTACACAATTGTTTATGTTATTGAAAGGGTATCATGCATAGAGTAACTGCCTCTTAAAAAACATTGTCAACTCCCCAATAGAGAAACCCCAGAATAGCCAAAGGTGCTGTGCTGGTCTTTGGAAACCTCAAGCACATCTTAGGATCTTCAAATCCCTATACCCAGGGGAAGGCCAGATATTGTCCATGCTTTCTGAGGAGTTCTGAAACTAAGCAGAGGAATCTGGGGATCTCCATAGGGTCAAGCCACTTGGGTCAGGTGTGGCTAGGACATAGTCCCTCTATGGGACAGACACTTCTAATCAGGTATCCAGTGGCTGGGTGTGCGGCCTGGCTGAAGCATCCCAACCTTCCTCTCCTCCTTAGCTTGAACTCTGACCCAAAAGTACTTCTTGTTAGTTTCACTACAGGAAAAAGGTCAGCTTGAGGGTAGCAGTGACAGCATAGAAGATAGGGCATTTGCCTGGCATTTAGCTGACCAGGGTTCTATCACCAGCATCCCATATGGTTCCCTGAGCCTGCCAGGAGTGATTCTTGAATTCAGAGCCAGATGTAACCCCTGAGTGCCACTGGGTGTTGCCTCAAAATAAAACAAAACAAAACACAAAAGGACAGGTAGAAAGTGAACAGCGGAGGATATTCCTACTGGTGTCTGAACTGTGGGGCTCACAAGAGTATTTTGTGAAATCACAAATGTCATTGCTCAAAGTGCTGCCACAGCTCACATCTTGCTGTGTTTTATTTCCTTTATTTTTTTTTTTGTGCCACATCCAATATTGCTTGGTGCTTACTTCTGACTCTGCTCAGGAATTACTCCTGGCAGGGCATCATGGTGTACTGGGGATACTTCCCAGGTCTTGCAAGGAAAATTCCCTTTATACTGTACTATATCTTTGGCCCTGCTCTTACTGTGTGGGGTGAGTCCAGTGACTAAGGCCCCTAGGACTGCAAAGAAGGTAGAAGTGGGCATCCTCCATGTACATATTAGACACCTCATGTTGGAGGTGTCATATGCCCACCTGGACACCTGGCCAGGCTCCCCTGAGGATCAATGATCCTGGGCTCAGGGCTGTTCATGGGGAAAAGAACATGATTTTCTTCACATGAAGAATGAAAACCAAAATAAGACAATGAAAAAGGAGCTACAGAGATTATTTAAAGGACTAGAGTACATGCTGGAGTCTGGGCTATGACCCCCAAATAAATTAGCCAAACAATGACGGTGAAGAGAGAAGCATGGGGCAGGTGTGTCAGAAAACTGGGAGATTGCAATTGATCTCAGCTTCATATTTCCATCTTCCCTAAAGTATTTGAGTCCTTGTTCTTTCTTTAGTTTATTTTTAATTTTGGGGGTTTGGGGTCACACCCAGCAATGCTCAGGGTTATCTCTGGCTCTGCACTTAGGAATGATTCCTGGCAGGAGACCATATGGAATGCTGGGGATTGAACCTGGGCTAGCTGTGTGCAAGGCAAATGCCCTCTCTGCTGTACTATCGCTCTGGCCCCTCATTTTACTTCAAGTGGCAAGAGCATATAGACATACTCTAAAAGGTGACACAGGCATGCTACCATTTTTATTGGGCCATGCCAGTCTCTTAACTATTTTAATTGATGGAATAAAACATTAGCCAACTCAGGCATCTGGGACTGGTACCCACTGAACAAGTTTGGGCAATGACAGATGGAAAAGCCCAGAAGGGAGGCCAGTGGGGCCAGTAGGGGCAGATGGCCTGACTACTGGAGTGCCAGGTACCCCACCCGGAGGTGGGAAAGCTGGGACCTGGCCTGGTTGGGACAGTGAGCTGCTGAGAGGCTTGCATTTGATTTGCCAATTGGCCCTGTAGAGGCTGCTGAAGAGGTTATCCCCAGCCATGTGACACATACCTATGAGACAGCAATGGCAGGCTTGGCTTCTAACTTCATATTTCACTTATGTTCCTGAAACCGTCGAAGTAGAGAAAACTTTTGGGGGTCCAACTGAGTGTTCCTGTGAATTCAGAAGGAGAGTTGGGAGCCTGTGTTGGAAAAACTTTCAGGTCTGGAGATATAGGACAGTGGGTAGGGCACTTGTCGTGCATGTGGTTGACCTGGGTTCAATCCCTGGCAGTGTCAGGAGTAGCTCCTGAGTGCAGAGCCAGAAGTGCTCCATAAGCATCATTGAGTGTGGTCCCCAAAACTGTAAATGTAAAAATAAAAAGGTATTTGCCTTGCATAACTCACCCTGATTCAATCTCAGCAGCTTATAGGATCTCCTGAGCACTATGAGGGATGATTCCTGGGCAGGAAGCCAGGAGTGAGTCCTGAGTACAATTGGATGTGACCCTAAAACAAAACACAACTTTCCAGATGGTACTTAAAAGGCCCTGCCCTAACTTTTGGCCTCATTTCCTCTTGCTCTGGCTCACCCTCAGTGCCTGGCACCTTGTTCACCAGCCTTGTCTTTTACCTGACTGGCACACCAGCTTCTGGGAATGTCTCCTGGGCTTCTGCCCTGGCACAGCCATCCCTCCCTACTCCCCAGCTTTGGGAAACGGTGCATGATCACCCAGAGAGCTTCTGTCTCTCCTCCAGGAGCTCCCTAAACAGCCATGTTCACCTTCCAAGATGCCACTTCTCTTTTTTTGTTTATTGTTGTGGGGGACACCATTGGCAGTGCTGGAGGTTGGCATACAAAGTGAGGGTGTTGGACCCAGGGTTTCCCACATGTGAGTCACAGGATCGACCACCAAGCTACCTCTTCTCTGCTTCCTGTTTTTTTCCTTGGATTTGAAACATGCTTGGGGGTTGATGTAGTAAATTGTTGGAACCACACTTGGTGAGACTCAGCGACCTGGGCCTGGGACTTGAGAGTGCTGCAGGCAGAATAGGTGCTTCAGTTCATGGACACAACTCAATAGTCCCTTGAGGCTCTTATGTATTTCCATTTCTCAAGTCTGTTCTTAGGTAGTACCCCCACCCCAAGCCTTGTTCCTTAGCTACTGTTTTGAGTTTTGACTAAGCATATGTTGTTGGGGTTTCCTCAGAAATGGAGTTCCACAGCTCTGAGGTCTGAGCATCTGTCTGCTCAGTGCTCCCAGCGTTGGACACATGGGTATACCTATGTTTGTGGGGATGTTTTGGTCTTCAGGTCAATAGCACAAAACTTCTATAATTGCATGGCAGAAAGTTAGGGATTGCCATTAGGGCCCAGCTCCAGGTCACCTAGGGTTGGACCCCCAGTGATGCTGTTCCTGAACCACTTGGCAGTCAGAACTCTGTAAAGTAACTATTCCAGGGGACCTTGTAGGGCAACTGTTCAGGGGATTTTTCTGGAGGCAAAAGCTTTGGAGACACCACTCCAGAGATGGGGAAGAACAGCACAAAGAAGGGAACCATCTCCCAATGATCAATGGTCACTATCAGGCTTGACTCTAAGGCATTCATTCTCCCTCACAGAGAGGTCTGGTTAAAGGAAATAATACCTATCAACACTATGGGAAAATTACATTTATGAAGGGTGGTGTACATTCAATGACTGAAAACCAATTATGAACATTTTTTATAACCAAGGTACTTGTAACTACTTGTAACCATGGTGCTTAAATAAAAAGTTATAAAAAATAAAGTGCCCAGATTTATAAAATAAATAAATTTCAACAGAAATCAAATTAAAATCTAGGAAATACTAAGCTTTGCATTTAGAATATATGAAGAAAATAAAAATTACTCATCAGTAAATAATCATTTTCACTATTTATTCACCAAATAACAGATGAACTACTTTGCATTGTACTGGTCTAGAAATTTGGCACATGAAAATAAAGTAAAGGAAGCAAAAGGAAACAAATAGCACTGTGTTGTTCCTGAGGCATCCCAAAGCCACAGTGTTTATGCTTATCTTTTCCTGAATGCCTCACTCCCTGCTGGCTATCATTCTGCTTTGTCCTCCCATCCTGCGTGCATTCAAGTTGCTCATGTCCTATATAAGCATTGCTGGAATAGAAACTTTCGGTCTATAATCATCAGCCTCGAACCTGTTCTTTCCCAGTCATCAGCCAGAGGGAATGTCCTCAGCCCCAAATGAATACCCTACTAACCCTGATGAGTTTATTTTTTTGTGTGTGCTGAGTTGTTCTGAGCCCCAGATTCTCCCCAGAAATGGAGAAAATATCAACAATGGTACTTCCACCTTCCTGCCCAGGCTATATACTAGAAGAGAAAGGAACACGTATTACCTGGTAACCCTGAGCACCCAAATACTCTGGCACATTTATGTGCATGGGCATACCTCAGGGTTAAGCTTCACCCACTAAAGTACTGTGTGTATGAGGGAACAGAGGCACCCTTAAGAACTGAGATAGCTGCCTGAGGGGACATTCAAACATAATAAAACCAGGTACAAAAGATGGCAGGAGTATGGGTCACTATGGCAGTGCCATTAGAGGTGAGCACCAAACCCTGAATTCCTTGGCCTTGGGTCCAGGCTGCTGCATCACAAACCCTGACATGAATTATTTGAGGTACCAACAACTTGGAATTTTGGGGTGCCAAGAAGTACAAGCCTTACTGGTGTTCACTCCTTTTCTTCTTCAGACAATCAGAAAACACTGATGGGCTGCCAGGGTAGCTAGAACTGCAGTGGACCCAGGGGTGCCAGACAGCTCCTGGTGGTAAAGAGGGTGTGTCCCAGCTCTCTGAGATCCTTCCCATTCCTAGCAGCCCTCCAAGACCATCCACCATCCCAGGAAGTTATGAAGCTGAAATCTTAGTACTCTTGGAGTCCAGGTTAGAGGTAGGATTAGGCTCCTACTACACTAAGGAAAACCTACTCAGCTGTTGCTTATGACCTGGAGATTGGGGCCCCTAGCATAGCTGATGGTCCTGGGTTCAGAGGCCTTTCTGCTCATGTGCTGGCTTTTCTCAAGCGTCACCTAGGTGCCAGGGAATTCTGAAGTGCTTGTCTTGCTTGCTAACCTCACATCTTTCTTCCCCAGGAAACTCTCCAAAGACAATGAATCCCATACTGGTCCTGGGCCTCCTGCTGGCCAGTCTCCTGACTGGGAAAGGTTTGGTGCAGGCTGGCTTCTCTCCAAAGTTTCTGAATACTGGGAGATGGGCAAAGAAAGGACAAGAGTCTGCCCAGGACTTGAACCGACGTAACACAGACTTCAGCTTCAAGCTCTTTAAGAAGTTGTCCTCCCGCAACCCCTCCACCAATATCTTCATTTCCCCAATAAGCATCTCCACGGCCTTTGCCATGCTGTCTCTAGGGGCAGAGGACTCAACACTGGCTGAGATTAAGGAGGGCTTTAACTTTCAGGGTCTGCCTGATCAGACCCTACATGAGAACTTCAAAGATCTTATCCAAGGGCTCAAACAGGCCCACCAGGACCACATCCTGGAGCTCGAGAATGCCTTGTTTATAGATGAGAAGTTGCAGCCCCAGAAGAAATTTCTGACCAATGCCAAGAAACTATATGGTGCTGAAACCATCACCACCAACTTCCAGAATCTGGAAGGTGCCCGCAGAAAAATCAATGACTTCATCAGTCAGAAAACACGGGGCAACATCAAAGATCTGATCCGTCATATAGCACCTGGAACCGTGATGATCCTCACCAACTGCCTTTTCTTTCAAGGTAAGATAGGTGTCACTTGTTGATCTGAAGAGGATGTAGTAGCTGACATAGGAACAGGGGTTGTATAGACCTCCAAATACCACAAGGGGTGGTTTTACTGGTACCTAAAACTTCTAGCCCTAAGCATCACCAGGACCTAAGGACTGCCTAGCCCAGTTGGATGAAAATTTCCCAGCGTGGCCCCAAGTCTTCTGTACAATGCTTGCCTACTCCCAACAAAAGAGAGTGACCTGAAAACTGGGGTTGGCCACTTGCTTGATCTATGACCTTGAACTCATACTTAAATGATATCTCCAGATCCTATTTCTTTGATTTTCAAAATGAATCCCTTGGTTGGAGTCAGAAAGCAATTACAATAGGTAGTGCTCTTGTCACCATGGTTACATCTCCAGCACTGCTTATGTCCCCCTCCCTCCCCCCGCCATAACACCAGGAGTGATTGAGCTCTGGGCACAGAACCAGGATTAAGCTGGATTAAGCCAGGCTTAATGGCTGGGTGTGGCCTCAAAGCCAACCAATTTACCTACCAACCACCCAAACAAATCCCTTGCCTAGGGCAGAGCAGGTGTTGGAATTTAGTGGAAATACCTAAGAAATGGCCATAATACCCTGTCTTTGCATTTGTGCCAGTTGCCACATCATTGGTTGTTAAGGCCTGGATGACCCTCCTCTCCCCATTTGCCAGATGAGGGAAGAAAAGCTCAGAGCTCCAATGGATGAGACCAGTCAGAGCTGACCTTACTTCATGCACACAGTCCAGCAGTCCTCATACACACACACACACACACACACACACACACACACACACACAGAATATTACACATACTCATACACTCATGCATAAAATATCATACCTCACACAGACTCAATATCACATACTCACAATATTGCACATACTCACATATACAATATCACACACATTATCACACCACACTCATACATATAATATCAGATACACATAATATCAAACACAAAATCACACATTGACACAAATATCACACATATGCACACAGACTCACACATGCAATAGCACATGCACTCACACAAAATATCTCTCACACACAAATGTTTACATAGATAAACACATATAACATCACACACAGAATTTCAGACATTCACATATACTCACACAAATACACAATCATACAATACAACATACTCAATATTACACATACTCAGACTCACAATACAATTATCACACACATTGACACACAGCCACACAAACGCACACTCACACATTCACACACATATACTCTGACCTACAGAGGCAGGAAGCACAGAACAGTGTCTCACTATGCCCTGGGGATGGGAGCTGAGCTTTTCCAAAACCCGTAGGGTGATTCAGACCTTAACGGGTAAGAGGGACCCCTGGTATAAGGATCTGCCCCAGGCAAAAGGCAAAGGGAGAATCTATGTCTTTTCAAATCCCTCTCTCCCCTAGTGCAGGATTTTGTAAACTCCACTCATACCCTTTTGTCAGATATTTAAGTAATTAATGATTTATTGGTTTCAGGGCCACTCAGAGGTGCTAAGGGCTCACTCCTGGTCTGTGCTTAAGAATCATTCATGGCAGGCCTCAGGGAACTACATGTGGTAGCAGGAGTAGATCCTAGGTCTTCTGAATGCTAGACAAGGACTCTACTCCTGGTACTACCACTCCAGCCCTGATAGGGAAGTTTTCCATCACCCCAGGTCTATTGATATTCAAATCCACCAGTGATGCTAATTGATGATGCTAATCATCAAGACATTTTTTAATTTTGGGATACCAGATCAATTTTAATTCTAGCACCTGAAGCCATCCAGAGATAGATACACCTGCACAGATAGAGGGGTCAACCCTGAGCTGGGATGACCAGTTAGTGAAGGTGTCCATGATGCATACATGGTGGCATGTATGAGGCAGGGCAGGATGACCAGCTATTCTACTACATCCTAAACACAGATTGGAAATTATCCCTGAGCTTGGGTGAGCCTGATTTCCCAATGTTATTCTATGTGCTCCCAAGTGAGCAGGCTTTTAAAATGAATTGTGGGGCCGGAGAGATAGCATGGGGGTAGGGCATTTGCCTTTCATGCAGAAGGACAGTGGTTCGAATCCTGCAACACATATGGTCCCCTGAGCCTGCTAGGAGTGATTTCTGAGCATAGAGCCAAGAGTAACCCCTGAGCACTGCCAGTGTGACCCAAAAACCAAAAAATAAATAAATAAAAAAAAAAAGAATTGTGGAGATTTTCCACAGTCTGCCTTCCCCATTCAGGGTCATGACCCCATGTGAGGTCTGAACCCAAAGAAGTCTGGTTCTTGGGGTCAGAGAGATAGCATGGAGGTAAGGCGTTTGCCTTTCATGCAGAAGGTTACTGATTTGAATCCTGGCATCCCATATGGTTCTCCGAGCCTGCCAGGAGCGATTTCTGAGCATAGAGTCAGGAGTAACCCCTGAGACTGCTGGGTATGACCCATAAACCAAAAAAAAAAAAAAAGTAGTCTGGTTCTTGGTCCCCAAGGGGATGGTGGATGCAGTGCAATGGTTGTTGAGTAATCTCCATTCAGAAGTCTTTGTAAACATCTCTGTTCTCTCTGGGGCTCAGGCTTCAAAGACAGAGAAGTTCAGGTTGGCAGGGATCCAGTAGTGGGGCTACACATATGGCACCAAAGCCAAGTCAGGTCTGAACCGAGGGTGCCCACACCACCTAGAGGGGCAAGAGCTGCAGAAACTGGGGCTAAGAGGATTTGTCTTTCCTTGTCTGGCAGCCCTGAGCCAACTCTGTGGGGTCCATGCAGGTCTGAATCCAATTCACCAGGTATTTTTTTCAGGCACAACAACCCCAGGGCAGGGAGACCGCAATGTTTCAGTCTCTGATCCCCTTGTCTGAATTCACATGGACACAGACCATGAGCTTGTGGGGCCTGTCTCTTTCTCCCTCAGAAAATTGCTGGGAGTGGCTTGCATCTCCCAGCTCTAGTGGGGAAATACCCTACGTCAAGGAAGTGGATGAACATGAACCAATAGACAGAATAATATTGAAGAAATGAGACCACACAAATGGATTGTATAGGATTGTACGTTCTGGAAAACATGTGACAAAATTTAATCTCCATTCTGGGAGTGTATATAGGGCAAAACCACATTCTTAAGCATGAAAGAAATTTCCACGTTGACAAGAAGCAGGAGTGTAGAAAAAACAGAAATATTAACAGTAGGTCTGTTGGTATTTACATAACAAAATGAATGGCTAGGCAGCTCATGTGAAAAGGGTCTATCTAAGAAGTCCTGAGTTATAAAGTAGAAAGTTAGCATCTCAAAAAGGAGGGCGTTGCTTGATATTTGTAGCTGGATCAATTTTACAGGTCTGCAGACTAGCAGGCATAGGTTGCTTTTGAGATAGCAGAGAGCCAGGTCAAAGAAATGTAAATTTTGTGCCTGGCGTGGCTATTAGATGTACATAGGGCTGACAGAGAAAGGAACCTTGTCTAGTTTCATTTGTGGTGCTGAGAATTCTCTGAGCAAAAGAATTTGATTGAGGCCATAGTTTGGCCTGCAATTAATATGAAGGAAATGTAATGTCTGTACCATGACATAAATCTCAGAAATATTGCCAGTGATCCACGAAGGGCAAAGCATCTTCAACAGGCCTCCTGGTCAAACGTTTCAGAATAATCGACTGGCAGCCCTACTCTATCCCCCACTTATTGGAAATGCCTATGCACTGTCCAAGATTACAGCCTCCTTTTTTTTTTTTTTTTTTTTTTTTGCTTTTGGGGCCACATCAAGTGACAATCAGGGGTTACTCCTGGCTATGCACTCCACTCGGAAATTGCTCCTGGTTTGGGAGACCACAAGGGACACCAGGGGATCAAACCATGTTCCCTCCTTGGGTAGCGCATGCAAGGCAAATGCCCTACTGCATGCACCACTGCTATGGCAAAACATCCTCAACGGGCCTCCTGATCAAACATTTCTTGGGTAATTATCAGTCATTCGTGTCAGGAATGTTCAAAACATTTGACTGCTGGGCGTACTGTATCCTTCCTTAATGGAGATGCCTATGCATGGTCTGACTGGAAATGTATGATGTGACTTTATCTTTGGCTTTCAGGCAGGTGGCAGCAGGAATTCAACCCCAAAGCCACAAAGGAGGAGGATTTCCTTCTGGATGGGGACCGGCCAGTGAAGGTGTCCATGATGCACCATACGGGCATGTATGAGGTGGGCCGGGATGACCAGCTGTCCTGCTCCATCCTGAACATGCCCTTCCAGGGCGACATTTCAGCTTTCTTCATCCTGCCTGACAAGGGCAAGATGCAGCAGGTAGAGGAGGCCTTGAATGCCGACACCTTTGGTCGATGGAGAAACTTGATGAGCCGCAGGTAAAGTAAAGGCCTGAGTGGAAACACTTTGAGTCCTCTGGCCTATTTCACCCACTCTTGCTCCTGCTTCCAGGCCACATTCCCTGGGATCCTTCTCTATAAACAGGCCTTACTCTCACATTTTGGTAAGGTGTAGACAAGGAAATTAGCCAGAGGAAGCATGTGAAACCAGGTCTTTCCAGGAACTGAGTGTGATAGATGTAGTATAGTGTGGTAGATGGTGTTGGTAGAAGGGACTTCCTGGAGAAGGTGGTATTTGGGCTCAGTCTTCTATGTGGAACGGTGGCCTATAGGTGGCAAGGAAGGAGACATTGCAGTGCTATGCAGAAGGAAACTATGAGATTAGCAGTTCTTGGGTGTGAGTATGGGGATGTTCCAGGGAGAAAAACTCATTTTGATAGAACTGAGCATCAAACAAAGCAGGAAAGGCCTCTCAGCTAAGTTGTATTAAATAATTGAAGGACCAAAATGAATGAAAAATTTAAATATGATATTAGGGCAATGACTCAAAGTGCTGAAGTTAATGTGGGTTAGGTCACAGTTTAATCCCTGGTACCATGTAGTCTTCCCAGCACTGTTGGCATGGCCCTGGTGACTCCTGACACTATAGGCCTGAGCCCACAGACAAGGCCCATGTCTGACTCAACAGAATTAACCACCAGGCTCATGAATAACCCATCGATAGCAGATCCCCTCTCTGCTAACCTTCAGAACCCCCTCTCTATCTGTTGGGTCTTCATCATCTTAGCAAGTCCTGACATCCCTGGTGGGAATTCTCTAAACAGCCCAACTTTGTCCCTGTCCCCGCTCAAGGGGAAACCTTGATGGCATTGGTTGCTCTTTGGCTTCTGCCCTTCATGCTGGCCTCCAGGGTAGCATTGAGCCAAGTCTTACCTTTTGTTCCAAAGCTGGCCTCTTCGGGGCTCTTTCCCAGAATTGAACAACCATACTATCTTGCAAATAATAATGCTTTCCCTCACCCCAAGAATAAATTTTTTATTGGGCAGTTGGCCACACCCAACAGTGCTCACAGGCTCTTCTTGACTCTGTGCTCAGGAGTGACCCCTGTTGGTGTCCAGAGTACCATATACCGTGTGTGTGTGTGTGTGTGTGTGTGTGTGTGTGTGTGTGTGTGTGTGTGTGTGTGTGTGTGTGTGTAGGGATAACCCTTTACTATTTTTCCATTACCCCACTTCCCCAGAAACACATTCTTTTCTTTTTTAAAATTGGATTTTGGCCACAACCAGTGGTTCTCAGGAAGTTCTTTCTGTATTCCTAGCTCTGAGCTCATGGATCATTTCTGGCAATGCTCAGGCAACCATATGGAATACCAGGGATCAAATCTGAATTGGCCACATTTAAGGCAAACATTCTACCCACTGTGCTATAACTCTGGTCCAACTAGGGATACATTATTCACAGAGAAAATAAAACTGTCCTTACAAACCCTAAGCAATAACTTTTGGACAGAACCCTGTGGTGGTTCCAAATTTTCTAAAAAACAAAGCTCAACTTCTCTGTTTCCTTCAAAGACTGTACCAAGCCCCTTCATGCCAACATTCTCTGTTCCCTGAGCAATGATACCTCTAACAGACACCCATTATCTGCAGCCCCTTTACCTTTACCTTCGATAATGAGTTTCAAAAATGAGATTTTTTTTTACTGTTCTTTTAAAGGGCTGCCTCTGAGCACCTAGCACTATATCTGCTACATAGTGAACCCTCAGCACATACTTGTTGAATGAATGAGTAGGAAATTTGGAAATATCATTGGATTTATCTGATGCACAACAAGCACAACACTTTAAATATGCATCCTTCAGAGGAGGGAGGAAAGAGAAGATACCTCAGTTGTGAGGTCAGGAAAGAGCCATGAATAGAGGAACAGCTGTAGAGGAAACTCAACTGTCCCTGGAGAGGGTTGGCATGTTCTAGGACTGGCCCAGGCTCCTGTTCCACCTAGTGCTGCCTTCAGATAAGAAGCCTGGCCCACCAGGACTATTCCACCATACCTTTATGGTGGAATGCTGAGGAGCAAGGCATAACAGAGCTGGTGAGAACCAACACTGTCAGCACCCCATTCTTCCAGGAAAAGAGAAGTAAACAGGAAGAAAAAAATATGTATAAAACTATAGGAATCTTGCATTTGCTTTTCATCTGGGCATTATTAGAGCTCATGCTTTGTTCCTGGGAAGAATCGAATGAATTCCAGAGGGGAAACAAAGAGACATCCAGAGGTATCAAAAAGGTCATTAGAGAGGCAGAAAGGTGTGGGGTTCAAGTAACAAAGGTCTGAAGGTGCTCCCAACCTGAGATCCCAGCAGGGAAAGCCACCCTGGGTCCATACTCAGAGGAGTCAAAGCTCTGACTCAAGGGCAAATAGGTCATGCTGAGCACTCTTCTGCAAGCACCATGTGTGCCTTTGCTTTTACACTCCTGAGGGGTCCTGAAGTGCTCTGGCTCTTGCCTTTGTTGGTGACCAAGCACCTTGATGTCTCTCCACTCCCCAGGGTCACAAAAGTGTCTATGCCTCGGTTCTCCATTTCGGGCACCTACAACCTGAAAAAGACACTCTCCTATATGGGAATCCACAGAGTCTTCGAGGAACACGGGGACTTCACCAGGATTTCCCCTCATCAAAACCTAAAGATTGGTGAGGTAAGCGGCAAGAGCAATATCACAGCGGGGAGGGCATTTGCCTTGCATGCGGCCAATCAAGGTTGGATTCTCAGCATTCTGTATGGTTTCCCAAGCCAACTACTTGGTTTTTTTTTTTTTTTTTTTTCTGAGCACATAGCCAGGAGTAATCCCTGAGCGCTGCTGGGTGTGGCCCAAGGGGGAAAAATTGTGAATAAATGAACCTGTCTGGGTCTGACCACCTGGCTAAAGCATTTGGAAAAGTCAGGACCATTCCCCAATGGGTCAGCCTGGGCTCCAATCCTGGTCTATCTAACCCACCCTCGGCTTCCGGACAGTTCAGATAACTTATCTTTACAGTGAAGGCTATCATCTGCTTAGTGCTTTCATGGGAATGAACTTAATGCAATTGGTCACCTGGGGCATTGATTGGTCCTAGATTTTGGTTTGGTTCACCTAGATCCTCTCTCAAAGCTATCATAGTCTTCCTAGGATTAAATCATGGCCCCGAGGTGAGCAAGCAAAGCACCTCATATTTTCCTGTATGACTGGATAATCCCAATAATCAGAGAGGACCACATGAGAGAAAAATCCCAAATATAGCAGCTGGAATACTAGATCCTCACCTAAATTAAGTTTTCAGATAGAAAATGTTTAGGGTTGGAGAAATATCATAGAGGGTAGGGCATTTGCCTTATATACATCTGACTGAAGTTTGATCCTAGGCATCCCATATGGTCCCAAGCTTGCCAGTAGTGATTTCTGAGCCCTGCTGAATGGCCCCAAAGCCAAAAACCTAAAAAATAAATTGATACTAAGTAGAATTACATCTCCAAATTACCCAGAATAATACGAATACCCAAAAGACCTATTGTTTAACTTATGGTCAAGTTAAACTAGACATTTTGCATTTTAATTGGCAACTTTGGGGTTAGAGGGGCACCAATTTCAATAAGCAGAGATGGAATAAATGAGATGATGACAATTTGGTGTTATCCTGCAGTTTACAGAAAGAGGGCTACCTTGACTTTTTTTTTTTTTCATTTTTGATTATTTCTGGCATCACCTACCCATCCAATACCACCCATCCATCTTCTCTGGCTTATTGAGCCACTAAAAAGGTGAGGCTAGGGCTCCGTGTGAGGACCCTTCACCCATCTAGTTAAACTCCTAGTGAGGTCCACTCCAGAAATGACAGCCAGTTTCTCTCTGTCTCAACATCAACCCACATTTGCTAGTCAAACATCATTCAGTGATGACAGCAGCAGGGCCTGGAGCCCAGGATGGCCATACTAGCCAAGTCACTGCTGCTCTGTGCCCCTAGCTGTTCCTTATCAGTTTCTTGCCCAGGTCCAGTGACCTCGGCCACTACAAGTCCTCGTCTGTTTTTTCTGGCCTTGGTCTTTGCGTGGCTTGATCTGTTCTCACCTGGCTCCTGGTCCTGCAGGCTGTGCACCAGGCAAAGCTGAAGATGGATGAGCAAGGTGCTGAGGCGGCTGCAGGCTCGGGTGCACAGACTCTGCCCATGGAGAAGCCTATATCCATGACTATGAATAAGCCATTTCTGATGATGATCAACACCATCAAGAGGAACACAACCTCCATCTACTTCCTGGGGAAGCTGTCTGACCCCTCTGAGAAATAAGGAATAATGGCCCACTCCACTGCAGGGCTGCAACCTTCCATCTCCTGGGATGGGGAGCACTGGGCTTTCCTTATTGATCCCCACATCCTTTGGAGCTCTTAACTTCTTGCCCTGCACACACAACTCCAAATTCAGATTTTTGGATCAGACACCAATGCCCTCATCCATGTAACTAGAGGTCACAGCTCTGTCCCCCTGCAGGCTGAGGGTCTTTGTGATTTAATAAAATCCCTCCCTTCAGGTCTATTGGCTGCTGGTGGATACTTGGGGGAAGCTTGAAAGCAAAGCAACCGTGGGGTTCAGAGTGAGAGAGATCTCACAAAAGGGTACAGAGTGGGGTGAAGGCTGAAACTCCCTCACCAGATGGACCAACTGGGATATTGGCTGGGGTGTTCATTCGGATACAGCTGAAACTAGTCAGATGCCTCTGTAGGTTGCTTCAAACCCAGTCTGGCTGAGCACTGTTTCTGTAATAGTGTGAGTCCAGGATGGAAGAGGGGTATAGACCTTCCCAATTCCCCTTGGGGGAGAACTCAAGAAGAAGGACTCTTACCTTGACCCCAATTAATAGGGGACACAGTTATTTACTGCCTTTAGAAAAGTCCCTTCAAAGAACCAGAGAGATAGTGCAGTGAGGTGGGCTCTTGCCTTTTATGCAGTTGTCTCCAGGTTCGATTCCCAATACCTCATAGGCTCCCAGAGCACATCAGGACTGATTCCTGAGTGCAGAGCCAGGAGCAAGCTGTAAGCATCATCAGGTATACTTCCTACGCCTCCAAAAAGAAATCCCAAACAAGAATATTTCCATTTCCCTATTTATCATAAAGATTCCCGCTGAATGACTAGGGGCAGAACAAAAAAGCATAATGTGGTGTGAGTTTCTAGCACTCAACATCACTGACACCCCCATGCTCCATCTTCAGGGAACAACACTGATGCCAGTTCAGTGTTCATCACACCAAATCAGCTGGAATCACCTCCTCCTCATTTACCTACTGCCTTGGCCACTCATACCAGATGCCCAGGAATATGATGCAGGAACAAGAGCTCCCAGAACACTTGGTCATCCTACTCACAAGTGTGCCCTCTGGTGTTGATAGGAAATTCCTGCAGTGACTTATTTTCTGGAACAAATGTCCAAGCACCATTGATCTCAGGCAGATAAGCTTGAGAACAGGTTGAACATCCAGATCCTCTTTTTTTTTTTTTTTTTGTGCTCTGGAATTCAACAAACTTGGCACAAACATCTTGTTAGTGCTCTAGTAGATTGTTATCATGTAAGACCAGCTCCACCCATTTTTGCCATGTACTTGGATTCTGGGTGCGGGAGTTCTCACTTGGGCCTGGCAGAGAGAAAGTCACTTAGCTGCTATGTGGATGGATGTATGGGTGGAGAGATGGTTGGATGTATGCTTGGTAGAATGTGTGGGCAGGCAGGTGGATAAGTGGGCAGATAGATGAACAAGTGGGTAGAAATGTGGATGGCAGATGGATAGGTGGGTAGATGGATTGATTAATGGGTTTGGCTAACTTCCTGACTGGCCTGCTGGAGTGTGGGTGAGTAGATTGTTGGATAGGTATATGAATAGTTGGGTGAAAGAATGGGTGGGTGTATTTTTGACACCAATAAAATCAACACTTATTAGCTGTTTGGCAACCTGAGCAAAGCACTATATAGGCGCATTCACAAAAATCTGACCTGTTCATCCTTTCTAGTCAAATAACCACTCTCTTTTCAATTTTGTTTTATTTTATTTTGGGGCTTTAATCAGTGGTGTTCAGAGATTACTGCTGGTTCTGCACTCAAGAATTACTCCTTGTGGGGTGCTCTGGAAACCATATGGGATGCCTGGGTTTAAACTTGGGTAAATCATATGCAAGGCAAACACCCTAACTTCTGTACTTTTACTCTGGCTCCAGCCATGCTATTTTTCACATAAGAAACTCAGAAGACCTTGGAGTTAACCCAATACCCCACTGATAGGAAATCCCTGGTCCAGAACTTTTTGGAACATGAAACATGGGTCCATCCCTCTACTCATTCAGCATCCAGGCTACAATATTTGCTGAGTGTTCCTCTGTGCAAGAGTGTGTTCCAGAACTCAAGATGCTTCATGAACCAACAAAACAATGGCCTTGCCATGTGGCAATTTCAGTAGACAGAGGCAGGTAAAAGGCTGAGAGCCATAAACAAACACTCATTACAAGCACCAAACAAGGTGCCTCAAAAGGAGCAGGTAAGGGTGGCTGGAGGTGAGGAGTGGAGTTGTGGACTTCACCTCAAGACTTTATACTCTTATTGTCTGCCATCTTTGATCCACTCAGCCTCTGAGGCCTTCTTGACCCAGAGGTGTCCACAAAGTGGTACAATGAATGAGAGAAGAGAATTTCATTCCCAATAAGACTCCCAGTCAAAGGGTTCTTTGACATGAGCTAGTTGGACTTAGCCATCCCAGAAAACCCAAGCAGATTCACAGCCTTTTAAGCCTACCAATGCTCTTGATCCAGACAGAGGTCATTCATATGAACACAGAAAAGACCAAAGTGACCAGCTAGGGGGCCGGCTAGCTCACCAAAGGCCAGTGTGCTTGTTCAGAGCATAGAATTTCCCATTCCTTCTTGTGTTCCCTTTGTGCCATTGTGAAGCCACCCTGGGTGAACCCTCATAAGCATTCCTGTACCATATTGTGCTTTGACCTCATATTGGAAATGATAGAATCAAGATCTTCACTAGGTAAAATTCTCCCAAGTTCATCCACTGCTGAACCATTTTACAATGATGACTGAATTCTCATCTCTTTTGCATGGTTACTTATTTGAAATGGAGCTGTCCACCAACTAGAGGAAAAAAATAATCTGTTTTTTTAACTAAAACATTAATATTACTACTACTCAGAATGCAAAGGAAACTCATTTGAGGTGGACATTGACTCTAAAACCATGTCTCAAACTAATGGTTTGATGAAATTTCAGACTGTAGGGCTAGAAATGGGGTTCAGGGTTTGAGCAACTACCTTGTATATATGAGGCCCTGGTTTTGATTCCTGGCAGGGTAAAAAAACAAACAAACAAATAAAACAAGAAACAAAAAAAAAATTAAAAGGTTCTTGCCCTCTTTAGCTCTAGCTCTAGAAATTGAAGTTTCATTGAAAAGAAACTTTGGCAGATGGGTGATGCCTGGGAGGTTCTGAATCATGAGCTACCTTTCTCCAAGTGGTGACTAGCAAAGGGAAGGGGAGGAGGTAGGACAGTGCAGGTTTGATGGTCTGGTCCAGGGGACATTCATCTGTGAACACGTGAGTGTCTATGAGTTCACATGTTGTACCAGACCACTGCAGGGATACACTATTTCTGCCCCAAACAATAGGCCTTTCTTCTCTCTTAATAAACAAATTCTGGGGCTAGAGAGAATTTATTCTTGGGCCAGAGAGTGGATAAGACACTTTCCTTGCATGCAGCAAGGTTCAATTTATACAGGTTTAATCATTGGTGTTTCTCCCATATGCTCTTCCATGACCTACTGGAGTGATCATTAAACACAAAGGCAGGAGTCACCCCTGAGCACTGCCAGGTGTGGCCCAAAACCTATTCCTCTAATAAATAAAAAAATCACAGTGTCAAAAAAGAAGAGAGAATAGAAAATGCCTTCCCCAGAAGCAGGTGAGGCAGGGTGTATAGGAAGGAAGAGGGCAACAGGGAGATTGAGAAGGAAACTGGGGACATTGGTGGCAGAAAATATGCAATGGTGAGAGTTGTACAATGCATGACTGTAGCTCAATCATGAAAAACTTCATCTGTGAAAAAAAAAACCTATATTGTGAACAACCTTGTAACTATGGTGAAATAAATAAATAAAAATAAAAATAAAACACAAACTCTAGGGCTACTATGATTTATAGAAAAGTGGGAACTATCACTCTAAATTTCCACATGTCCATTACACTGAGATATATGTCTCAACTATTGTATTGATGCAAGTATATTGATGTCCATGGAATTTTACTTTAATTTAAACAGCCTTTCTTGCTAATATTCCTGACTCCAATGTTTATCTGTCTTTCATTTTAAGGACTTGATTGGGGTCTGGGACTGAGCAGGCAGGGGCTGCAGAGGAGTTGGTGGGCTTCCTATGGTCACAGTTCAAGCCCCAGGTCTGTGGTGTGTCTGCTCCATGGCATCAGGCAGGGCAAGCTTTTTTTCTCACAGAGACATGGGTCAGTGAAGATATGAAGTGATGTGAGCCTTCTTCCCCCACTGGATCCTGCCCTTGAAACTCTCCAGGTAGGGAAAGTCTCTTTTGGCTGGGCTGGTGCTTCTAACATAGCTGTCTTCTTGAACTTTGTTTCCATGGGACATGAACAAAACTATCACAGATTCCAGATCTGGTATGGGGAACAAAATACCCAGGGAGAAGGCTAGGGCATTTTCCTGTCTAGTGTCATGTTGAAATGATGCCCCGTTAACAGAATTGAATCCCAAAGATTCAGTTTCTGATTCAGATTCAGATTCAATTTAGATTCAGACTGAATCCCAAAGAGCAATGGGAACTTCTCAAGGCCAGGGGTCTGGATACACCCTTTCATTTGACTCTGATTTCCCTATCAGTGGATCACTCTTACAACCATGTCACAACCATGCCATGAGCAATGCTGTGAACAGAGATTTCTGGGTGTTCTGAGATACATTGACCCCATGAGGTGGGCATATGTTTTCAGACATACTGTTGAGAGGACTGAAGGGTAGGTTCTGATTAAGAGGACCTCAAATGCTTCAGCCCTGAGACCCCTTCAGCTCACATTGGCAGTATAATAGATGACAATGAAAATTTGCAGATATCCAGAGAGAAATGCAGCCAGGTTGGTCTTCAAGGATCAGAATCAGGACAAAAGCAAAGATAGACAGGCAAAAGAGGAATAGAGGCATCTTGAGTTAGTGGGGTCTCTATGAAGGATAACACTGCTCTGTCTTGGAAACCCTTGGACTTTGTTCTGGCCCCAGCAGAATTCATCTGATGAGAATGTGGGGATGAAGCAGACCTTTGATTCTTAGGGGTTTCTGAGCCCCAATACTGAGAAAGTTCAGAGCCGGAGGTGATCTTAGAGGACTCCAACCTGGGATGATAAAAGGCTGTGCAGAAGAAGTCTCCAAATCACTATTCATTTCAACTCAGTGTTTATGGGAGATGTGCTGAAAACTTCTTTGAAGAGCAACTGGAATCTATTTCCGGGTATTGCTGTTTTCTCTAGAAACTATCTTTCCAAGCCCCACTAATCTTTCCTTTTTTTTTTTTTTTTCTTTTTTGGTTTTTTGAGCCATACCCGTTTGATGCTCAGGGGTTACTCCTGGCTAAGCGCTCAGAAATTGCCCCTGGCTTGGGGGGACCATATGGGATGCCTGGGGATCGAACCGTGGTCCTTCCTTGGCTAGCGCTTGCAAGGGATCTTTTCTTTTAATCAAAGTTTAATCTATTTACACAAAAGGTATGATTTGGGGCTGGAGCAATAATGCAACAGAGAGTGTGTTTTCCTTGCATTTGGCCAGCCCATGTTTTATTCTTAGGGTACCCCATATCGTACCCCTAGCCCAGCAGGAATGATTCTTTTTTTTTTTTTTTTTGGTTTTTGGTTTTTGGGTCACATCCGGCGTTGCTCAGGGTTTACTCCTGGCTGTCTGCTCAGAAATAGCTCCTGGCAGGCACGGGAGACCATATGGGACACCGGGATTCGAACCAACCACCTTTGGTCCTGGATCGGCTGCTTGCAAGGCAAACACCACTGTGCTATCTCTCCGGGCCCAGGAATGATTCTTGAGCACAGTCAGATCTAAGGCCAAAGTATTGCAAGGTGTGGACCAAAAAGAGTAAATAAAATAAAAAACAAAAACAAAAGAGAAAGGTATGATTTATGTCTATCTTTTTTCTATTTGTCTTCCATATACCATTTTGTTCCTCCATTTATCTCCACTGTGTGGATATTTTGCATGAAGGAGGTATTTTTATCACATGTCCTTTTAATTTTCTTATCATTCCTTTCTAGACTTTCTGAATTATTTCCTGAGTGGCTGTAATAAACTCCTTTATTGACAACACTCTAGATTTCAGATCAATGCAATCCAGTAGTTCATAGACTGTGGGCCTTAACCAGCTTTGTTCTTAGTCATTCTGGTTTTGATTCTATTGCCACAACTTGTATCATTATCTGTTGTCTGGTCATCAGTGTAAATTTATCAGTATTGTCTTATGCCAAAAGTAGAAAAAAATTTTCCCCTGCAAAGTATCATTTGAATCTTTAGAGCCTCCTGATCATTTTTTGCAAGTATTATTTGGATCTTTAGAGTTTCCTGATTTATATGATTCAGGCAGACAGGCTATGAGCCAGTAATGAGACATGGCTGAAGTTGAGAGCATAGGAAGCTCATCTGTCTTTTGGAGTTTATCACTGGGAGGCAACTCACAAGGGCAGGGGTTCAATTCACCTCTATTCAGTACATAGGCAGGAATAGGATGTGGGGATGGGGAAGTAAAACCCCTATAGGACATTATTCTAGAAAGTTTCTGAGCATTGTGGTTCCAATGAGTGTCTCCTCCCCCTACTATCTCCTGGGAATACAGGCTGCTGCAGGCACCAATACAATCATAGAGGTTCTCTCAAGGGGCATGGCATGGGGACCCCCAAAATAGCACCATTGTTACACACACAAGACAAGGGACTGAGCTCAGAAAGTGGCAAAGATCTCAGGGTGGGGGGAGGCAGAACACAATGCTGGTAAAACAGCTGCCCCATCTGGGAACTACAGGATCTATTGTGAATCCAGGAAGATTGAGGTGTTCAGACCTCACAACTCCTGCGTCACCTGCTACCTGCATCACTGGCGGGAAGATCACACAAAGCTTCCGGACAATGCCCCCTGAGCTGTGGGCACCAGGTCCCAGACACTGTGGTAAACAAAGGTGTTTCCTTTTTGCCAGCTCATTTCCCAGCTTCAGCTGAGGAGACATTTGTGCCAAATATGCTTTCTTTATCCTCTAAACTTTATGCCTCTCCTGAGTCGTTTCACCCTCTGGAGGGTCTTCCCTGCTCTGGGCAGGTGGGCAGCTTATCTCTGGCACCAGAGGTCCCTCCTCTCCTACTTAATAGATCCCTCCATCCCCCACAAAAAGACATTTGCAATATGCTTTGATTTGTTGAACTCTAAAACCCACACCGTCATCAGAACAGGAATGAAGGATACACAAGTTAAGGAAAGGGTTGTAGTCTGTGATAAGCAATAGAAACACTAAATATGAGAAAAAGCATTTAGAGAGTTTCTATATGATCCATAGAGATAGTAAAGCATGTAAAAATTTGCCCTGCATGTGGTAGACCTGGTTTCAGGCACTATCTATGGTCCCCTGAACCCTGAAAGGAGTGATCTTTGAGTACAGAGCCAGGAGTAAATATTGAGCACCACTTAGTGTGGCTTCAGAACAAAACAAGACCCCAGAAAAAGGTAGGTTTTTTATTTTATTTATTTATTTGGAGAAAGTCTCAAAAAGTGCTCAGATAGCCCATGGACACTCCAAGAAATAATTGACCAACTAGGGATGAGATTCTCAAACTCAGCAGTGCAGAGGGCCATCAGGTAGTGGTACCCCAAGGGGCCAGACGGTTTCAGAGATGGGACCTGGTGCCTTATGCATGAAACACACAAGCCCTGAAATATCTCCAGACCCAGTGGAGTCTCTGAAGAGTCCTGACCCATGATGATGTGCTTTCCTGATCTAGCACCTACATCAGATGCCAGAATCATCTCTGGGTTAAGGGTTGAGCTGTGGTCTCAGGCTCATGAAGGCTGATTCCAGTTCTGCTGTGTGACTGTGACCAATTAATTGTCTGGTTCTCTGAATATCATTTGTTTTTTGGGGGGGGGGAACACCCAGCAGTGCTCAGGGGTTGCTCCTGGCTATCTGCTCAGAAACAGCCCCTGGCAGGCACCAGGGACCATATAGGATGCCAGGATTCGAACCAACCACCTTAGGTCCTGGGTCGGCTGCTTGCAAGGCAAACGCTGCTGTGCTATCTCTCGGGCCCACTCTGAATCTTATTTATGAGGCTGATCCTGAGACAGTCATAGAAGTCCCCACTTGTGTGACAGACAGTACAGTGTTATCAGGAAAATAGTTAACATCTATCTTTGCCTTTTTAATTATTTTATCACATGTGCTCTGAAGAGATGACTTGGCATGTAGGTGGAAAGTTGTCCAAGATGCCCACCCTGTGAGCACTTAGTCTGCATATCCTTTGCCATCCTAGCTAAGAAATGACTGATTTTTAGGAAAACTCCCTATAGCCATACTGATAAGATAGGGGAACCATAATGGGAATGTACCGACTAATGTCCTTGTTATGATCAGCTTCCCTCAATGTAACCATGGTGTATCCCTTCTCTTATGTACTTACTGATCACTATACTGTAGCCCCAATGTCTTTGCTGTTGTTGACACCATCATGTATGTGCAGCCCCACACACAATGCTAACATGTCCTACTAAGCATGAAGCAGAAGGAGGACCTTGCATAAATGCCTTCTAACGTGATGTATGAGCCTTCAACTCTCTGCTGTTGTGCTCAGACACCACTGCTGTCTGGATTGAGCCCACCAGTGAATAAAGCTCCTTGTTCTTTTGCCTGGATTGTCTCAGTATGCTTGATGAAGTGGAACAACAGTAAAGACTCAGAGAACTGCATATAAAGCCAGGACCTGAGCTCTCAGCACAGGGAGCCATGGTGGCTGGTCAAAGATACAATGGATTTTGGCAAACATGAGAACACTACCTCCCCTCACACTTTCTCCTCTATTCAATCCAGTGGCCCAAAGAAAAGAGGAAATTCCCCAATGACCAACCTGACCCAGTGATCAGACAACCCTGGAAGGGAGACATGTGGTGAAGAGGGAGGTCTTTGTGGGAAAACTCATATGCTTGATTGTTTATTTCCAGAACCTTTGAGCTCCCATTGCATGGCCACAAAGTAAGTCATCACAGAGTTGGTGCAGATGATGCCCACAAAGGTGCACACTGGGTTGGGGAGGGGAGACACTCTTGTACCAGAGTAATGAAGGAGGGAAGAAGAGGTGCAAGTGATAAACAATCATCACAAAGGCTGTAAAGGGGCAGTTAATGTAGAAGAGTCAATTCCACACCATCCTGAGCCTTTATCCCAGTGGATGTGGAACTTTATCTCAGTGTCTGCATGTCCTTAAAGTCTGATGCTGCTAAGCACATTTCCATGTGTTTACTAGCTACCAGGAATTGGGGGTTCCTTCTAAACTAGACTCAGGGGTATCAGACTAGAGTTGGCTAGCCAGTCTAGTCAGTTAATGCTCAGTCTCAGAAAAGTAATGCTATTTGGGTTCTGTGGGCCTGAGAACCACCAAGGCTACCCCAGTTGTGCTCGAGTTATGGGATTCAGTGCCAATGACTGAACTCCATAGCCTGCAGCTCTTCGAATTGTCTTCCTGGCTTTGAAAAAGTGTCCAATAAGATCTTTTTGTGGTGCTGGAGATTAAACCTAGAGCCTAAGGCATACAAGATATGGGCTTTATCATAAACCACATCACCACAAATGTTTTTTTTTATGGGAGGAAAGGAGGTCTTCCTAACAGTGCCCAGACTCAGGGCTATAGTGGTCAAGTGATGCTGGGTGTCAAACTCGGAATCTCAAGCATGGAGGTCATATACTCAGACCTCTGAATGATCTCTAGTCTCTTTTGGTCAATGATCAAATTGTGTTGTTTGCCTCTTTTGTGAAGGAATTATGAGTTCTTTGATATGTTCAGATCCTAAATGATTTAACAGCTAACTGATTTTGTAAGTACTTTCTTAGTCTCAGGTTCAGTCCTTTCTTTTATGTCATTATTTTTGGTCCACACCCAGTAGTGTTCAGGATCTACACTTAGGAATTACTCTTGGCAGTTCTTTGGGGAGCATATAGGATATAAGGGATAGATCTTGGGACTGTGGCATGCAAGCCAAGGTCCCTACTCACTACATTATTTCAACAGCCCCAAGTGTTTTACTTTCTTTTTCTTTTTTCTTTTTTTGGCTTTTGGGTCACACCCAGCAGCGCTCAGGGGTTACTCCTGGCTCTATACTCAGAAATCGCTCCTGGCAGGTTCCGGGGACCATATGGGATGCCGAAATTCAAACCACTGTCCTTCTGCATGCAGGGCATATGCTCAACCTCCATGTTATGTCTCTGGCCCTGTATTTTACTTTCTTAACTATGTTTGGACCAACAAAGTTTTAAATTTTAATTTAAATTTTATTTTGTTTTATTTTAAAATTTTAGTTATTTTAAAATAATTTAAACAACTTATTTTATTTGTTTTGAAACGAATATCTTATTTGTTTGTTTTGGGGGCCACACCCATTTGTGCTCTGGGTTTACTCCTGGCTCTGCACTCAAGGATTCCTCTTGGTGGTGTTGGGTGGGTGTGGGAGGAACCTGGGTTTAAATATATGGCTCAAATCTGGGTTGGCCACATGCAAGGCAAATGCCCTACTTACTCTGGTCAGTAAAGTTTTATTTAATAAAATAAAATTTATTATTTTTTCTCATATGAATACTTCTTTTGATGGCCTCTCTGAGAAGAGTACTTAAACCAAGGCCATGAGGATTTTTCTCATTTAGAAGTGCCTTCATTTTCATACTTAAATTTGCTTGGACAATCCTTGAGTTAAATTTGGTATAGAAAGAGAGGTAAAACTATCATCAATTTGGTTTTCATTTTGCATATTCAATTTTTTCAGTACCAATTTTTAAGAAAATGAATTCTTTCCCAAGTTCCTTCACCCTTCCCTCTCAATAGAGGTACAGACATTTTAACCATCCCTAGGGAATAGAGTAGCTATCGGCTATTCTAACAACAGTTGTGTCTCTTCCGGATGTGTTTCTGCTATAGAAGTGTCATAGTGACGCACACATAATTATGATCATTTACATATTTAAAAACTCATTTTATGCTTGTTCAGCGGATCAGCAAATGATCTATTATGAGTAATATTTTGCATATGGTTTTGAAAAACATGTATACTCTGCCAAAAAGATGGTGTCTCTGTAAATATCTGTTCTGCCTGGTGGAAGAATACTCAAGTCTTTCATGTCTTTGTATATTTTTTGTAGTTGTTTTATCTGTTGGTAACAGGGAGCATTGGTATTTCTCATTATCATGACTGAACTGTCTTTTCTCCTTTTAGTTCTGTGCATTTTCCAGTTTGTGGACTGTAGGAGTCTGAGGCTAGCATTGACCTCTTCCTGATACTGTAACCATGTTATTATGATAAAAGGCCTCTCTTTGTTTCTAAAAACAATCATGTTTAACATCTATGATATTGTATTAGCTCAGTGAAGCAATACCTGCTATGGCTCTTTGCATGACCACATTTTCCCATCATCTTAGTTTTGAGCTGTTGCTGACTTGAACAGAAACCATGTGTTTCTAACCCTACTTTTAGGCAGTCCTTGTTAGTAAATGCAGTGTGACAACTCTGTCCTGTAAGTGTGGCATGTCTTCTACTCATATTGATTATTTGGGAATCTGAGCCCATGTGTCCTATTTTGTACTGTGTGCTTTTTTATTTTATTTTACTTCATTTGGTTTTGGGGTCAGAACTGGCTGAGCTCTGAAGTTACTCCCAGCTCTGCACTCAGTAACCATGGTGCTTAAATAAAGAAATTATTTTTTAACAAAAGAGAAAGAAAACACGCCTAGTAGGCGCAGGGGACCATATGAGATTTCAGGGATCAAACCCATGTCAGCCACGTGTAAAACAAATGCCTTACCTGTTATGCTATCATTCTAATCCTTCTATGATGATTTTCAACCCCCCCTTCTTTCATTTTATTGTTGGAGGTGGCCTGTGTCTTTACTGTTCAACCACATTTCTTTTTGAGGGGTACATCAAAATTTAACTTTTTAAAATAACAATATCTTTATTTAATCACCATGATTAGAAACATGTTTTTAGTTAGGTTTTACTCATAAGAAGTAAACCCCCTTCACCAGTACAACATTCCCACCACCAATGCTCCCAACTCCCTCCTCCCCACCCTCTGCCTATATTCAAGACAGGCATTTTATTTCTCTCATTCATTACCATTGTCATGATAATTATTAGTGTTATTTCTCTAACTGCACTCACCACTCTATGTGATAAGCTTCATATGGCCGGTACTTCCACCTCTCATCTCTATTGTCTCTGGGTATTATTATAAAAAAATGTCTATTTTTCTTAAATCCCATATATGAGTGAGACTATTCTGTGTCTATCTTTTTCCCTCTGATTTATTTCAGCATAATAGTTTTCATGTCCATCCATGTATAGGAAAATTTTATGACTTCATTTTCCTGACAACTGTATAGTATTTCATTGTGTATATGTACCACAGTTTCTTTAGCCACTCATCTGTTGTCAGGCATCTGGGTTGTTTCCAGTTTCTGGCTATTGTATATAGCACTACAATGAATATAGGTGTGCAGAGGTGTTTTTGTATTGAATTTTTGTGTTCCTAGGATATACCCCTAGGAGTAGTATAGCTGGATCATATGGGAGCTCAATCTACAGTCTTTTGAAGAATCTTCATATTGTTTTCTATAAAGGCTGAACTAGAAGGCATTCCCACCATCAGTGAATGAGAGTTTCTTTCTCTCCACATCCCCGCTAACACTGATTGTTCTTATTCTTTGTGATGTGTGCTAGTCTCTGTGGAGTGAGATGGTACCTTATTGTTGTTTTGATTCGCATCTCCCTGATGATTGGTGATGTGGAGAACTTTTTCATGGGCCTTTTGACATTTGCATTTCTTCTTTGAGGAAGGAATTGTCTGTTCATTTCTTCTCCCCACTTTTTGATGGGGTAAAATGTTTTTCCTTGTTAAGTTTTGTCAGTACCTTGTATATATTAGATATTAGCCCCCTATCTGATGGAATTGGGCGAACAGTTTCTCCCATTCTGTGGGTGGCTTTGGTATTCTAGTCACTATTTTGAGGTGCAGAAGCTTCTCAGTTTAATATAGTCCCATTTATTTATCTCTGCTTCCACTTGTTTGGACAGTGATGTTTCCTCCTTGAAGATGCCTTTACTTTTAGTGTCATGGAGTGTTTTTACCTATGTGTTCTTCTATATATCTTATGGCTCCTGGTCTGATATCAAGGTTTTTAATTATTTGGATTTGACCTTTGTGCATGGTGTTAGATGGAGGTCCAAGTTTTTTTTTTTTTTTTTTTGCATATGGCTTAGCAGTTGTCCCAACACCACTTGTTGAAGAGGCTTTCCTTGTTCCATTTTGCATTTCTTGTCCCTTTATAGAAGATTAATTGATTGTATATAAGGGGGCATTCTTTGAATACTCAAGTCTATTTCATTTATATGAAAATCTGTCTTCTATTCCATGCTGTTTTAATGACTATTTCTTTATAGTACAGTTTATAGTTGAGGAAAGTGATGCCTTCCATCTTCTTTTTCCTAAGGGTTGCTTTTGCTATTCGTGGGTGTTTGTTGATCCAAATGAATTTCAGGAGTGTTTGATCTACTTCTTTGAAGAATGTCATGGGTATCCTTAGAGGAATTGTGTTAAATCTGTACAATGCTTTGGGAAATATTGCCCTTTTAATTATATTAATCCTCCCAATCCATGAGCAGCGTATGTGTCTCCATTTTCTTGTGTCCTTATTTACTTCTTGAAGCAGTGTTGTTAGTTTTCTTTGTATAGGACCCTCATGACTCCAAGGTATTTGAGTTTGTGTGACACTAATGTGAATGTGACT
Source organism: Suncus etruscus (assembly GCF_024139225.1). Taxonomy (NCBI): domain Eukaryota; kingdom Metazoa; phylum Chordata; class Mammalia; order Eulipotyphla; family Soricidae; genus Suncus; species Suncus etruscus. The sequence continues at coordinate 38,322,242 of NC_064850.1, read as the reverse complement.
GTTTTTTAATGTCCATTGCTTCTCTATCATTATTGGTGTATAAGAAGGCCATTGATTTTTGCATGTTAATTTTACAGCCTGCTATTTTGCTATATAAATCTATTGTTTCTAGAAGCTTTTGAAAGAGTCTTTAGGGTTTTCTAAATATAATAACATGTCATCTGCAAACAGTGAGAGCTTTATTTCTTCCTTTCCTATATGAATGTCCCTGATATCTTTTTCTTGACTAATTACTATTGAAAGTACTTCCACTACTATATTAAATAGGACTGAGGAGAAGGGACAGTCTTATCTTATGCCAGATGTTAAGGAAAAGACTTTCAGTTTTTTCCCCACTGAGTATAATATTTGCCATTGGCTTCTGGTAGATTGCCTTGACTATATTGAGAAAAGTTCCCTTCATTCCCATGTTGTTGAGAGTTTTTATCATAAATGGGTGTTAGACCCTATCAAATCATCCTGATACCAAAACCAGACAGAGATACTGCAAAAAAAGAAAACTACATACCATTATAACTGATGAACACAGAGGAACACAGAGGCAAAGATCCTCAACAAAATCCTAGCAAATAGGACCAAATACCTCATCAAGATGGTCATACATCATGTCCAAATAGATTTTGTGTTAGAGATGTAAATATGGTTTAGTATTTGCAAATCAATCAATATGATACACCATATCAACAAAAGAAAAAAATAAAAACCATAATACCACACCAATAGATGCAGAAAAAGTGTTCAGCCACATTTCACTCAGAAATGGTTCTGACAAATCCCAGTAAAGCTTTTTCTTTTTTGCTGATGAGCCCACTGAGAACTCTCAAGTACTCCTCACGTTTCACTCCTCACTTTTCTCTTGTGTCTCTGCTGGCCAGGAGGGATTTAGGCTCAGTCTCTGCCTCTATTCAACAGGGAACAAGCAAGCAGAATAAGCCAATCAAGCCTCTTAGCTACTATCCTCATATAACCCCTGTTTCATTTCCTAAACTCTCCAGTCTCCTACCGTGTTGTCTTCTAGTCATTTTTTCTAGTCTTCTACCATGCTAATAGCAGATAAATAGAACCCATGTACCGGACACGTGTGCATACACACATGTACATGCACACATATATACTCCTTACTTGCTGCTAAAGGATTATTCTCATCAGCTCTGCTCCAAAACCTTTCCTTTAGCTCTGATATATGCAGCCTGCTCTGAGCAAAGCAGAAACGGGTTGGAGCAACTGTGAATAAGATACCCAGGTTCTTTCCATGCTCATAAATTCAAATTTCAGGCATGAACAGCCTTGAACTATATGAGTTAAACTTTGTGTGGTTTTCTGTAGCTGAGATAGTTGGTTTGGTTGAATAGTTTTGTCCACTGCATCAGTTACTATGGAGAGGTCAGTCAATTGCTTCACTCCATATTGCTAGAATCAAATTTTTCTGGATCTGGAAAAAAACCTACACACATGACCTTGACTCTCCCCCAATGTCCTCTGGTCACCCAAATCTCAGCCTAAGCTTCCTGGAAAGAGTCTGAATACCGAATTGGAGGAAAAGTGCTCACATTCTCTATAGTTTCATATTTGTAAGTCTTTACTCATCCAATAATCTGACCCAAATGACAACCCACACTAATCCCATGTTTTTGCAGCATAGTTTTCTCCCTAAATGGGGGATCCATTTGGTGCTGGCTCACACATCCTGTTTCCCTGAATCATGGACCAGTCATAGATCTTAGGAGGGGGAGCCCTTGTATATGCTGGAATGGAGCTGAGCATATCCATGAAGCTGAGCCACTAGAGCTACAGTCCATGGATAGCTGGTTGTTTTTTCCTGGAGATACAGGTGTAGGGGAAATATTGTAAAGGGTGATGCGGTAGTTGTTTGCTTTGAACATTATTTGAACATGACTTGTTGATCAAGTTAATATTAACTTGTATTTTTATGTCTTTTATGTATTTTATGTCTCATGACTTTAGTGGGAGTATAAATAAGACCCCAGCAAAAGGCAATGAATCAATGTTAGCAGCCTGCTCCTTGGGAAGGTAAGTCACCTTCTCTTCTGGGGGGAGTCTTTGGAGTTTCTGAACTGCCATGTTATTGTTTGTCTCGTAGTAAGTACCATACCGGGAGCTGCTCCATGATTGGATGCCTCCAGGGTCCCACTAGTACTATTGGGGTGAGAGGGGTCTTCTGTGCCAGGGGTGTATCTCATTCTTCTGCATGCTGCACATGTAATCTGTTGGGAGGGTTGGTCCATGCTTCACTGCTCTTTGGTCTTATTTCAGGTCATGTTTCTTGTAAAGGAGATGATAGCCAAATCAGTGTAATAAGTGTGTCCCTGTACCTTCTGGAATCTTCTCTAGCCCCTCTGCTCTGCCCCATTGTCTTTCCATTCCCTACCTCTGACCTCTCTCATCCCTACTCTATAAATGCCTCCACTTCCTACCCTATGCTTCTTCCAATTACTATCCCAAGGTTCCTCCCATTCAGTATTCCAATGTTTCTCTCATTTACTACCCTATCCATGGCCCTTCCCATTCACTACACCATTAAACAAAACTTTGATGGTTTTGTTGATTTTAGTTTGTTTCAAGTTTATTTAAAATTTTAGTTTATTTCAGCTTCCATTCACTACCCCATGACCCCACCCATTAACTGCCCATACTTCTCTCATTCACTGTCCTATGACCTCTACCATATCCTAACTCAGTGCTTCTCAATTATTTTCTGTCATGCCCCCCTAGGAAGAAGAAAACATTTTTGAGCCCCACCGCATGACTATAAATAGTATCTTTATTAAAAAAAAACCTTTAACCTGCAAAACAAAAATATATAAAATAATTTGAGCTGATTTTTTAAATCAGAGGTGATGTCTGGATTAATGGCTATAATGAGCACATTTTGCAATGCATAGCTTTTCGAAGCAGGGTTTGAAGCAGAACACAGCAACTCTCAGCTCCAGAGACATACAGAGACATAAACACGGGGCTTAGCTTTATGACAGTGTTTGCCGAGGTCAAACACGCCCCTCTTTACGGAGCCTTGTACCCCCCTGGAGGGCTCGCCCCACTATTTGAGAAGCACTGTCCTAACTCATGGCTCCCTCCAAATCAGTGGCTCCTTAACTACAGTGCTCTCCACCCTCACTGCTCTTTTTATAGCTCAGGTGAGGTGGATCAACATGGCAGTGTAGAAGTGGCTCGAGTGTACAGGGATTTGGATGTAGGTGAAGTGCTGTGAGGCAGTAAGTCTGGCTTCTCAAGATAAGAATTTCTGATGGGCAGGAGACAGGTATAATAATCCCTTTCAGTCACCCACTCCTGGTATTCCAACTCCTCTATGTAGGCACTCTTTTCCATCTCCCTCAGTCTCCACTGTTCCCTGCTAGTCACTCCTGAGATCTCTGCACAGGTATTTCTAGCCAGATCTCTGTAAGCATTTGGAACTAAATCGTTGCTGTATATTTCTTTTTGGCTTTTGTTTTGTTTTGTGGTCAAACCACATGGTTCTGGATGACATTCCCAGCTCTATGTTTAAGGGTCAGTCTCTGAGGTGCTCAGGGAAACCAAGCGGTGCTGACTCTCAAACCCCAAACTCCTGCATGTGATTCATACATTTCATTAACTCTTTGCCATACCTGTGTTATCTCTTGGCTCTTCCCTTTTCATACTTGTAAAAATTCTGTAAGGACATGATCTTGTAAAGACATTTTTCCCTCTATAAAGAAAGGAAAATAAAAAAAAAGAAGAAAAGAGAAGGCCTTGTGTAGAACTTTTGCCCAAGTTAATAATTTCATAACTTAATAAGGGAGCAAAAACTGACTTGCCCCATAGGAATTGGTTCCCTCCTCCATCACACCCCAGATCCCTGTCTGAAGTAATTTTCCAAACTTCTTGATACTGCCCCCATCAGGCTTGCTTTGAAACTACCAGCTCCCCCCACCCCCCCAAAAAAGACTCAGGAATCTCTGAGAAAGCTATGGCACCCAAACTTTAAAGGTTTTGTTGATTTCAGTTTATTTCAAGATCCTTAGCTTCCAGGGCATGTTGATGTTATGTTCCTCATGTATGTACTCCCCACAATAAAAATTTCTGTGTATTTCAGCCATATCTTCCAGGAAAATGCCACTACTTTCTTTGGTCTTCATCCTCCCTGGTCTCTTCTATACCATCTGCTGTGAGTGGCATTCAGGACACAGCTCCCACAATTCCTCATTCTTCCCCAAGGCCTATTTCCCAGCCTATTTTCTGGAGGAATTTTCTGAAGAAATGTTGAATGCTCTGTTAGAAGAGTATCCAGAAAAGAATTTTGTCTTTTCCCCTCTAAGCATCTCCACCTCTCTGGTGTTGACCATCAAGGGAACCAGAACCACCACACTCTTCAACCTGCTGGAGGCACTTGGCTTTGACCACGAAGCCGTGCATGCTGATGATGCAGAGAACTTTCTCCTGAGTATGCTACAGATGCTGAATGACCTGAAAAAAAAGAATATGCTGAGACACAGAAACTTCTTCTTTATCAATAGCCATAGGTCAATTGAGCCAGCATTCATGAAGGACATGCAAATCTATCACGCCAAAGTCCACAAGGTTGACTTCCAAAACACAATAAAGGCTACCACAGAAATGGAGCATATGATTCCTGAAAAAATCAAGGAGAAAATTCAGGATATAATCTCCCCTGTGGACCCTAAAACATTCTTGTTGCTTGTAAATTATATATTCCTCAGTAGTAAGGATTATTGCAAAAGTTACCATTTTGGACCATCTTCTCCTTTGCATTTTCTAAAAGAGTTCCACAAAGAAGGTATGCATTTTCAATTACCCATAGATACATAGACCCCTTTGATTTATTGTAAACTATAGCCTGTTTTCCACTGCCCATATTCTCAAATCATACCTTTTTTTTATGAAACTTAAGATACTTTTGGGGCTAGAGAGATAGCATGGAGGTAAGGCATTTGCCTTTTATGTAGAAAGTCGGTGGTTTGAATCTCGGCATCCCATATGGTCCCCTGAGCCTGCCAGAAGTGATTTCTGAGCTCAGAGCCAGGAGTAACCCCTGAGAGCTGCCGGGTGTGACCCAAAACCCAAAAACAAAAAAACAAAACAAAACAAAACAAAAAAACAAGATACTTCCACACTTATGCTAAGTAAAATGAAGTGACTTGCAGGCTGAAAAATTAAAAAAAAAATCTTTTGGCTGAGGTATGCACATCAGCAAATTTGTTCATTTTATAAGGTCAAATCACTGATTATTTCTTTTTGTTTGATTTTGTTTTGTTTTGTTTGTTTGTTTTGGGGGCACATCTGGAAGGGCTCAGGGGTTATCGCTCCGGGCAGGCTCAGGGTATCATCTGAGATGTGGAGGATCAAATGTGGGTCAGTCCCGGGTCAGCAGTACGCAAGGCAAACATCCTACTGCTGTGCTATCACTCTGGTTCCTAATTATTTCTTAATGTTGACATTCTGCAGGTACTTGAGAAACTTTTGATTTGAGAGAAATAAGTGGAGGGTATTGAGTCACGGGTTCTCCCAGTGTTCCTGCTAGGCTGCAAACATTGGCTGTTCTTAGGATAAGTCAGAAAAAAAAATGCCTTAAAAACAATGCCTTCCACACTTTCAGAGGCTTTCAGAAATCATAATGTTCCAACACTTTAAGGAACCATAGTGCATAGTTCAAAAATCAGACATTGCTAACCAAAGTACATCAGAGGAATGGCTTTTCTGATGTTGCAGTGGTTTTCCCCATAGGCTTGGTTCTCAGCAATCCTTAGCTAGCTAGTGAAAAAGATCTGACTCAAGCAACAGAAGCTATGTTCTGAAAACACTTGCAGAAATAGTTCCAGACCGCATCACAGAGCTCTCACTCCAGGTGATAGAAGCAATTGAAACTGCTGTGTACTGGAACCCAATTTTTTTTTACCCATTTCTAGAGTATACATTTTATTTGCTCACTTATATTTAGTAAAAATTTGGTAAGCCATATAGCAAGTAGAAATTAGCAGCATTAACTTTTTGCTTCCTAAAATTTTCACTGGACAGATTTCACAATTTTAAAATCTAGATTGAAAGGAATATTTATGTCAGATAGTTATAGATATTGGGGCAGGAGCGATGGCATGGAGCAGTAGGGCATCTGCCTTGACAGCTCTAGCATAGGACAGACCACAGTTCAATCCCCCGGCATCCCATATGGTCCCCAAAGCCAGAATCGATTTCTGAGGGCATAGCCAAGAGTAATCCTTGAGTGCCATCGTGTGTGTCCCAAAAACCAAAAAAAAAAAATTGCTGTAGATATTGTCTAATTTATGACTTTTCAAAATGAAACTAATTTACTAGTAGAATACTTAAAGTTTCAGTCACTTTAAACTTATGTTTGGGGGATATATTTGGTGGTGCTCAAAGATTATCCTTGTGTCTGTGCTCAAATACTCAACTACTCCTTTAACAGTGCTTTATGGGTCATATGTGATACCAGGGATCAAATATGAATTGGCTGCTTTCAAGTCAAGTACCTTAACCACAGTCATACCTCTAAAATCCTACTTTCACTTACTATTTCATTCCTGAAAGTAAATATCCTTTTCTGATAAAAGTTTCTCTCCTTGAATAACATTACAACAAATGTCCTTACAATTGGATTTCTTTGAACTCTCAAGACCTTGAACTTTAGAAGACTTTTCAAAGGTTAGAATGGTCTTCTCTTCCTCTTATCCAACCCCCAAATTATATAATACAAAGATCTTTTCTAGGTTCTGTTAAAAAATAAAAGGTACTATACTATGTCTCCAACCTCAGACTTTACATTTTTAATTAATTACTTTATTTAAGCATGGTGGTTACAAGGTTTTTCACGACAATATTTTTAAAGTTACAAAGTTGTTTATGATTGAGCTTCAGTCATACAAGGTCCAACACCCTTCACCAGGGCAAATTTCCCACCATCATTGGCTCTAGTTTCCCTCTCACCCTCCCTCTGCTTTCCTCTGAGTCATTCTTCCCTCTCTCTTTCTGTCTCTCTCCTTTCCTTTTTATATTCCTTTTTTATTAGTTTTAAACACTGTGGTTTGCAACAATATTGTGGACATAATCTTTTTTAATGGGCAAAATTTCAAGGTCAGGGTCTCATGGTCTAGTAGGTACTTTCTTCTGGGGTTGATCACCTCCAGGTTGATGATATACAGGCATGGGGAGAACTTTTTCCCAGATTCATCTTGGACTTTCTTCTTTCTGTTTTTTCCAGGCAATTGGACCAAAGATACTCACACTGACCTCAGGCAGATGGAGTCCTTTTTTGTGAACAAGGTCAAGAGTGTGCATGTGGAAATGATGACTAAGACTGATCGAATGATTTACAGCCGCTGGGAGAAGCTGTATGCCACAACAATTGAACTACCTTACCATGAAAATCTGACTCTAGTTCTTGTGCTCCCAGATGAAGGGCAGCTCTCCTCTGTACAAAGTCGGATAAATCTTAAGCGAGATAGGCTTGCCTACCACAGGGATATAAGGTATAGTATCTGAAGGAAACATCTAGATTCGTTGCAGTTTTGCACAAAGTCCATTTCTGTGTATGTGATAACTTTTATTTTGAAGTGAACTGAACATTCTGGTATGTTTGTAGAAAGTAAACTCAATGAAAAATATAGTGGATTCCCCTAAATTACCTATCAGAAGTCCCTTACCCTCTCATGATGGTTCTTGAGTTAGAGGTATGGAATAAGAATGCTATTGGACATAAGCTCAGGAGAATAAAGAGATGAATTTATTGGAAATAGAGAGCGGTTCTTCATGAACCTAAAGGATATAAGCCCCATTGGGTCCTAGGAGAAATCAAAAAAGGGACACCAATACCACAGGAATTCATGTCACTCTTGCTGTCATTTATCCTTCCTTCTAATCTGTCCAGCTAAAAAAAATTGCTCCTGCCAATATTAGCACAAAACCTGCTCTCCCACACAAGGATTTCCTGAGCATCTGTCCTAGGTCGAACACTGCTTGGGTGGCCAAGTCTGACTGGTAGATTATAGATTATTCATATGGACAAAGGGAGGGTAGGAGAGAGAGAGGCATGAGGCCAAATCACAGGCATCTCACTGCAATAAAAGATATGGAGAAAAGGATCTGGTGGAAAACAGAGAATTCAGGGGTAGAGTAATAATTATGAATCTTAATTATAGAGAGCTTTGTGAGTTATGATGTTTAGAGAAGTATCTGAAGGTGGTGAATGAATGTCAAGCCACTGCCACTGCACTGTGGACAAGCAGAGATCTCTTGCTTTTTACCAAATGCTTCACTCCAGACTTAACCTAGTAACACTTCTGGTTACTTCCCTCTTGTAAATGGTGGATTGGTGGAATTCAGGGATAAATTCCAAGTCCAACCTTCATCTTTTTTTGGGGGTAGCAAGACTAGACATAAAATAATGTAAGTACATGATGCTTTGTGAGTTCAAGATTTGTCTGAAAAATTAAAAATGGCAGCTCATGCTCCCACACCTTTCATTTCTCTCCAAATAAGTTCTAATATAAAGTCCCATTCTTTCCCTTTCTCTTGAAAGATAAAGTTAGGACTGAGGTTAAGTATGCTTCTTTTCAATCCAAGGAGGAGTCTACCTCACAGCTTGTATGTGCTTCTCCCTCTTAACAGAATGGTGACCTTAGTTATTCCCAAGTTCAAGATCTCCTTCAAGATTAATCTTAGAAATCTGCTTCCCAAGTTGGGCATCAAAGAAATTTTCACTACAAGAGCAGACTTCTCCTACATTACAAAAGATGTTTTCCCAGCATTTTTTGAGGTAAGTACTTATATCTCCAGATGTCCTGATTGGAAAGAAGTTTTAAAAAACAAGTCTTATAACTCCCACCTATGCTGGTCCTTTAGCTTTTGGGGGTACTTTAGTCATTGTGTAATTGTGTGAAGTACTTTTGAGGATACTGAGGATAGGGTTCTGAGAGAGCCAAAGTCTTCCTCTTAGATAGTCCCTTATCTTTACAGGGGCAGGTAAAGAGCAGGCCAACAAAGAGGGTCCTTGGCAACCTAAGTTAGGTTCTGGGAAGTAAAGAAAGCAGAGAGATGTGAATAGTAAGCAGGATGGAGTGGGCCCACTCCAACCAGGCTGGAGCCAAGCAAAGTTTTGTGCTGCTCTGTACTTATTGTAAAGAAAGATGAAGGATTAAGTAGCATATATTTGGGGATTCTTGCTACAAGATAACATCTTTATGGGAATGAATAGCCAGGCCAAGTTCACCAGGAGGAGGAAGAGAAGTTAGCATTTTAGAAGAATCACAAGAAAGTGCCAGCTGCTGGAACCCTATGTGAGTGAGAGAGAGTTAGGAAGGGCAGAGGAAGAGGGTTAATATGAACAGATCTGGCTCTGGATTCCAGATGATCTAAGTCACAGATGGGGTACCTTTCTGGTGGGCACAGGGAGCCGCAAGCTGTGAACTCCTCTCTGATCACTGATTGGTTTGCTCCTTAAGGACTGCCTTAGAACTCTTGGTAAAAGACCTGCATAGCCATCATAGACCTCCTACTGGATTTTACCACTTTAGAATTTCTCCCCTAACTCAACCAAGAAACTGGGAAAAGGGGACTGAGAGGGAGGGAGCTAGACAGGGGGTGGAGCTCCCAAGATAACCCTGCTGAAATGAAGGTCACTGAGCCAGCCAACATGCAGTGTATTTCAAACCCTTTTTATAAGCTGAACAGAAGCCTCAGACCAGGGCATGTGCATGGAGAGTGGGAGCTGCCCAGCTCATCCCTGGAAGTCCTGCTTCTCAGTATTTTACTCCCCAGCAAGGTTTCCTGCAGATCCAAGGAACAAATATGCAGACCCAGGCAGGAATACTGCACTGCATTCAAAGGGACAGTTATCTTGGGAGGAAGACCAAGATCATACCTCCTTACCATTCTTTTACTGTATCCTTCTGGAAAGTGTTTTAAAAGGCCCTTCCTCAGTGATTGTATGAGTTTCTATCCTGAACTTGCAGACCCTGCATTTCTCTGTGTATGCTATTGTCCTTCCCTTTCTTTCCCACTTTATCCTGTAGCTACCAGTCATGCACTGGGTGAGTCTGACTCAGCATTGAGCAGTGCTGGTGCTCACACCTTCAATGATTATTCCTGGCTCTGCATTCAGAGATCATGCTGGCCAGGGCTTGGGGGATGATATGGGCTACCAGGGACTGAACCCAGAGTATCTGAGTCCAAGGTAAGTACCCTACACTCTGTACAATCACTGACCCTGGAAGTGTTTTCTGATTTGGGAACTAGCTTCTCATCCACCTACCCTCAGCCTTAGAGGGACTTATTCTCAGACCATGGTCACTCACATAGGCTTACAGGTGAGTGTTCAGCAAGATCTGAGATTTTCTTGTCACCCCTATACCAGGGCACACATGCAGCTGCAATATCAATGGACCAACATGACATGGAAATTGACACCCCCGGACAGTGGGCCAGAGACAGGGAAAAGGACATCCAGGTGGATAAAGAGGCGACTGAGACAACAATCGTGAGATTCAACAGGCCTTTCTTACTGTATGTAATGGACTGTAAAAATGAAACTGTGATTCTGATGGCTCAAGTCTTCAACCCCACGGATGAGTAGAAGTAAAATGAAGGTACCTTACATTTGGTGAATGAAGGTGACTTACATTTGGCCCTTAACATTCCGCACCCAAATGCATTAAATAAAATTCATAAGAGTGAAGCAGAAAATGTGGAGTATGAGAATTGTGTCTTTCATTAAAAAGAGGCTTGGGGGAACAATGCTAAGGGCATTGGGTTAGTATTTTTTCTAATCTGTGAAATAGTTGAAAGTCATGGAAAGGCAATTCTGAGCATGTTTGTGATATGGGATACAGAGTGCAGTTCTATGAATGATGGTCCCAGGTCTTCTTCCTTCTAGCCAGCAAACAGCCAGCCTCCACTGGACACATTCTGTGGACACATCACAGGAACCATCCTGGCTGTTCAGAATTACTGCAGCAAAGAGCTAGGGCAGAGGCAAGGCCATTAGGTAGAAAAAAATAGAAAGTTATCTTTGGTATCACCAAACACTGCTCAGGACTTCTATGTGTCTTCCTCTAAGGAGAGAATGCTTTTAACTTAGCTCTAAGAGAAAATTTCATATCCAGGGAGACAACCTCTATGTGGGAATTTTGATTATTCCAGGTGAAAGGGAAATAAAACTAAAGAAAGGAAGAAGAAAGAAAAAGGTCTTTCATGATGTAAGTGTGTCGAAGAGGATGTGGCTTAGGTAACATCCAGCTGACCATGACATCCTTAGTTATATGGAACCTGGGATCATGGCCTTGATGACATGAACTTCAAGAAGGCATATAAAAGACCATGTACCACTATATTTATACACACAGAGTAAATGAGGGTGGAAACACTGAGATTTTAAGGAGTTGACTTGTATAATTATGAGGTGCTGGCAAGTCCCAAATTTAGAATGGACCATCATGCTCAGGCTCCAGAAGGAACAGCTAGAGTCTTAAAAGCATTTTCTAGTAGAATTTTCTTTTACCCAGGTCTTCAGTTGATTAAAAGAGGCCCAGTAACACTACAAGGGAAATATTTTTAACTCAGAGGTCACCTATTTTAATGTTAATAGGTAAAGGAAAATGAGAGAAATATCCTGAACATTGTCAGACTAAACAAATATCCTGAACATTGTCAGACTAAAGTAGCCCAGTCTACTTGGCACCTATTAGGAGCTATGATACCTGCCATATAGTCATAGAAAAAACGACTGTGAACCACTCAATAGTGATCCATGAGTACTGCTAAAATGAGATGGTAGGTATCCATTATCTTCCACAAATTTCCTCTCATATGAGACATTAGAACCTGGACCTTCTACACAAATACTCTCTCTTTAGAATCCTAGGTTTGGCATTCATTGAAGGCAGCTTTTATTTCGGCTCTTTCATGGTCTCCAGGGATTGAAGTACGAATCTCTTCCATGTGTTAATGGCTGCCACTTTGGAGGTGGGTTGCTTTGATCAGCTTCCACACAGACACTTCCCAACTAAGCACATCCTGCTTACTAAAGTGAACTGGATCTGGTGCAGAATCCAAAATATGCATTTTAAAAGTTAGCTCATTCTTCTCTAGTGTGGAGTCAATCGCTAAAGGAAAGTATTTGCTGTATAGGCCAAAAGGGATCTGGATTCCACTTAGGTGAAAAGGGATACCTTGCCATACAATTTGTCTTCCTGTTTCTTCATATTGCAAATGTGTCTTTGTAAACATTCAAAGGGTTCTTAGCCTATTCTAGCCCTAGGGATTGATGGGTGTTCAGAGCCTAGGAGGTCTTGATCCAAAACTTTCTAGTCTTCCTCTTTTCCCGTTCACACACAGAATAAGTGGAAAGAACGCACTGAGATTTTAAGGAGTTGACTTATGTAATTATGAGGTGATGGCAAACCCCAAATATGTTTTTGAACAAGTGATAATACTAGAGGTCCAGAAGGAACAGTTGAAGTACTAAGAACATCTATGGGTAGAATTTCCACCAGTAAATCGAGTCCCAAGGTCAGTATCTCTCCCAGATTTTCCACAGGGAACTTTCTCATACCTCACACATGCCACATGCCAGTCATCTCAGTATTATCTCACAGTAGGCCAGCTCCACTCTGATCCAGTTTTGGGGGAATCTTTAAAATGTTTCAGAGTCATGGAACAAGTTTTGCTTCTTTTTTTATTTTTTTTTTGCATGTGCTTAAATAATTCTGCCATGTAGACTTGCTTAACTGCTGTTTTTATAAGTAAGACACAGGATCTTTGCAACAAACTAAGAAAATTCAGCTCTTCTACAAGCCATCTAAACTCTGGCCCCAAGAGATTTATTTAAAATTAGATGCTCATTTAACTTCAGGCTTTGTTCCTGGCTGAAACATTCTGGATTGACTGATGTCCCAAAAGGAATTTCCTTCTCAAAGAAAGGATTCTGCCTGTGCTCCTTCTTCAATGTCTTCTCAGGATTTCTTTTCCTGTGCATGCATGATATTTCCTTAGAGTAACAGAGAAGGGGCTGGAGAGAGATACTTAAAGGAATAAAGAGATATATGGGGCCGGGCGGTGGCGCTGGAGGTAAGGTGCCTGCCTTGCCTGCGCTAGCCTAGGACGGACCGCGGTTCGATCCCCCGGCGTCCCATATGGTCCCCCAAGCCAGGAGCGACTTCTGAGCCAATAGCCAGGAGTAACCCCTGAGCGTCACCGGGTGTGGCCCAAAAAAAAAACAAAAACCAAGAAATAAAAATATTTGCCTGTTTATACATGGATGCATATGGAGTCTATTATGATGAATGAAATAAGTCAGAGGGAGAGAGAAAGATACATAATAGTCTCACTCATCTATGGGTTTTAAGAAAAATTAAGGACATTATTGTATTAATCCCGAGAGACAATAGAGATGAGGTACGCAAGTACCTGCTCACAATATGAAGCTCACCACAAAGAGTAGTGGTGCAATTAGGAAAATAACTACACTAACAACTATCATGGCCATCTAATGAGTGAAAGAAGTAGAATGCTTGTCTCAAAAACAGGCAGGGGTTGTGATAGGAGGGATATGGGGATCTTGGTGGTGGGAATGTTGCACTGGTGAAGGGGGGTTGCTCTTTTTGTGACTGAAATCCAACTATAGTCATGTTTGTAATCATGGTGTTTAAATACAAATATTATTAAAAATAAAAATTAAAATGAACAGAACAATAAAATTAAATAAAATTTTTTCTTGTGTGACTATCCTAGTTTGATCCCAACACTATATGTGGTCACCAAACATTCTGTGAGCATAGAGTCAGAAGTAAGCCCTGAGCACTGCTGGGGATAGCCTCAAACACATACACACACACACACACACACACACACACACACACACACACACACACACAAATAAAAAAAAATAAAGGACTGGTTTAGCTAAAATCTAAACTGCAGAGTCCACAACACTAAGTTCCAAACTTTAACAATCAAACTTTAAAAATGTGCCTGTTTGGTCAGAGCAATAGCATAGTGGATAGGGAGCTTGCCTTGAATGCAGCTGACCTAGGTTCAATCTCTGGCATCCTGTCTGGTTCCCCCAGCACCCAGGAATGATCCCTTACTCCTGCAGAGCCAGGAGTGAGCCTTGAACACTGCTTGAAGTGGCCTAAAAGCCAAAAAGATAGAAAAAGGTGCTAGTCAAAGAATCAGACGTAGGTAGGAGGGAACATTGGGGAAATGGAGGAGGGAAGTTGACACTGGTGGTGGGATCACTGCTGGAACTCAATCATAAATAACTTCGCAAATAGCGTTGCTTTAATAAAATAAAAATATTAAAACAAAAATAAAGTAAGTAACATGATAATGAAATGGTCTGGCAGGGAGTGACCACTTGATTAAGGAGAGAGCGTCATTTCTTTAGCCACAATAACCATGTGGCTATTGCCCAGAGGCCTGGTTTCCCACATTCAGTAAGATTGACCATGCCTCTCCCACCTTTCCTGGGAACAGAATCCAGAGAAATAATCACCCAAAAATGCACCAACTCCAAATATGGATAGGGAGCAACTGCACCCTGCTGGCTGCCCCCACAGCACCAGACTATCTGCTAACCCAGCTGGACCCAGAATCAAGATGTCATTCAATTTCTTTGTTTGCTGAAGGACAAACCATTACTTAAATGGACCATTACTTAAAACAAACAGAAAGTCTCTTCCTGTTTGTGGTGCCTTGTCCAAATACCAGTTCTGGGGACCACACTGAAAAATATTGACTGTGAACTGCAAATACCACTTTCCTGTGGACAGAAGACCAGAAGCCCCAGCCCAGGAAACTGTGGTAAGTACGTGTTACCCCAGAGGGAAGGCAGGAAACCAGCCACCACCCACACCCACAGTTTTAGTATCAGAGATGGGATGGAATATGCCCCAAAGAAAAGTGCAATAATATCCTTCTAAGTCTTGAATTTGGGACTTCAGATATTTTGAATAGGCTTTTACAGATGATTGGCCCACCATTGTTTGCAAGAGGGAAAAGCCCATATTCCTAGCAGATAGGCAAGAAGGCAGGAAGATTCTAAGAAACTGACAGTGTAGTGGTAGGAAATTTACCAGAAACTGGGACATCAATTTGAATCTGGAATTTAAATCGTGCTCATTACACCTCACAGTTGTAGGTCCTGGCCCCAAGCCTGTTTCTTTGGATGCACAACTCATACCAAGGTTTTGGGCCTCCTGGAAGACTCCATTTAGGTGGCATAAATCTAGTGCTCCTCAACTTGGGTGGTGCTGGGCAGGACCAACCTTCCTTCACTGCTCATCATTATTATCTTGCCATGTGCCAAATTGTCCCATACCAGGTCACTATGAACTCAGCAGTGTTCCCTAGCCTCCAGTCTTAGAGAGAATCCAAAATACTTCGCCTCCCTTTTACTCCTCTTCCCTTTGCTCTTGCCAACCCTTCTTGGGAGTGTATCTAATGAGCACATAATGTGTGAGAATGTGAAAAAATTAATTTCCTACAAGAAAAGGAGTGGATGGGGTATAATGACACCCACTTCAGTAAGAAGGTGGCACTATTAACCTTGACTTTTTCTATCTTGAGATGCTTCATGTATTGCATGCTTAGGAATCCCTGCAACTCACCCAACCTTTGAGTGTCAGATGTGATCACTTGCATTTTGTGAGGGGACCATGCAGTTCTGAGAGGTTCTTCTCAGTTCCACATAGTGATTGCCTACAGAATTTTGATGCACACCCAAATCCTCAATATTCTCAGAAATAGAACCTTCTAGACATCTGAGGTCTCTGGGGGTGCAATGGGATGAACATGGGGTGAAGAGGGCAGTCTGAAAGTAGCTCACCACTCCTGGCATCTATGACTGCCCCAAGTTCCTCCAATTTTGATGTTCTGCTTCTTGGAATGATCCCCTGGAACAAAATCCAGCATGGATGAGAAGGCATGAAGGAAGCCCCTTGGAGCTGTGCGGAAGGGGAGGAGGTGGCCTTGGGAAACTGCACACAGCACTTTGATCAGCAAACAGGTTTCAACATAGGCCAGACTAGGTTACATT
Organism: Suncus etruscus; assembly: GCF_024139225.1. Lineage (NCBI taxonomy): Eukaryota > Metazoa > Chordata > Mammalia > Eulipotyphla > Soricidae > Suncus > Suncus etruscus. Next base: position 38,306,179 of record NC_064850.1, on the reverse strand, counting down.
CCTTTCTCCCAATAACTGCTCTCAGGGGTGTGCTGTGGGATTGGGGCACCCTGTGTGACAGACCATCTGCCGAGATACAATCTCCTCTACTTGGCCACATCAGTCATTGACCCAGAGAACACAGGTTGGGCAATTTCGGAGAAAGGTGATGATATGGGAAGGGGTGATGGAGGGTGGTGAGGGGCTACCGGAAGGAAGGGGGTCACTTTTCTCCCCAGGATAGCAAGACTGAGAGGAGTGTTTTCACGACAATGTGGGGGGTAAGTTCTGTGAGGTCAGGGCTATCTATGCATCAATGTGCCTGTCTACACACATATATGTGTATGTGTGAACACATGAGGGTATGTTTTATGCAGGCATGAGTGTAGTATATATGTGTGTATTTATAAATGTGTTGAGTAGGTATGTGCATACATACATGTGACTGATATATTTGAATATGTATGGATGTGCATAATATGTGGGAATATATGTATATTGCATACATGCATGGGTCTAAGCATGTGTGTTGTGCATGGGTGCCTATGGCAGCCAAAAGGGAAGTGAGGGTACCAGGCTTGGTGGAATATGCAGAGGGTACCATGTCTAAGCTGATACTGGAGCTCTTTGTGTTCTCTGCCCTCAACAAGGGTTTCCTGCTGCCCAGCCACCTGAACACCCTAGAAGTGATCGGCACATTACAAACTCAATACAGGACACATTGTATGTATGTCCTAGCCTGTCACCTTGCAATGTCATATTCTGGGCTACTTAGTTGACAGAAGAGACCTGAGCCAGAGCTAAAGAGGCCAGAGGCCAGCTCAAAGTGCCAGCAGGAGGGCTCCTGCTAAGGACCAGGACAAACAATCTGTGCCTGCCTCTCTCCATCTGGCAGGTAATCTTGGGCCCTCTTAGCTGGCCATATTCTGCCTGGTCTCTTTCTTCTCTACCTTGGTTCTCCCTGTTGGTGTGTCTGTGTCCAATTGAGCCTTTGTCTATAGAAACCATCATATCTGGCCCATCTAGTGGCATTATTTAATTCTGCACATCAGCAGTGCCCTTCTCCAAGATCACATCTTGTGGTGGTTGGACCTCAAATGCTGGATTTGGGAGGAAACCCAACTCAGCTCATTAAACATCTTTCCCTCAGTTTTTGCACAGACTATGAGAAGGGTTCAATACTGCATGTAAGGAGAGAAACCCGAGTTGACAAGGGTGTGGCAGAGCTGGAATCAGCTTCTCTCTAGCCTCACCTCCAGGTTCTTGCCATCCAATGGCTTGTCATCCTTACAGGTGCCCTGAATATTTTCTCTGAGCAGGGTCTCCTGAGTTTTAAAAAGTATTAAATAAAAGGTTGAAGAAAACTGGAAAGAAAAGGGTGGGGAGGAAGAAGAAGGAAGAGAGGAGGGAAGGAAGGAAGAGGAATGAAGAGAGAAAGGAAGGAGGGAAGAAAGGAAGGAAGGAAGAAAGAAAGGAAAGGGGGAGGGAGGAAAGAAGGGAGGAAAAAGGAAGGCATGAAAGAAGGAAAGAAAGAAAAAGGAAGGAAAGAGGAGGGAGGAAAGAAGGAATGGGGAAAGGAAGGGAAGAGAGGGAGGAAGATAGTAAGGGAGGGAAGGAGGAAAGAAGAAAGAAGAGAGGGATGGAGGGAGGGAGGAAGGGAGAAAGAAAAAGAAAGGGAGGGAGAATAAGAGGCAAGAAATGGAGGGAGGGAGGATACAAAAGAGAAAGAGGGAGGAAAAGACAGAAAAACAGTAAAGAGGGAAAGCGGGAGGAAGAGGAGTGCAGAGATGAAGGCAGAAAGAGACAGGGAGCTTTATCATAGTCCCAACTTCCCCCCAGAGAACCAAACTCTCTTGACCTGTGTACACAGAAAGCAGGCCCAATAAAACAGTGGATAGGGCATTTACCTTGCACATGGCAAACTGAAGGTTAATCCCTGGCTTCCCCTATGGTCTCTGGAGCCCATCAGGAGTGATTTCTAAGCACAGAGCCAGAAGTAATCCCTGAGCACCACAATATGTGGCCCCCAAACAAAACAAAGCAAACAAAATAAAGAACATAGGAGAGGGGTTTGATAGATAGTACAGTGGTAGGCCATTTGCCTTGAATGCGGCCAACCAGGGATGGACCCAGGTTCGACCCCCAACATTCCATATGTCCCCTGAGCCTGTCAGGAGCGATTTCTGAGTGCAGAGCCAGGATTAAATTTGAGTGACACCAGGTGTACCCCCCACCCCAAAGAGTAGGAGAATGCAGGCTGATTTCTTGGGGCAAGTACTAGTGGTCCCTGCTTGCTCACCCATAACCTCTGAGGATGCAGTCAGGACCCACTGTCTGACTTTTCAGCAGTGGATGGATTTAGGGTGGGCTGGAAGCTACTAGGGAAATGGAACATCATGTCCCACCCTAGGTCTTGTCTCCAGAAGATGAGACCCGCATGGCTGTGGCTGCTGGGAGCAGGAATCCTGGCTTCTGCCCATGGACAGCCCCCACATGTCCATAAACATTTAGAAGTGGCCCTAGCCCCAAACACCCAGCAATCAGAGACCACACCAGCCTACCACAAGATCACCCCGACCATCACTAGCCTGGCTCTACGTTTGTACCAGCATCTGGTCTCAGGGCGGCCCGGAAATGTCTTCTTCTCCCCTGTGAGCATCTCCACCACCTTGGCCATGATGGCTCTAGGCTCACAAGCCAACATCTCGACGCAGATCCTGGAGAGCCTCGGCTTCAACCTCACAGAGACTCCCGAAGCAGACATCCATCGGGGCTTCCAGAGTCTCCTGCACACGCTGGCCCTGCCCAGCCCCAAACTAGAGCTCAAGGTGGGCAACGCCCTGTTCCTGGACAAGCAGCTGCCGCCGCCACAGCTCGCCGTGGACCGCATCAGGGAGCTGTATGGGGTGCTCACCCTAGCTGCCAACTTCACTGATGCAGCTGCCACCCAGAGGCAGATGAACCAGTATGTGAGGAAGCAGACATACGGGCAGGTAGGGGACTGGCTCCAGGAGCTCAGCCCAGACACCCCGCTGGTCCTGCTCAACTATATTTTCTTCAAAGGTGAGGGTTTCACAGTGCAGAAGAGTGTGCTCACCCACTTCTGACCTAGGCTCAGAAGGACCTTCAGTTCTCTTCTTTCTCCTGTTCTTTTCCTTCTTTCCTTCTTTCCTTCTTTCCTTCTTTCCTTCCTTCCTTCCTTCCTTCCTTCCTTCCTTCTTTCCTTCCTTCCTTCCCTCTTTTCCTTCTATCCTTCCTTTTTCTTCCTTTCTCCTTTTCTTCTTTCTCCCTCCCTTTTTCCTTTTTTAATTTTCTTTCTTTTCTTTCTCCCTCCCTCCTTTTGTTCCCTCATTTTTATTTCCTTTCTTCCTTTTTTCTTCCATCCTTCCTTCTGTACTTTCTCCTTTCCTTTTTTCCTTTCATCCTTCCTTTCTTCCTTCCATACTTTATCCTTTTTTCCTCCTTCCTTCCTCCTTAAATCTTTTTTCTTCTTTTCTTTTATCCTTCCTTTCCTCCTTTTCTTCCTTTATTCCATTTTCCTTCCTTCTTCCCTATCTCCCTTCCTTTCATTCTTCCTCTTTTCCTGCCTTTTTCCTTCCTTTCTTTCATTTTCCTTTTTTCCTTTTATCATCCCTTCTTTTTCTTCCTTTGTTTCTTCTTTCCTCCTCCTGCCCTACCTTCTCCTTTTCTTCATGTTTTCTGCTTACTTTCCTCCTCCCCACTTTGCCATCCGCCCACTTCTCTTCCTCCATCCCCCATTTCCTTTCTCTTTCCTTTACACCCATCTTCCTTTCTTTTTCCCTCTGTCACTCCATTCCTTCCTCCCCTCTCCCTTCATTCCTTCCTTCCTTCTTTCTTTCCTTTGTTCTTTCTTCTGCCTCTTTATTTTTCTTTTTCATTGTATTTTATTTTAATAATTTTTACTGTGACCAAAGTGAGTAACAAATCTTTTGCAGTAATATTTAAGGTACACAGTGACAATGAATCAAGGCCATTCCCACCTCCAGGGTTGTCCTCCCTTCACCCTATTTCCCAGCATATATCCCATATCTTCCTCCTTTGCCCCACCCTAGAGTGCTAGTGTAACTGTTCCCCTCTGTGTATAGCTTATTGTAAATAGGTAAAAGCCTGAAGAGTATATGTCTTAATTATCATTAATTATTCAGAGTTGGACACAGAGTCAAGATATTTTATTGTGGGTGTTCTTTTTCACAATGCTATTCATATCAAGTGAACAGTATTCTTCGACCACACCAGCATATTAGCATTTCTCCAGTGTTTCTAGGTTGCCCTCAGGCATATTCCTCCCAAGTCAGGCATATTTTAAATGCTTGTTGAACAAATAATTTCATAGGTTATAGTTAATTTCTCTTTGAATGCTAGTTACTCATCAACTAGCATGTTTTTAAACACATATTAAGTGCTCATTACAAGAAGAAATGCATAATGTATTACTGAAAATGTATTACTGAAGAAAATGTATAAATAAATATTCCTCCATAGAGCTTAAAGTACCACATTAGTTAAAAATAAGAAAATAAGTAAGTAAATATCACAGTAGAAAACACCAATCTCTGCTTTCAAGTCCATCTTCATAGGGTTGTGTTCTTGATGCATTTTCTCATATTTTTGTGGGTCTCATGTTCTTAGCCAAGTGGAAGCAACCTTTCCATCTCTACCAAACTCAGAAGCCAGGCAGATTCTTGGTGAATGGGAAGACTTCTACCCTCATTCCCATGATGCACCAAAAGGTGATGCATCGGTTCTTCTACGACCAGGATCTGGCTTGCATGGTTCTCCAGATAGAATTTAGTGGCAATGCACTTGCCCTGTTCATCCTTCCTGATCCTGGGAAGATGTCAGAAGTGGAGGCAGCTCTGCAGCCTGAGACACTAAGAAAATGGAACCAGTTCCTTATGCCTAGGTAAGTGTTACAACAGGAGGACTTTCCTGGACTTTATTCAAGAATCCTAGTAGATCCTAGTCCACACTAACTTTAAGAGTCCCACCCTTTACTACTGTTCACTGCCTCACCAGCATTTTCTTATATATTTGACCTTAAATTCATCAGAGGAAGTCAAGGCCATAAGAACTACCCTGTGGGATGTTTAGATGATGCTCTGGGTTAGTACCTGCAGAGATTTTTTTTTAGTGTAAGTGCTAACTGGCTGTTAACCATTCTACTCTTTCTCCAGTCTCCTATTGCCTCAAACTTCCTCAATATTCTTTCTTCCTTATGCCCTTTACAAGGACTGGTAAACGAAGATCAACCTGGAGAGTATAGTGTTTACATATTCTTGGGAACTGTCAGATAACCAGTTTTTTCCTTTTTTTTTTTTTTTTTTGATGGATTGGAGCTTTGATCAGGACATGGTTGGGAGGTTCAAGATGTGGTTCAGAAATGACTGCTAGGTCAACTCACTCTGCCTTACACAAAACTTCATTCTAAAGAGGGAGGGTTTCAGAATATGAGGGTGGTGGCTAAGAGGTCAGCCAGTAAGTATAAAATAGCCGATATCTTAGGATGGAGGAACTTATACTGTCTTCAGGGTGGTCTTACAATTTGAGTGGAAATTTCAGTACCAAATTAAAGAAGTAGGGCTAGAGAAATAATAAAGGGGGGAGGGTAAGGAACGTGCCTCATATATAGACAATACCTTTATTCAATCACCTCTATCACATATGGTCCCCTAAGTACTGCCAGGATTCATTGTTAAGCACAGAGTCTGAAGTAAACTCTGAGGTGGCTCAAAAACACAAATAGAAAAAAAAAACAAAAGTGGGAGAGGAGAGGATAGGAAAGAAGAAGAGAGGTGAGGGGAAGGGAGGAGAGATGGGGTGAGGAGAAAAGCGGGGAGAAGGGAGGAGAGGAGAAGACAGGGGAGGGAGGGGAGGAGAGGGGATAAGAAGAGAGGAGAGAACAGGGGAGAAAAGGAGAAGAGAGGAGATGAAAGGGGAGGGGAGAAGCAAAAGGGGGAGGGGAAGCAGAGAGAGGAGAGGGAAGGAAAGGAGAGAGGAGAGAAAGGGAGAGGAATAAAGAGAGAAGAGGATAGAGGAGGGAAGGGGAGGAGAAGAGAGGAGATGATCGTGACAGTCATGATCATAGATTATGGACAGCCACTATAAAACAATATAGATCGATTGAATTGCTACTCTCAGCCCTGTGGGAGGAAATGCTAGACATACTTCTAGACTTTTCCTAAAGAAGGTTCTACTTTGACCTTCATAAAGCAAACCCCACCTAAGTTATCTTTTTCTGAATCTTACATGTTCTCTCTTACTGTATCTCAGATGAAAGTTATAATAGCATAGCACTATTAAAAATTATTCTAACTTATTCAGCAACTAATGGTTTGGTTAAGATATAATGGACATATAACATGAATTTCAGGGGGTGCCAACAGCAGCACATTAATTGGTTTCAGACATGAATACTTGCATTGAGGGAGAGTTAGCTTTTCTGGGAACACCCTCCCTGGTCAGCCCTCTCTTACTTTGCCTTAGTGACTCCCCACTATGCAGTGAATTCTCCACACACACACACACACACACACACACACACACCCCTCATTGCTGGGGCCCCCCCTCCAAGTGCTGTCTAAGGAAACTTGCCTAACAGACCAAGATGGCTTATTTCTCTCCTCTACACCTATGTCTCCCTTTTACTCTCTGGCCCTTGACTTCCAACTACCATCTCCTGGAGGGACAGAACCTTCACATTCTCCAGAGTAGAACTAGTAATATTTCTGCACCACTGTTCTTTAAAGCACCACTAGGAATGGACCTTTCTTAGCTGTCCATTTGACTGCCATGTTTATGACTGCTTTGACAATGGTCAAATTAATCAAAGAGAATCGAAAGAAGGGAAAAGAAGTCTACAACCTTATCCCAGGGAGTGTGATGATTGGATAGGAAAGGCAGAGGCCAGGGGCAGGAGGAGAGATGTTCTATTGACTCAGGCCCACAAATCATACTCTTTTTTTCATCCTTTTTTGAGCTCTCACAGTCCAGAAGCTCAGACAGTTGATAAGGGACTTTGTCTGGTATAAGAAGTTATCAGGGATAGAGTCAGGAGGCAGATGAGAAGTTGAGACAGCAGAATTTGTCAATGAGATGAACATGGAGGCAGGAGCCATGGACATTTGGACACTGAACCAGCAGGTAAATTCAATTCTAGAAAGCATCTATAATGGTGACCAAAGATGCTCACGCCAGAAGTCTTCAAACTTTGGGATGTCTGAAGAGGAGGCAGTTCTGCGTCATGAACTTTTCTGACATATGGATAGTACCTTGTGAAACACCTATGTCTCACAAAGGTCTCCCATGTTATCAGATGGCATCATCTGTCCTCTGTCTGCTTGTTTCTCTAGCCTGCTGGATTTGCACTTGCCACGGTTTGCCATTTCTGGAGCATATAACCTGGAAGAGATACTTCCACATCTTGGTCTCATCAACATATTCAACACAGAAGCTGACTTATTGGGCATCATTGGACAGCTCAACAAAACCATCTCTAGGGTAATGGAATAGATGAGTAGGGATTTAGGGGGTGTCTTTCCTCCTTTGATCCGTGGTACACTTGCAAGCTAAGTTTCTCTTTCTTTGTTTGGTGGGAAGTTCTTTATCCAAACACACCTTCCTACATTCTCCTAGACAAGACACAATCCTGAATCAAGTAGGTGGGTGTATTTAGGCTCTTTCCATAGAAAATCCTACAGCCTTGAAATTAGCTTTGCTTTCATTTTTTGTTCTTGATATCAGGACAGATAGGTAGACTTCATCTGTCTTCCTCATCACTGTCAGATTGGGGGAAAACAGGAACAGGACATATATGCATCTGCGTATATGCAACAGCAGCTCCTATCTAGTGCTTTATCTTTAAAAATATTCTTTTCCTGTGATTTTACATGTCACTGTTGTCTGGATACAACTCTGCCTTCTTACTTCTAGAATATCAGTAAAGAAGGGCCTCCCTTTTGGTCATGTCATTCTTATTGCATGGTAGAAAGGAAAAAGGAAACATGTCGTGGCTTGAAGCACATGAGCTTGTGCATTGCCTGGTCATTCCCATGCCATTGACCAAAGCATTCTGTACTCAGAAATTCTATCCTAGCCATGAGGTCATGGTTTCTTCTGAAGACAGCCCTATGAGTCATGGTTAGGTTGGGTGGATTGATGACCACTAGCCAGAAGATAGAAATAAGATATATTTTCTACTAGAGGAAAGGAAGCTAAGATTTTTACTGCTTTCTAGTTTCTGTCTTAGAACAGAGAGATAATGACATTCATGGAAGAACAAAGGAAAAGTATTTAGGAATGACCAGCTATGATGCCAAGCCTTAGGGAAATGGCCACAGGTGTGGATCTATGTGCTAACAAGCATGTATGCACATGTGTACATATGTTCCCATATCTGCTGTGGGAAAGAAGAGATGGAAAAATCATGTGCCCTGTAAAAGAGTTCCTTTCATGATGATCTTGAATGCTAATTTTATGTTTTTGTAAAAACATTTTAAAACAAAAGGGTTTATTATGTCCATCATATGTTTCAACTGTTCTTAAAACTAAATAATCTTTTTCTTCTAAGAAGTTGTGGAAAAATTAGTTTTCTTGTTTGTTTGCTTTTAAAGGCTGGTAGAAACCTTTTTCCACTAAGGTCATTTAGAAAACTGTATGTTTAGTCTGGGAAAGCCATGTTAGGGGGAAAAGACTGGGGCTTAGAAAGGGTAGTTGCAGCTGGAAGCATAAAATGACTCTAAAGCCAGTGCTTGGAGCTCCAAAAATGCTCCTAAAGTAGCTGCTGAATATGAGTGTCCTGTTTTGTGTCTCAGCCTGGGGCAGCTCATAGTCTTCCTGAACAAAAGCAAAACATCTTGCAGATCCCCAGAATAAGATGAAGGGAAGAGCATGGAGGATGTTAATACTTCCAGCTCCTTGGAAGGCAGAACCCAAAAGGCTCTGAATGGAGGCCTCTGCCCTCCTATCCTCAGAGCCACACAAGGTCACGATCCTCTTCAAGACACCGGAACTGATGTAATTTCTGCTCTCCTTCTCTCCTCTTAGGTGTCACACAAGGCGACCGTGGACATGAGTGAGCGAGGAACTGAGGCAGGAGCTGCTTCAGGGCTCCTCTCCCAGCCACAGTCTCAGAACACAACGTGGGGGGGCCCTGCCCATTTCAACAGACCTTTTCTGTTACTCCTCTGGGAGGTGACCACACAGAGCTTGCTCTTCCTGGGAAAGGTGGTGGAGCCAGCCACAGGGTGATCCCTACCTGTGAACAGATCACAGGGTTGTACCAACCTGTACAAGCATTTTGAGTCTCCTGTACTGGAAGACCAGGATTCTATTAAAGCTTCAGTGGGGCCTGTGGCTATAATCTTGCTTATTCTACAGTTTCCTGGAGTCTGGTGTCAGTGGTAGCTGTACTAGTGCTTGGGAGACCATTTATGGTGTCCGGGATTTAATAAGAGTTGGTGGGATGCAAGACAAGTGCTTTAATTTCTGTGCCATCTCTCCAGCCTCTGTAAATTAAATTGGTACAACTAGAACCTATTTTTCTTGTTTAGGGTCACACTCAGCAGTTCTCAGGGTATACTCCTGGCTTTGTGCTCAGGGAATCATTCCTAGTGGGCCATAGGGGACCATATGAGAAGCAGGGGATCAAACCTTGATCCATCTATGCAAGGCAAGCACCCTACCAGGTGTACTCTCCAACTGAACCTATTTCTTTGTTTTCTCTTGGCACACATAAACTGTCTTTTGTTGATATCTCCTTTACTGTGCTCTTTACTATACTCAGCCACACCCCAAGACCTGAGTATATATTTTAACACTTTAATTGTGGCTTATGAGTACGACATATTTTTCTCTCTCAGCTTTTCCAGCACTGTTTGCCTATAAACATTATTTTGTTTCTTATAAGTGGCTTATTTTACTCAGGACCAACTTGGAAGGAAGAATTTCAAAATTTTGGATTTGGAAGCAGGGCAGGGACATGAGCCATCAGTAGTACAATCTCAGGAAAAGGCAAATATGTTCTGAAGTAAATTGTATAATCTCCAGGCCTAGACCCTCCCTCCAGAGTGGCTGTGGACAGATGAATATTGTCCCCAAGACAACCCCCCCCACTAACAGTTTCATTTTCTTTCCCATAAGGACACTACCCAGCTTGAGAACTGTTTTCTCTTCGACAGGGAGTCTGCCCCTCTACCTCACTTCTCTTGCACCCCAGCCTCTCTTGTCTCCATGGTTTGTTTCAGGCCCCTCATTCTGCTTCCACCTATGTGCTCCATTCAACATTGGAGAGCTTAATGGTCTTTAGTGGCTCCCAGGTCTTGGCTACAGCAGCAGAGATAAGTGACCAGGCAGGCATATGGGATTGAAGGGTGAAATATTTACTCACAGAGCATGTCTGAGGCCTCAGAGGAGTAGAATGCTGATAGATCAGTAGCACTTGGAGAAGAGACTTGCCTTGCAGCCAACCCTACAACTAGGTGTGTGTGTGTGTGTGTGTGTGTGTGTGTGTGTGTGTGTGTGTGTGTGTATGTGTGTGTGTGTGTGTGTGTATACCTTTGCTCCTTTTGCTTCCATTTCTTCTCATCTACAGAAAATCTTTATCAAATGTTTTTCATTTCATTTATTATTGGGAGGCCACATCCAAACACTCCCAGAAGTGATGTTACTGCAGAGCAGTTACTTCTGCTCTTTGCTTAGGAATCACTCTTAGCAGTGCTTGGGGGGCATGCTCAGATGCAGATGGCATGCTCAGGATTGGATTCAAGTCATCTACAAGCAAGGCAAATGTCCTACCCTCTGTACTATGACTCCCGCCTTTTTTGTTTTGTTTTGTTTTTTGTTTTTTGTTTTTTGTTTGGAAACAGACTTGGTGGTGTTCAGGGTTACTACCTAGCTCTATGCTCAGGAATCACTCCTGGCAGGTTCAATGGTTCATATGGGATGCTGGAGATAGAGCCCTGATCAGCCATGTGCAAGGCAAATTCCCTACCCACTCACTGTAGTCCCTACTTGTTTATTTATTTTAAACTCTGCTGCTTGATCCAGTTGATCAAGCTTGATTGTGCACTTTGTCACAGCTAATTTATCCCCTGCCTGGTTCCTCTGCTCACCTGGATGGTCACAAGCTTTTCATAAGCCTTAAAAGTTCAACCCTACCCACACACACTTCCAATCTCCCCCACAAACTTCCTGTTCTAATGAAAACATACCTCCAAGGAACCAAAGGTAATACAAGGTGTCAACAGGAGGGAAAAAAAGACTCTGGCATGTGCTACCTATTATTTTCTGTGAGATTGTATTTTTGTTTGTTTATTGATGCTGCTTCAGTCCCTGTGCCCTGCTTTCTGTGATACTGCTGCAAAGGTTAACCAGGAATCAAAAGGGTTCCAGTTTATGCATGGTAGAAACGGAGAATGCCTTTGAATGCCAGTGCAGTGTGCTTCAGGCTTATGGTCTGCCACATGATATCACTTAATCCCCACACACAGAGCAATTAGTGTGCCCCTTACAAGAGAAACAGGAGCTCAAAGCAGTGGCTTCAGGTTGCAATTCTGGTTCCTGGAAACACACAGGGAGAGGTTTGCTTGCAGGGAGCTCTTGGGAGAAATCTTTAAGCAGGACTAGAAAAGCAGGTTTCTCTGGGAGGAGAGTCACTGCCATCGCACAGCTCAAAAGTGCTGACAGAAGGCAGAGCAGCCCTCACAGTCCTGCATCTGTCCTCCCATCTCCATTCCCAGCCAGTGTTCCTGTGCATTTCTCCCCAGCAAGGAACAACTCAGAGACTGATCTCTTCCTTTTATGGGAAACTGTTTTCCATGGTAGGATGGAGAGGGAGCTCAGTCCCACAGCTTCATAGCTCTGCTCACATCCAGGCATCACAGCCTCAGAGCTCTGCCTGTGTGGCACCAGGGGTGGCCCCAGAATTGAAGGAAGCCACCCCAGCTGCCTCTCTCTGAAGCTAACCCACATTTTTATGCAAAGAACCTTCCAAGAGGCTGCTCCAGCAGGGACTGCTGAATTCAATCAGACCTAAGCAGGGAAAGTAGGAGAGGAATGAAAATCAAAGGGGGCCTTCTAACAGCTGTGTGTGAACCCCCTAAGGGCTCTAAGAGAGTTGTTTCCCCCACCCCCAAAGTTTTCTAGCTGCCTGCAGAAGAGGCTTTTTTCAGCTCAAACTGTTAGGAGAAGCCCCAACTTATCTTTATCACAAGGCATCAGGGGTTCCTGGTGGGAGCAGCTCTCTGATGTTCAGGCAGGCTCTGCAACGTGTACTTTGGGCAGGTCAGCAAAGAGTGCAAGTTTTGGGGGTTCATGTAGGGAAGGCATAGTATCAGACAAAAGAGAATGCCATGGGCTAGAGAAATAGTGCAGAAGATAGAGCATTCACCTGGCATTCAGCAGGTAGGGCGTTTGATCTCCAACATCCTATATGGTTTCCCAAGCACCACCAGGAGTGATTTCTGTATGAGTGCAGAGCCAGGAGTAACCCCTGAGTATCGCCAGGTTGGCCACCTAATGAAAAAGATTTTTTTTAAAAAAAAAAAAAGCTTTTCATAAAGAGTGGGGGAGTAAAGACAGGACAGAGAAGAGACCATTATGACGACGAGAGTTGAGAATGATCACTCTGGACAGGAACTGGGTGCTAAAAGGAGGGAAAGGGATGAGCATGATAACCCTTTAGTAAACCACAGCTCCTAAAAGGAGAAAAGGAAGAAAGAGAGAGAAAGAGAAGAAAGAAGCAGGCAGGAGGGAGGGTGGAAGGTAAACTGGGGATATTGATGGCAGGAAATGTGCACTGTCAAAGGGTGTTGGACATTGTATGACTGAAACTCAATCATGAACAACTTCATAACTTTGTATCTCATAGTGATTCAACTGAAGAATTCATTTATAAAAAATAAAATAAAGTGAATTCCAAAAAGGGAGGCCAGCAGAGTGTGGGAACATGTGTTTCCAGGGAGGCCTGAGGCTCATGGGACATGAGTGGAGGGAGGAATGGGGTGGGGAGCAGATGGCAGGGTACTGATGGTGTCCATCCTGCTTTTAATCCTGCTCTCCCAGCATTGCTGCTCTGTCTACAAGGACCATTTCTCTGTCCTGCTAAGCCCCTTTGCCGCCCCCTACTGTGAGAGCAAAGCAAGTACACTGACCCAGGGAAACCTAGGGCTGGTGGGTGTCCTGGTCACAGAGCACCTGTAAAGAGAAATTTAGGAAGGGAGTGACCCACATGGGCAATGGCTACAAGGAAATAAGAAAACACACACCCAGAGCATCCTTCTAGAAAATCAGAACCACTTTGGTATGGGCTGGTTTGGGTCTTCACACACTTCCATCCCCAATTTCTCCGGGGACATCAAAACGTATTTGATTATGAGAACAAGGATGCAAAGAGGACAAGGTAAAGTTACAGTGGAAGGACAATCCATAACACAATTATCAGAAGTCCCCTTGCTGATATCTTAACTTTGAAATTTCATCCAAAGAACATTGAGATAAATAAAACAGAATCCATGTACAATTACTTTGTCCCTCAAGTCCCCAGATTGTAACACACTATAATATTTCTTAACAGCACACAAGGCAATCTAAAGCCATAAAACTTACATAACTCCTTAAACATTACAGGCATAGCATTTTTTACATTTCCATATTCATGCATATTAGCTTAAATTAACCTCAAATCTTAAGTGGGTTCTTTTTAAGGATTAGAGTCAAAGGAGCACAGTAAAAATGGTGTTAGAGTGGCAATTGTTGTTTGCATAGGCCCACCAAAATATGAGGGACATGGAAAGAAATAACCTTGGCCTAAATACAAAAAGACCCGACCCCTCAAGGTTCCTGGCACAAGACCAACTCTAGGCTCCAGGCAAGCTAGATCGTCCAATCCAAGACATTGTCTGTAGTGCCAACACACTTTTATTTTTCACACAGTCTCTGTTGTTGGTATCAAGCTTCTGTATTAAAGATCCTGGAATCTGTATATCCTACATTGAAGTCAGGATGTGGAGCGTCCTCTGGTTTCACCTCACAATCAAAGGGCAATGCAGGGAGCCCTGTCCTGTAAGCAGGTCGTTGTTGTTGTTAAGTCTTCTCAGTGTTAATGGAAGTCTCTTTTGAGCAGGACAATGTCTGAGCAGTGTAGGGTCTTCCTTGGTAGAGGATTGCTTCCAGGTGATGCTATAGACCAGCCTGGATGTTTTGTGGATGGCTTCCCTGTTTCAGGGAAATGCCCTTTCTTCTGAGGTCTGTGCCAGGTCGTTATGTCAATGTTCAGGGTGTAAGGTCCCTTTGCACTATAAGATTTGTATGTTCCAATCTCTATTAGATAGGATCTTATTTGTATGTATAGTATTTTCCCATTTTAATGTGCCTATGCAAAAAAGGAGCAATGCCACGTGGTGCAAAACGTATTTGAAAATAGTCCCTAAAAAGGGTAACAGACACTGTGATTTTTCAATTTTGTTACTGAGAGGTATAACACATATCTATTTCACCTCTTTAAAGCACCAAGTTCTTGTCCAGAGTGATTATTTCTAACTCTTATTGTCATAGTGCTCCTTCTCTGTCTTAACTGCACTCCCAGGTCTTTTTTTTTAAAGAAAAAGAAAAGAGAGAAGAAAAATGTCTGCCACAGAGACAGGAGGAGGGTGGGTAGAGGGCAGGAGGGAGACTCGGGACATTAGTGGTAGAAAATATACACTGATGAAGGGTGTTGTATATTATATGACTGAAATTCAAATCATGAACAACTTTGTAACTGTGAAGAAAATAATTATGTTATTAACAACCTTGTAAACCATGGTGTTTAAATAAAGTAATTTATAAAAGTTTAAAAAGCTCACCACAAAGAGTGATGAGTTTAGTTAGAGAAATAACTACATTTTGAACTGTCCTAATAATGAGAATGTATGAGGGAAATGGAGAGCCTGTTTAGAGTACAGGCGGGGGTCGGGTGGGGAGGAGGGAGACTTGGGACATTGGTGATGGGAATGTTGCACTGGTGATGATGGGTGGTGTTCTTTACATGACTGAAACCCAAACACAATCATGTATGTAATCAAGGTGCTTAAATAAAAAAAATGTTATTAATAAAAATGAGGACTGAATTGTAGGATTTCTTTCCCTATAGAGAAAGGAAATGTGGACATGCACAGGGAACCCAACATGAGATGATCCTTGGGAAAATCCTTGGGGAAATCCACCTGGACCTTGCTTGGTCTTACAGCCTCCAGAGCTGTGAGAAATAAATACCCACTGGGTGGGGGCAGACCTGGTGAAATGCACTTGTTAAAACAAATTTATATATGTAATGGAGTATGAAAATCATCATGTGTTACCCATGACTAAGCCCAATCCAAAATCTGTTTTATCTTTCCAGTGGCTGTGTTGACAGGGAATGAGAGAAGGGTGATCTCCTGGGGGCTGGTCTGTCTGTTTCCTTGCTCTATTTCTTCATAAACCAAATATAGAAGAGATCATCTAGTATTTTTATTTCTCCTCTAATGTATTTCTGGGTTTGGTTTTATTTTGTTTTGAGGCCACACCTGGTGATGCTCAGGGGTTACTCCTAGCTCTGTGTTCAGAAATCATTCCTGGCAGGCTCAGAGATCATATGGGATGCCGGGAATTAAACCCTGGTTGGCGGTGTGCAAGGCAAATGCCCTATACACTGGCTATTGATTCAGCCCCCTTCTAATGTATTTCTCTTAACCATTTATCTTTTCATTTTGTTGGTTGTTGTCATTTTGGGGAAAGGAGCATATATGGCTGTACTCAGGTCTCTGCTGGCAGTGCTTCAGGGACCACATGATTTTGGGAATCAAACTAAGGTTGGCTACATGTAATGCAAGCACTGTATCTCCTGTACTATCTCTTCAGACCTGATTTCATCTTACCTTATTACAGTAGTGATTTGCTTTATACATATATATATATGTATATGTACATATATATCACAATTTCTTTTATTTTTAACAGGAACCACATCTTGTGATGCTCAGTGGCTTGAGGATGTGATCATTCAGTACAAGGGATCAGATTCAAAGCCTCTTACACTTACTAGACATGAACTCTATCACTGGAACAATATCTCTGAACTCTATACCATACTTAGTTATCTACTCTTCTGTTGTAAGACCTTGGATAGTTTCCCTAGCTTGAATATTGTAAATGACATTGCAATGAACACAGAAATGCTTGAATGTTTCTGAATTAGTCCTTTGTGTTCTTGTCATTGATACCTAGGAATGGAATTGCTGGATCATATGGTACTTTCATTTCTAACTTTGTGAAAGACTCAGAGGAAAATGTTCTTATTTTTTATGTCTTTATTTAAGCACCATGATTGTACAAACATAATTGTAGTTGTGTTTCAGTCATAAAAAGAACACCCTCCCTTTACCAGTGCAACATTCCCACCACCAGTATCCCCCCCATCACCCTCCTCCCCCACCCCTACCTGTAATTCTACTTATCTCATTAACATTGTCATGATAGTAGTTAGTGTAGTTATTTCTCTAACTACACTCATCACTCTTTGTGGTGAGCTTCATATCATGAGCCAGTCCTTCCAGCTCTCATCTCTATTCTCTGGGCATTATTATAATAATAATGTCTTTTATTTTTCTTAAAACCCATAGATGAGTGAGACTATTCTGTGTGTCACTTAATCCCTCTGACTTATTTCACTCAGTATAATGGTTTTCATGTCTATTCATGTATAAAAATTATCATGATTTAACTCTCCTGATAGCTGCATAATATTCCATCATGTATATGTACCACAATTTCTTTAGCCATTCATCTGTTGAAGAGAATCTTGGTTGTTTCCAGAGTCTGGCTATTGTAAATAGTGCTGCAATAAATATAGGTGTGAAGAAGACAATTTTGTATTGTATTTTTGTGTTCCTAGGGTATATCCCTAGGAGTAGTATAGCTGGATCCTATGGGAGCTCTTTCAATTTTATGAAGAATCTCTATATTGTTTTCCATAAAGGATAGACTAGAGGGCATAATCACCAGGAGTAAATGAGAGTTCCTTTCTCTCCACATCCCCACCAGCACTGATTGTTTGTGTTCTTTGTGATGTGTGCCTATCTCTGTGGCATGAGATGAATAGCTCATTGTTGTTTTGATTTGCACCTCCCTGATGATTAGTGATGTGGAGCATTTTTTAAGTGCCTTTTGGCCATTTGGTCTTTTTTTTTTTATTTTATTTAAACACCTTGATTACATACATGTGTTTGGGTTTCAGTCATGTAAAGAACACCACCCATCACCAGTGCAACATTCCCATCACCAATGTCCCAAATCTCCCTCCTCCCCACCTGATCCCCGCCTGTACTCTAAACAGGCTTTAAGAACAAATTTCTTCTTTGAGAAATGGTTCATTACTTCTCCCCATTTTTGATGGAGTTAGTTTTTCTTTGTTAAGTTCTGTCAGTGCCTTGTATATCTTAGCTATTAGCCTCTTATTTAACGGGTATTGGGTGAATAGTTTCTCTCATTTGTGAGTGGCTTTTGTATCCTAAGCACTATTTCCTTTGATGTACAGAAGCTTCTCAGCTTAATATAATCCCTTCTGTTTATCTCTGCTTCTACTTGTTTGGAGAGTGCTGTAGGAACAATGTTCTTATGGGAAAACCTTTTCACCATCCAGAAAGGGCTATTGAAGAGTCTCACAGACTTTGAAATCACTTCTGGTACACATGATAGGACCTGCTGTCTCTCAATGCCTAATCTAAAAGCATCTGGAGTTTCTTTTCCTTTTCAAGCTTCATTCTCCTTAATATTTACTTTTATGTTGGAAAAACAAAAGATCACAAATCCTGTTTAGAGACTTAGGATGAAAGATAAACCAAGCACCACAGAGAAGGGAGTCAAGGAACTGCCATGCTGATTCCTGGCATGGCAAGACATGTGGCTGGTTTTCAGCTTTGGCAAAGCTCCACTGATCCAGCACATTGAGGACTCAATTTTCTGCAAATACTAACAGGGCACTTACTGTATTTTAACTGCATAATTTACTCCTCCATGGTAATTCATTTTTAAAAATTAATTAAATTAAATTAAATACAAAAACATAAATAAAAACAAATAAAATAAAAATAAAACAATGATCCTGGTATTTAGACCCCCAAATAATAGTTGAGGTCTATTGAGCCAATCCATGAGACTGAAGGAGTTCAACTGTCCCCTCTCACTTTTACACATCCTTGACCCTAAGCATTTTGACTGCCAAGTTCTGGTGTCCCAGCTAGACTTGAGTACCCTGGAACCCACAGTGAAATTCATTACCCAAAACCCCAACTATATGGGGAGGCTACCCTGGTAAGCTGACTCTATCCCAGTCCTGCCAGTCACCACAGTTTAACAACAAACCTTCAACCCTGATCTACAGTCCTGATCCCCAACTCTGTAATTTGATCTGCAAACATCTTCTACCTGTTCTATTTTCCTTTAAGAGGAGCCCATGATACCTAGGATAGGTTCCTCAAATCTCTGACTCAGTGCACTTGTGGAGGAGGACAGATGGTGGGTAGAGGGGCCAGAGCAATCCGTCAGTAGGTTGAGCACTCGCCTTGCATGGGGCCAACTGGGGTTTAATTCCTGATGCCCTATATAATTCCCTGAGCAATTTCTGAATTCAGAGTCAAGAGAAACCCTTGAACAAAACCAAGTTTGTTCTCACAAAAATATAATAATAGCAGAAAAAAACAGAATTGGACATGCAGCATCCTATGAACAACAGTGAAAAGCATATGGTCACAGGGTATTGGGCATGCTGTGGCAAAAGACAAAGAAAGACAGAGTACTGTTCTGGTGATGATGGGAAGAAGGGAAATCAAATGATGATGCACATTTTAAACAATAATTATGTGCCTGATATGGTGCTTTGTAGACTATTTCTCTCTACTATAATTGAAGTTTTTAATTATGAAAATAATATAGAGGTGACATACAAAAACATTATCTCCAGTAATCCCATCTATTAGAAAAGACACAATTAAGTTACTGACTAAAACAAACAAGTCCTTCATGAAAGATATGTAAAGCAAGCCATGAGAAACCACAGAGATGAAAGTGGGCATCTCAGAAGGAGAGAGTGGGCAAGGCTTCTGCTCTGCCAAACCCAGGCCTGTGCACCCATCACCCATAATTACTGCTTTGCCAATATCCCTGCTTCATCATTCCTCTACAGCTCTCTGCAGAGAAACCAATCTGATCAAAACTCCAGGTATGCCAGTATTTGTGCTGATATCACCAGGGCATTTCTGAAGTGAGTGCAGGCATCCTCCTCTCTGCTTTCTAATACTTCCGGAAGACCTGGCAGGGGAAAACAATCCCCACAAAATCCTCAATATCAGTAATATTGCTTGAAATTTCTGGACCATGCAGCCGTGAATGCCATTTTTAGTTAGTACTGTCCTCCCCATAGGAACACACCAATTTAGATGCCAATGTGTAGCTGAAGTCACCTAATGTTCAGAAACACATGAAGTAGAATGGTCAGTGAGCAACAAGAGCTTACTAAACCTCTGACAATGATTTAATAATTTCATTGGGTAGATAGTAATTTTCACAAATATTTTTGTTGCTGAAGAGAAAAAATTCTCTTCCTTCTTTTTCATGATTTTCTTTTTTAAATAATTTTATTAATTATCTGGAAACAAATGAACTACAATCAACTATGTGATCTTTAAATAAAGTAAATTTAAAAGAAAAACACAAACAAATTACTTATAAACAAACCAACCAAAGAAACATTTTTTTCATTTCCAACCATCACAGAACAAAGTAATTTTGACTCCTCCCACTAGAAACAATAAAAAGTAATGAGATTAAATCTTTCTCAAAAATATTTTTTAAAAAAAAATACTTAAAAATCTATTAGGGGTCTCCAGGCTTTCCCCCCCCCCCCCGCCCACTCTAGGGAGGAGGAGCTGAGGGAGGGGCAGGGCAGATAGCTGGCTTCAGGTGCTTTGATCCTGGAGGCCAGCTCTTCCCAGGTATGGGGTTAGAGGACATCCCATACCGGAGGCATTTTCCCTAGCTTGGTGGGTGCTGGGAGGCTTGGCAGGCCTCCAGCTGTTCTCCTATTTCCCCCTGGACTCTAGGCCTGACCTGAGTGCCACCTCAGGTGGCCAGCTGTGGGTTCCAGGTGGACTCTATTAGGGGTCTCCAGCCTTCCCCCCCTACCTACTCTAGGGAGGAGGAGCCGAGGGAGGGGCCGGGCAGATAGCTGGCTTCCGGTGCTTTGATCCTGGAGGCCAGCTCTTCCCAGGTATGGGGTTAGGGGACACCTCATACCGGAGGCATTTTCCCTAGCTTGCGGGGTGCTGGGAGACTTAGTAGGCCTCCAGCCGTTCCCCTATTTTCTCCCCTACTCCAAGTCTTCCCTGGTTGCCCAGGTGGACTCTATCGTGGTCCTCAGGCTTTCCCTCTTTCTCTCCCAACACTAAGTGGGGGACACATGGGGTGAATGGCGGGCCAGTGTAGCACTGGTGTATGTCAGGACATTATGTCGTGACATTCACTGGTATTTTTTTTTTCTCATTGGTCTCCATTTCAAAAAACGCATGGGGGCATACCATATATATTTTAAATAAAAATGGGAGGATGGACTCTCAGTTTGGGAAGAACCAGTTCAGGTGGGGGTACCAAATACTTTCAAAATAAAAATGAGAGGATGGACTCTCAGGCTGGGAAGAGGCCAGTACTCTTTACCTACTTGTTTACTCTCAGCGGCCTCTTGGCCTCTTCCTTCCTTCATTATGTAGCTGTGGTTGCTACCATACTAGGTTTCTGATTAGTTCCCATGAACGGTGACAATCGAGTCCACAGTCTTAAGTTAGATTGTTTATTTTCTCCACTTTTTATCTTTTCTCCTCTTTGTGAACTGTTCAATAAGGTATTTTGGTGAAAGAGTCCCTCTCTATCTTTCCTTCCCTTTGTTTTTGTTAAATAAGAAAGTTTGTAGAAATGTCCCTCCATTTAACATTTATATAAGAACCAAGTCAATTGGATTGTTGGACTTGTTCTAGCATCCCATAGGTACCAATCTCGCTGTGAACTTTTCAATAAGAAATTTCGGTGAAAGAGTCCCTCAGTTTAATGCTTATGTTTGAACCAGGTCACAGGGATTGTTGGACTTGTTCTTGCGGACCCCTTATTCGCTGATAACGCTAGGTGGCATTATTCCTTGTTTGCATGGGCACATTAAAGTGGAAAATCTATACATACAAATAATTTCTTATCTAATAGAGATAGGAACACACTAATCTTGTGGTGCAGTGGAACCTTACAAACCCTGAACATTGACATGATGGCCTGGCACAGGCCTCAAAAGGTTTGGGCATTTTCCAGTCACCTCTGAACCAGGGAAGCCATCTATGAAACATCCAATGTTGTTTATGACATCACCTGGAAGCAATCCTCTACCAGGGAAGACCCTACTGCTGCTCTGACATTGATTTACTCAAAAGAGTCCTCCCTTAACACTGAGAAGATTTAAACAACAACAATGACCTGCATACTGGACAGGGCTTTCTGCATTCCCCTTCAATTGTGAGTTGAAATTAGGCACTGCTCCGCACCATCCTGACTTCAATGTAGGATATTCAGATTTCAGGACCTTCAATACAGAAACATGAGATCAACAACAGAGACTGTGAAAAATATAACTGTATGGGCACTACAGACAATGACCAGGATTGGACAAACTAGTTTGCCTGGAGCCTAGAAATGGTCTTATGTCAGGAAACTTCAGGGGTAGGGTCTCCTTGTACTTAGGCCAAAGTTTTTCCTTTCTATGTTCCCATACTTCGATGGGCCCATGCAAACGATAATTGCCACACTAACATTGTTTTGACAGTGCTCCTTTGACTCCAAACCTTTAATAAACCACTAGTAAAAATATCTGGAACTGCAAACAAAAAGTTTACATTAGTGTTAACATATATGCTTTTAGTTACACTAGCATTCTGGGGGATAAAGGAGGAAGATAAGGTATATATGCTTGGGAACAGGGATGAAGGAAGGACAACACTGGTGGTGGAAAGGCCCTCATTTATTGTCACTGTGTACCTTAAATATCACTGTGTAAGATTTGTAATTCACTTTGGCCACAATAAAAAAAATACTTAAACATGAGGTCAGTGAAGTTTTTTGAGCCAAATTTCAGGGAAGATGAAAACCCTGATGGGTTGCCTGAGGGCCTCCCAGACTGACCTAGTTGTTGACTGTTAATTTTGTAGTGGAATCCAAAAGTAGTGAGCAGCATTTTGTACAACCTTGATCTGGACAATCTCAGCACATAGATGGAGGAGTGGAGACAAGTTTTGTTCAGACTCTGCTAAGATTCGAGGGTTGATACACCAGAAGACCTGATGTGGGGCTGCAGAGGTTTCACTTGGCATGTGGACTAACCCAGATGCAATGTCAAGACGTAAGTTGCCTGAAGGTGACCCATGGGGCTGCTATTCCCAGACACCTGGTAGAACAAACACATCCTATCTGGAGGAAGAAACCAGTCCTGAAAACTGAAATGATAATTTTCATGCTTTTTAAATATGTAGTGTCTGGCACATGATGAAAGAATATTAGCCTGGGGTTTGAAGAGCTGAGGCAGACTGACCAGAAGTAAATATTAGTACAGACAAGAAAAACAGATCTGAAATGACCTAGAAAAAAGATAAGCCAACTTTGTCATATGCCAATAAAATTATTGGCATAATTTTTCAAAACTAGTCATAACTCCTTTCAAATTTCAGCAAGTGATAGAAAAATATGAAGGTGATACCACAAATTTTAGGGAAAAGGTTTCTAGAATTTAATGAGAAAACCTAATGGCTAAGTTTAACAGCAGAAGCATGCCCCATTATCACTCAGTAACTGCTATTTGCTAGGAGAAAATCCTTTTTTGACAACTGATGTATTCCAGGCACTATTTGAAACACAGTGGACAAACCCATAACAAAACCAAGCCTCTTCCACCCCCAAACTTACAACATAGCAAATGAAAGATAAATAGGAAATAGCATGATGAAAGTATTTATGATTTTTAAAACTTTACTGGTAGGATTCCAGATGGCACTTTGTCATCTTTGGGGGTAATGTTTATATTCTCCCCAAAGTTATATGTGGAAATCCTAACTCTCAATAAGAGAATACACAGAGCTGAACCTTCAGGATGTGACTAGGTTAGGGTGGGGCCCCATAAATGGGATTAGTGCCCTAACTAAAGGGACCTCAGGAACCTTGCTCCATCTTTCTGCTAAGCAAGGAACTAGGGAGAAGTTGAAAACTTGGGAAAGAACCCTTCCCAGAACTCAAAAATACATTATTCTCATTTGACACTGCATTCAATCTTGTATTATAATATATTAAAATAATTTTATGGCACTGCAAAACAAAAGAGAGGATAAAGCGAACTGGACAATAGTTAGAAGAAGCTACCCAAAAACAACAGTAGAGATTGAAAGGGAATCAATATCAAGGAAGTCTTTTGACAGCTTTGTAAGAAAGTCTCATATATGCACAGCTGGAGTCCCAGAAAAGGGGCCAACAGAGGCTTAACTGTTTAATGATGAACACTTTCCAGAAATGATAAAAGACATCAGTTTGAAAATGTAAGATGCTTAACAAATCTCATAGGTCATTAAATTTTGAAAAGGAAATGCAAAGAAAAAAAAGGTTTTTTAACTGCAGGGAATACAAAAACTGACTGGGATTCATTTCTCAAATAGCTCAGGTGGTAAGGATAGAAAATCTTCAAAATGGAGAGATGCTGACCTCTAACCTTTCTGTGAGAATTGAGCAAAGTAAAAGGCACCAAGGAAAATGAACGGCTAGAAATGAAAACAACAAATGAAGCGAGCAGAGAGGTCTGTAGCCAGTAAAAACACTGGTTAAGGTGAAATCCAATGAGTTAAGACTAAGAAACAAACTCAGGGACTTTGCCACAATAAATCTCATACATAAGGACAAAAGGAAGATCTTAGATCATAGGAAGGAGTGAAAACTGCAAAATGTTCAACATTTCCTTTTTCTTTCAGAACTCGAACAATCTACAGCATAATCCCACATCATTGAAACTTGGTGGCTTCTCTCTGAGATCTTCTTGCCAGAGACCTCACTACTTCAGAGAATCAAGTTTTAAATGTCAAATATGATTAGGTTGGGGGAACACAACTCATGATCTGCCTATATTCTCAACATCTCCTAAAATATTTGTTTAACTCTTGGAATTTTTGTTGCTCTGGGGAAGGCACTTCCAGAGCCAAGTTGGTGGACATATTGGCTGACAAACCATGAGTAATACATTCTTTCTTTCCATGTCCATGCCTTGGCTTAAACCTAGCCCATCGTTCTCTTAATATTGAAGTGATGGAAATTTTATTTATCCCACAACCCAGAAGCTACATCCAGCTGCACCATCTACTGTGGAAGTAGATTAAGTCCTGGAAGTGTTACTTCTCAGTCCCCAAATAGACTCTCTTTGACTCTGAAACCTGTGATAACAAGTGTATACATAACCTGTTCAACCCTTCCCATAGTTTTTTTTTAATGATGTTTTTATTTAGGGGGTTGGAGAGATAGTACTATGGGTAAGGTATTTGCCTTGAATACAGCCAACTTAGGTATGATCCCCAGCATCCCAGATGATCTCTTGAGCACCACCAGGGGTGATTACCAAGCACCACAGGGGTGGCCCAAAAACTAAAAAAAAATTAAACATAAATGCATGTTTATTTAGTGAAATAACCATGTTTTGCAAAATTATTGATAGTTGAGTTTTAGACAAATAATCTTTCCACATAATCCCACCACCACTGTCAATTCCCCCCACCAGTGTTCTCACACTCTGTATCCTCCACCACTTCCCATTCTTGTCACAATTTATAATCACTTTTCCAAAACCTTTCCATCATGTGATTTCACTTCTCAGATCTCTTCCAGACAATTCAGCTGGAAAGAGACAGCAGCCAAAGTAGTCAATATCATTTTGATTTACTTTTGTTTTAGGGGCCACAGTCAACTGTGCTTAGGGCTTATTCATTGCTCAGTACTTGTGCATCTCTCTTGGTGATGCTCAGGAGACCAAATGTGATGCCAGGCATTGAAACGGAGTCAACCATATGCAAGTCAAGCATTGTAAACCCCTATATTATCTTTATGGCCCCCTAAAGATTTTTATGTTTTATTTTCTTTGGGGGGCACATCCACCTGACCTCAGAGATTACTCCTGGTTTTGTGCTTTAAGGTCACTCATGTTAATACATAGGGGGTCAGATGTGATGCTGGAATTATAGTTAGAGTTGTATGCATACAGAGTAAGTACCTTTTATTTTTTGTTTGTTTTGTTTTCTTTTGTTTTGCTTTTTATTAGGCATCCCCTGGTGATGCTCAGGGGTTACTCCTGGCTATGCACTCAGAAATCATTCCTGGCTTGGGGGTCTGTATGGGACATCAGAGGATCGAATGGTGGTCTGTCCTAGGCTAGCACTGGCAAGACAGACGCCTTACAGTTCTGTATCATTGCTCGGCCCCACAAAACAAACATCTTTTTTTTAGGGGGTGGGCACACCCGTTTGATGCTCAGGGGTTACTCCTGGCTAAGCGTTTAGAAATTGCCCCTGGCTTGGCGGGACCTTATGGGACACTGGGGATCGAACTGCAGTCCTTCCTTGGCTAGCGCTTGCAAGACAGACACCTTACCTCTAGCGCCACCTCTCTGGCCCCACAAAACAAGTATCTTAACCCCTGAACTATTCTCTCCAGCTCCAGTCAATATTCTCAACAAAACAGAACCTTCAAACTGACTGCAAAAACAATCATGGTCAAAGGGAGAGAGGTACAGCCATAAAATGATCACACTCATCTGGGGGATATAAAAAATAGTATGAAAATAATACCCAAAGAGAATACAAATGGGAGGAGTACAGTTAAGAAAAAGAAGGGACTACTGTGACAGTGATAGCTGGAAATTATCACTCTGGGAAAGAACTGGGTAATGTACATACATGACGGCCTTTCAGTAACAGTATTGCAAATGATGGTGCCTAAAAGGGAAAGGGGGACAATCTAGATAGATAGAGAGATAGAGAGGAAAGAAAAGAAAAATACTTCCATAGAAGCAGGTTAGGGGTAAAATGGGGCATTGGTGGTGGGAAGTGTGCATTGGGGAAGGTATGAGTGTTAGAACATTGTATGACTGAAATGTACATCAGCAACTTTGTAACTGTGCATCTCACAGTGATTCAATTTTAAAAAATTAATAACTCATGTCTCCACAGCTCTACTTTGAGGGGTACCAAAAAGAGACACTTACTTAAAACCACAAGTAAGAAGCAAAATTCGGCATGTGGGCACCAACCATCCACCAAGTACCCACATAGATAATGAAGACTAGATACGGGCATGTGAGGTACTCTTTGGGAAGGGGAAATTATTTCTTACCCCCACAGGAAAACCATGAATGACTGTCACCAGGAGTGAACTGCTCTTAGGTCACTTTATTTCAAGGAACATGACACGAAATAAAGGCTGACATTCACATGTAGCTCATATCTCAATTAAGTTCAGCTCTGGAATCATGAGGTCCAGTCCTGGAGATACCCTAGGACATTTGTGTGGCAACACTGGGTCTGAGAAACACATCCTGCCCATAGGAAGGCACATAATGTGTCCGGATAGGAGGATAATAGAGCAAAAGCCCAGGACAGAGCCAATGGGAAGGCAGCAATAGTTCTGTGTATGTGCTGAGGCTCAGTACCAGAACCTTCCACTGGACAGCTGCCCCTGGCTCTCAAGAGGAAGAAATGTCCCCATAACATCTGCATTCTAGGGTGTAACTCCATTTACAATTGTTTCCATACACAAATGATTAAAAGGAGCAAATGGAAAAGACCCAACCCAGTGTGCCTTTTGAGGATGGAAATTAAGAAGGCTTGCAAAGATCCTTCCTTGATTGGTTACTCAGGCCTGAAGCTCCTACTCCAGCTTCCAGGGAAGCTGCCTAGGAAGGAGTAGGACTTCCATCTCATTGCCCTTCCTTCTATGTGGGCTGGGGTTCTTCTACCCATAAAGGCAAGAGATCTAGGAGGTCTACAGAAGCTAAGAGGAAAGGAACAGAACTGGCAAAGTAAGGGCTCTGAATTCAGAAAAGGTTGAGTGGATGTGCTTGCATGTGGTCTTCAAGAACTTTTCCTTGGGCCCAGAGAGATAGCACAGTGGCATTTTCCTTGCAAGCAGCCGATCCAGGACCAAAGGTGGTTGGTTCGCATCCCGGTGTCCCATATGGTCTCCCGTGCCTGCCAGGAGCTATTTCTGAGCAGACAGCCAGTACTAACCCCTGAGTACTGCCGGGTGTGGCCCAAAAACAAAAACAACAACAAAAAAGAACTTCTCCTTTAGCGTCTATCTAAGTATGAACTAGCAAAGTCCTTAATTTTAACTTCCGGTTTCCCTCTCTTCAAGAACAGAGGATGTTTTTCCATGAAAATCTACTTGGAGGGGGAAAGCTGGGGTTTCCTGGCTGCCATCCAGCATGGGAAAGCATTCTCCAGAAGTCAAGGATGCCTATGTTGTATCTTAACCATGGCAACACATCATGAGATACGTGAGGTTGGACAACTTTCTCATGGAATTTCAGCATGAGAAATAGTTTTTGTAAAGCCAGGCTTATGATACAGGCAACAGATTAAGGCAAGAATGTGCAGTAAATGGAACACTAAGCAGGCATGGTGAAAACCAGATATCTTGTCACTAGGCATTGGTACTACGAACTGCTGTCATGTGTGTGACCTATCACTGGCCCAAAGGCTACACTAAACACATTATTGCAGCAGATCTAATTTTGGGTACTTGTGGACAGCCAGTGAGAATAGCAAGCAGACCACCAATACTGCTGTGTCTTTAAAGGGAACAGCAGCAGTAGTAGTCCCCGATAGGACCTAAAGTTCTATGTGCTATTGAAAATAGTCTACCATATCCCTGCCCCTTATCTGTTTCTTCTATCTGATTGATAACACCTATGTAAATGAGGATTTATGGGACCAATGCATCAGTATATTACTTGGCTGTAAGAATCAATGAATCATGTCATTTGCCACTATCTGGCTTAAGTCAGAGGATATTTTGCTGAATGAAGTCAGTCAAAAGGAAAGGAACAGACACAGTAACCTCTCTCACATAAAGAAGAACATTAAGGGAATGACAAATGACCAATGGCAATGGAACCCAAGAACCTATCTCCAAAATTGAGTTTACTATGGCAGGGAGATGATGGTCAGGAGGAAATTGAGGGAGGTTTCATTGGTGATATCCTAATAAGGGTGTGGGATTTGAGAATTGCATGTATTAAACCCTACCATTAATGGAATGTAATTTCTGAGGGAAAAGTCATTAGTAATTTCTGAGCATCTCTGGGTGTGGCCCAACACCCAACTAAAGAAAATAACAACAAAAACATCCTAAGAATAAACTTTTGGGGGGAAAAATCTACCCATTTTTGGGAGGAGAGCCATGACAAGCAGTGGTAATACTCCTGACTTTGTTCTGAGGTATTTCTTTTAGCAGGACTCAAGAGACTATGCATATTGCCAGGGATCTAACCCAGCCCAGCTTTGTGTAAGACAAACTCCCTACCTGCTGTACTATTACTCCAGCCCCAGAATATTCCAGTTTTTATCCTCAGCCAATGACTTCATTTCTTGATGTTCTGAAAAATATGGAAGCAACCAAAAAGAACTTCTACAGGACTCCTTCAACATTTTTTTTTTACTTTTCTGCACATTACACTGTTCTCTTCCTTCTCTTTCATACTGAGAGACATGTCCACACTCCTAGCCAAGTTCTAAACATCCTCTTGTGTTGAAGTCAACTCCTTCACCAAAACAAAGTTAAGACACCCACAATTCTTCCTTCTTCCTTCTACATGGCAATTGTTTTCCTCTCCCTCAGCTCAGTTTATTCAGCAAGCAAAAAAGTTCCCATAAAACTGTGTGTCAAGTGTCCTGATCTGCACAAAGATGAACCAACTCTTTCTAGAAGTTTCCTTATCCCCATACACATTAAGAAGTGTATGGGTAATAGCAGACAAGGTAAATACCTGTTCTCTGTATGTGAGGTGACAAGAGGTAGATTGATAAACTCAATGCAAAGCTACACTTAGGAAAACTGAGCAGAGGAGAAAAGGATCTGAGTTAGTTATAGCTCTGGACACTGCTATTCTGAAAACTAGAAGATTCTCACAGGGGAGGGGCACCTGTTTAGCTAAGAAGGGAACCAATCTCATACATAGGAAAGGACATGAATATCTAAGATCCTGAATGCAAACACAATCACAGAGACCCCAAACACTGAAGAAGCAGCTTGCAAAGCCTTGACGTTCCATTTTCTCCCAGACTCAGAATCATGAAAATGGCTAGAAGGAAATTATGGTATTTTAGAGATGACATGAGGGAATGTGGAGGATTAGCACTAATCCTTGGCATAAGAAAGGTGCCAAGGATGACCTCTGTGTTTGGATAATATGGGGAGAGAGACTGATTCACATGGATGGGGACAAATGGTTTCCATGACAACATGCCTCCCTCTGGAACCTACTGCCTGGGATCAGGGGGCAGAGAAAGCCAGCCATGGTGTTGAATGTGCAGTCCGTCCATTACTCAGGATTTGTCTTGGTGTCAAATGCATTGTTTACATTGACTTTTATGGCAATGGCTTACCAGAGTCATTGATTGGATGAGCCCTCCATGGTGCGCATTCCTCATATGTGATTGAAACACAATATTTGTGTATGTCACTGAAGCTCACCACAAACAGGGATGAGTTTAGTTAGAGAAATAACTACATTGTGAACTATCCTAATAATGAGAATGTATGAGGGAAATAGAAAGCCTGTCTAGAGTACAGCCGGGATTGGGTGGGGAGGAGGGAGATTTGGGATATTGGTGATGGGAATGTTGCACTGGTGATGGGTGGTGTTCTTTACATGACTGAAACCCAAACACAATCATATATGTAATCAAGGTGTTTAAATAAAATATATATATTAAAAAAAGAATAGATCTTGGTTATTTATCCATCAGTTAACTGGGATCTACACATGATATGTTTCCTTATCCTGGCTCAAATAAGAGTTACTGAGTCTCTGTTCAATAGACAGCAAACTAGAGAATTCCTCCCTGGGGATATAGAGTTCCGAGAACTCTGATAGGTTGATCAGATGACTATTGGGGTCATTGTTACATTGTACTTCCTTGGTCTTTGTCCAAAGAAGTTGGAAAAATAGTTGTCAGAGAGAACATGGAAGGGCAACAGACTGAAGTGTAAGAGTCAGAATATTATTTTTTAAATATTTCCTTTGATTACTCACATTACCTATACTGTCTCAAAACTTCTCATCATGATGTAGGGTCATTCAGTTAAAACTAATTGGGGAATTGTTCTAATAGCACCAACATGACTCATCAAAACCACCTAATCCCATATGCAATATGTCTCTTATTTTTTTAGGAAAGCAATCATTGTCTGGTAAGTTACAAAATATTCCCTCCCATAATTATTTATAAATATTTTTCAAATGTATTCTGTGCACCAGTTATGATTCTAGAACTTTCAGTCACTGTAGTGGACAAAAATGACGTTCATACCCTCAGAAGACTTCAAGCAGAAGAGGCAGATATAAACGTATATAGAACACATTAAACCAATCATCTAAAACCCAAAGGCAATAACATCTAAGAGCAGGAGAACTGGCTCTTACTAGAAAGTTTGCCAATTGATGAGGAGAAGGAGGTAAGTCAAGGATAGAGGGCAGTGGTCTCTCTGAACCAGGACTAGTTACTAAAAAGAGGTCTAGTGATATGCATGTTACACTATCAGTAACTATCAGTAACACTATTGTAAACAACAGTGTCTAAAATGGGGGGAGGAGAAAAAAAAACAAGAAAAAAGTGCCTGCCACAGATGTAATTTGGGGGTGGGGAAAGAAATACATTGGTGGAAGGAAGTGGAAACTGGTGAAGGAATTAATTTTGAAACATTGTATGTCTGAAATTCAACCATAGATAACTTTATATTTTACAGTGATTCAATAAAAATAACCCTCAAATAATACAAGATTAATATAACTCTGCAAAATACTTCCAAGCTGTGCAGGGCAGAAAACAAGACAGGTCAAGACAATTTCAGTGCCTGGATGGTCAATTTCACCTGTCAATGGCAGGTCTTCTCTGCCAAGAGGCCCACTGAGGCTCCACCCAAATCATAGAGGGCAATCAACTGGACACAGAGGTAGGGGGGCCTGTCTAAAGAACCAAGGAAAGTACTAAAGCTAGATGATGGGTCTTTAATCCTAGATCTTGGAAATGGTAACCTTGACAAGGAAATTGGTGAAGTTGGGGTAGGCCCTGACCAACACATATTTCTGAAAAATAATATTGGTTGTAGATTCCTTTTAATCAAGATATGCTATGACACTGAGCTGTGTTTATGCAGTTTTGATCAAATAATGTTCGAGGGTAGTGGCATTGTATCTAAAGTATAAATAAAAAAAGAAATAAGAGGCTGGAGATCTAGCACAGTGGATAGGATGCTTTTCTTGCATGTGACTGCATTTCAGCATTCTATTCCCAGCATCCCAAATAGTCCCCTGAGCACCTCCAGGAGTGATTCCTGATAATTCCTGAGCATTATTTGATATGTCCCCAAAACAAAACAAAAATAAGAAACATGTATGAAGGAACTACTGTTTTTGGGTTTTGATCCATACCCTGAAGTGCTCAGGATTTTCTCCTGACTCTTAACTCAGACAGATATCACTTTGTGGATTTAGGGGAAACTATAGGGTGCCAGAAATTGAACCTGTGTCAACCATATGCAAGGCAAACACTTTACATACCCTACTATATTTAGAAACAACTTTTAATATTATTAATGGGCATGGAATGATCTTCTATGGAGGTAGGCAGAAACCCATCAGGCTGATCCAAAGCTTTTAGAGCTTGGTTGACCAGATGACTGACATAATGAAACATGAAGATTAAGGGTTTGAACAGGAATCCTAATAGTTACTCATGTGACATCTGGGAGATGTTCTTTAGGTGTAAAATATTAGCTTCCCAGAGTCTGTTTGTGAGGCTAACTGGACATTTGCCTCTGGGAATTCCCAGTACAAGCCTCACCATTTGTCTAAGCATGAGGATCAAAGCCAAGTTATGACTAAATCATAATGAGATTTATAGGCACAATGAGAAGGATGACAGAGAAGAGCACAGCTGCTTTCTCATGGCAAACCTGGGCAAGTCTCATAAATTATTGGGATCTCAGTGGCTCATCTGCAGTACAAGATGACTGGATAATGGCTTGCCTGTGGGTGGTACTAGGCTCCAGGGAAATGCTCTTGGAGATCGTGGTTCAATATATTGGAGGGAGAAAGACTTTTGAAACTTCTGTATTTTCAGGCCAAACACTGTATCTCCGTTTATGCTTTCCCAGTACTTTAGAGGTATTTTTAACAGCAGAAAAATCTCCGACGAGCCTCAGAACACTGCAATGTGCCTTCTCACTTCTCACTGGAACTCTTTCCTCCTTCAGGTTCAATGCCAAGAGCCAGGTAGAGGGGCTGGAAAGATAGCACAGCTGTAGGTTGTTTGCCTTGCACGCAGAAGGATGGTGGTTCAAATCCTGGCATCCCATATGTTCCCCGCCCCCCCACCCCGAGCCTGCCGGGGGGGGGGGCAATTTCTGAGTGTAGAGTAGCCCCTGAGGGTGACCCAAAAACCAAAAAACAAAAAAGGTCAGGTAGGAGATGTAAAGAAAAGAGAAATCCAAGAAGCCATCTTTCCAAGGATCCGAATAATGATCTCATCCAAAAAGAGCCTCTTGAATTACTGTTGAATGAAAGGAGTGAAAGATGTGTTTTTCATAGCAAGAAAGGTAATAATTAATTAATACTTTGACTAGTCAGTGTCCCCTACTTTGTCTCCTCCCAGATCTTCCACATTTGTCTTTTACTTTCTAGATATAGCCTCTTAACCTTACACATGTATTGTGAAAGGCATTGTTATCTTACCAACCAAAAGACCAAGAGAGAAGAAGGAAAAAAAGAGAAGGGAATCAATTTGTATTCACTATCAGATCTAGACTGGTCTTTAATGTATTATATTCATTTAGTTTCCTTAACCTCTACCTTACCCCCCTTTTTGTTGCTGGAACCATCATTTCCATTGATAGAAAATGACAGTGACTCCAGAAGATTTAATAGTTTGTCCACAGTGAATGAAAATCAATTCCTACTGTCCCCAAATCTCATGTTCTGGTTAAAGTTCATAGGTCTTGCAGGCCAATTTTTGTTCCAGGGACTAGGTACAAAAAATACAAGCCCAAAGTCTGCTTTGGAGCTGAAGAACTGTCTCAGTGCACATGTGTATGTGTGCAAGCAAAAATGTTTACATTCAAAGCCTCATCTCCACTTTCCCTGAGAATCTTGGGGCCACAGCCCCATAGAGAAGGATCTCTCTCTTTGAAAGTCATCCCCACACTTTCCAGAACCTTCCTTCTCTACTGCCAATCAGCCCACTGAAGGTCAGAGGCGATGGGGGGTGGGAGATACTGTGCTCACAGGCCCCCTTGTTTGCTCTGCACACCTTCCCAAAAGGCTCTGCGGACCTTGTCCTGTTTACCTGACTTACCCAATAAGGGGCAAATCAGGCAGAGTGGAACATTGAAAATAGGCCATGGGCCTGAGTAAGATGAAGGGAAATCATTGATTTCTCAACAACATCCTGGAGGCATGTTATTGTTTACTGCCATTTCACAGAATTCTTTCATTTCCATATGCCTGCTGTTAAAATAGAAGACAAACCAGCCCATGTGTGGACAGAAGAGGAAACATGAGTCATCAAGCCAAAACATTTCTCAACAGGCATTTCCTGTGACCATCCTAGGAAGCAGCAATGTCAAGGTGATCATATGACCTCAATGTCAAGGTCCATTCCAAGCCAGCCGCAGGTCCTGGGATGACTTGCATATTTGTACTTAAGTGGGTACCCCAGATCCAGTTCTGGAAGCTCTCTATAACTATCAAGAAAGAGGAGAGAGGAGAAGGCTGTTTTTTTTTTTCCAGGAAGTTTGGCATACCAGGTTACTTTAGAGAAACAGAAACACAATCACATAGAAACTTGTAGGTGAATGTGGAGTAGCTTCTTTTGTAACAGTTAAAAAAGAAGCACACTATCTCTCAACAAACATGTATCTGCTTTTAGGCTGAAGTAGGAACAAATTGCTGGTTTAGTTTTCACAGTGTAGGTGCATTTCCTGATGTGAAACCAAAGAAGTCAAACTTAGAGTAGGAGCCAGATACTTGTCCTCTAGAAGAGGAACACATCTATGGAAACAGAAGTTAGGATGTACCTGAAGGAGGGTAAGGGGGTTAAAGCATATGTCTTGCATGCAGCCAAGCCCAGTTCAATCACTAGCACTGCATGGTACCTAGGTACCTAGGACATCACTGATTATGACACTAGAAACCCTGAGCACTGATTCAGTTGGCCCCAAGTCATCAGGAGTTTCCCTTGTTGGGCACCTTTTGGAAGCCTTGTCACCACCATATACATTTTTAAATGCATGATACATCTTCATCACTACATTGCAAATTGGAGAAAGTAAATGAGAGAGGGAGAGAGAGAGACAGACAGAGAGAGAAGAAAAATATATGCCCCAGAGGCAGGCAGGGGTAGGGCTGGAGGGAAATTGGGGACATTGGTGGCAAGAAAATGTTCACTGGTGGATGGTGTTGGGCACTGTATGACTGAAACTCAATAATGAACTTTGTATCTGTGGGGGAAAAAAGAAACTCCCAACTGTATTATTAACAACCTTGTAACCATGGTTTAAATAAAATAATTTTTTAAAAGTCAGAAAAAAGCAGAAGTTTCTTTTGGTGGGACACTGAAGTTTGACTTTGGAAAGTAACTCTTAGAATGGTACATGGAGATTTGGGCCATTGGTGGTGGGAATGTTGCACTGGTGAAGGGGGATGTTCTTTACATGACTGAAACCTAATCACAATCATATTTGTAATCAAGATGTTTAAATAAAGATATTAATAAGAAGAAAAAGAAAAAAGAAAGAATGGTGCATTTGTTCTACTGGGATCAAAGCAGAGATGCACATACACATAAGGACAATTAGGAGCTAACTATTTTACTGTTTGTAAGTAAGTAGCATCTGGGAGCTATAAAAACACAGACTGGAAGTCTTCTCTCAGGGTCCCTGCTGCTCTTGGGAATCTGAAGGTTTTCCCTCAAAGGATGTCACTTTGATCAGCAATGACATACAGGCCTTTCTCACCAACGTTGAAACTGACACTCAATGAGCAGATGTGATTCTGGCTACTGCTACAGAGGTGTCTGTAGGGTTCCAGAGAGGGTACAAGGGGTTGTCTTCTGTATTTGGAGTCTCACCTGTATCCCATCTGCTGCTGAGCAAAATAAACCCGACTTTGGGGAGCAGGTTTGGAAGTCGCCAGTCTGTGGAGAGTACCTGGCTGGTATCTAGCAGCCAAAGGCACAGAGGACAGCAGGGTCAGTCCTGGGCAAGGTTACTGAGGAGAGAAACCTTGCCTTGACCAGGCAGTTATACAGGGAGAACAGGGGTGGAGGACAGAACTTAGAACTACATCCTCATGTCTATAGTTCCTCTTTTCAAGTTCCCCCATGTCTTCTGGATAGCACAAAGGAAGCAGCTTGAGGGGAAGAGCCCAAAGAGACGAAAAACTAAGATTGAGGTGCTGGCTTATAGGGGCACCTTGCTCCTCTTCCCTATCCCCAAGCAGGGTGGGGGGAGCTCCCCAGTCAAGCTCATTTAACAAGTTTTAATTTTCTAGCATCTCAGTTACGTTGTAGGCTGGAGTGATAATGCAGAGAGCAAGGGGATAGCTTTGCATGAAGCACCCTGGATTTGGTTCCTGGAACCAAAAATGGAATCCCATATGGTTCTCTAAGCCCAACTAGCAGTGATATTGAGCAGAGTGAGGAATAAACACTGAGCTCCGTTAGGTGAGGCCAAAAAAAAAAAAAAAAGGAAAAAATACAAAAATAATTTCTTAGTACTTCTGTGGGCACTGGACCTGTCCAATGCCCAATAACTGGGAGCACGTGTTTGTGCTGTCGGACAGCAAAGAGAGGGACAGTGTGATGCAGATAGTATGGCCAGTGGGCAAATTCAAGGATTTGCCCCCAATCTGGAGGTGACGGTCACCTTGCATTGGCCTGGATGGGTGTAGGGGGAAAAGACAGAGAAAGACAAATAGAGAGTTTCTCCCCACTTGGATCTCAGAGCCAATTTTACAAAGCCTGGCAGCTGCTCATCCATGGCACAGAGACCTGCCTGGGTGCACTGGTGAAGATCAAAGCAGCACACTTGGGGTTCACTCTGGCTCCCACTTTGCAAATGCCTACATGGGCACCAGCATTAGCAGGAGCATCCATAGCTGTTTCAGTCTTGGTATCCAGCAAAGGGTGCAGGTTTGCTTTCTTCTGCCAGTTTTCTTCAAGGACCCTCACTCCTGGGAAGCTAGGAACAGAGAAGAGTGAGATTGATAGAGATGAAATAAGGGTTTTTTTGCCAGTGGCACAGGGGAAGTCCAGGGGCTCTGGGTAATGTAAAATACATCTTCACTCAGTTACCTCCAGCATAAATGGACAGATGGACAGAGAGTTGGATGAGCAGATAAATGGAAAAACAGATGGACAGATGGAAAGACAGGTGGATAGACAAATGACAAAGAGATGGACAGACAGAGGCAGTATTCACAGTAGAGTCTTCACCTGGCCAGTTGGGTTATCCCTTACACATTTCCCAACTTCCAAGCCTCCACATGCCTGACTCCCGTGGACACTCTGACCTCTGATTCCTTTCGCTCACTTTCTCCCACCTTTTAAAATAATCCTGGGAGACTGGAGAGATAGCACAGTGGTAGGGCCCTTACCTTGCATGTGGCTGACCCTGGAGGGACCTGATTCAATTCCCGGCATTCCATATGGTCCCCCAGCCTACCTGGGGCAATTTCTGTGTGCATAGCCAGGAGCAACCCCTGAACCCTACTGGGTGTGATGCAAAAAACAATCAATCAATAAAGCTTTAAATATAAAAAAATAAAATAAAATGACCCTGGGATTCCATGGGGCCCACCAGATCACAAGGATTGGGTTGGGCATGGACATCTCTAGGGACATTATACCACTAACCATGAAGGCAGAAAATTCAAAACGGTCAGTTGTACGAAGTTAGATGGGTTAAGTGAGCTACTCCTCTCTTTCCACACTTGCAGCACCACAAGGACCAAAGCACAAGGAGGGCAAGACAAGGTCACTATCGAGAAGGTCAAGTCTGACATCAGGGTTCAAGTCATAGCCAAGGTCTCTGTGGGGGCAAAGGAAAGGAAGTAGATAGAGCTAGGATGTGAGGGTCACAGTCTCCGAAGGGGACCCCAAATGCATACTGTTACACAGATGCCTGGGCCAGGTCCACAGGTTGCTCCCCTTGGATGCAAGATGTTTTCTGTACCTGGGATCTTAGGGTGTCAGGGTGAAGAAGGTGGGAGCATTCAGCTAGTGGTGTGGCTGAAGACAGTGTGTTTCTGTGTGTGTGTGTGTGTGTGTGTGTGTGTGTGTGTGTGTGTGTGTGTGTGTGTGTGTGTGTAACGGGAGGGTGTAGACAGAAGAACCCCACCTTTTCCTGGTGCCCAGGTTCAGAGGTGTTGCATCAGCTTGCATATAGAAGGCTTCAGAAGAACAAGATCTCTAAGGAAGTTGCTCTCAGCTTCCTGATTCAGGGGAAAGAAAGAGGGAATGTTTGGGAAAAGGTAGAGACCTGAGTCACAGAAACAAGAAGTAGGGAATGATGTCCTGATAACTCAGGACTATGAACCAGCCTTTGGGTCTTTGTTGGAAGAGTCAGGAGGGCCAACTAGAAAAGAAGTGAGCAACAAGTCTGATGAAGGATTCCAGTACTGGGACCAATATCCCCATCCCCACCAGGTCTGCTCAGTTCTTCTACTAGTCTTCCTCCCCACTCTTCCTTCCCACTTCCCTGGGCCTCTGTGGTCTTCTACACTTGACCCCCCACATTTTCACTTTGCAAGTCGTATTCTCAGTGATCAAATATGTAAATTTTATTTTTAGTGAGGGAATGAACAAACAAAAAATATATTAAGAAATCAATTGAGGAGCTTAAGAGGACCTTCCTCTTACCTAAGCTTATTAAATCTAGAGAAAAAAAGGAAGAGAAAGAGAGGAGGAAGGTAGGAGAGGTGTTCAGATGGAGGGGAGGAGGAAGAAGAGACAGGAGGAGGGAAGGGGATGAGGGAAAAAGGGAGGAAGGGAGAATGGAGGGGAGGAAGTAAGAGCAAAAAAGTGGGAAGTTGGGGTTGGAGCAATAGTACAACAGATAGGGTGCTTTCCTTGAACGAGGCTGACACTAGTTCGATCCCTGGTATACCATATGATCCCTGAAGTACCACTTGAGATAAAGAGCCAGGAGTTATTCCTAAAGACATCTCCAGGTATATTCCCTAAACCAAAAGAAATGAAAAGGGTAAGCCTTTTGCTGCATGGTTGGCTTTCTGATAATGCATGCTGGGCTTTAGTTTGCTCACAGGGGTGGAGCCCTCAGTGGCACCCAGCACACAGAACTGAAGCACCTTGGCAGAAAGTACATGCTGGAGTCAAAACAGCCTGAAGGCTTCCTGGTTCAGCAGTCAATAGAAATGCCAAAGGTCAGCAGGAAAAAAGGCGGAGCAGTGCAGGAAACATTTCAACACTCAGCTCCATTGAGTAAGTGCAAAGAGCCTCTTTCTCTGTTAGCTGAACCGCCCACACAGTAATTCTGAACACAGAGTCCCAGCCCTGAAGAGGTACCCTGCACATCTGCCCTCCCTCTCAGCCCCTAGGGGACATCTAGGGTCCCATCTGCTGCAAACTGACCATCCTCAAAAATGCAGAGTTGAATTTGATGTAGAGGTCTTTCATTTTTTTAGAGGAAAAATATTCTTAATATTATCAGAATAAAAGGAGAATTACAAAAGAATATAAACTTAAATATATAAAAAGCACATATTTATGTTTTATATAAAATTACATAAACACCATGGCTACACAATTGTTCATGGTTGAGTTTCAGGCATAGAATGTACATCACCCATCACTCATGAACATTTCTCAATGTCCCCAATTTCCCTCCGACCCTACCCCATCTTCCACTGGGCAGACATTTTATTCTCTCTCTCTCTCTCTCTCTCTCTCTCTCTTTCTCTCTCTCTCTTTCTCTCATACACACACACAGTCTTCTTTTTGACAGTGTGGTTTGCACTATTGCTAATGAAAAAGCACCATGCCTAGCACTTTATCTCCATTATCCACAATTTACACCTTCTTAAAGCTGTTCTGCAATAGTAACAACGAGCCATAAATTTAGAAGGTTAAGTTGAAATAGTAGAGAAACAATTAGCTACAAGGAAAAAAAATCATTTCATTAAGTATAGCAAGTAGCTATAGCTTATAACTTAAGCTATAGCTTAAGTTTAGTTTCATTCTGCTTATTAACTCAGCAGTTCTTTTCAAAAGCCACAGGTCTGCATCATTTTTTGCTCTCTGAGTAAGAATGAGGGTTGAAAACCAGAAATTGGAAGTTAAGTAGTTCTGAAAAAAAATCAAGAATAAGCATTCACAATTAAATAAAAAAAAAAAAAAACTCCACAAAACAGGGACCAAAGGAACAAATCTCACATAGTAACAATCAAATAGAACAAACCCATAGCTGACATCATAGTCAATGATGAGAAACTCACAGCTTTCCCTCTAAAATCAGAACATAGCAAGGTGATCACTTTTATATTCAGTATAGTTTTGAAAGTCTTCATCACAGCCATTGGGCAAGTAAAAGAAATCAAAGAGAAACAAATTGGAAAAGAAAACTATCTTTATTCACAAGCAACATGATAATATACACAAAATTCTAACAATTCCACTAAAAACTCTTCTAAACAATAAACCAAAATAGCAAAATAACAGGCTACAAAATTAATAAATTAAAATCTTCTGAATTTCTACATGCATACAATAAACTAGGAGAAAGGGAAATAAAATAGACAAACTCATGTAAAATAGTGTCCTAAAATATCAAATATATAGAAATAAATGTAATTAAGCACATGAAAGACAGATGTATAAGCTATTGAAAGAGAAGACACAGAAATAGAAAACTATTCCATGTTCATTGACCAGAAGAATTAATATCAAAATGGCAGTCCTACCCCAAATTTTATACAGATTCAAACAACCTATAATATTCTTTAAAGAAATAGAATAAAGCTACTAAAATTTGTATGTAATCATAGAACTCCCAAAGAATAGTCAAAGAAATTCTAATGAAAAGATAGGAGGCATTGCCTTCCCTCATTTGAAATCTATGATATTGCTATAGTAATCAAAACTGTGTGCACTCTAATAAAAAGTAAACAAAGCTTGCTCATAGATTAATAGAACAGAATCAATAACCCCAAGATATTGAATTCTCAGACATAGAGAAGGCTCATATATGATAAAGTAGTTGGGTACACAAAGTGGAACCAGGAGATCCTCTTCAACACAAGTGTCGGAGAAATTGCACAGCAACACACAAAAATATAAATGAAACCAGTTCTGTTTCTTATCCCATTCACAAAAGTTGATCCAAACCTCAAGATTAGACCATAATTCATAAATCACATTGAAGAAACCACAGGCAGAACTCTCTAGAATATACACTTTACCAGTGTCAGTAATGATTCATTCTTTATTTGACTGCAGTGGTAAAGATAAAAATAAAATAAAAACAAACCAATGGGAGTACATCAAACTAACTCAAGCTAAGATTGAAAAGATACGCTACTGAATATGAGTAGTTATATTCATGCAGCACAGCAGACTAAGGATTATTAGTCATAGTGTGTATACAAAGTTCAACAACAAAAACACCAATAACCCCTCCAAAATATGGGGAGAAGTTTGAACAGATGCTTCCCTGAAAAGGATATAACGATGCTAATTGGTATATAGGGAAAAAAGTCATCACTTGTTATCATCTAGGGTAAATCAAAATGACAATGCGATATTATCTTATGTGAGTTACAATGACATATATAAAAAAAGATGGGAAACCACTGGTGCTGTTGGTGGGAAAAGCCCCTTCACTCATTATCGGTGGGAATGTCATCAGCTTTTAGCCTCTATGGAATATAGGATGGAAACCCTCAAAAACTAAGCCTAAAACTTTCATATAACACAGCATATTCAAATCTTGGCCTCAGACCAAAGAACACAAAACCAGTAATTCACAACGATACAAGCAACACTTATGTTCACAGCAGCTCTTAACACAATAGAGAGGACAGAGAAACCACCCAGGTATTAAACAGCAAATGAATGGGCAGAGCAGTTGTAGTGTATATTCACACCTACAGCTATAAGAAAAGATAAAAAATCTTGTGCCTTGCTTCAACTTGGATAGAAGTGGAGGACACTTGGTTAAGATAAAGAAAAGTGTATGCCTGAAATTCAGTCCTGAAGAATGTTGTAACTGTGTACCTTATGAAGATTCAATTAAAGAATTTATTAGAAATATTTTTAAAAAGATATATAAATCATAAGACAAATACCAGCTGATCTTAGTCATATGTGGCAAAACTTGGAAATAGAGAAACATAGCTTGGATGTAGATGGTATTGATGTTAAACCATTGGTTGTCATATAAATATAAAATACAGAGTCCTAGTGTTGGGGTGAGGCCTTTCTTGGCACGGCTCCTGTAGTCCCTTGGCAGTCAGGTTTGAAGATTGAAGGATAACAGCACAGAGATTCATAAGCATGACGTTTTAGCAGACAGCCCATTTTATTACATGGCCCTAACTGCCCTGCAGTTAGAAGCCATCTCTATCTACATGGCTTCTAAGCTAAGATTTTCATGCAGACTCTTTCAGTTGTCTTCCCTGATTCTTTGCTCCTTTGTCTGCCTCCCTTTCCCCCTAGGCAATAGTTTTATTCCAAACGTCAGCTCCTCCCAAGTGTTGGTGGGCCTGACTATCCAGGTGGGATAAATAGGAAGTTGAGAGAGGGGATACCCACAATTGGTGTTGGATCTCAGAACTGAGGCAAGGGAGAGGGAGAAATTCAAAGTGACATGAATAGTGATGAAAAGTCTTGTATACTTTGGTGATGATGATGAGGTTGCTGTGACCTTGTACACTGAAAGCATAAACTACAATTAAAGAAGTAGCCGAGGGGTATCACAAATCTCCCCCCTACCAGGTAAAAGTCTCAAGAGCTGAGAACAGGACTTACAAATTCAGCCATTCTGGAGAACAGAGTCTACATCACCTGACTCTCCAAACAATGTGAACAAGACATGAGAACCATGGTCACCCTTGCTAATAGATCCTCTCTCTCTCAACCATCCTTGCAACTCTAGAAGATCTCATGGTCCCCATTTCACACATGAGGAAACTGAGGCTCAGAGAGAGGCCAAAAAATCCACCCCTGTATCCAAGCAGACTCTGTTCACAGGTGTTCCCAGAGAGGAGATGCTCCAGAATAAACATGCCCACCCCCGGAAGTAGGAGGGGTGACAGTTTGATGGAAATGGTGTTCCCCAAGTCTACCTTGGCCCTGGGATCTGTCTGAAAGGTTCCCCAAGCCCAGATCATCTCCTTGAAGTCATAGAGTCATGGTGACATGAGGCCC
The DNA here is from genome assembly GCF_024139225.1 of Suncus etruscus. NCBI lineage: Eukaryota > Metazoa > Chordata > Mammalia > Eulipotyphla > Soricidae > Suncus > Suncus etruscus. The sequence continues at coordinate 38,263,394 of NC_064850.1, read as the reverse complement.
AAGGAAAATTGAGGCACAGAGTCGTCACAATGGTCCCTAGTGGAGTGTTAGTTGGAATCTAAATGCTCAGCTCCTAAATCTATGCCTGACTCACAATACCTTCATAGAAGGGGTCTGGGGCTGGAGTGATAGTACAGTGGGTAGGGTGTTTGCCTTGAATGATATTGACCTAGGTTCCATCACTGACATTTTATATAGTTCCCAGAACATTACAGATTCCCTGAGCATAGAGCCAGGAATAACCACTGAGTTTCACTAGGCATGGCCAAAAACAAAACAAAGCAAAGCCAAAAGAAGGGGTCTCGAGCTGGAATCTGAGAGAGGGTGTGGGCACAAAGCAGTGAGACAGGCTGGTTCTTATACTTCCTAGGTAATCTTCCAGTGGTTTCCATACCCAAGGCCCCAACACTCTTCTAAGCAATCTGGGCTTCAGAGCCTTGACCTGCTGATCCAGGAGTCTCTACCTTCATGTTTTACCAGTGCCGGCTTCAAACCTTCATCCAATCCTGGCTCCAATCTCAAATTGGGGCATACAGAAAGTGGGGACTCCTTATCCCTGATGGCTCTAACTCTTCAGCCAGTTCACAATATCTTTTCTATCCAGGTAGCTGCCAGGGGTATCAACAGACCATTCCAGAACTATTTACACAGACAAGATGCCCCCTCATGCTCAATAACCCTTGGAACAACTTCCAGGCCAGTAATATCCTTGCTGGGTTTCCCAGATCACCCCCTTCTTCCCAGGACGTATCCAGAGAGAACCTTTCTAGGAGCCTGAGGGGGAATAGGGGGAAAGAGGGGAACCCCAGAGGACATGGGAGGGCAGAACAAAGGACTAGGTTTCTGCCCCCAGTTACACAGGCTAGAGCAGGCAGAAATGACAAGTAAGACACAGAGCCACTGGGCCATCTGGTCTACCTGACACCACAGCTTCTGCCAAAGCCACTTCCGGGCCTGTGGCCTGCCCCTCCCCCAGTCAGCTGACTGCCAAGGAACCTTCTCCTGGGCAGGCAGAAATTCTGAGCTGTAGCCTGGGAGCCCTTAAAGCCCCAAGAGAAGCCCCCACTGAATCTGCAAGAGTCAAGCCAGCCCTGAATTGTAGGTGGTATCCTTCTAGAGCAGGAAGAACTTGGCCTGAGGCTGAACTTGGACTCACACCTAGAGAGTGAGAGGTAGGAGGGGCTGCAGCCACAGGGTGCAGCAGGGAAACTGGGAGGGTGGCTTTTGCCCTGTGGGGGACCCAGTGCCCCTGGGGTTACTGTATGGGGAAAGCTTGCTTCCTCCTCCCTCAAGGCTCAGAGGCTTGCAGCAACAGGACTTTCCCAGCACTGGGCTCTGAGCAGACCCAATTTGCTTGCAATTTTCTACACACTAGACCCCCCCTTGCACAGAGAGGAAAACCGAGGCACAGGGAAGGCTCCTAGGCTCCCTAGTTTATATCTGTCTTAGAGAAACCCACAGGTCATTTGTCAGCATCTTGGGGAACAAGAGAAACAACAAAAATGACCTTATTCGTATGCCAGTCAGAGCTTAAAAATCTTGACCCAGGGGTATTGGAGCAGGAAGAAATCAGCACTGAAGCTTAATGTAACAGGTGCCAAGATCATGGAGGGGTGGCACTTGTCTTTGCTCCCCTGCACTAAATGGAATACCCTGAGCCCCACTAGGAGTGACTATGGAGTACAGAACAAAGTCCAGAACACTGCTGGGTGTGGCTCCAAACCAAAATAAATCATAATTTAATGTAATCAAAGGGCATAGCTAAGTGGGACCTTACTGGTCTCCACCCACCATCACTGCCAGATACCATATTACCCACCACGGTCTTGAAATGATCCTAGTCATGGTGGATGGCATCGTTCTGACAGTCCAGTGGAAAAAGAAACCAGCCAGCACTCAGGACAGCCCTGCAGTCTCATTACCATCTGAATGAAGGCAAACTGACAGTCTTATCCTGACTCTAGTCTGGCCATTCTACCCTGCCAGAGGGCTACAGGGGTCTTTCTTGAGCCCCTTTTCTCCTGCAGAAGGCCAAAAAGGGATTCTTAGCTCAGGCTGGCTTCATGCTTTAGGGCAGTGCTTCTCAATTATTTTTTGTCATGCCCCCTTAGGAAGAAGAAAACATTTTTCGTGCCCCCCCCCCCGCATGACTGTAAATAGTATCTTTATTTAAAAAAAACTTTAACCTACAAAACAAAAATATATAAAATAATTCGAGCTGGCTTTTTAATCAGAGGTGATATCTGGATTAATGGCTACAACGAGCACGTTTTGCAATGCATAGCTTTTCCAAGCGGAGTTTGAAGCAGGACACAGCAACTCTGAGCTCCAGAAACATGCAGAAACATAAACACGGGGCTTAGCTTGTTATGACAGTGTTTGCCGAGGTCAATCGTGGCCCCCTTTACAGAGCCTCTTGCCCCCCTGGGGGGCGCGCCCCACTATTTGAGAACCACTGCTTTAAGGTGATATAGCCCCCTTAACCCCCAGTTTCCCCATCAATCAACAGGTTCTAAATCTAAACAGAGACTCATCTTCCTCCCTCTTCAGAAAACTCAGGGACTGGACACTCTTTGTTGTCAATCAGGCTCACCGAAGAGCAGGGCTGGCCTGAGGTGCATGAGTCAGACACCCCACCTTGGAGACCAAACAGCCCAGGATGAGCCATGGACAATGACTCGCTGTGGTGTGGGGAACATCCAGGCCACGTGGGTGGGTGACTGGGGCTCCAGCCAATGAACTTAGGTCTTGTTTGCTCCTCTGATAACCGGGGTGGCCGTGGTTAATATTCACCGGCACCTCACTACCCCCTCTGAGCCCACTGCTTAAATACGGGACGTGGACGAAGCTCTGTCTCCTCAGCCTTGGTAGCCAGCCCCTGCCTGGCAAAGACAACCAACCCCTGTAAGTATCCCCTCCCCGTGGACAACCAAGACGTGGACAGCCCCAGGCATGGAGGGAGGCTGGGTCCCTACAGGATGGAGCAGGCTGAAACTACAGGTCTGGGGTCTCTTGAAAACCTCAAACTTGTCCAGGCTCCCCTCCAAATGCAGCACATCATCTTAGCCTCAGTATGGGGGTTTTGGGGGTAGAGCTTGGTGCTTGGGAAGAAGCAGGATTCTGTGGGTTCAGCTGCTGTCTGTCTGCCTGTTCAGAGACTCCTGCTCCTGGAATGTTGGGGTGCTGCCTGCTCTCACATACACAGGCCAGGACAGGAAGGCCCAGAGAGGAGGCTCAGGGAAACCCAGGATTCTGCCGCCAACTGCTTACCAGGCCTCTTCCTTCTATGCAGAAAGAGCCATGCCAGGCTCACCCTGTGATGGGTGTTAGGGGATTCAGAGAGATCCTGTTTTGTGGTCCTGAGGGCTCTCTGCCTGGGTCCCGTTCTTTTTTGGCAGTTTGGAAGGAACTCTCCACCCTGAACCCTTCATCTCTCAGACCATCCCCCTGTCACATACCCCCACCAATCCTCTCACCAACCTTCTGCTTTTGGCAGCAAACCAGGCTGAGGCACAGAGAGGTTCAATATTTACCCTTATTCATCCCCTTCCAGGATTCAAACCTCAAACTTCTGGATTTCTCCTGCCAAATGCAGCTAAGGAGTGGGGATGGGACAGCCTGGGGGAGGGACTGGAAGGTGGCTCTGCTAGGACTGGGATTACCCTGGATGGCTATTCTGTTCTTGGGCAGACAGGAAAGAACCTCACCTCTCTTTCCCCTACCCTCCCAGCCTGTCTGAAGTGATCTCTGGGAGGGTAGATGGGATCTTCTTTTTCTCTCCTTTGGTTTTAGAGATGGGGCTGCCCAGATGAACCAGCTAAAGCAGCCAAACTTCCTGGGAGAGGGGGCCAGAGAGATTGTACAATGGGTAGAGCACTAACCTTGCATGTAGCCAACATGGATTTTTATCCTCAGCATCCCATAGTATCCCCTGAGCCCTCCAGGAATGTTTTCTGGGGGGGAAAAAAAATCAACCAGAGGGCACAGACTAGTCTCTAAGGCTAAACCTGGACTCACTTGCCAGTTCCTAAAATAATTTTTACTGCTGTAGGCCTCAATTTTTCCATCAGTAAAATGGGGCTTATAAGAATTCTCCTCTTTGAGACTGGCTCTGAGGGCTGACAAGACACACTATCCTGTGACAATTGCCCCTGGGTCACCTTGTAGTGATGATGGTGATTGGGACATTCTACCATCAAAGTATGAGGTGATGAAAAGGCAGGAAATGAAACTCCAAAGTGTTGATTTAAAACATTCCAGATGGGGCTGGAGTGATAGCACAGCAGTGAGGGCGCTTTCTTTGCACGTGGCTGACCAGAGTTCCATCCCTGACATCCCACAGGGTTCCCTGAGTGCTGCCAGGTGTGATTCCTGCCTGAGTGGAGAGTCAGGAGTTAGCACTGAGTATCAGCGGGTGTGGCTTCAAAATAAAAACTAAAGCATTCCAGACTCAGTGGTTGGTCCCTGAGTAGGCTCATGGACAGGAAAACACCTGCCCAGGCCACCTACCCTTGAGTAGCAGGGCTAGGTCACATTGGAGCAGATTTAGTGCCAGGTGACAACCAGGGGTATTACTGCTACAGTTGGACCCCTGGCAAAACTTGGGTGTTTGTGTGCTAAAGTTCAAGAGGGGGAGAGTGAGTAAGGCCCACCCCTCTCATTCCCCACCTTTCAGGCTACACCCACCTGCCCACACACAGACGTCTGAGTCAGCTGCTTCTGTCCTCTTGGTTTAAAATCTAACCCCAAGCCTTCGGGTGCAAGCTTGCCCCCCCCAGTCCCTTCTCCTCCAGCATAAGGCTTTGTAAGTGGGTGCAGGCTGATCAAAGTGCAGAAATCTCGGGTGTCTAAGACTAGAAGGGAGAAGGAAATTCAAATGACAGCCCATAGCAACTGGATGAGCTGTGTGACCTTGTCACCCCATCTCAAGCTTCTGAAATTTGTTTATTCAGCTAATTGGTTTGTTTGGAGACTGTACCTAGCAGTGTTCAAAAGTTACTCCTGGCTCTGTTCTCCAGGATCACTCCTGGTGGGCTTAGGGATGCCAGAGATCTAACCTAGGTCAGCCAAGTGCAAGGTAAGTGCACTGTCCTATCTCTCTGGCTCCTTGAGCTTCGGTTTTTCCTGGAACAATAGGGGGAGCCATAAAAGTAACTGAAGCACAGGAGAAGGTGGGAGGTACAGGCATATGACCAAGCAGAGGCTCTGTACAGCTGCTCCCTTGTTATCTTTATAGAAATCAGTGGTCAGTCCCCCGAATGGCAGGGCATCCCCCTGCCATGCAGAAACGCCTCTAATAAAGAATCCAGGGTGAGGGCCAGAGATTTACAATAGAACTGAAGGCATATGCCATGCATACCTGGCAACCCCAGTTTGGTCCCCCATACTGCCTGGTCCACTGAATATCACCATGTGCAGTCCTACTGAGATGCAGGAGCCTTACTAAGGCAAAGGAGCCCTACTGAGATGACCGAGGTGACCCCAGTTCTATCACTGGGTCTGGAGAGCAGTACCTTCTTGGACTTCAGCACTGAAACCAAGAATTGCTGGACTGGGCCCTCCATAGCCTTCATAGCACCAATTTTGGGAACCTTAAAAGACTCAGTATGGGTGCATGAATATCACTGGACTTCTCCCCAACAGCCCTAAAGCCACAGCCTCAAGTCCTGAGGTTGCTTTACATATTGTCACCCCACTCTGCAGGCAGCCCTCTAGAGCTGAGCCCTGCAGAAGAATTTCCCAAATCATGAAGTGTGCAAAGAGATTTCTGAGGCTGAGGGAAATATGCCCAAGGGAAGCTCGTGCTTGCAGCCCACCACTGGCTGGGTTTGTGCTACGCACACATGAGAGGCATGATGGGCAAGGGAATGGGGTATTGAGAAACCAGCCAGGGGTTTCTGCTTGTTATTTTATCTTAAAGAAATGTCCCGAAGTCTAAGCAGGTATAGAAAAGCCCAAAATTTCACATTCCCAACTTTTTCCTCTCCAGGGTCATATTCCAGATAGAAAAAGTAGCCTTTCTCTTCTAGTTTATTCCAGGGACAGTGTCAGTGATGAGAAGTGCCTCTCCCAAGGTGGGTGAAGAAGGCACATTTCGCCTCTGCTGTAGCCTCAATAACCTCCTGGTGAAGGCTGTGAGATGCCTGAGATGGAACTCGGCAGATACAGAGCAGTCAGAGTACCGTGGAGTGGCGATGACAGTGACTTTGGCCATTGCTGGAGCACTTGGTTCACTGAGTCACAAGTCTCACCACTCCATATTGCCTATCACACAACAGCCTCTCTAAACAGCTACAACCAAATCTTTAAGATGAGACAAAATAAGGAATTCATCAGTTTTTATCAACATCAGTATAAACCAGATTAGAGTGTTGGCATTGCTTTTGTAACTCCTGTCCCCCATCCACCCACCACCACACTCCAGCCTACTTTGCTGGTGAGCCTAGCACCTCCAATGCTTATAATCAACACTATGTTTAGGACTGAGATAAGGAGCAGAGAGCTGTTTCATATGTTTCATATGTCAAGTGTTGAAACCATGTTGTGTGATACAATATTTTCAGAGTTTTGGTGTGTGTACCTATAGATGTATGTAGATGTCTACACCTGTATAGACAGCACCAAGCCCACAACCAGGACATCAACTTCCATCATCTTTCCATCTTTCCTTTTACAAGGTTACCATCTGCCTTTCAGTTACTGCTGATAACTACGAATGTGTCTTATAGTCTCACTGTTGACTTTTGGTTTTTGGCCTATACCTGACAGTGCTCAGGGCCTACACCTGACTCTTCACTCAGGGATTACTCCTGGCATGTCTGAAGGAACATAAATGATGCCAAGGATCAAGCCAGGCTTGCAGCATGCAAGGCAAATGTCCTCCCTGCTATCCTATGGTCCTGGCCCCTGACCACCATTGACTTTTTTTTGTTTTGTTTTGTTTTTTTGGCCACATTTCCCAGCTCTCAGGAGTTACTCCTATCTCTGCACTCAGATATCTGCACTCAGAACTAGCAGGTTCAGAAGACCATGTGGGATGCCTGGAATTGAACCCAGATTGTCCCGGATTATCCATGTGCAAGACAAACACCCTACCATTTTGCTATCTCTTTGGCCCAAGCTACCATTGACTTTGCTTGTCTCTTTTATGACTTTGCTGTATCCTGCACACAAGTGTGATCATATGGTACCTGTGTGACTTTGGCTTGTGTCCCCAAGCATAGCCCACTTCCAGGGGGCTATCCACTTATTGCTGTGAGCACATGGCTTTCACCTCCTAATGAAGTCACACTTCACTGGGTGTGTATCCCACAATCCCTACCAGGCCAAGGGACATTTACATTGTTTCTAGATCTCAGCTATTGGAGATAATCATTCAATAAGCTTTGAACAAAGTGGCATATTTAGCTCTTCAAATGAGCACTTTCATGATTTTTCTGGTAAATAACTAGTGATGTAATAATTGGACCATAGAGGAATTCTAACCTTGGATGAGATGGAACCTGCTTCCCATACCATAACCACAGGTGTATGTGCAGCTAAAGCCACAGTGTTGTGTGGTATTTGCCTGAAGCTCAGAAAGATCTACTGGGTATTAAGATTATGTGTTTGTAGACACAGGACCTGACTCTTTCATCACAGCTTCCTCCTATATGACTGTGAATCAGCAAACAAGATCCTTACACTTCCAGACTCAGCAGCCTGCTGACTACTGAATAACAAGGCTCAATGGAGTTTGTTCAGTCTGATACAGATCCATCATACCTGGGTCTGATCTGCTACTTCCTACTGTTTTGCTTCCTGGGTCAACATATATATGTGTACATCTGCCTCCAGGGTAGCTGTGCCTTTATAATTCTGCTTCCTGTGATTGCACAGGAGTATTTTGTACATGTGTATTTTGCTTCCTGGATCAATATGCAAAGTATGTTCTGCTTCCTAGGTCAACATGCGCATGTTCATTCTACTTCCTGGGTTAACATGCATTTCTCCCTTGCTTCCTGTATGATTGTGCATTTGGCTTCCTCTGCCTCTGTTTTCTCTCTGTAAAATTAAAGAGCCCTTTCCCCTCAAGGTCATTGCTGATGCTAGTGGAGATTCAGGGTTTCAAGGGAATAGACTATGAGGCCAGATTCTGTGGGTGATTGGTGCTACTTCTTCCCCTACTCTCTGACCATAACAAGTGACCTCCTCTCTTGGAACTTTGGCCTCCTCTGCCATCTGTGGGGGAACTGTCATCTGACATGCCTGCCTGTCACAGGAGGTCATGAGACTGGCTCTGAGGTTCTGAGAGGTTGTCGATGAGCCTTGACATCCGCTGCAGTGATAGCAATGACAAACATAGCAAATATATGACAAACTCTACTTAATCATTCCCAGTTGTCAGTAGTGCCCAAGAGACACAAGTGTAGTCTGACCAGACCCTTCTCTTTCTTGTAGGAACAATGCTGTCCTCCACTACATGGGGCCTACTCCTGTGGGCAGCCCTGAGCTGTCTGGTCCCAAGCAACCTGGCAGAGGAGCTCCAGGGAGAAGCAGTGCAGGACACAGAACATGCAAAGATGGCCTGCCATAAGATTGCCCCAACCTTGGGTGACTTCTCCTTAAGCTTGTACCGCCAGGTGGCACATGAGTCCAACAAATCCAACATCTTCTTCTCTCCCATGAGCATCGCTGCAGCCTTGGCTCTGCTCTCTCTGGGTTCCAAGGGTGAGACACACACCCAGATCCTGACAGCTATGGAATTCAACCTCACGGAGAGAGCAGAGGCTGACATCCACAATGGCTTCCAGCATCTTCTACACAGTGTTAATGAGCCCAACAACCAGCTGCAGCTGAGCAGTGGCAACGGCCTCTTCATTCAGCAAGGCTTGAAGCTGGAAGAGAAGTTCCTGGAAGATGCCAAGAAGATGTACCACTCAGATGCTTTCTTCGTTAACTTTGAGGAGACAGAAGACGTCAAGAAGCAGATCAACGATTATGTGGAGAAGGGCACCCAGGGCAAGATCACAGATTTAGTCAAAGACCTTGACAAAACTGCAGTATTTGCTCTCATCAATTACATTTACTTCAAAGGTATGGTGGATGGTGGTGGGGCTGGCACCCAGGTTCTGCTCAAGGAATTGCTGAAAAGATCTTAAACACTTAAGCTTTAGATTCCTCTGAACAGGGAAGGTGGGGCCTGTCACTCTAATCTCCAAGCACCACAACTAACATGTGTCCTGTGGTTGGACAGATTTAAGGAAAGATGAATTCTAGAGCTATACTGCTGCAGGACTTAGCAAAGCTTTTCATGCTACTCTAAAGATGGAGGCAGAGAAATATAGTGTATACAAGTGCAGAAAGGAAAAATGGGCTTCCAGGATCATAGGCTGGCAGCTCAATGAAAAAGGAGGAGAGACAATTTTGGAGACTAAAAGATCAGGGTTTGAGTCCTGCTGCTTCTGTTTACTCACCCTTTCATATTGGCAAGTCCTTTATGGCTTTTGGTCCCAGCACCCCAACTAGACCATGGCTCTAATTTTACCCTTCTCAGCAGCTTTATAGAATGTGAAAAAAAAAAAAGTAGCTCCAAAGAGCATGGGGCTGTCAGCTCTCTTGGCTTGTGCTCAGCTCATATCTCCATCCCTTCCTCCCCCTCCCCACATCCAGTATGCATTCAGAAATTGTTCCTGTCTTGGGGACCATATGGGATGCTGGAGGATCAAACCACTGTCCATCCTAGGCTAGCATGAGCAAGGCTAAGATGCCTTGCTAGGTATCTTGCTAGGTATGCTGTCCTAGGCTAGCATGAGCAAGGTAAGATGCCTTACCGCATGCACCACTGCTCCGGCCCCTCCATCCTTCCTGACCCTTCAGAATCTAAAGACAGCTGGAACTGAGGGCCCACGGGGTAGTCCAGGCACTTGGCAATGATCTGAAAGAAGGGTTGTGAAGGAGAACCAGGGTTGGTGCTTCAGGCTGGGGTTTCCTTGATCTTGGGTACAGAACCCCCCAAAGCTAATCCAGTATAGCTGTGGTTTTGCTATGCTGTGGGTCTTGGGTGTGGTGGTGACTCCTCTCAGGGAACTGATTCCTGCAGGGTGCTCAGGATGTAGAACAGTGAAAGAAACTTGCCTTGCACAAAACTGAGCCAGGTTCAATCCCTGATATTCTTTATGGTCCCCTGAGAACAACCAGGAGTGATCCTTGAGTACAGAGCCAGGAGTATCCCCCTGAGCATCATTGGGTATAGCCAAAAAACATTTAAAATAAAAAAAATAAAATAAAATGAGTCCCAGGCAAAAGCCTACTCTAATGCCCCAAATGATGAGTTTTTTCTTGGAGAGTCAAGAACATCCCAGGCAGACACATTCCTCATGATTATCCCGAAAAGGGCAATGGAAGCTGGAACTGGAGCAAGACCTCAAAGGAACAGCAGTAAGGAACAAGGGTGGGAATCACAGTTATGCTGGAGTTTGTGACAGTCTCCAAGGTTTCAGCCATCAGTCAATTCACAGGCCTGAGTAACTTGCTCTGATCAACCTGGCGGGCATCTGTCAGTCTCCAACAAATGAATTTGACCTTTCTTTCCCCTACTCCAAGCCTTGGTTGCCAAGGTCCATTGATTCCCTTATAAATATATATATACATATATATTTATTCATTTATATATAACCTATATATATTAGTTTGGGGGGCCACACACAGTGACACTCAGGGTTACTCCTGGGCTGAGAAATCACTCCTGGCAGGCTCAGGGGATCATATGGGATGCCAGGGATTGAAGCTGAATTGGCCAAGAGCAAAGCAAATGCCTTCTCCACTGTGCTATCACTCCGGCCCCTCGAGTCCATTTTTTAGAGAGGTTGGGTCACACCTGGCAGCTCTCAGGGTTTTCTCCTGGCTCTGCACTCAGAAATCACTCCTGGTAGGCTAGGGGGACCATATGGGATGCTGGGGGATCAAACATGGTCTGTCCCAGATTGACTGCATGCAAGACAAATGCTCTACTTCTGTGCTATCACTCTGGCCCCTCAAGTCCCATTTTTACAGATGCTGAGACTGAGGCTTGCTGAGATCCCTTTTGTGTTTATTTAAACTTTGTCCTGCCCCCTTCCCTCCTTCACAGGGAAATGGGTGAAGCCTTTTGAGGCTGAGCATACACAGGAAGAGGACTTCCATGTGGACCCGCAGACCACTGTCAGGGTGCCCATGATGAACCGTCTGGGCATGTTCCATGTCCACCACTGCAAGGAGCTGTCCAGTTGGGTGCTGCTCATGGACTACCATGGCAATGCCACAGCCATCTTCTTCCTGCCCGATGAAGGAAAGATGTCACAGCTGCAAGACAATCTCAGTATGGAGAAGCTTAACAAGTTTCTCGAAAGGTCACACCCCAGGTAACCTAACTCCTGCAGAAGGAGGGGCAGGGCAGGTGTTGGGCTAGTCCAGTGTGTGTTCAGGCACTGCCAGCTGGCCCTGGAGATGGCAGGTGTCCATAGCATAGGAGCATCAGGTTAGAAAATGCTCAAGTGAAAAGCACCTGGGGGTGTTTGTGGCTACAGGATGGGGTACATGGCTGAACCTGGCCTATCAACCCAGAAGAAGACTGAGGAGCCAGAGAGATAACACAGCAGGAAGGGCTTTCGCCTTTTATATGGCCAATCAGGATTTGGTCCTCTATATCTCATATGATCTCCAAAGCACTGCCAGGAAGTAATTCCTGACTATAAAGCCAGGAGTAACCCCTTAGCATGACTGGGTATGGTCCAAATAAAAAGAAAAAGAAAAAAACAATGAAAGAAAGGTTAAAAAAGGAGGAACAAAATTGAAGGAAAATTGAGCTCGGCTTTTGTGCACTGTGGCCCATGTCATCACATATGATAGAAATATACATATGAGATAAAAACAAGGAATAAAGGAAATCAATGAAAATCAGAAAGAACTCAGACTATGAGGGCAGAAAGAGGGTGCTGTGATTAGGGTTTCTGCCTTGCATGCAATTGGCCCTGTTTCAATCCCTGAAATTAGTACCTTTAGCATCATCAGGTGAAGTCGGGAGGAGCCCTCAAAGCATAGAGGTCATGACCAGGGTGACCTCTGGCACCTTAGGCAGAGCCATGCATTGAAACTCTGGTCCTGTTGCCTGAAACTCACTGGGAGGTCGTCCAGAAAACTCCCCACTGAGCATCACCCGAAACAGAAATAGGGCTGAGTAATAGGGATATTACTATAGATAGTATGGTTCATAGGGGGTGTTTGTGGCTCAGGATGGGGTACATGGATGAACCCAACTCACCTCCCAGAAGAGGACTGAGGGACCAGAGAGATAGCACAGCAAGGAGGGCTTTTGCCTTCCATGTGGCCAACCAGGATTTGGTCCTCAGGAGATCTGAGCTATAAATTTAAAAGAGCACAGACTAAAGTGAAAATAGCAGCATGCCATATTTCACCCACTGTGTCCACATCTCTGTCCCAGGGAATATCCAGGGAAGATCTGAAGAAAGCAGCTTAGTTAGCACCCCTTAAATGCAGTACTGGGTAGTGACTCAGCTGAAAAACAGAGCTCCCCACTGGAGCTCACTCCTGATCTCATAGCCCACATGACCTTGAGGTTTCACCCAGGAGAAGGCCAATCTGGAGTGGTCATGTGTGAAGTCATAGGGCTTCCCTGAGGACACAGGTCTTCCCGGTGGGATCCTTGGAGGAGGTCGCCTCTGTAAGCCCAGAATGCTGGGAAGCATTCCTGAAGTGGATTCATAAAGCCAGGTCTTGTTCCCAGTGTGGATGGATATTGGTGCCCAAAAGGAGAAGAGGGTCAGGGAACCCACTCAGTGCTGTTAAACCTCCTATTTTCTCACCATCTTCACAGTTCTGTCAACTTAAAGATGCCCAAGCTGTCTATTTCTGGGACCTACGATATGAAAAGCATCTTGAACAAAATGGGCATCACCAAGGTCTTTGGTAATGATGCCGACCTCTCAGGGATCACCACAGATAAGCCCCTGAAAGTGTCTCAGGTGAGTGTATCATGGGATCTGGTCATCAGCTCAGCAGAGTGGAGTCCCCAGAGCTTGTGGTCCTTGCCGTTGTGCTGAGAAAGTGACCCAGAAAGTTTCTGGGTCTCAAGGGACCTCTAAGCTTGCAGCCTCTGATCCTCTGCCTCATCTTTAAATGGGGTTCCCCCCTTGGCCCCTGTAACCCAGGAGGTGCTTGGGCTCCCCAGGAACCCTTGGCCATGATGCCAGTGATGCTGCTGGCCAGCTGCTGGGACTCAATTCAATCCCAGTTCAGTTCAAATTGCCTTTTACCTGAGAAACAGCTTGATCTAATTGGCCACAAGGGGGTGAGAACAGACGTGAAAGGGACTGTGGGGCACCTGGTGCAGAGATTTGGTACCTTCCCTTACTGGTCCCCGTCCTGATCTCAGGCCAGGATGAGGGTTCCTAGGCTGTCACATGTGCTTTGCATGTAGTAGGCCTGGGTTTGATCCCCATTCTGTGGAGTGTGGCTCCCAAACAAATATATGCCTATACATACATATTTATGTGTACTTACAGATTTTTTAAAAGCTTTATATTATGGGGCATGATTTATTCTTCATTTAGCCAGCATTTATTTGAATCAGGACCTTGCTCCCTGCTAGTCAAAAAATGTTATGAATATGGAGCCAGAGCAATAGTGCAGCAGGTAAAACTCTTGCCTTGCAAGAAGCCTGACCAGGGTTCAATTCATGGCATCCCATATGCTCCCTCAAGCACACCAGGAGGGATTTTAGAGTGCAGAGCCAGGAGTAACTCCTGAGTACTGCTGGCTGTGGCCCCAAAACAAACAAAATAAAGGAGGTTTTGATGAATCTAAAATACTTAGGCCAATAAAGCATTTATTTTGTTTGTTTTTATTAATTAAATCACCAAAAATTACAAACTTACAAAATTATTTATGAATGCCTGAAGTACAATGTTCCAACACAATGTCCACTCCCTTCACCAATTTTCCTAGATCAATATTTTTATTATCAACATATTTACTTTTGATCAACCTGATTTCATAATGATACTCCAAGGAAATTAAATTCTGCCCCTGAGCTGGTGTGTGAGAATGTGCTTGAGGGGAAAATGAGGGACAGAAGCCTACAGGGGTTTGTGGGGCTCTTCTGCTGCTCCTGCTGTGTCTCGACCACTCTCCACTGTGCTGCCTGCTCACCCTGCTCTGTGCTTTCTCCCCACAGGCCCTGCACAAGGCAGTGCTCAACATCGACGAGAGGGGCACAGAGGCAGCCGGGGCCACGTTCATGGAAGCCATCCCCATGTCTTTACCCCCAGACCTATTTTTTGACCACCCCTTTGTTGTAATGATCTATGACACAAAAGCTAATGTACCCTTATTCATGGGGAGGGTGGTAGACCCCACGCAAATGTGAGCTCCTGGACCAGTTCCTTTCCACAAGACTTTGCAATATTAAAAAGCCATTTCTGGTCTGGCCCAGATGCGAGTAAAGGCAGCCTTGTGACTCCATCAACCTTCGCCATGTCCCAGAATCTGTGTGGGATGGAAGGGGTGGGGACGACAAGCACACTCATGGCTGCTCCAGGCCATACTCATGACTGCTCCATGCAACACTCATGACTGACTGCTCCAGGCCACACTTTTGGTTGCTTCAGGCTATGCTCATGGCTACTCCAGGGCATATTTATGGCTACTACAGGCCACACTCATGGCTGCTACATGGCACATTTATGGCTTTTCCAGGCCACACTCATGGCTCTTCCAGGCCATGCTCATGGATACTTCGGGCCACACTCATGGCTCTAGGCTATATTTATGGCTACTTCAGGCCAGCTGCAGTCGAAACACTCAGGGATTGGGGGTTCTCTAGGAATTCGGATGAACCCTCATCCCATAGCACATTGTATCCTAAAGCCGAAGTTGTCAAAGAGGCAAAGTGGGGCCGTCCTCTCTTTTATCCCACCTGGAAGCTGAGTCAGTTCTGATCCCCTCACAACCCTGCCAAGATCCCCATCATTTCTGGAGCCATGTCCAAGCTTTTGGCCTCTCATTTATCCTCTGTCCACAATCCTCCAATGTGCTCTACTGGCAATCAGGATCTTCTCCCGACTGCTCAGGGGACCCCTTTCTTCCCTAGACACATGACCAGATTACCCCCATGGCCCTGGGGAGTCACCCCAATAGTCTTGCCGTTTGAAGACTCCCAGACCCCTCCTGACAGGGCTTTGACAGGCTCTTGTCCCAGATGCCCCTCCTTGCACTACACATCAGAAGCCCCAGGGCAGCATCCTTCCAACCAGGACTGCATGGGTTCTTAGAAAAACCAGTCTGGTTCCCTAGTCTTGATAATAATAATCATAATAACTCATAATCCCATCTCATGTGTCAAGGCCCTGTACCTTGCCTCTCCTAACAGTTACTGGGTAGTTACCAGAGAAGGGGCCATGAAACTCAGACCTGGGGTCCTCCCAGACCTGTGGGAATCTTCAAGTGCTGATGCTGCTGCCCCCAAACCCTCACAACCTTTTGCATTTCCTTCAAGTACAGAGCAGGCCCTTTGGTGGTTGGTTTCTTGGCAAGGCTCAGATCAGAGAGGCCTGGTGGAAGCAGTGGTTTTCCAGTCACCAGCAAAGTCATCTCTTTAATTGCTATAAATCAGTGACAAAAGCAAAGATACACATCATAAATTTCCATCCTAACAATATTGGGGACACGTGAGGGCAGCCCAGCATGTCTCCCTGAACCTGCTCCAATGGGGTGACAAGTGCCTCTGCATTTGACCTCATTCTACAGATGAGTACAGGGGAGCATAAGAAGCTTCCTGGTCTAGCTCCAGGCCTAGAGGCAGGCAAGTGGGGTGCTTTGTTTGTTCTCCAGGTGCCTCTTCTTCCCTTCTCCCACCACAAGGCCACCCAGGCCTCATGCAACATAAATTCCTCCCAGAAGGCTAAGAAAGGCTGGGCCCCTCTGCTGTCCCCCACATAGGTGTATTTATCGAGGCCAGCTGGGTTAACACAGGTGCACAGACCAGCTGGGGGAAGACACAGATGCCCAGAACAGTTGGGAGGAATATAGATGCCTATGCCAGCTGGGGGCTATATATGCCCAAGCCAGATGCAAGGTAATGGTCCTCAAACTACGGCCCGCAGGCCACATATTGTATTTATTCCCATGTTGTTTCTTCACTTCTAAATAAGATATATGCAATGTGCATAAAAATTTGTTCATAAGTTTTGTTTTTACTATAATCTGGCCCTCCAGCAGTCTGAAGGACAGTGAACTGGCCCCCTGTTTAAAAAGTTTGAGGACCCCTTTTAGAGCTAAGCATTCATACATAAGGAAGGCTCAAACCCGCCAGGGACAAAAAGCCATGACTGAACCCAAACAATGTCAGAGTTGTCTTCCTGAGGAACAGTGAGTGACACTCCAACAGTGACTGCACCGTCTGTCCGTTCAGGGCAATGCAGAGTCTGGCCAGCAGAGGGCAGCGTTCACCCAGAGGCAGCCCAGCTAGAAAATGGTCCTGCTTTGCTTCATTCAGTCGCTGTGGAAGGGCCTGGAGCAGGGGTCTCAAACTCGCGGCTTATGGGCCGCAAACAGCCCTCCGTACAACATTTTGTGGCCCGGCCCTAGAGTAATCTTATTTGTTTTGTTTTGTTTTGTTTTAGTTGTTTGGGTCACAACCCCCAATGTTCAAGTCTTACTACTGACTTTGCACTCAAGGATCACCTGCCTCCTGCGGGCCCCCAGGTAAATTGAGTTTGAGACCCCCTGCCCTGGAGGGATTGGAGGTCACAGTGGGACAGGCACTTACCCTGTGCTTCCTGCATGGGCCTTCTCCCTCTGGCCTGAGCTGCCCATGGCAGATTTGCCCCAGTGGGCCACGTGGAGCCACCCTGTGTGCAGTTGCGGCCTATCTCTTCTGTAGGCAGGAACTGGCTACATTCCCACAGGGACATGCACACACAGGTCTGGTCTCCCCAGGGTGCCCACAAGCACAAAACCTCACTGTCCTTTGAGAAGTAAGTCAGAGCACACACTCTGGGCACTTATAAAAGAATCGTTCTTGGACATGAGCCGTGGCACCTGTAGGCAGGGCCAGGAGTGGAAGAAAGGGCCAGAAACTGGATTAGGTCTTGAGTCTTCCTTCTCCTCCGGGGGACATTGGACAGGCTATTAGCTTGCTGGACATTGGGCCTCCATGAACAGACAATGAGCCAGTGGCCCCTTGAAGAAGGCTGGTGGTGGGCCTGAGCAGGGACTGGAAAGGACTGTGCTGGGGAGGCCTTCATTGTCGCCCTGAGGCCTCAGAAAGGTCACCCATGTGTCCTGGGCTCTTCCAGAGGCCCTTAGAGATAGAGCCTCCAGAACGCCTGTGCACAACTTAGGAGAGGTCAGGAGCAGGGTGGGATCCTTGTAAGGACATGTGGGGATCAACGTGGAGAAAGGCCATTTCCAAGGTAACAGCCAGCCCAGGCCTGGAACTTTGGAGGGTTCCTTTGCCTCTCTGTTTCTCAGTTTCAAATCTCTAAGTTAGACAAAGAAATTTCCACATGGACCCCATGGGATGGCTTGCTTAGTGACTGTCCCTCATCTTATTCATGAGAGCTTCCTTTAGTCTTTCTAAGGCCAGGCCACAAGACACCTACCTCAGAGTTCACTCTCCAATCCAAAAGCCTCAAGACTGTAACCAACATACTCAAATAAACCCTTAGGGATGTGTTATTCTGTGAAGAAGGAACTGCAGGGCAGGACTTCAACCCAGGGCCTCATGTGCTAGGCATGTACAGTACTGCTTGCTTGAGCAATCTCACAGGGCCCCTGGGTGGTGTCTTCAATGAATTGGCAGCAGGAATAGAAAGTCAGGCCTCTATATTGAAACTCAAAATGCTGCTACTGAGAAATTCCCCATGCCAGGCTGGCCTCCACAATGGGGGCCACATTTTCGACATTTAGCCACAGTAGTAGGTATGGAAAGTCCAAATAAGAAGCATGTTGCTTCATCAGAAACTCCCATTATACTGTGCTGATATAGCATGAACTCCTGAAAACACACTCTGAGAATGCTTAAATTAGAAGTAAGCCCTGAGGGATCTCTAAGAGCAGTAGAAAAGTGGACAAACCACATTAGAAAATGACCATAAAAAACCTCAAAACAAAATACCTCCTATGCCTTCAGGGTCGGGACTAGGTTGGGCATGGAAATTCTTGGCTTGGGGGTTGAGTCCTGGAGTCTAGAACAACTGAGTTCCACAGAATAGACAGTCCCCCCCCCCCCCAAGTGGAGAGGGTGAAAAGTGCATGTTTGCTTCCTGGATATCTTAGAGGGTCCTTTTCGCTCAATAAACGGCTTTTGGTGAGGGAGGGTCTCAGGTACAGATGCTGGACCAAGGTTGAAGTGAATATTCAGAACTGGGTTGTGGGGGGGATTGTTTATACTTTTTTTGGTTATTCCTTTGTTTTTTGTTTGAGGGTCATATCTGCACAGCTCAGGGATTTCTCCTGGGTCTGCTCTCAAGAATCACTCCTAACAGTACTCAGGAGGACTATATGGGATGATAGAGATCAAACCTGGGTTGGCCATAAGCAAGGCAAGTGCCCAGCCTGCCATACAATTGCTCTGGCCTTTTAATACAAAACCTAGGAAACATTTTCAATATTAACTTGAAATTTAGTTCTGCAGTAAGCTGAAATGGGAGAATGAGATGGTGGGCAGTACCCCAAGAAAGAAATCAAGATTCGGTGATAGAACTCTGGCATTGCATGTGTAAGGCCCTGGGGTGGATACCAGCACAAAAAGAAAATGAACAAACAAGAACCACCCTCAAACAGAATGACTTCAGGAGCCAATTGTGAGCGACCGAGCACCCACATGTTTAATGGAACTCTGAATAAAATTTTCCACCGCCTGATTCAGCCATAAAAGTTTGCTTAGCCCCGAGCCAAAAAGAAACTCTGCAAATAAATTTAGCCCGGCACACAGAATCTGGCTTAAACCAGATTCCTTAACCTTTTCATGGAACCTGTTTTTGTAACTGCTCTCAAAAACGTAATTATAGATAGGTTTTTGTAAGGTTTAAACTGTAATCCTTATTGCTTGCACAAAAGAAAAATCTATTAACTATTTGTCTAAGGATTTGCTTCCCCTCCCCCCATCCTGCCAGGTTCCTCTTTATCCTTCCCGCCATCAAAATGTGTTTATGCTCCCATTGGTTAAAATCATTGTACCTGTACAAATCTGATTGGTTTAAGTTTCAATCCTATGTTGCTGCTCCTCCCACTAAAGCAGGGCATAAAAGCCCTGCTCTCTCCCTCAATAAACCTCTTGACTGGCTTACGTCACCAGGAGCCATTCTACTAATTTCTACAGCTTAATTTTTTAGGTGTTCACAAAAGAGCTTAACACTCGCGAATTATTTGTAGCTGCTTTTTGCCTTCTGTCCCGGTTGAGAGAAAGCTGCCGGCCGGAATTCTCTCCCAGCAAAGGGCAGGAGCAGAGGAAGTTACAGCCAATTATTCTGTTTTGCATGTGAAGCAGAGTAGGCCATTCTCCCTCTCTGTGTCTCAGATTCCACTCTTCCTGCCTCATCGAATGGGGGCCCAATCCCATGTGGTCCTAATAACCTGCAGTCCCATTGAACCACGGGGTCTTTGTCTACCTTCCAATAGCTTCCACTCTTACCTCCTTCTCTGTAGGAGGAGTTATTAGTGGGGCACACTGGGCTGCAAACCCCATGTGGTCTTCCTCAGACTGTCTCCATCCACAGTTTAACCCATAGTCCAGATATTAAGGCAAACAAAGTCAAACCTGCTTTGGGCACTCCTAATGCAGCTGGGGCTCTGGGTCTGCCAATCAAAACTGAGACAATAAGTGACTCTGTACCCCATGCCAGGCTGCTACCAGTAGAAGGAAATTAAGGGGCGACTTGAGGCAGCACTGGCCCAGGAAGGCCACAGAAACACATATATAATCAGCCTAGGATTAGGAGAGGCTAAGAAAAACTTAGATTTGGTTTGCCATGCCCTAAGAAGAAGGTAAGATCACCTTTGGCCCAAGAGATAGCATAGTAGATAATGTGCTTGCATTGCATATAGTCAAACCAAATTCAACTATTGGCATCTTATACATTCCCCAAGCTCACCAGGAGTGATAATTGAATGCAGAACAAGAAGCAACCCATGTATTGCCAAGCGTGGCCCCAAAACTAAAAAAATATATAGTCATATGAAAACTTTTTCTCTTTTTTTTTTGTGGTTTTTGGGTCACACCTGGCAGTGCTCAGGGGTTATTCCTGGCTCCAGGCTCAGAAATTACTCCTGGCAGGAACGGGGGACCATATGGAATGCCAAGATTTGAACCGATGACCTTCTGCGTGAAAGGCAAACGCCTTTCTTCCATGCTATCTCTCCAGTCCCATGAAAACTTTTTCTAACTTCAGAGTTTCTGTTTTGCTCAAGAAATGGTGTAACCCAATGAATTTGAGAAGGATCTCCCAGCTTCCCGATTTCTATTTAATTTGTGGCTAATCAAAATGGAAAATTCTCTTTTGAAGATTTAGATATTTTTATCACTATGCACCTAAAAAATTACTGTGAAGAATTTGTAATCCACTGTGGTCAAAATAAAAATTAAAAATAAAAGATTTAGATATTTTTATAGCAAATTCTTAACTAAGGCAGTTTTCCAAGTCCCTGGTTCCAGGTGTGCATGTCCTATAACAGGAAAAGCTTGAACTGAACTCTGAATAGCTGTGAATTGTGGTGCTTTAAATATTTTTAAAATGTGTTAACAGCTTCTTCTTAAAGTGGGGGCAAAATAAAAATTGGAGTGATCCTCAATAAGCAAAATTTTCTCCAGCATTTCAAATCAGAAAAGTTTTAGATGACTCTGCATTTTTTTCGATAAATGGAATTTTATTTCTCTTATTAGGAAACAAGCCAGAGCTAGCTAATGTATTCGGGAAAATTTCTCCTATGAGACCAGAGTACAACAGATAGAGCACTTGCAGGAAGGAACAGAGATGCCAACTGGCATCAAAATCTGGGAATGTCTTTGCCCAGCTGGGGTCAGAGCTATAGCATAGTGGGGAGAACATTTGCCTTGCACACAGCTGATCCAGGTTCAACCCCCAGCATTTCATATAGTCTTCTGGACAGCACTAGGAATGAACCCTTGGTGTAGAGCAAGGAATAACTCCTGAACACAGCTGGTTGTGGCCAAAAAATGAACAAATCAACAAAAACAGAAAGAGACATGCTGCTTAAGGTGTAGACAAGGTGTAGACATCCGTGGGTTGAGGTCAGGTGGTGCAACATTTACGAGAATGTTCTGGTATTTGTCTAGTTGGTTGGATCCTGACTAAGATCCCTAGACAGACCCATCTCTGACCTCTACATTGCCCACACTTCAGCCTGCAGGTGCCAGGTCAGACCCTGTAAGGACAACAGGCCCTACCTGGCCAGCTCTGGGGGTCCTAAGGCACATGATGCCCTGGGGGAGGGAGTGATGAGTGTCCCTAAGGGTAAGTGAGTCAGTTCTGAAGGAGCCCTGGAAAGATACTGTGAAAAATCCTCCGGGGTGACCAATAGAACAGGTTGAGCCTCCTGGTGGCTATTAACCCAATCCACTGAGGTGGGACCTGAGGCACAAGGAGGTTTGGCTGGGTCATGCATGCACATGATGGGATGGAGGCAGCTGCTTCCTCCAGGTAAGGTTTCTGGCCTGTGGGAACTATTTTGGTGGACTTAGGCTATCAGGATTCCCTTCTCACACCCACTCTGTGCATGAATTGGACCACAGGACTCCTGCATCCCCATTCACTTCCTGCAGGGAAAGACACCACCCCTGTTCTGAGACTTCTTTTCTCTACCTCTTTCTTATCACCATCTCATCACCTTCTCAACTACAGCTGGGCCAGAACATTCAGCCCTAGCTTTCACCACAGCTGGTAGTGACCTTTATGGTCATGGTGCTTGACTCCAAAGGAAATGCTACGTTGTCCCTCTGCCCAGCCCCCTAGTCTTGACTTTAGTGCTGGTGCCCAGGGTGGCAGGTCAAAGTATCTTCATCACTGACTCAGACATCCTATCAGCTCTCTCTCACCCCACCCTGGACTCACAGAAAAAAGGCTCCAACTATTGACCCCTTACTCATTCTGATGGGGGTTCACAAGCCCCCACTTTCTTTGGGCCTGTCCCCCATCAGTACTATCAGCTTCAAGATCTATCACACCAGCTTCGTGACTTTTTCCCAAAAAAAGTTGCTGAAAAGGAGTTTTGGGAACAAGACCTGCTTCCAGCCTAGGGATCATCTAAGGCCATTATGAGTCCCTCCATCTCATCTTGGGGGAGGTCCCCTCTTCCTGGAGGCCTCAGGGTACCGCTATGCAGAAAGGTCAGGGTTCAGAGATTTTCAGGGCCCTGGTTCACTTGCTGCTTCTCTAGGAAGTCTAAGATGATTGAAGAACCAATTCAGTCCAGCTTTTGGCTCTTGGTTTTGGTTGTTTGTTTGCCACATTCAGTGTATTCAGGGTTTAATCCTGGCACCCTGTTATCAATTATAGCAGGTCTCAGGGGATCTAACCTGGGTTGGCCTTGTGTAAGACAAAGACTCTACCTGCTGTACTATAGGTGACTTTGACCTTCTTTCTGGATGCTGAAGATCTAGTTTCAGGAATTGTTCCAGGAGGAGAGAAAGTGCAAGGCTTTCTTCTCCCTCTCAACCAGTGGGTTCTTGGCCAAGAGTGTGTGAGAATATGATCAAGAGTGTGATAATTTGGTCAAGAACATAAAAATGCAGCCAGTGGAAGGAAGAAAGGTCTGAGGAGAGTGGGTACATGAATAGGTAAGAAGAGAGGTCTTGGTAGGGTATTGAGGCACAGGGAAGAGACCTCTATGTAAACTGCAGAAGAAAGCCAATATACTCCAAGGGCAGAGAAACCCCATATCTCTTAGGCCAAGTGAATTCCTTTTTGAATGACTCCAATATTTACTGTGCCAGGGAAGGAGGGAAAAAAAGGCAAAAAAAAAAAAAAACCCACACAGAACATTGTCTATTTTTATCTTCATTTATTATTATTATTTTTTTTATTTACCTATCTATTTTTGGTCGATTTCTTTGTTTTGGTGTGGTTATTTAAGCTGTTGTCCCCATTTACACTTATTTTTTTTCTTTTCTTTTCTTTTTTTTCTCTATGTGCTCTGCCATGCTTCTTATCTCAAGACCATGGCGGGTTTTATTTTGTTTGTTTGTTTTTGTTGTTGTTGTGGTGGTGGTGGTGTTGGTAGTGCTTATTGTTATTGTTGGAGTCCTCACTGGACATTTGACACTTCTTTTTGTACTGGTGGAGTGTATCACCTTTTTCTCCCTCTTCTCTCAAACCGATGATGAGAGCCTCTAAAAAAATTCCGCTTATTTTCTGCGTATTAGACTTTTACCCCAGTTTATTACTTTTCTCTTCTTCAAACAAAACCACGTAACTTAAACTAGCTAGTCCTGCCCCCCAGTTAGAGGGGGAAATAAGGGAGGCACCAAGACCAAACAGGTGCAAGACTACTAAATAGTAGGCTAGATACAGAGGGGACCACATATTCTGGCAGCCCTGGGGGTGAGGGAAGAGGATATGGGAGGTAAGACAAAAACGGAGGTGTAGGGAGGACAAATTGGTGATGGAAATTCCCCTGAGTTTATGTAAATATGTACCTAAAATATTATTGTCAACAATATGTAAGCCACCATGATCAAAATAAAAATTATATTTAAAAAAAGACGTATGCACTTTTATTGTTAGAATGTATTCATATGTTAAAAGAGAGCATGTGCAGGGGACTTTTTAAAGAAAGGAATTAAGTTAGTCATTCAACTGTATCAGGTAGTTGTAATGTATGCTTTGTTGTTGAAGTCAAATATTAACTAATATTTGATTAAGAAAATATCAGATATTTCTTAATAAATTTTGTGAGGAGGGGTATAATAAAGAACTAATATTTTCAGACATTTCTGTCAATTTGTGTAAACATTAAAGATTTTGAGCCAAAGAAGCAACTTCTTTCACTTTTTTATTTCCTTTCTGAAACTATAAGATTCAAAGTAAAATCCTTTATTATAAAAGAGAAATTGAATAATAAAATATTTTCTTATGTTAAAAAAAAAAAAGAAAGCATTAAGAAGAGCTTGGAGTGGGGCTGGGGACACTGGATTGGAGTTGAGGCTGGGACTCCAGTGAATAAAGTAGAGATGAATATGCTCTGTGTTATGATCCTCATTCTCACATAAACACACATACACATGGTCCTCTTTAGCACAGACACATGTACAAATGTAAGTTCCAGAGCAGTCCTAGGCTACCAGCTCTGGGTTTCTTATTCAGGTTCTCAGATTTCATGAAGAGTCACCATGTTCCAAGGGACTTGGAGATCCGAAAATAGTTCTGCATGCTGAAAAGACCCATTCTCTGCATGCCAGACTCCAAGGCTCTGTGAACCCTATGGGTGTTTGAATTGATGTTGCGTTTGAAATTGAGAACATGCTGTAGAGAGATCCAGTGCCTATTGGTACCCCTCCGCCCCCAGGGCTGGTCCTGCAGATGCAGCTCTTGTGACTGAAGACAACTCTCAATGAACTGCTGCAACCCCAGAAGTACATGAGTTTCCTTGGGGCCTCTAGAGGTACCTGAAGCAGAAACATAGCATAGATTATGTGTGATGTTTAGGTGCATCTGTGCATGCCTAAAATGCTCAAGTTGGGGGCTGGAATGATAGCATAGCTAGTAGGGCATTTGCCTTGGAGGTAGCCAACCCAGGTTCAATTCCTGGCATCTCATATGGTTCCCCAAGCATGCCAGGAGTTATTTCTAAGTTCAGAGCCAGGAACAACTCCTGAGTGCCACTGGATGTGGCTTAAAAAAAAGTAAAATGTTCATATAGTACAGGGGTCCTCAAACTTTTTAAACAGGGGGCCAGTTCACTGTCCCTCAGACCATTGGAGGGTCTGACTATAGTAAAAACAAAAGTTATGAACGAATTCTTATGCACACTGCATATATCTTATTTTGCAATGAAGAAACAAAACAGATACAATTACAATATGTGGCCCACGGGCCATAGTTTGAGGACCACTGATATAGTAGGATTGATGTTCTGTGTATTTTCCCATTAAAACACCAAAGATCTTGAAATAAAAATGCAAGTCATTGTAAGACCAACTTTACACTTAAGCCAGGGCCATTTCTGACATATCAAGCTGTTGTCTTTCAAGGTAGTTTTTATGCTGATTGTGTTGCTAGTGACTTGGTAATGTGGAAGTCAGGAGAGGTATTCTCAGGAAAAGAGTGCTTTCACCTCTTAGATTGACCCACCCCTGCCATCTGAACTCTGGGAAATGCAAGGTGTGGGCCAGGAGTAGTAAAGTCAGCTATGCGCACCAACATTTCATGAATTCACACATGTCCCCAGCCCCATGAAGGAGCTGTCAAACTTGATCTGCACAGTGTGGGAAATGGTCCCCACCACTGTATCACTAAAGGAGCTGTGAATTCAGGAAGGAGTGAGGAGTTGCTGTGCAGATAAGGAAAGTCGTTCCCAACATCAGCTAAGCATTTTGGGTTCACTGTTTTCCTTCACAGCAAAGAATTTCAGGAGGAGGAAAAATGATGAAGTAAGATATATTTTATAGACACTTAATTAAAAAGTTGTGAGGGTAGATAAAGGGAGAAGTACATGGCCAGGAGAGAACATGGACTTCTCCAATTGAAGTTAAGCAAGCAATGAAACAAGCAGGCATGGCACATGTTCAAAGGAGAACGAGGGCTTAAAGAGCAAGACCTGAATGCCCTTTGGAAGGAGCTTCTTTATAATTCTTTCTAATGGGCTTTTGAGAGATTTCCATACATGAGAGCTCACACATCTATAGTATGGAAACAAACAAACACAAGAAAATAAGTCAGTATTGAATTATGTCAAGCCCTTGGTCTCTGATTGAAGAACTAAGGTTACCAAGCAGTGAGGGGAGAGTGAGGGAAGGAAGAGGTGAATTAGAAGTAACATAAGGGCAGTGGTGGAAAATCTCAAGCCCTTTGGTGGTGGTGGAGTTATAATTAATTTGTACATCAAGATCATAAATGATAACACAATTATAACCATATGGCATAAATTATAATAAGAAATAGAGGAAGGCAGAATGGAAAGAAAAAGGAAGAAGGGAGGGTGGGGGAAGAAGAGAGAGGGAGAGGGAGAGAAGGAAAGGAGAGAGGAAGGAAGGAGAGAGGGAATAAGGGAGGAAGGAACAAGGAGGGAGAAGGGAAGGAAGGGGATAAGAGGAGTGAAATGAAAGAAAAAGTGGGGAGAAAGAAATCAAAGGAAAGGAACAGGAAGCAAGGGATGGGAAGGAAAGGGAAAAAGGAAGAGGAGGTAAGGGAAGGAGAGGCAAGAGGGAAGAGAGAGAAGGGAAGAAAAAGCAAGGGAAAAGAGAAAAGGGGAGTGGAGGGGAGGGAAGGGAGGGAGGATAGAGAAATGGAGGGAAGGAAAAGAAATGAGAAAAAAGAAAAAGAAGGAAAAGAAAGGGAAGGGAAGGAGAGGGGAGAGTAAAGAAGAGAAGGGATGGGAAAGAAGGAAGAAAGGGAGGAGAGATGTGGCCCCATCTTCCCATTCTTCCTGTGTAACTTGATCTTACCTGCAAGACCTAGGAGGGGTCTTGGGGAGAGGCCTGGGATAGCAGAGAAATGCACCTCCATGCTTCCCCTACATCCAATCCCATCCTAAGGCCTGCAACACTACATCTGGCGCCATGAACTTGGATGTAAACCCTGGACCCAAGACAACAGCAATCATGGTAAGATTCCTGCTTTTCAGTTTGATTTTGGCTCATTTCAGTTGCAGTCAGCCCAAAACCTTAGGCTACCACGTGTAGCCTTTTTCAAATATGGCCACGACCCCTTCTGGGGACACAAAGGCCAATGAAACATGGGAGGTGTAAGCTTGTATCACCCCCATCCCAGGCCCAGGCCCAGGTCTGGGGCTTTGTTACAAGAAACAAAAACCTTGACCTCCTCAAAGAATGATGAAAAACCTAGATTGGAAATGGAGGAGAAAGAAGTCTGTATTAAAAGAGGACTGATTTTCTGTATCATGACCTTTAGCCTGAAAATGGATTTCGACTTTGATCATTTCAGACTGGACTTTTAGTTTAAATCACTTTGAACTCTACACCCAGACGAGCCCAGCGGAAAAACTGCAGCAAAGAAGCTTGCGGCTGCAAACTGCAGCAAAGAAGCTTGCGGCTGCCGCAGCAACAGCGAAAAGCAGCACAAACACAGACCCACCCCTGATTAAGGTCACTGTTGCTGTTGCCAGCAGCTGGGCAGGGCAGAAAAGAGGATCCTAGCTGTGGCGCAGAAGTTCACAAGCGGCGAACAGTTCCAGATCAGGCCAGAAGCAGCTACGCGGGCAGATCGGCTTGGCTCAGCTATGGTAAAGCCATGTGAAAAAAGCGGCATGGAAACGGCAAAATAAGCAAGCCGGGGACGCCCTCCAGATCAGGAGAATGAAACAGAGCAAGTTAACCCAGTTGAAATCCATGTAAGTAAGCCACGTGGAAATAGCAGAGTGGAAGAACACCAGTGTCTGGACTTATGGGTTTAGGTGTAGGGTAGCCACGTATTTTACACATAGTTGGTGATGGGATAAGTATTAGTTAATGAGTGGGAGAAGACCAGTGTCTGGACTTATGGTTTTATGTGAAGGGTAGCTACGTATTTTACACATAGTTGGTGATGGGATAAGTTTTAGTTAGTTAGTGGTGTAAAAAATTAGTTAAAAAATGGGGAGAAATACAGTAAAGCCCAAATGAACAATCTAATTTATAATCGCCTGCATCTAACTTTGTTTCAGGTGTATCTATTAAATTAAGTCGTTTTCTTAATGACTAAAATGTGCTTTATTGTTTTCCATAGTTAATATTTTCTATTGCAAAGTGTTTTTACTGTATAATTATTAGTCTGTTTTCAAAATGTATGTTCTATATTTGTTTTTGTGCTTGTGTGTAGGGAAGGTTAACAGGAACAAAAAGTTCCCAAAAATAGTTTAAAGGTATAGGAACAAAAAGAAGTTCCAGGATAGTGCTTGGTAAAAAGCATTGAACATTTAAGTTACAGGTGTATGGTATATTTTGCAGAAATGTTATGTTTTTGAAAAGGGCTGGTATGTTAATTTTCACTTTATTACGTTGTTGCTATGGAAATATTACCCGCCTTTGGCTAAGGGCGGAGCCAGGATTGCAAAAGCTTGTTATCATTCATTTATATTAAGGGAGGGGCAGATGTGTTCCCATCCCCCCATTCTTCCTGCATAACTTGATCTTACCAGCAAGACCCCTGGGAGGGGTCTCGGGGAGATTATAAAAGGTTTTGCCTAAGGGGCAAAAGGGAATTAAGAATTTTGCCAGCATGGGGAGGTAGCAGGAACAGAGATGGCTAAGAGACAACTACAATGCAGGGCAGAATAGATATACAGCATAAATGGTTATGTTAGGCCACACACATGTGGTGGCTAGGGCATGAATAAAGTTGCTATTTCCTGAAGCCTACTTGTGAGTGAGATTTCTGCCCACCATGCTCCTGGACCCAGATACCCACCTGCTGAAGGGGGTTGCAGAGCCGCGTGGTCCTGAACTGGAGGTGAAAGGCCCCCATTCCATCCATCACCATTTTTAACTATTTAATTCTACAGAGAGATAAACACAAGGACTGTACAAGATTTAGGGTCTTCGGGTCATCTGAGCAGCCATATGTGGCTCATGGGCTAGTCATACACATCACTCTTCCACCTGGACTGACACTATTTGAGGTTACAGAGACATTACAATGCAAATAGGAACATGAATGCCAGAGACTTTAGTATTTCACACAGATACTTAAAAAAAAGTCCTGACAATTTCCTTTTCTACTTTTGCCTAGATTGTCCCTACATCTGAAAGATGCTAAACAGTCTTATTCTTTACTTGACTCACGCATGCTTATAGCTACATATACATACATATACTATTCTTTCCTGCTATTTTTGTCTTTCCTGGGTGCGTTCTTCCCAAATCCCTTGATCCTTTGCTTTCTGGTACATAAATTATCTGAGTTAGGAACATTTACCATCCTTGAAGTTTTTAGTTGGGGCTGAATTCCTACAGGAGGCACTCTGGGTACATATTCATGCATACAGATTATGACTAGACCAGACAACATATGACAAAACCAGTAGAGTAGAATCCCAGTGCAGCAGACTAGGTGTCAGAGTTAAGGTGTCTGTTTTCTTTTGTATGATTCTATTTGTAGGCCACACCAGCATTTCTTTGTGTTTATTCCTGGCTGTGTGCTCAGGGATCACTCCTAGAAGGCTAAGGGGACTATATGGAATGCTGGACATCAAAACAGAAATCCTACCTACTGTCCTATTGCCTCAGCCTCCTGTGTCCTCTTTTTATCCAGAATTGTTTGGCTTACTGCTCAAGGATCACTCATTGATCACTCCTTGCTGCTTGAGAGACCACATATCATGCTGGGGATTCAATCTGGGGTGAATAACAAGATCCTGTTTCTTTAAACATGTCAAGTGAACCTGGCTTCTACAATAATTTTAAAAAATATATAAGTAAAAAAAGATGAAATATTAAAAAGAGAAATTGAACGAAGAAGAGAAAAATTAATGTAAGAGAAAAAAATATTTAAAAAGGGAAAATTGAGAGAAAGAAAAATGGATTTATAATATAGAGAAAAAAGAGATTTAGACACACAGACAGGGAGAAAAATTAGCTAAGGAGACTATTGTATAAAGAAAAAAGATTTTGACAGAGAGAAACAGACAAAGAAATTTTAAATAGAGAATATTTACCCCTTAGATACATAAAAAGAGAAAGTGAAAAACTCTGATGACCACACAGCTGTCCCCTATCATCAGAAAGCAGCTAGAAATAATTCCTTGCTCCTCTACCATATGGGATCAGACAGAGGTTTTTCACTTCTTAGGCTAGGCCTAGGCTTGATAAAAAGTTAAAAGTTAATGTTTGTTCTTTAAACACTGTTTCATTTCTTCATTTCTTCTGGACCCATGTCTCTCTGCTTTGGAGCATCTAAATGATGTCAAGAAGAGAAATGCAGCTGACAACCACCATGGATTTTGCAGTCCGTCACCTGAATGAACTACACCAACTGCTGAGAATAAATCTACCTATAATTTTAAATGTTATAGAATATAAAAATGGGGAATATGTTGATGTATGGCAGCTGGACTTGGACATGCCCCTTGGACATTACCCCCACTGTAATGACAGTTAAACTTGAAACGCCCCTTTTCATGCTGGGTATAAAAGGAAAAACTTGAGGTGTAAGTTGATAGCTAGATATCATCTTACACCTCAAGTTTTTCCTTTTATACCCTATATATACGCTATCTTCTTATTTTCCATAAATCTCCCCTTTAATATGTAAAAGCCCACCTAGATCATCCTTCACTGGCCTGCTCTGGTAGGTTTTGTTCTAAGATAATAAGCAAGTCAGTTCTTGTTTTTGGCTGAGACAGAGAAACTTTGAGGAGAAAAGCAGACTGGCTGGCTTCTTGACTCTTTCCTGACTGACTTGCCTTATTATTTCTTTGCTGCTACTCTGCTTTATCCTACTGGTCCACATAAGGGATTAATAATACGGCATGTGGAATGATCTCACTACTCGTGAATTTTTATTTTACAGTCGGGTGGAGGGCCCAGATTATTGACCAGAACAGAGCCTGCTGGATTGCGAGAGGCCACAGAGAAAGCGTCAACAAGATGCTGCCTGCTTTGTATCTATCCCCTTTTCTCTGTTGAACCTGGGCCTCTCCTGGACACTTCTGGACACTCTCTCTCTCTCTCTCTCTCTCTCTCTCTCTCTCTCTCTCTCTCTCTCTCTCTCTCTCTCTCTCTCTCTCTCTCTCTCTCCCTCTCCCTCTCTCTCCCTCCCTTCTTCCCTCCCATCTACCTTCTCTTACTCCTTCCCTCCATTCCTTACTAACTTCTCCCTTCCTCTCTTGCCCATCCTTCCCTCCCTCTCAAAAACCCCCAGCTGGCAGCAGTAGGCCTTTGGGCAGTCACTAGATATTGGCATCCCTGAGTGGAAATGGGGCCCCACCCAACAGCCAGACCCCATAAGCCCCTGAGACCCTTGCAGCACCAGGACCCAGCAGCCTTGGGCCCCTGCACCCTTGCAAGCTTACTGTAGTAACTTCAGCAAATTTTTACATGCTTCAATGTTTTAAAACGGTCTACTCAGAACCCGGGGTTGGCCAGGCAGTGCCTGTTCTTATCCATTTCTGCAGCACCTAAGACATACTTTGGTGCTGAATTGTGTGTCTTCTTCCAAGTTACCATGTTCAAATATTGATCCCCTCAGAATGTGACTGTATTTGGAGACAAGACCTTAGATCAAGATGTTGTTGGCATATAGGTCAGGGAAACCTGACAATGTACATTTGGGAAATAATAAACTTCAGTGATTTCCTAGCTCTGAGATAGCCCAAAGGCATAGAAACCACAAACCTTTGAAATACACAAATTCTGAGCTTTTTTTGAAGAGAAATTGAGGCACCAAATACAGAAATCCAAGGATTCACTCAGGAAAGAATAGAACTTTCAGAAAAGGTGAAGCTATAAAGTAATACATGAGATTTTGAGAAGACCATCAACAGAGCAATATTTTCCTATGGTAATGTCTAAATGGACTTTCATGTATGCAAAACACCAAAATATATTTGGAAGAACTGTTCAAAAACTCCCTCCAAAACCTATTTGGGGCCCACTCTTCAAGAACAAATTTTTCCTCTAGCATGAATCTCACTTGTTTTCCTTTATGTTTTTTTTCTTACTTATTTCCTCTCAGGAAAAGCTTGTATTCTCTTTCAAATAGATATTTTTTTACTCTCTTTCTCTCCCCTCTAAATACACTTTCATAAAACTTTCTGGCTTTACCATTTAACATCCTCCTGAAATTTTCTGTGAGGGAAAGACCATAAACCCAAGACGCCTCCGCTGAAGATCTATACCTGGCAGTCCCTGAGCACTGTGGCTTGAGGATGATTGAGCTTTCTTTTCTTTCTTGCTTTTGTTTTTAGTAATATATTTATTTCAGCACCAGGATTACAAACGTGATTGTAGTTGGGTTTCAGTCATAAAAAAGGAACATACCCCCTTTACCAGTGCAACATTTCCATCACCAATGTCACCCATCTCTGTTCTTCCCTCCCTCACCTGTATTTGGGACAGGCATTCTACTTCCCTCATTCATTGACATTGTCATGATAGTTGTCAGTGTAGTTATTTCTCTATCTGCATTCACCACTTTTTGTGGTGAGCTTCATATACTTTTGCTGAATCCAACTCACTTAATGCCCACTTTTCTGAGCTTCTGACAACAAAGATAATCAAGTTAAACTTAGTTCCCTGTTGTCTGATGAGTATTGGGCGAATAGTTTCTCTCATTTTATGGGAGGGTTTTGTATTGTATCTCAGGCACTATTTTCTTTGAGGTGCAGAAGCTTCTTAATATAGTCCTATCTGTTTAAGAATAATCAGTGCTGGTGAAGATGTGGGGAGAAAGGAATTCTCATTCACTGCTGGTGGGAATGATGTCTAGTCCAGCCTTTATGAAAAACAATATGGAGATTCTTCAAAAAACTGGAAATTAAGCTCCCAAATGACCCAGCTATACCACTTCTAGGGCTATAACCTAGAAGCACAAAAATGCAATACAAGAATTCCTTCCTCATACCTATATTCATTGCAGTGCTATTTACAATAGTCAGACTCTGGAAACAATCAAGATGCCCTTCAACAGAGGAATGACTAAAAAACTGTGGTACATAAAAACAATGGAATAGTATGCAGCCATCAGAAGAGATAAAGTTATAAAATTTTTCTGTACATGGATGGACATGGAAACTTATGGTGAGTGAAATAAGCCAGAGGGAGAGAGAAACAGAGTAATATCACTAATATATGAGTTTGGTGGGGAGAAGGGATATTTGTGACATTGGTGATAGGAATGTTGCACTGGTCATGGGGGCTGTTCTTTGCATGACTAAAGTCCAACCACATCATGTTTGTAATCAAGGTGTATAAATAAAATATTAAAAAATAAAAGACATTATTGTTATAATGCCCAGAGATGAATGCCAGCGGACTGGCTCACAATATGAAGTTCACCACAAAGAGTGGTGAATGCAGTTAGGGGAATAACTACACTAAGTAACAATTACCATGACAATGATAATGAGAAAGTAGAATGCCTGTCTCAAATACAGGCAGGGGGTTGGGGCGCAGGGAGATTGGGGTCAATGGTGGTGGGAATGTTGCACTACTGAAGGGGGTGTTCTTTGTATGACTGAAACCCAACTACAATCATGTTTGGAATCAAGGTATTTAAATAAAGACAGTAAAAAGAGGCTGGCTTTTGGGTGAACATTTTTCAGTGTGGGATCCTGGACAACATGTTATTCTTTCCCATTTGTGTGTGGATTATTTCCTGCATAGGAAGACCTACCAGACTCGCCTCTCTTGTTCTACCCAGATTGGAGGCACGGGATTCTCTTTCACTGGGTTTTGTGGAACATTCATACTATTTCATACCAAACTTCTAAGTTCTCATATCAAACATATGTTGGAAGAGACTGAAAATGTTAAAACTATATACTAGTTGCAATAATACTCACCCTCACATCTCCCAGAAACACACGAATCATCCAGGGTCTCAAGCTCATATATATTTTTCAGACAACCAGAATCTGTCTCCATCTGATGCTCTAGGAACCACTCCAATGAATCCAAGATGGCATCTTAATGGAAACCATTGACCATCCTAATGACCTCTAAAGAGCTTCCCCATTTCCATGTTCTCTGAGTCTCATTTCTTTCTGGACATGACTTCCTTTAACATATTTCATATTTACCTTTATGTGTTCATTATTTGAATAATTTTTGAGATACATTACTGGCTTTATTTTATTTATATCTTGAGTTGTTCTATTGCCCACATTGTTTTCTTCCAGATCACACACCTAACATCCTTCCTTAGATTTTTGACATTAAAGATTAGAATGCTGTTCTTCCACATACTTCCTGTGGTCTCTGATTTTCTTCATATTTTTTCAAGGTTACATTTGTGTCACTCACTATCCTAGAGGAAATGCAAAGAAATTCTCTAATGTAACTGGACCAAAGCTAGCGGTGGCATATAGTGGAATAGTGGAATATTTTGGGGGTGCCATGCTATTTACCTACAAATAATGTTCATTTTCTACCATTGCATAATTGCATGCATATAATTGTATGCTTGTGAATAAGATACTTACTTTATTCTTGTCTTATCAGCATAATACCAATAAAATTCCCTCATGGGGTAGCACATACTGCTATGGTTGCATGCATTTCTGTCATTATTACTACCATTACTGTACTGATTATCTCTCTTTAGGCACTTATATATGGAAACAAGTATTGTTCGTGTATCAAAAAGGAGCAAAGAGAGATGAGCAAACTGTAGGATTGCAGTGTAGTAGCTACAGGACCTGAGTCCATGTGGCTACCAATTAGAAGTTGCTTAGTAGGGATATCCTTTACCCCTCTGCCCATCTATTAGAACCCAGACTAAATCTTCGTGGTTGGTCCTTACAGAACATTTGCTAGAGCATATCTGTGTAAGCACTATACTTTTACAAGGAACAGGCAAGAACCGACATGTCAAAACATTTCTTGGTATGCTTCAAGAGAGGTTTTGCTTTAACTTCCTGGAACATCAACCCAAAATGCTTTGTGTGGTCATTTTCTAAGACTCAGGGACTCAGAGAGCTACATACCTCAGTTCACATACTCACTGCCACAAGCCTGAAAAATGCTGGCATTCATTTTAGATCTGTCTCCTGACAGCTGAGGTTCATTCCCTGGAGCTTGCATTCTAGCAGTCTGAAGTTGCAATTTCTCTTTCTCTTGGCCTCAGGGTCCTAAGGTCCCCCTCTTTAATGCCCCCTCCCTCTGCTGACATTGGCAGATGATATTTTTTAATGAATTTTGATATTGTGTGATGAATTTTGACATTGTTATGGATTATAGTGTTTCCCCCTCTCTCCTTCGCCTTGAAAATTTCCTTTGGCCTTTTCTTTTCTTTATTCATCTCCTTGAACTTTTCTTCCTAACTGTGTCTCTAAAGCTGAAGCTCTTTCTATGTGCTCTTTCCTCTCTCCTGAAATTCCCACTACTCTCCTTGTCTTAGAACTTTTACTTTGTGTTGCAAGTCAGCCCCTGAAGAGGTTGACTGATGGAGGGATGGAGGATGAGGTCTTTCCCCTCCAGCTCGGAGCACGTGTCTGCCACCCTGTCTAGCCGACGGTTCTGAGGGTTCTGAGGTGAAACGGCGGGTAAACAGTTTGCAGACAGTCAGGATTGTGGAAATATTAGCTTTATTCAGTGGACAATACTGAAGTCCAAAGCCTCAGCATCAGTTCCTGCCAAAAAGCCCCTCGCCTTCCACAGACCCTTGTTTTTATCCCCCAGAATCAGGTACCACCCAATGGTGAAATCAGGTACCACCCAATGGTGGAAGCAGAATCAGGTACTACCCTAGGGTGGGGGCAAAATGCCAGGTCACACCCTAGGGTAGGGCACAATCACCATCAGGTTAGGGTCAGTAACATAATAATCCCCTAAAATATTTACATACACAACACTTTGCATTGCTATACTTATAATTCTTTTTGGTTGTTATATCATTCGTTGTGGAAGAAGGATTTGAAACCATTTTTGTTTAAGCATTATAATATTTGTTGTGATAGAAGTATTTTAACAATGGGACAGCAACTACGTATACCTGATATATTATTTTGTAACATGAACTGTTTTAGAGTATTCATTGTTTGGTTGTGTTTTGTCACTTGAGTGTATTGGTTTCTTTTTCTTGTAATATGGAACCATTATTTGTCTGTCTATCTGTGGTTTTGTGTTCTGTGTAGTTAAAACATAGAGAGATCTTTTGGAAAGAATGTCAATTCTCCCTTGAAGTTGATGAAATTTGGCTTGAATTCAGCAGAAATAGTGCTAGTCTGTGTGTGTCTTTGTAACTGCAAGTTTGATTTCTCTGCTACAGATGGCAGATAGTGGCAGAGGAAGAAATAAAAAGGATCAGCAACTTTGTGTGAAATTTATAATGAGAATTATTGTCAGATTTGTTTGTGAATTGAATTATGTGGCATAAGTGTGCCTTTTCTAAAAGTGTTTGTGTAATTAAGCTTAGTGCATTGGGTGGTGTAAAGTAATTATTAAATTGGGAATTAGGAAACTTTCTAAATTCAGATCTGTAACAGTTAAAAGATTATCCAGGGAGAAAGAGCAATAAGGAGATAAGGGCACTAAACTTCTTTTGTGTATGCCTCTCAGGGATTTTAAAGCAAGTTAATCACTCGTAATAACAGATTATTAATAAAAGAAAAACCTTTTGGTGTTCACAATTCAAACAGACACAAAGTGTTAACATTTGAGTCTTTTATATTCCTATTAGAAAATTTATTTTAATTTTTAAGACATTTAAAAAATATATTAGCTGATTTTGTTAAGCATCAACTTAATGATTTGCAGGCAAAACCTATTCAGGTACATTATCATTGCTTAGACTTACAGAACAGAGGCTTCCCAGTGGAAACCTGTGAGACTGTGAACACCACCGCATAAGTCATGATAAGGTCATACACAGGAACAACTGTGGAGACATCTCGGCATGGTACCTTACCCCAGCATGGGCCCTTAAAATGGCATGTCAAGGAATACTGCATGGCCTGCAGGCTAAATTTACAAGGTCAAGTCAATGAATAGGGCAGTATGGAAAACCCCCCAAAATAAGATTTCTCTTTTTCACATCTTGCTTAATAGAGTTGCCCATCTCCATCCTGAGATCTTCAAGTGGGGCCACACACTGGTTCCTTTGTAATTTCAGGACTGGAAAGCCTAACTAACTATGGAAAGGCACAATCAGGCCCAGAGTATTTGGGATTAGAGCACTAAAACATCATTCATGCGGGCTGAGCCTATAAAATGGCGTGAAGCACAGTGACATATAAGGAGACCCTGGAATACGACCCCTTTGGGCCCCTTACCGTCCATTGCCAGTGGGATTCCATGGGGCGATATACCTCGGTGAAACTCCTTATAACTACAAGCATTACCTGTGAACTGCTTGGCATTTGCATGACAAAAGTGCTAAAGCTAATCCAAACAGGTTAAATGGAATAATCCGGTGCTTGCCATGTAAAGTGGGCTAACCTTAAAAGGATGCCTGGACCTCTCTGTTAAGCAACAACCTATTGGCTATATTCCTATGTTTGGATAATTTTCTCTAGTATTGCCATGGGAACATTGACTTCCTTCTGCTTTTGTTACACAGCGACTCCTGATATGGGAGCTGAAGCTCCTTTAAGAACAGACAGAAAATGCAGGGTTGAAATGCAGGGCTTTATGACAAGCATAGAATTTTGCTAAAAGCAGACAGATTTGAGAATTGATTGTTAACCATTTAAGACTTAAGGGCACCTAACATAGAACCATAAATCAGGTAACATCGAGAATTAAATGTAAACATTTAAGATCCCCTTATCTGTATATTCCACCTCCCGGAGATAGGTCCCATTATCAGTACATCCCCGACGTGATGGAGACAGAGCTCATTATTTGCACATTCCATCTCATCTGCCAATGGATCCTGTTATTCATCCTATTCAATATATTTACCTCTTATTGACATATTTACGAGTGGAGCTGTGCCCACAAAAATGTATTATTATGTGGAAAATGTTGAGGTTAGCCTTTTTAAATGATATTGTAAATTTTAGGAGTAATTAATATTATGAAAGTAACTAAATTTTATAAGCAGGTTGTCAACAAGTATCAAATGTAATTTTGGTCTTAAGCTTCAAGTGCTAATGTATTCAACTGTCTTTTACTATATGTCATCAAATGTCTTTAACTATATTTTAATAATCTAACCATTTTGTTAATTTAGTATATGAAAATTTAACATGAATTTCCTGGTAATTTACAAATTATCAACTTGAGGTTTTCAAAGTAGGGACATTTATTTGCTTTTTAAAGTCAGTTTTTCATACATTTAATAGTCATAGTTTATGTTCTTGTATTTAATCATTGAAATTTTAACACTTTATTGCAGCTGTCTTACTGTTTTACTGTGAAACTATTTTAAAGGGAACCTGTTTATTTAAAGCTGATAATAGCATACTTCAGAGTGAAAACTCCTTCTACAGTGCTCATTAACTATTTTACTTAAAATTTTAAACTGCTTATTAACCATTTTACTTAATGTTTTAAACTTCGGATTAGGATTGTTTTGAAAATGTTTTGTGCCAAATCTAAACCTTAAAGCTTTTATTTTCAGCAAAGCTCTGCTCCATCTACACTGAGTGCTTCTAGAAGCTGAAAAAGTTTTCCTACAAAATTTTTTCTTACAAACATGCCAGCTAAAGATTTAAAAGTGCTTGTCCAATTTTATCCGGGTCAATTTTTCTAACGTAACTTTTGAATCAATCCTTTTGTCTGTTTATGTGTGTGTTGTGCTGAATGAGTGGCTACTAGTGTGAAAAGTTTTGTTTGGTGCTGTTTGGTTTTGTGTGAAATGTCTGTATCTCTACATTTCATGACAAAATACAATTTTCAAAGCCTTATTCATTTTTAAAATTTTAATTAATTTTTTTCACAACTTGGTCAGTCTGGTCACTTAGCAGCTGACAGACTGTGGCATCCTCAACCTCCCATTATGCCTCTGTAGCTATAGATCCCAATGTTATGCTACACTTCATGGCCCCACTCCCTCCCAAACCTATAACCATTTTGCCTCTTGCTAAGCCATTTCCTTATAGACCTCCTACAGTCGTGTTTTCACCCACCTCAAAAGAGCCTGCAACCCCTGCGTTATCCATTGTTCTATGCTTCCAGCCCACCATTCCTGTCCTGCTGAATTTATCTGCCCAACCCCCAACTTCCCTACCCCCTGCTGCAGATTGATGGAACAACTTAAGACTTCCTCTTTTTGACAATGGAGGGGGGAGGTCAGGGAAGGGGAAAAGCCATGAAGCTCTCTCTATCTCTCTCTGTCTTTCTCTTGCTAATTACCATCTGAGCTTACTTAAGGTTCTTCCACCATTTTTCAATTTGGCTACCAAAACTTCTTATTACTGCTTCTGAATCCTACGCTGTTGGGATCAGATCAATAATTTAATTTCTTTTGGTGCTGTTATTTTCACAGCAGAAAAATATTTTAACAATAACAACTAGAGAAGCCTGAGAGATAGCACAGCAGTAAGGCTTTTCCCTTTGCATGCGACCAATACAGATCAGAGCCCAGTTCAAACCCGGAATTCCATATTGGTCCCCTGAGCCTGCAAGGAAGGACTTCTGAGTGAAGAGCCAGGAGTAACACATGAGCACTGCCTGGTGTGACCCTTAAAAAAAAAGGATGTAATGCCAAGGCAAAGGGAGTTCAGCCCACCAGATGTATCCTAAAATTTTCCCGGTGGGGCGAACTGAAATAATCCCCACGGTGTCCTCAAATGGATTGCTGTGGACGCCTTTTTTCCCCTGCATGGATGGTTGAGTAATTCCCGAAGAGATGCTTGGCATTACATTTTCGGTCATTTGGCTATCTCTTCTTTGTAAATCTCAGGCAAAATTGTGGCCTCTATCAAATAATTTGGCTCAGAAATTTCAGCACCAAAGATTACAAGAGAATCCCTTATAATGGAGCCCAACTCAGTAAGAACAAGTTTCTAGGTATTTCCTATTTTTTCCTAACCTTTGTTTCGCATTTGAGGTTGATTGTTAAAAACGGCTTTAGCGTTACCCTTCCTTTTGCAATTAATTTTGCCTTGTTAAGTTAAACTTCCTTCTCTACACCTGTGACTGGCTTACCCCTATAAATACCCCTGTTTAAATAAACTGGAAATTCATTCTTGCTAGAAGATGAGTTGTCCCTACACACTCGGTGTGTGATCATCATTTTTTCGACATTATCCCATTTGTCCACTCATACTCCCGCTTTCTTCTCGTGAAGGACTCCATCCCACTAGAATTGCTGAGACGCAAGACACCTGTACCATTAGTTAATCATGAACTCTGTCAATTCTGTGTCTTTTCAGTCAATTGAGACTTTTCCAGTTCAGAGCTTCCTATACAGCACCATCTATTTCAGAGTCTTTTGCTTGTGGAGATAAATGGTATGTATTAAAGGCAATGAAAAAAATGGATATAAATTCCCCCCAAATACCTACACAGAGTTAGGCCTATATCAAATGTTTTACAAATAAATGGACAAATGGACAGAGAATGGATGGGTGAGGAGCTGGATGGAGTAGATGGATGTAAAGAAGGAAAAAGTGATTGAATACATGAACAGATATGTGTGGAAGAATGGATAGATGGCTGTTGGATGAATAGATGGATGGATGGATGACAAGTATGTAAATGTGCATATTAGAAATTATTTTCCCCCAGAGAACTTGGTACCTATCCTTCTCAATCATTTTGTTAGTTCTATGATGTGATTGGCATTGCCATGTTAGTAGCTAAGGTTCTTTTAGTTCCACATGCCCCAGTGAACACTACACATAATGTACCCAAAAGCGGAGGTAAACTGGAAAATTTTCCTGAGCAGAGTATTTTTATACCCTTAGGAATTCACCTGAGGCATTGCCCGGAGTTATCTGAGGAGGTATTTCTTACACACTGGTCATCAGACTTGTTGTTGATGTTGGCTACTCTTTCCACTTCTCATATCAGGTCCTCTTCCCACAGAAGCAAATCTTGAAGGTTCTGTAGTCATATCGAACTCCTAGCACCTTGAATGTGAGTAAAGCTTCTCTTCTAGTTTCATATTCTTCCCTGTATTTTATTTTTGTTGTTGTTCTTGTTGAATATTTATTGTTTTTTGGCCACACTTGGTGATGTTTGGGGGTTACTCCTTGCTATACACTTAGAAATTGCTCCTGGCTTGTAGGACCATATGGGACACCAAGGATCAAATCCAGGTCAGCCTGTAGCAAGGAGTTTTTCCTACCTTTGTGGTATCACTCCGCCCCCCCCCATGTTCTTCCTTTGGGGGGAGGGTCACTCCTGGCAGCGTTCAGGGACTATTCCTGACTCTATGCTCAAAAATCACTCCTGGAAGGCTCAGGAAACCATATGGGATGCCGGTATTCGAACCACCATTTTCTGCATGCAAGGTAAACACCTTGCCTCCATGCTATCTCTCTGGCCCCACCATGTTCTTTTTAATAGAGGTGCCTTCTTTTTCTGACTAGTTAATGACTAAGCTTCAGCAGTGAGGAAGACAGCCAAAATCAGAGCTTCTTTCAACCTTGCTGAGCACTCCAGAGCGATTACTTACATGGCAATACACAAAGGGTCTTATTGCTGGTTCATCTTATTCTGAAGTAAAGAGTCAAGTATGGAAAGACTGGCAATCTGAAATTGAGTCAGGGTTTTATCAGAGACCACCTGTAGACCTTTGTTGAGCAAACCTCAGGTTTCTCTGGAGTTTGTTATGAGAATTAAATAGAGTATCATTCATAATCCCTTCATTATTCAAAAGATGAGAATTTGAGAAAAAGTTCAAACAGAAAGACTTGGAAAAGATAAAGAGATTAAAATAGGAGGAAATATAATGAGACTTTCAATAAGACAGATTCCCATAGGAGGTGGTAAAGGAATGGTGTAGTGTCCAGTCCTGCACTCTGTCTGATCGTGCAACAGAAAACCTTACTAATTTGATCAACTTCCCCCAGAAACAAGTAGTATACTCAGAGGTGGGGAATGCTTCAACTGGTACACATAAAAATACAATAGAATATAAGTCTAATAGGAAAGTCCAAGGATGGAAGGGGATATGTCAAGAACTCAATTATTAGAAAGTTGACTCTCATCCTGAGAATAATAGATTCATTTCCCTAAAGATAAATATGTTTTTAAATGAATGTTTTTCATTGAAATACTATTTGATTTTTTTATTTTGGTAAATTGATCTTAGGTTCATCTGGTGGAATTAACTCACAATATTTCCAATAAAACCATAAAAGTATTTTCCCTCACAAAATATCTAATATTTCTTAAAGTCACAATAACTAAAAGTGTGATACTGGCAGGAAAATGTAGGCAAGTATGTGCCTAGAGTAATACAAAATGCCCTTAATATGATGTGATAATTGGATGCTTATATCAATGGCTTTTTGAATGCATGACGAAAGTTTGGTTTAATTTCTTTTTTTTTCTTTTTTTTTTTTTTTTTTTGGTTTAATTTCAATACATTGTCTACTGGAGAAAAGAAATGTCTTATTCTTTCTTTACTTTTCTTCCCTCCCTTTTTTCATCTAATTTCTTTCCTTCTTTCCTTCCCTCAGGCCTTCCCTTTCCTTCCTTTCTTCCCCCTTCCTTTCCTCCTTTCTTTCTTCCTTTAAATCATTCCTGCTCTCCATTCCTTCCTTCCTTCCTCCTTCCTTCCCTTCTTCCTTCCTCCTTTCTTCCTTCCTTCCTCCTTCCTTCCCTTCTTCCTTCCTTCCTTCCTCCTTCCTTCCCTTCCTTCCTTCCTCCTTCCTTTCCTCCTTCCTTCCTTCCTTCCTTCCTCCTTCCCTCCCTTCCTTCCTTCCTTCCTTCCTTCCTTCCTCCTTCCTTCCCTCCTTCCCTCCTTCCTTCCTTCCCTCCTTCCTTCCTTCCCTCCTTCCTTCCTTCCCTCCTTCCTTCCCTCCTTCCCTCCTTCCTTCCTTCCCTCCTTCCTTCCTTCCCTCCTTCCTTCCTTCCCTCCTTCCTTCCTTCCCTCCTTCCTTCCCTCCTTCCCTCCTTCCTTCCTTCCCTCCTTCCTTCCTTCCCTCCTTCCTTCCTTCCCTCCTTCCTTCCCTCCTTCCTTCCTTCCCTTCCTCCTTCCTTCCTTCCTTCCTTCCTTCCTTCCTTCCTTCCTTCCTTCCTTCCTTCCTTCCTTCCACCCTTCCTTCCTTCCTTCCTTCCACCCTTCCTTCCTCAATACTCAGCTGTGCTCAACACTTACTCCTGATTCTGTGCTATAGATCTGGGCAGAGCTAAAGTATCATTTTGGAAGTCCAATATTGAACCCCAGTCAACTACATGGAAGGAGAGCACATTGCTCTTTATACTATTGCTCCAATTTAGTCCTTACTTGTATTTATTACTTCACACCAAAATTCCAAACAGATCAAGTGCCAGTATAAAAATGTTAAATACTATAAGACATGGTATATTTTATTTTTATAGTCTTGGGATTGAGAAAGTTTTTTTTATTATCTTAACAGGGTTTGTTAATTCATAGTGTGAATGTTTCACATCTTTCTGATGAGAAGTGAAATAGTAAACATTACAAGACAATTGATGGGTCAGAGAAAATATTTGCATATATGATATATACATATATCCCCAACATATTTAATAAGAATTTCCTAAAACTTGGGCCAGAGAGATTATGGATAATGTGACTGCCTAGTATGCAGCTGACCCAGGTTCAATCCCTGGCACCAGATAAGACCCTCTTGAACTCCACTAAGTAATTCCTGAGCACAGAGCTCGGAGTAAACCCACTACTGAGTGTGTCCCCCACACACTAAATTTTTTTTCTGCTGCTTAATTAAAATGTGACAAAAAGATAGAATAAAAATAGAAAAGAGTAAAAAGTCTATTTTCATCTGTTAAATACTAATAATTAATATGATGCCAATATCCAATCTCAGGAAGAAAGTGGGAAACAGGCAATTTCACCCAGAGTTTGCAGAAACTTATTAGCATGGATTCTTTAGAAGGCAAATTTGCAAAGCCTAGATAATTTGCACGACAATTTGTAAATAACCTTATAGGATTACACACATGTTGATACACATAACAACAAAGCTATTGAAAATAGAATCATCTACAGAAAGATGTTTTTAATTTACACAATACAACCATTCAAATAAGGAAATGAAGGACTAGAGGTTTCCAAAGAGACTGGAATGCATGGTTTTCTCCAAGGCATGCAAGAGACTTGGGCTTGATAGCCAGCATTCTGTGGGCCCCCTTAAGCAGTGCCAGGAGCAATCTACTACCACAGAACTAGGAGGTACCCTGAGTACTTTCATGTGTGACCCCCAAAAAAGCCCCAAAAAGTGAATAATGAAAAGATACTACTGATATAATGACCAAGATCTTACTGATAAAATGGCCAACTCTGCCTGTTATATATTATTAAATAAAAACTTGGTAGATGAATTTAAAAAATATAATTTCACGAAATTTTGTCCTTCCTTTCTTTGACTTTGAGCCAAAGAAGTTGGTACTAAATGT
Organism: Suncus etruscus; assembly: GCF_024139225.1. Lineage (NCBI taxonomy): Eukaryota > Metazoa > Chordata > Mammalia > Eulipotyphla > Soricidae > Suncus > Suncus etruscus. The sequence continues at coordinate 38,219,026 of NC_064850.1, read as the reverse complement.
TTAAATGTATTTATTGCAGGTAACAGAATGTAGAATATAATTTTTTAATTTATTCTATATCTCTCTGTCTCTTAATTGGTGAAATTATTCCATTGACATTGAGATAAATTATTGCCATGGAATTTTGTGTTATCTTTCTATAGAAGTTTAGTGTGTTTATGGCTTTGTCTTGTTTTATCCCCCTAGTTCTTCTCTTAAAGGCAGTTTCAAATCTATGACATTCCTGAATTGTTGTTTACCTGTAAAGTTGTGTATCATTCTTTCAAATATAAATGTGAGTCTGACTGAGTAAAAAAAAAAAATATATATATATATATATATAATTTCACTTAATTTTGAAGTGTACATATCTAATGGTCTCTCAGCTACTTTTCGGTGTAGATCTTGCCTCTTCATCTAAAGCAGGGGTCCTCAAACTTTTTAAACAAGGAGCAATTAAAGTTCCTCAGATCATTGGAGGGCCAGACTATAGTTTAAAAAAACACTATGAAAAAATTCTTATGAACATTGCACAGATTTTATTTTGAAGAAAATAAAAATAACTAAATTCAATATTTTAAATGAAGAAAAAGTAAAGTTACGAGGAGGAGTCGAGAGACAGAGAAATGTAGAAAGGGTTGGACAGTATAGTGCATATTCCACACATACACACTGCCAGCAGGAATAAAAGAACAGCTAAGCAGGACAGGCAGTGGTGGCAAACACATCTGGTAGGTTTCAGGACCGCTAATCTAAAGCTCTGAATCCAAAATATTATAAACCAACATACAAGTTCAACATATGAATCAAAGTGATTATGTCTGCAGAGCAAGATGAAAAGGGAACAGAAAGTTAAATTTTTATTTTATGTTGCAGTGATAGTTTCATTAAGTAACATATTTATAATGATTATTTCTCTCATTATAACTAAAATCTAAGGAAAACCCAAGGGGTGAAGTCAGTACTTCTTTATGCCTCCTCATCTCTAGTCACCTATTTGTTTGGCTGTGCTGTTCCCCTATCCAGCCTGACACCACTCCCTGCATCAGGGATTTTCAGATCCACCTACAGGGGAAACATTACTGGGCAAGCAGTTGAGCATGCAACAGCATCAGGATGGACTCCATGTTCCTGAGTTGTGCTTATAAAGACCCCTCTCCAGATGACCCTGGGGCCTCTATGGACAAGAGCCACCGGAAGTGCTATGGGTGATAGTATCTTGCTCTGCCAGATATTGACAGCACTCTGTGTTCATCTAGGATGAAATTTCGTCCTTTCTTCTTTGGGCTACTGATGACCAGTATGGGACTTGAAATCTATGCTCAATGGATGTCTGGCCAGGAAAACCTCTCAACTCCAAAGATTATAGAGCCTCAGATGTCATCAGTTCCAGGGGTTTTAAAAATTCAGGACGATGTGAGAAATCGGCCAAAACAATTTTATCCCACAAAAATAAGGCCAACTCCAAGCATTCTACCATCTTCAACAACTGATATTATAGCCACAAGGTACATAATCACCTCCCAAAATCTCGAATTATCCTTTGAGCTGTATAGAGAGTTAATGAGCACCAACCGAGACAAGAATTTCATGTTCTCCCCGCCAACCTTCTCCCTTGCCCTCACTATGCTGGGTCTCCAGGCTAGCCCACAAACTCGAAGAAATATCCTGAATAGTTTGAGCTTGTCATCCATGGTGATCTCTGATACCCCAAGTTATAGCGACCATTACAACCTTGGGAAGTTCCTTCAAAGCCAACTACCATCCTCTGAAGGATGCCAGTGCGAACTACGCAGCATGGTTGTTGGAACTCAGACTTATGAGCAGTTGCAAGAAAAGTTTGTTAACATGGCCTGGAATAGTTATCATACCAATGTTCTCGTCTTACCCCCCACACTACCCCAGACAACCGAACACCAGACCAGTGCCTTCAAGAAGGAGAAAACTCAAGACCAAAAAGGACCGTTTAAAAAAAGAAATACTTTTGATTTATCTAGTGCCATTTTCTTTAAAGGTAAGTAAAACTGTCAAGAATATATAGAGGGGTTCCATCCCACTTAGTTTCAAAGATAATCAATTTATCATTTTTCCTAGATAGCCAAATCCAAACCAGCCTCTCCCCTTAGGCTAGGTTATACTGTTATACTAGAACTCCTTTTCTATCACTTGTCCTTTCATTCCTCACTTCCATCCTCATTTATTTTTCTGGTACCTTTTCTTTCATCTCCCCTCTAGACCCAGCTCTCTTCTTCCCAAAGTCACAGCTCAAGGAAGCTCATAAGTGATAAACCACATCACTTAAGAGGCATGCAATAGAAAGAACATGTATTGCCCTTCCAATGGCACCAAAAAACTTTACATCCTGTGCAGGACCAAGGGGACAGTTCAGGTTCACACTCATTGAATCTAGTTCTACCAAGCTAACCTAAACCCTCAACTAATCTTGAACAGCCCCTTCCCTTCATACACACCCATGATACTCCCTATTGAATGGGAGCCTTTGGGATCCCCTTGGTTTAGTCCATTTAACCTTCTTTCATAAATTTTTTTTCCTTAACCAATCCTTTCATAGGCTCAGCATAACTTCTGATCTGCTTTTGGGGGAGAGTCTATTTCCCTTTTACATAAAATCTACAAAATGCTTGTTTCATAAGTTTATCTTCAACCATTTTGGTCTTATTTTTTAACTAATTTTTTACACAAAGAAAGGTCACACCACTATTAACTAAGTTTATTTTGGGGGTGGGGCACACCCAGTAGTGTTCAGGGGTTACTCTGACTCTACACTATGTAATCACTCCTAGCTGGTTCAGGATGCTGGGGCTAAAACCTAAGTTGGCCTTATATACTGCAAAATCCTGTCCACTACCCACCTCCAAATTACTAAACTAAACTATTGCTCCAACCCAAATGGTCTTAACTGGTCTTCCTCTTTCCACCTCACCCTCACTCATGTTCCACATGCAATATGAGGTGACCTATCTAGTAGCTAAATTTGGCCACACAACTCCAGAATTTAAATCTTTAATATACTGGAGAGATAGTACAACAGGTAGTATACTTGCCTTGCAGAAGGCCAACCCAGGTTTGATCCCTGGCAGCATATATTAAACCCAAACATGAGTGGTCCCTGAGCACAGAGCCAGGGGTATCCTCTGACACCACTGCGTGTAGCCGAAATAAACAAATGAATAAAATTTTAACGATCCCCAACCCAATTGTAGAATTTAGGATAATGTTCTGGATTATTAGGATGGATTTGATAAGGATCTGTTCCTGGCTGAATTCTGGGGTTATATCTCTCATCACCCTCCCTATTCCTTGTCCATCCAGAAGACTAGTTAGAAAACAATGTTCTTTTCCTAACCTATATATTCCCCTGAACCTACGAACCTTAACACAGGCCACTCTGTGGCCCCCTATCTCCTCTCTGTATAATGCTGACTATGCCATATTTCATTTCTCACTTCAGCTCAGGGGTCTCAAACTCGTGGCCCGCGGGCCGCAAATGGCCCTCCGTACAATATTTTGTGACCCTGCCCTGGAGGAATCTTTTTGTTTTGTTTTGTTTTAGTTGTTTGGGTCACACCCCCCAATGTTCAAGGCTTACTACTGACTTTCCACTCAAGGATCACCCTGACTTTGCCTCCTGCAGCCTGCAAGTAAATTGAATTTGAGACCCCTGCCTCAGCTGCAAAATAGTCACCCACTGAAAGTCTCTTATAATCGTCTCCCCAACTAAACTTGCCAGATTTAGAAAAAAACAGAAAATAACGAAGAATACTTATTTAAAATATCATTTGCTGTTTCTTCAAAATCCTAAATTCAAATGTAACTAGACATCCTTTCTTTTATATAACATCCTGACACAACCCACACACATAGTAGGTGATGATGGGAAGAGATGTTTTGGGTCTGTCTGTCTTCTTTTTCTTTCTTCTTTCTTTCTTTCTTTCTTTCTTTCTTTCTTCTTTCTTTCTTTCTTTCTTTCTTTCTTTCTTTCTTTCTTTCTTTCTTTCTTTCTTTCTTTCTTTCTTTCTTTCTTTCTTTCTTTCTTTCTTTCTTTCTTTCTTTCTTTCTTTCTTTCTTTCTTTCTTTCTTTCTTTCTTTCTTTCTTTCTTTCTTTCTTTCTTTCTTTCTTTCTTTCTTTCTTCTTTCTTTCTTTCTTTCTTTCTTTCTTTCTTTCTTTCTTTCTTTCTTTCTTTCTTTCTTTCTTTCTTTCTTTCTTTCTTTCTTTCTTTCTTTCTTTCTTTCTTTCTTTCTCTCTCTATTCCCTGTCTCTGTGTCTCTCTCTTTAGCATTTATCAGCACCTAATATTATTTCTTCAATTGATCAAGTTCTTAGTTTCCCTTGGTCTATAGATCCCCATAGACATGGACAGGACTACAACATCCAAGTGAGGCACATCTGCTAGTATAGGGCTAATACCCCCTAAAATAGCTCCTGAATGAATAATCTGTCTCTCAAAGGGCTGTTTCTCGCAAAGAGAAAAATAAGTCTCTTAAAGGTTCCTTGCCAGGGATGCTGGCAATGACTTCTCCTACTTTCCATCTCACTCTTCAGGGCAATGGACAAATTTCTTCGAGAAGAATCTGACAATGTCTTTCCGGGTGAGGAGTGACTTCCGGGTGGCTGTGCCAGCTATGCAGCATGAGGGCCTGTTCCGTCTCCAGTACTGCTCCCCACTGAAGAGTTACGTCCTTCAGCTGCCTTACACCTGCAACAGCACTAGTTACTTCATTATGCCCAACAATCGGAGCAACAGGGCAACAGAAAATATTCCATTGTCTACGTATATTGAGGATTGGATTCTGCCTTTTCCACCAAGGTAATAGTCTAGCTCTCTACTTTCCTGCAGGCAATAAGACCATCGCATATCTCATATCTTCCCCACTCAGTATTCCTCTACCCTGGACTCTGGACCCCTGACAGGAAAACTGGGACTAGGTAATACCACACAGGATCAGTCGGGACCCAAGTCCACAACCCTGTAAATCAGCCTTGTAGCAATTCCAGCACCACAAAATCATCCTGGTCTAGCGCTGGTCTTGCTTTACACCTTTCTTGGTGGGGGAGGGGATGTTGATCACTTTATTTAGAAAGTCAAAGTCTTCAATAAGTGAAAAACAAAGAAATTTCTACCTTAGCTTTGAATCTTTGATCATAGTCCACATGTGTAATCATACCTGTAAACAAATGTCTGATCCAGTGAGTGGGCCACCCACCCATCTTTCCAGCTCAGATACCAACACATCCTGTATGGCATCTTCCTGTGTAAAAGGAGTGGGGAGCACAGGCTAGGCCCCTACTTTCTGCCCCAGCAATTTTTTTAGGACAATACCTGGCAATAATCAGGGCTTCCTCCTGAATTTGCACTCAGAAATCACTCCGGGTAGGGCAAGAGGAACCATATGGGATGCTGGAATCAAATCCATGTTAACTGTAATGGAAGTCAATGCTCTCCTTGCTATACTCTATCTCCAGGCTCTCTATCTGAGCTTTGATCAATAATCTAGCTCTCTTGAACTATTTGAGGTCTCTGCTACTAGGATACATTCTCTGCTGCAGTTTTATTTTGTATTCTGGTGGCACTCTGGGCTGACTCCTAGCTCTGTGCTTAGGAATTATTCCTAGCAGGCTTGGAAAGTCATAGGCGGACCAGGGATTAAACCGGGTTGGCCACATGAAAGGCACATACCCCACACACTGTGCTATCACTCTGGCCCTTCAACTGTGATTTTCAACCTTCTTATAAAGACCATCCACTGGCAGCCACAGCTCCATGGACCATCAGTTCTGTTCCTACAGAAGTCTGTCACATATAGACCTACTGACTCAGAATATTTTTTACTGATATCTCAGAGAATTCAAGTGCCTATTTTTTGGGACATCTTGGCCCAGACCCAGGATTCCCAGTGTTCCCCAGCTTTATGGGTCATCAAGGAGCACTTTGTTGCCCAGTGATCTTCCTGCACAAATGGTACTCTTCTCAGTCTCTCAATTTCAATGAGCTCTGGGTCCATGTGTGTCCTGTCTATATGGGATATTATGTGGTATCACTGGGTACCAGTCACAAACACTTCCTTCCTGCCAGATGCGACTACCAAAAACATCCCTAATATGGAGCAATGGCTCCTGAGAAGATTGTGTCACTGCTGTTCCAGACCACATACCTGCTGCTTGTACCCTGGCCTGGTCCAGCTGTGTTCCTCCCCAGGATTTTGTCACCACTTGCAGCCTGTCAAATTGCAAGCAGACAGGACCTCAGTGTTCAGCTGGACATAATTTTCTCACTCTTGAATGTCTTTCTTGGGAACACTCAGTCCTTTAGTTAGGAGCACAGAACTAGAACCCAGGGCTGGCTGCTCATAGACAATCCCCCACCCCAGGGCCTTTGAGGTACAGGCATAGGAAAAATAGGGCCAAAGGGGAAAAAGGAGACACTGATCCTCAGCTCTGATTAGGGGCCAATCCACAGTGCAAGATATATGGTCCTCGAGAAAGTGATACCCAGGGCTCTGTTTCTGAGGTCTGAGGGTGGCCACATTCAGCCTGTGGGGCCAGGCAAAGACCAGGAGTGGGATCTTGGCTCTCTTGGAACCACATGCCTTGGGGAGACATATGGGGTTTCTTGGGGAGCCTTAGGAGAGCAACAGCCTCTCTGAGGCTGCATGTCAGGAAAGACATTGATGGTAGTTCCCACTCTAGGAGGAGGATGGGCATAGAGACATCTGCCTGCAGAAGGCCCTGATCAGCTCATAATTTGGCTATCTAGGAAAAATGATATATTGATTATCTTTGAAACTAAGTGGGATGGAACCCCTCTATATATTCTTGACAGATGTACTTACCTTTAAAGAAAATTACACTAGATAAATCAAAAGTATTTCTTTTCCCAAATGGTCCTTTTCAGTCTTGAGTTTTCTCCTTCTTGAAGACACTGGTCTGGTGTTCGGTTGTCTGGGGTAGTGTGGGGGTAAGACGAGAACATTGGTATGATAACTATTCCAGGCCATGTTAACAAACTTGTCTTGCAACTGCTCATAAGTCTGAGTTCCAACAACCATGTTCGTAATTCGCACTGGAATCCTTCAGAGGATGATAGGAGACTTTGAAGGAACTTCCCAAGGTTGTAATGGTAGCTGTAACTTGGGGTTTCAGAGATTACCCTGGATGACAATCTCAAACTATTCAGGATCTTTCTTCGAGTTTGTGGGCTAGCCTGGGGTCAGGCATGTTAGAAATCAGAGGTCACTCTTTCTACATTTTCCTCTTTTTTCTTGGAGTAGCATGTGGAAACTGCACATCCCCAAATTCACTGTCTCCGGTCTCAGTTCCCTGGAGAATCTACTGCCCAACATGGGCTTCTGGGACATCTTTAGCCCCAGCCACGCAGGCATCAGTGGCATTTTCGTGAAGGACCAGAACTACAGCATTGAGAGGGTGAGTGATTGGGTCTGACTCCCAGCCATTTTCTACTATTCACCACCTTTCACCACTGACTAGGGTCTCCCAGCAATGCCATTCCCCCTACCCAACCTGAGCGTACATGTACCCTTACCATGAAGGACCCCCCCCCCCCCGCACCAAATCTGAGGCAATAATCAAAGATTAAAACAGTGTGGAGCAAGAGAGATAGTTCACAACTGACCTGACTTCAAAACCTGTTAGCCCATGTGGTCCCCAGATCTCTGGCATGTTGATTGACCTGAGCACAGAGCTAGGAATAAGCCATGAGTACTGATGGATGGGTGTCCAAAATCAAACATATCCAAAGCTTGTTTCCAAAAGGCTAAAACAGTAACTGATAATTCTCACTGGTGACTCCAAATCAGGCAGGATGTGGGGTGAAGGGCTAAGGAAAATTGACCAATAGTTTACTAGGTAGGTCAGCTGAAGAAGATGAAAGGAGTCGATGGTTCCCTCCACTATAGGCTGGACAACTCTCCACGTACACACACATACATGCAGAAGGGTCTTGTCTCTTATCCTACAGTGCTGGGGATCAGTTGTGGGAGCTGGGACTGTAAATGGGGGGCTTATGTGGGGCCTGGGTCTTAGCTTTGGAGAGATTAGGCCATGGCAGCATAGACTAAGGTGGCAGATAGCAACTGCAACCATCAGAAAGCATGGCCACCAGAACATAAAGAAAGATTGGATCTTAGAGGCACTTCTGAGATGGACACTCCAGAACCTGTGTTTCTAGCTTAGATGTACTGGGAGCGGAAGAGGAAGAAGTGAAGTGAATAGGAATCTCTGAGAATCCAGGAGAGAAATGGTGCAAGACGACTGAGGTGGCCCTTTAATACCCTTTAACACTGGGGGGAGGGGCGCAACAAATAAAACATTCCCCTTCTCAGTGGGAGAGTCCAGTGGGGAGAATGAGCACCCCTGGTCCCTTGTTGATGGGAACCTGGAGTGTTCCAGGGCCCCAGGCAGCCTCTGTTCTGGACAGAAACCACCAGCCCCATGCTGGCCTCCCTAGTTAACTTCAGAGCTCTGTGGTCCCCAGGAGTGGCTAGAAACTCACAGCTTGGCTCCTCACAGATGCTTCATGGGGCACAACTGACTGTGGATGAGACAGGAGTCAAAAATAAGAAGAAGTATCAAACAAAGTACAAGCCCCGCATCCGGACCTTCTATTTCAACAGACCCTTCGTGATAGTCATTCTGACCCAAAACAATGAAGTCATCGTCATGGGGAGAGTTATGGATCCTATGAATAATACTTAGATGACAAGAATCAAGGCCACTGTTTTTCTGTGCGGGAAGAATAGTTCAAGGAGGAGCATTACTTGGATTAACAATTGAGTCATCAGTACCCAGATAGCCACACACTCACAAGCATGGCCTACCTGTCTAATCATTGGCTACCAGCTGAAAGCTTCATTTCCTTCTGAACTTCTCCTTCCACTTTCTATGACCTCTCTGGCTTTGTCTCTGAGAAAGAGAGCTGGGTTTGTAAGAGAATTGTTTCAATAAATCAATAAATGTTTATCACTGTTTGGGGTGTGGTTGAGTGGGCAGTCTCTGAGTTGCTAGGAGTATGCGTTCATCATGGCCTAAAAACTGTGTGCAAGAAATGGGTGGGAAATGACCAGTGTTCTCATCACTCTCTGCTGAGAACCCTTGACCTGGAGTAGACCAAAGCCTGTGGGTCAAGAACTTTGCAGGAGGGACATGTGGGAAGCAGAAATGAAGACTAGGGGAAGACCTGAAGCACACCTGAATACATGCCAGGTGAAGCATGTGCCCACCTATCAAGCTCCTGTAAAGAAAGACCTGCTATAAGCCCCCCCCCCCCCAAGATTGCCACCAGAAGCATCTACATGTGGAAACTCTCCCTGGGAGAACTAAGGGTCCCTTCAACATTTGGTTTTGTCAGTCACCTGAGTTAACCTTTCCTCCCCCTACCCCCACCCCAGCAATAAGTGCATAGGTCCTGGGACAAGAGAGAGAGAGAGAGAGAGAGAGAGAAAGAGAGAGAGAGAGAGAGAGAGAGAGAGAGAGAGAGAGAATCAGAGAGAGAGAATCAGAGAGAGAGAATCAGAGAGAGAGAATCAGAGAGAGAGAATCAGAGAGAGAGAATCAGAGAGAGAGAATCAGAGAGAGAGAGAGAATAGTTCCCAACTTTAGAACATATATGGTAAGGGTGAGCATGTTGACTGGGGGTTCAGAGGGAGAAGGATGGTATCTGGTTGGTGAGTCCCCTCTTGCTATGACTAGAATGGGGCTTAGGAGCCCCACCAGTGATTTTGCATCAACCTGGTTAGCACACTGCAAGGGTGCTGTCAATATCTGCCCCCAGCACCAGCAGTTTGGGGTGGGAGGAGTCTCCAGGGCTGACCTGTGCTGCTTGGGGAGACCCTGTGGTGCCAGGAATCAAATCTAGGTTGGGCACAAGTTAGGCTTTTGCCCCAATTGTTTTACTATATCTTGGTCCCAGGGTGCCTGTACTTCTAGTGATGTGGGTCACATGAGTTAAGAGACCATAGATCCATTGTAGGCAGAGAGGAAGGAGGATGGGAGTGGGACATCAGGGGGCTGGGAGGAAGCTGCAGCACCTGTCATTCATCCCAGGGGCCCTGTCATTGCAATTCCAACCCCCACAGTCTTCTGCCCTTCTGCCTCCTTCCAGCTCATTCCATTGAAACCCAACTCAGCTTGCTTTCTGCCTATTGAGATATTGCAGTGAGGTTCCATTCCCAGAGCCTCTCTTCAGACACATCCATACTTCCACCCCTGCGGGGAAGGGGAACTCACTGTGAAATCTCTGGGGCCTTCAGTTACTTTAACTTCCTCTACTTTGTCACAATTGTTTGTAAAGTTGTCTATTCTGTCTCCTCACTCCACCGCCAGGTCTGCTGGAGAAAGGAAGGTGCCACCACAATTCACTTAGAATTTTCTATGTCTATCTTAGTAGACCTTCTTTATCTGCACACTGATTACTCTGGACAAAAGAGGGGAAAGTGGCATGCATGACATCCCTTCATTAACAATACTGAAAACAACAGGGTCAAAGAGAAAAAAAAAGCCTTACCCAGAGACAGTCAGGGATGGGTTTGTGGGAGGGAAATGGGGGACACTGGTGTGGGAAGGTTGTATTGGTGAATGGTGGTGTACATTCTATGACTGAAACACAATGATAAACATTTCTATAACCATAGTGCTTGAATAAATAAATTATATATAATATATAATGTATAATTATATACATACATACATACACATACATACATACATACATACGTACATACATACATAAGGATCTCTCCTGGCAGGCTTGGGGGACCAGAGGATGCTGCCATCTAGCCTGATTGTCTCTGTGTAAGCCAAACAGTATACCCACTGTATTATCTCCCCAGTCTGTATTCTCTTATTTTTTCAATAAACCTTTGGCCACTTAAAAAAAAAAAAAAAGAATTCACCATAGCTAAAGCTCAGGAAGCACTGGGTTCTGAGTGCCAGTCACTCTTCACTGAAAGCCTTTATAGACTCCCAGTCCTTGCCAGTAAAGATTTCATGCATACCCTGGAACCCCTTCACCTCTCCTTAACTGCCAACACTGCCCCCTACAGGCACTTTTCCACCAATGCTGTTGCTTCCTTCTCCAGAGGCAAACCGACAGCCAACTTCCCAACCACTTGCAACTCTGCTTATTCCTGAACTACCCCTCCTACTCCAGGAAGGCCACCCAGGCATCACACTGGGACATTGGCTGGAAACTTGCTTTTTCAAAAGAGTCAGATGTACCTGGGTTAGGCAACTAGTAGACTAATCGGTGTGTCAGTGGAAAGGTAGGTATGTAGGTAGATCACTCAATCCACAATGATAACTGAAAGCCAGATGATTTATAGTAATAGATTGAGCACTGTTCGTTATATCGATATGTTAATGATACACAGAAATAAAGATAGATACTATTTCTATCTCTATTGCCTACACACAATGCCTTAGACAGCTAATTTATTCTCCTGTCTCCCATTTAGGGCTCTTGGCCATTCCAGCTTTCCTGGCAATGAGAGCATTTTAGAATACAGTGATTTCCATTTGAACATGAGAATAGCTCTCCAAATGTGACCTTTCCAGAGCCTAATTGGAAAAGTATCTGACAAAGCAGGACAAGTGGGTGTTAGAGTCTACGCCTATCACTGCCCTGCGTGTTCATTGCTTTCTAGCACTTTAGCTGGCTGCTGCCTTGATACCTCCTTTATAGCTTCTACTTGTAACAATCCCTTTCCTATCGCTGAGTATCCAGGTTTCAGTCCTTCAGTCTTTTTTATTTACACTCATATCCTAATTAATCTCAAACTAGCTCAATGATGTAAATATTATCTAAATGCTGAGGTTCCTAAATTTGTGTCTCAAATGTATGTGTGAACAGCCAGCTCATGCATGTAAGTATATATTGGACATCTTCAGTTGAAATCTAATAGATATCTCAATCCACTCACAAATCCACTTCCAATGTTGGTACTACAAACTGGCACCATCACTAAATTCCTTTGACAATGAGTGGGAGTCTAATCTTTCTAGTTACTCAAGTTAATCTTTCTAGTTTCTAGTTAAACCTGTGGAGTTATCTGACTTGTCACTTTATCTATACTATTGTACAAGGCATCTATTGGCCAATACTATAAGCCTAAATCCAACATAAATCTAGAGCCCTGGAATCAGAGAGAGGGTGTAATGAATAGGGCACTTGCCTTATATGCAGCTGACCAAGTTTCAATCACTGGCACCCCATAGAGAGGGAGGGAGACAGGGAGAGAAGGAGGGAGGACAAAAGGAAGAAAGTGAGAAGGAAGGAAGGGAAAAAGTAAAGGAAGGAAATAAAGAAGAAGGCAGGAAGGAAGGTGCAAGGAAGGTTGAAGGAAAAATGAGAGAGACTATTTGGGAATTGTTAAAAGACTTCTCCAATACTATGAAATTCTTCCTCCCATTTTCCTTCCCTTTTATCATTTCAAAAAAATTTCTTTGCATTTTGGTCATTAAAAATGAGCATAAGGGCTAGAGCAATAGCTCAGTGGTAGAACATTTGCCTTGCTGAAAAGGACAAACTTGGTTTTAATCCCCAGCGTCCCATATGGTCCCCAATTTCTGAGCACATAGCCAGGTGCAACCCCTGAGCATCACTGGGTGTGGCCCAAACACTCGCATCCAAAAAAAGTAAATGAAAAGACAAGTTACATGTTTCTAATATGGTGTTTTCATGATCCAGCTAGCTTGTTCACAGATAAAACACTTATTCACACAAATTCCTGCACCTAAATGATTCAGTCACAAAAACCATGGATCAACTCATTGGTTCTTTGATAGGTAAATATTCCACTAATTGATCATTTGTATAATGAAATATTAGTCACCAGTAAAACTATGAAGCAATAAAATAATTAGCTATCAAATTTTAAAGGCACATGGAGAAGTCTTGCATCCTCTTGCTAAGTGACAGTATCTTGCCTCAAAAGGCCAAAAATTGCCTTAATCTTGCTACCTTCCAAAGCTGCAACTAAGCTCTAAAAGAATATCAGGCCACAGACACTTCCCAGGTAGTTGGGCCTGGGCTGAACACACTGCAGTATTCTAAGAATGAGGGGTAGGGGAAGATTCTTCCTTCTTCTTGAAAGCCCAGCAGTCACACCCTACTCTCTCCAATAGAAATGGGCTGGATCTACAATTGAATTTCATTAAACTTCCAAGACCCCAAATTGGTTCCAGATCTCTAGGTCCTGGACCTCAAAGCTACAAGCAGCCATGTGACACCTCAAAATGTCAGCCAATTTATCATAGCCAACCTGAGAGGTAGCATATTAGACCACCAAGTACAGTATCCCAGAAGGCTCAATTCAAGGTTGAATTTCTCAATTCAACCACAGTCCAGTAAATCCATAGACACTGACTTAGCAACAGCATTGAGAAATAGAACAATGATCACAGTTTGTGGATATAAATTTTGATCATTCCATTTGCCTTTGATTTGTAATGAGCAATAGAAAGTAAATCTGTTTGTGCCTTTCAGGGGCTAGGCTAGGTTGGTGGATGAGAGATTGGAGACACTGGTGAAGGGAAGGTGACACTGGTGATCAGATGAATTGGTACATAATGCCTGAAGCAACTGTATTATAAACAATTTGGTACATCACAGAGTTATAATAAATAAAAGGCTGAAAACCTTGACCAGAGAGATAATACAAGGTTAAATCATTTGTCCTGAATGAGGCTGACTCTAGATCAATGCAGGGCAGTAGAATTATGCAAAAATTGCTAGGGTGATCTCCGGCAATCACAACCTATTTTCCACCCTATATATTTTTGATAGATGCTAAAAATCATATGATTATGATGTCATTGTACTGTGGACAAGGCACTTAGGGCAACAATAGTGATATAAAGCATTGACACAAGTTGAGTATGTAGGCTTGTCTAGGACACACAGGGCAAATTTTAGGGTGTAGAAATGGGCATGATTTTGCATATTTTAATTGTATACTTGTGCCAGATTCACAGGGGCAATAAGCATCCTACAGAGTGTTCTGTGAGAGTCAGGATTGTTAGCCTGAGAGCTTCATGGAAAGTGTCTGGGAAGCTGTGTACTCATAGGTTCCACCAAGATCAATGCTATCAGGCCTGGCTCAGGGTACCATGCAGTACCCAGGTCAAACACAGAGCACCTGAATGCAAAGTCTGAGGTCACTGACCTGTTAGCTCAATCCTAAGGATTGAGAAATCCAAAGGATTTCTTTGGCATGTTCTGCCAAAAACTTAAGAAAAACTTATATCCACCTAATATCCATTGCAGCATTGTTCACAGTAGCTAGATTATGAGTCGACCAAAGTGCCTATTCATAGGTTAACTAGATAAAGAAAATAAGTATGATTAGTCAGTAAAACAGTTTTCAACTATGTAAAAAATGTTTTCATTTGCAACAATTTGGAAGCATCTCCAGAATAGATGCAAACAAAATAATTCAGGGGAAAAAACAAATTATTGCATTATTTTACCCACGTGTGCAATTAAATATATAAAATTTATGAAAGGACAAAACAGAAGAAGCTGAAGAAAACAGACGAGTGTCCAGTAAGCATATGAAAAAGTGTTCATTGTCACTAGGGAAATGCAAATTAAGTTGATGAGTTTTCATCACATGGAGAATGAAACATATCAAAAAGAGTAGAAATAAGTGTTGTCAGTAGGGATGTGGTGATACAGGAACTCTTATGCACTAATGGTGAGAAGGCTGTCTGGTTTAGCCCATGTGTAAAAACAATATGAATACTTATCAAAATATAACCTCACAATTCAACTTCTTAATATCTACACACAAGGGGACATTGGTGGCAGGAACTGTGCATTGGTGAAGGGTTTTACATTGTATGACTAAAACTCAATCATGAATAACTATGTATCTATGAAAAATACCAACTATTATGAACAACCTTGTAACCAGTGCTTAAAAATTGCAATTAATAAAAATACCTACATATCAGACTCAAAAACATTTATCCATAAAGATATATGCACAGCTATGTTCATATGTACATACTACACTTAGTGTGACAACCAAGATATGAGTACAGCCCATTTTTCTAATAAAAGAGTGAATAATGAAATGTGATCTATATATACAATGAAATACTATGTAGCCATGAGGAAGGATGAAACACACAACTGGCTGTTTCTGGGCTAACATTAGAGGATCTCAGGTAAGTCAGAGGGACAAAGAAAAATACCAGAGGTTCTCAATAAGCTGTGGTATATAAAATGATGTGGCCAGGAAATGGAAGATACCAAGAGTGGGAGAAAACCTGTCCTAGGATTTCAGAAATATAAATACCATGGAAAGAGGAGCAAAGCAAGAAAATGCAGTCTGTATATATAATGATCTAGAGGGGCTTGAAATATAGATTTCCCCTTTAAGGTTCAAAAGTCGGGGACTGTGGAATTGGATGAGGTTTTGAGGCAGAATATCTGTAGACCTCTAAACCACTGGAGCCAAAAATACTGTATGAATGGGAACAAAACTAGAAGATTTAAAATTAAATTGTGTCTGTTCTGGAGACAGTTTGCAGATAAGAGGGAACTGGGGTCACTAGCTGGTGGATGCTAACACTAGTGGTTTGATTCAAGTTGGAACACTGCATGCCTAAAATTTCAGTGCCAACAACTTTATAAGTTATCGGACCTATATAAAGATTTTAAAATAGAAACCAATGATTTTTAAAACCTTGCAAAAATTATTAATATGGGCTTCACTGAGTCCCACACTTCAGCTCAGAACAGCACTAGAATTGCTAGTTACCCACAATGTTGCCCTAGCCTCACTGCTGAGTGACACTTCACAGCTCTTGACCATGAGACACACTTCAGGAATTGTTCCATCCCTTGCAGGACACCTGCTATTTGACCAATATGACTTTCACCTGCTCATGTGAGTGCTTGAAAAAACCTTATCCTTTATTTCATGGGCCCAGAGAGATAGCACAGCGGCGTTTGCCTTGCAAGCAGCCGATCCAGGACCAAAGGTGGTTGGTTCGAATCCCAGTGTCCCATATGGTCCCCCGTGCCTGCCAGGAGCCATTTCTGAGCAGACAGCCAGGAGTAAACCCTGAGCACCGCCGTGTGTGGCCCAAAAACAAAAACAAAACAAAACAAAAAACAACAAAAAATACTTATTCTTTATTTCATAATTGTTTGCAATTGTACTCATGAAAGAGTTGCTGATTTTCTTGTCTTACCTCATAAGAACATGCAATGTGCTTAAGGATGTAACATTGACTTTCTCTCTCTCTTCTCTGTGAGTGAGTGTGCATGTGTGTATGTCAGTGTTACTACCTCCTCCTTGCCAAATATTCTGCTTGTTTTTAATATTTTATTGAAACCAATGTGAATTACAAGTCTTTCACTGCTATATTTCAGACACACAGTGACAGTGCATTAGGGCCATTCCCCCACCAGTGTTATCCTCCCTCCACCATAGTTCCCAGCATTCATCCCATAACTCCATCCAGAGGCCCCTGGACTACTAGTGTAACAGGTCCACTTTGTATATAGCTTGTTATAGTTTGGGTCTCTTGATTCTATTTTAGTTAACTTTGGTTTGGATATTTAGATCTGATCAATTTTTATATTTTTACTCAATGCTCCTGAGACTGCTTGGCCCCTGAGCCACATTTATTTATTTGTTCTCTCAATTTGTAGGAAATCATAGAGATTAATCATCAACAAGATAACTCATGTTCTATGGTTCTGTATAAAAAGGTGGGAGCCCTATCTAGATGCTGTAAGCAAAATTTAAAGAAGAAAGAAAAGAAGAAAGTGGGCAAATGAGGCCCATTTTTTTTGTCACAGTAAATGTTGGTGAAATTTAGAAGAAAATTCCATAGACCTAAGAGATAGAAGGTGTCTCTACCCTTGTAGCATACTGTTATTAGATTGACTACAGGCTTTGGGCATGTTAGTTGTCAAGCCCCAAGATCTTTCTTTATGGTCCCAGGAATAGTTCTGCTCATTGGCAGTTGTTGTAATCAGTCTTTTTTTTTATTAATATCTTTATTTAAACACCTTGGTTACAAATATGATTGTTGCTGGGTTTCAATCATGTAAAGAACAACACCCTTCAGTGCAACATTCCCATCATGATGTCCCAAATCTATCTCATCCCCACATCACCCCCACCTGTACTCTAGACAGGCTTTCTACTTCCCTCATTCATTCACATTTTATGATAGTTCGCAGTATAGTTATTTCTATAACTGCACTCACTGTTCTTTGTGGCAAGCTTCATTTCGTGAGCTGGACCTTTCTGCCCTCCTCTCTTTGTCTCTGAGGATTATTGCAATAACGTCTTTTATTTTAGATGAGCGAGACTATTTTGCATCTATCTCTCTCCCTCTGACTTATTTCACTCAGCATAATGGATTCCATGTACATCCATGTATAGGTAAATTTTATGACTTCATCTCTCCTGACAGCTGCATAATATTCCATTGTGTATATGTGCCACATTTTCTTTAGCTATTCATCTGTTGAAGGACATTTTGGTTATTTCCAGAGTCTGGCTATTGTTATTAGCATGGCAATGAATATAGCTGTGAGGAAGGGAGTTTTGTATTGTATTTTTATGCTCTTAGGGTATATTTTTAGGAGTGGTATAGCTGGATCATATGTGAGCTCAATTTACAGATTTTGGAGGAATCTCCATATCACTTTCCATAAAGGTTGGTCTAGATGGCATTCCCACCAGATGTGAATAAGAGTTCCTTTCTCTCCACATCCCTGCCAGCACTGCTTATTGTCATTCTTTGTGATGTGCGCCAATGATCTCGGTTATTTTGCACAAAAGATACTGCTTCCTACTTAAGTGGCTGCAGTAATCAGAAAGCAGGAGCCACATTTGTACTGTGGCTCTGGGATGCAGAGATCCAAGATCATTGCTTAGTTGAAATGTTACTAGCAATAAATATTGACCCCAAAAGGCCCAAATCTTTAGGGGTATTCTTCTAATGAGTGTGACATGAAGGTTATCATACAAGGTAAGAATCCCATTGGCCAATGACTGGGGAAAGGAAACCTTGACAGGGAAGGCAATGCCCTCTCCCTCTAATTATTAACCAGCTGGAGACATGGTAAAGCACATTTCCTCCTGTGGTTTTTGCAAAGTCTTTACTGTACTAAATAAGAGACCCAAGGTTGGGATGGGTGCAAGACACAGCCCAGTTCAGAAACAGCATGAAAAATGCCAAAGTCCTTCCATCCCTCCTTCTTTGCCTAACCTTCAAAGAAGACCTATGAAGCAAGGGGTCAATTCAATTTGTTTTGATGGGGCCCTGAACATAAGGTCGCACCCACCCAAGGTGAAGCAATACTGGGAGAGTTTTCCAAAGTCTGGAGGTCACCTCCAACTGGCCAGGGTGGACTTTGAGCTGAAAGTTATTCCCAATCATCATCTGAAAAATGGGACAAGGAGGACAGGCATGTCTGGAAATTCATGGCCTAATAATGACCCTCTTCATATTTGCATTATGGGATATTTTTCACAGCTCAATTTTTTGACCCAGGCTCTGAGAACAAACTGCAGGGTTTAGATCCTCAGCTCTGAGCAATTTTTTTTTTTTACCTCCCCAGACCTCTGTTTTTTTTTAACCTTACAAAAAGGTCCAAGATGCCCTATTAAGTTCACCAATGGGAGATGTAACTCACTGAAGATTAACACAGTTCCATTGAGAATTGAAAACTTAGCAAGAGGGAAGGGAAGAATTGGAGATGGGGCAAAGAAGGGAGGAAGGGAGAGGAAAGGAATGTACAGGAGGGAAAGGATAAGGGAGATAAGATGCATGGTTAAGGCAAATCCATCTGGCTCCAGGCTGCACACCCATGCAAGATCCTTTCCCCTGGAAGAACAAAGAGCTGGCAGAGATGACAGTGAACAGTGCAGTAGCATACATGTCACTTCAGTATGACAAAGGCTAACAAAGAGAAGCAGAGAGGAAGAGATGGTGACCTGAGACCAGACTGGCAAAGAACAGGACAAGTAGGACAGATTAGCCCAGTTCTGTGCCAGCTCCCAGGATACCCAGGCTCCACAGTCAGAAGGACCCTGCCCTTACTGACAGAGGGAACCTCCAACCTTCCTGAGGCTGAGAACTCAAGGGTCTCTAGAGTCTAGCTGAGACAGACCCAGCTGTCACTGGGACTGATCACTATGTCCTCTTGGGCATATCTGTGAAGGAGAAGACAGGCAGCAGGAGTAATGTCAAAGCTCAAATATCAAAGTGAAGATGGCGAGATCACAGAAACTGTTTTCCCACTACCTGATGGAAACACAAGCACAGCAGGCTCAGGGCCTCCCTTTGCACCCCACGGGCACCTACTGACTTTTTGGATGGAACTCTGACACCTGCCAGGAGTCTGATTCCAAGGTGGAGGCACTTACAGGCTCTGTGTGCCCTGGACCTTGAGCACTGATTCCCACCATTGTCAGGGGATCCCATGACTTGCAAGCAGAGTGACCACTTCTCAGTACTGGTTCTGACCAGTACTAATCATGTTCTCAGTTGCTCTTAGCAACCATTTCAAAAATAAATCCTGTGCTCTCTTAGATTTTAGTTGTGGAAAACATACAATAAATTGACCTGGGGATGTGGCTCATGTGGCTACAAGCATGCACAAGTGTGTACAATTCCTTGGACTGGACCCCCAGTATTGCATGTCCCCTCTGCAAGCAGCAGCATCTCTAGGGACATAGAGCTTAGTGCAACAGGAGTGCACTCCAGAAAGATATGTTGAGATATTTTACAAATGAGTGGTTCTATGAATTGTGTGACAGTTTACTGCCACTGGATAAACTCAAGACAATGTGCAAAGTAGTGTTTGCATCTTTCACTGGAAATTTCTCTACCTCCCTAATTGAAACTCTGTTTCAAGGAATTACTAACTCCCATTTTACCTTCACTTTCTATTCGAGTTTTTTATTTCATAACTTTAACTTACTTTTTTTTATTTTGCAACTGGATTGTTTGGCTTAGCATCATGCCCTCAAACTCCCTCCCATTGCAACACATCCTAGAAACTCCTCCCCTTTGTAAGGCTTAGTATTAATCTATAATATATTCCTAATGCTGAAGTAGGAAAAATCATATTGTCTCTTACCATAGTTTCTATGCCAGAGAGGCTGAAATCCTAGTAATTTCCAAAGGGATAAGAGCACTAGGAACATCTCTTGCACTAATATTTGCCTTTGACCCTAATATGACATGGGTCACAAAATTCTTGTCATTTCTAAGGGATAAAAACACTAAGGACATTACTAATATTTGCCTTGACTCCAGTGCCTGACATAGGACTCATAATTTTTTCAAATTTCCTGGGGTGGGGAGGGGGATAGTGCCTTCTTTTTCTAAAGAAGTGACTTTTAGTGTCTCTTGGACAATTGCAGGGAGGACACACTCATGCCTCCTTCAGGCCATATTTATGGCCTATCCAGGGCACACTCATGGCTCTTCGAGGCCATGCTCCTGCATACTTCAGACCACACTCATGGCTCTAGGCTATATTTATGGCTACTCCAGGCCAGCTTCAGAAGAAAAACTCAGAAATTGGGGGTTCTCTAGGGATTTCTCATTCTCATAGCACATTGTATCCTAAAGCCCGAGTTGTCAAAGAGGCAATGTGGGGCCTTCCTTTCTCTTATCACACCTGGAAACTGAGTCAGTTCTGACCCCCTCACAACCCTGCCAAGATCCCCATCATTTCTGGAGCCATGTCCAAGTATTGGGCCTCTCATTTACCCCCTGTCCACAATCCTCCAATGTGCTCTACTGGTAATCAGGACCTTCTCCCGACTGCTCAGGGGACCCCTTTCTTCCCTAGACACATGACCAGATTACCCCCATAGCCCTGGGGAGTCACCCCAATAGTCTTGCACTTTGGAGATTCCCACACCCCTCCTGACAGGGCTTTGACAGGCTCTTGTCCCAGATGCCCCTCCTTGCACTACACATCAGAGGCCCCAGGGCAGCATCCTTCCAACCAGAACTGCCTGGGTTCTTAGAAAAACCAGTCTGGTTCCCTAGTCTTGATAATAATAATTGTAATAACTCATAATCCCATCTCATGTGTCAGGGCCATGTATCTTGCCTCTCCTAACAGTTACCAGGTAGTTACCAGAGAAGGGGCCATGAAACTCAGACCTGGAGTCCTCCCAGACCCGTGGGCATCTTCAAGTGCTGATGCTGCTGCCCCAAGACCCTCACAACCTTTTGTATTTCCTTCAAGTAAAGAGCAGGCCCTTTGGTGGGTGATTCCTTGGCAAGGCTCAAATCAGAGAGGCCTGGTGGAAGCGTGGTTTTCCAGTCACTAGCAAAGTCATCTCTTTAATTGCTATAAATCAGTAACAAAAGCAAATATACAAACCATAAATTTCCATCCTAACAATCAATTTTGGGGACATTTTAGGGCAGCCCAGCATATCTCCCTGAACCTACTCCGATGGGGTGACAAGCGCCTCTGCATTTGACCTCATTCTACAGATGAGTACAATGGTGCTTAAGAAGCCTCCTGGTCTAGCTCCAGGCCTAGAATCAGGGAAGTGGGGTGCTTTGTTTGTTCTTCAGGTGCCTCTTCTTCCCTTCTCCCACCACAAGGCCACCCAGGCCTCATGCAACATAAATTCCTCCCAGAAGGCTAAGAAAGGCTGGGCCCCTCTGCTGTCCCCCACATAGGTGTATTTATCGAGGTCTGCTGGCGTTAACACAGGTGCACAGACCAGCTGGGGGAAGACACAGATGCCCAGAACAGCTGGGAGGAACACAGAAGCCTGTGCCAGCTGGGAGTCATATATGCCCAGGCCAGCTGGTAGAGCTAAGCATTCATACATGGGGAAAGTTCAAACCCACCAGACAAAAAGCCATGACTGAACCCAAACAATGTCAGAGTTGTGTTCCTGAGGAACAGTGTGTGACACTCCAACAGTGACTGCACCAACTGTCTGTCCGTTCAGGGCAATGCCAGAGTCCGGCCAGCAGAGGGCAGCATCCTCCCAGAGGCAGCCCAGCTAGGAAATGGTCCTGCTTTGCTTCATTCAGTCGCTGTGGAAGGGCCTGGAGGAATTGGAGGTCACAGTGGGACAGGCACCTACCCTGTGCTGCCTGCATGGGCCTCCTCCTCTGGCCTGGATTTCCCATGGCAGAATTGCCCCCAGTCGGCAACATGGAGCCATCCTGTGTGCAGTTCCGGCCCATCTCTTCTGTAAGCAGGAACTAGCTACATTCCCACAGGGACATGCACACACAGGTCTGGTCTCCCCAGGGTGCCCACAAGCACAAAACCTCACTGTCCTTTGAGAAGCAAGTCAGAGCACAAACTCTGGGGACCTATGAAAGAATCGTTGTTCTTGGGCATGAGTCATGGCCCCTTGGGCAGGGCCAGGAATAGAACAAAGGGCCAGAAACTGGATTGGGTCTTCAGTCTTCCTTCCTCTCCTGGGGACACCGGACAGGCTATTAGTTTGCTGGGCATTGGGCCTTCATGAACAGATAATGAGCCAGTGGCCCCTTGAAGAAGGCTGGTGGGTGGGCCTGGAACCTGGACTGGAAAGGACTATGCTGGGCATGCCTTCAGTGTTTCCCTGAGGCCTCAGAAAGGACCACCCATGTGTCCTGGACTCTTCCAGAGGCCCTTAGAGATAGAGCCTACAAGATGCCTGTGCACAACTTAGGAGGGGTCAGGAGCAGGGTGGGATCCTTGTAAGGATATGTGGGGATCAACGTGGAGAAAGACCATTTTCAAGGTAACAGCCAGCCCAGGCCTAGAACTTTGGAGGGTTCCTTTGCCTCTCTGTTTCACAGTTTCAAATCTCCAAGTTAGACAAAGAAATTTCCACATGGACCCCATGGGATGGCTTGCTTAGTGACTGTCCCTCATCTTATTCATGAGAGCCTCTTTCAGTCTCTACTGGCCAGGCACAAGGCACCTATCTCAGAGTTCACTCCCCATTCCAAAAGCCTCAAGACTGTAAACAACACACCCAAATAAACCCTTAGGGATGTGTTTATCTGTGAAGAAAGGACTGCAGGGCAGAACTTCAACCCAGGGCCTCATGGGCTAGGCACATACAGTACTGCTTGCTTGAGCAATCTTGCAGGGCCCCTGGGTGCTGTCTTCAATGGATTGGTAGCAGGAACAGAAAGTCAGGCCTCTTCATTGAAGCTCAAAATGCTACTAGTGAGAAAGTCCCCATGTCAGGCTGGCCTCCACAATGGGGGCCACATTCTCTATATTTAACCACAGTGGTAGGTATGGAAAGTCTTCATCAGAAACTCCCATTATACTGTGCTGATATAGCATGAACTCCTGAAAACATACTCTGAGAATGCTTAACTTAGAAGTAAGCCCTGAGGGATCTCTAAGAGCAGTAGAAAAGTGGACAAATCACATTAGAAAATGACCAAAAAATAAAATCCCCAAAAACAAAATATTTCCTATGCCTTTAGGGTTGGGACTTGGCTGGGCATGGAAATTCTTGGTTTGGGGTTGAGTCCTGGAGTCTAGAACAACTGAGCTCCACAGAATAGACAGTCCTCCCCCCCTCCCCAAGTGGAGAGAGTGAAAAGGGCATGTTTGCTTCCTGGATATCTTAGGGTCCCTTTCGCTCAAGAAACAGCTTTTGGTGAGGGAGGGTCTCAGGTACAGATGTTGGACCAAGGTTGAAGTGAATATTCAGAACTGGGCTGTGGGGGAATTATTTATACTTTTTTTTGTTATTCCTTTGTTTTTTTGTGAGGGTCATGTCTGCACTGCTCAGGGATTACTCCTTGGTCTGCTCTCAAGAATCATGCCTGACAGTACTCAGGAGAACTACATGGGATGATAGAGTTCAAACCTGGGTTGGCCATGAGGAAGGCAAGTGCCCAGCCTGCCATACAATTGCTCTGGACTTATAATACAAAACCTAGGAAGAGGTTTCAGTATTAACCTTGAAATTTAGTTCTGCAGTAAACTGAAATGGGAGAATGAAATGGTGGGCAGTAACCCAAGAAAGAAATCAAGATTCAGTGACAGAACTCTGGCATTGCATGTGTAAGGCCCTGGGGTGGATACCAGCAGAAAAACAAACAAAAAACACCCTCAAACAGAATGACTTCAGGAGCCAATTATTCTGTGCTGCATGTGAAGCAGAGTAGGCCATTCTCCCTGTCTGTGCCTCAGTTTCCACTCTTTTTGCCTCATCAAATGGGGCCCAATCTCATGTGGTCCTAATAACCTGCAGTCTCATTGAACCTGGGGGTCTATGTCTAGCTTCCAATAGCTTCCACTCTTACCTCCTACTCCGTAGGAGGAGCTCTTAGTGGGGCACACTGGGCTGCAAACCCCATGTGTTCTTCCCCAGACTGTCTCCATCCACAGCTTAACCCAGAGACCAGACATTAAGGTAAACAAAGTCAAACCTACTTCGGTCACCGGTAATTCAGCTGGGGCTCTGAGTCTGCCAATCAAAACTGGGACAAAGAGTGACTCTGTACCCCATGCCAGGCTGCTACCAGTAGAAGGAAATCAAGGGGTGACCTGAGGCAGCACTGACCCAGGAAGGCCACAGAAACACATATATAATCAGCCTAGGATTAGGAGAGGCTAAGAAAAACTTAGATTTGGTTTGCCATGCCCTAAGAAGAAGGTAAGATCACCTTTGGCCCAAGAGATAGTATAGCAGATAATGTGCTTGCATTGCATATAGTCAAACCAAATTCAACTATTGGCATCTTTTACATTCCCCAAGCTCACCAGGAGTGATTATTGAATGCAGAACAAGAAGCAACCCATGTATTGCCGAGCGTGGGCCAAAAACTAAAAAAAATAGTCATATGAAAATTTCTTCTGACTTCAGAGTTTCAGTTTTACTCAAGAAATATTGTTACCCAATGAATTTGAGAAGAATCTCCCAGCTTCCAGATTTCTATTTAATTTGTGGCTAATCAAAGAGGAAAAATCTCTTTAAAGATTTAGATATTTTTATCACTATGTACCTAAAAAATTACTGTGAAGAATTTGTAATCCACTGTGGTCAAAATAAAAATTAAAAATAAAAAGATGTAGGGCCCGGAGAGATAGCACAGCGGTGTTGGCCTTGCAAGCGGCCGATCAAGGACCAAAGGTGGTTGGTTCGAATCCCGGTGTCCCATATGGTCCCCCGTGCCTGCCAGGAGCTATTTCTGAGCAGACTTCCAGGACTAACCCCTGAGCAACGCTGGGTGTGGCCCAAAAACCAAAACTAAATAAATAAATAAATAAATAAATAAATAAATAAATAAAAGATGTAGATATATTTATAGCAAATTCTTATCAAAGGCTATTTTTCCAAGTCCCTGGTTCCAGGTGTGCATGTCCTGTAACAGGAAAAGCTTGAACTGAACTCTGAATAGCTGTGAATTGTGGTGCTTTAAATATTTTTAAAATGTGTTAACTGCTTCTTTTTAAAGTGGGGGCAAAATA
The DNA here is from genome assembly GCF_024139225.1 of Suncus etruscus. Taxonomy (NCBI): domain Eukaryota; kingdom Metazoa; phylum Chordata; class Mammalia; order Eulipotyphla; family Soricidae; genus Suncus; species Suncus etruscus. The sequence continues at coordinate 38,193,560 of NC_064850.1, read as the reverse complement.
AAAATTGGAGTGATCCTCAATAAGCTAAATTTTCTCCAGCATTTCAAATCAGAAAAGTTTTAGATGACTCTGCATTTCTTTTCGATCAATGGAATTTTATTTCCCTTATTAGAAACAAGCCAGAGCTAGCTAAGGTATTGGGGGAAATTTCTCCTATGAGACCAGAGTACAACAGATACAGCACTCACAGGAAGGAACAGGAATGCAACCTAGCATCAAAATCTGGGAATGTCTTTGTCCAGCTGGGGTCAGAGCTATAGCATATTGGGGAGAACATTTGCCTTGTACACAGCTGATCCAGGTTCAACCCCCAGCATCCCATATGGTCTCCTGGACAGCACCAGGAATGAACCCTCTGTGCAGAGCTGGGAATAACTCCTTAAATGCTGGATGTGGCCAAAAAATGAACAAGCCAACAAAAACAGAAAGAAACATGCTGGTCAAGGTTTAGACAAGGTGTGAGTTAGGGTCAGATGATGCAGCATTTATGAGTATGTTCTGGTGTTTGTGTAGTTAGTTGGATCCTGACTAAGGTCCCTAGACAGACCTAGCTCTGACCTCTACACTGCCCACACTTCAGCCTGCAGGTGACAGATCAGACCCTGTGAGGACAACAGGCCATACCTGGCCAGCTCTGCGGGTCCTAAGTCACATGCCCTGGGGAAGGGAGGGATGAGTGTCCCTAAGGGTAAGTAAATCAGTCCTGAATGTCCCCTGGGAAGATACTGTGGAAACTCCTCCAGGATGACCAATTGAACATGTTGAGCCTCCTGGTGGCTATTAACTCCATCCACTGAAGGGGGACCCTGAGGCACAAGGAGGCTTGGATGGGTCATGCATGCACATGGTGGGGTGAAGGCAGCTGCTTCCTCGAGGTAAGGCTTCTGGCCTGTTGGAACTATTTTGGTGGGCTTAGGCTATCCGGATTCCCTTCTCACACCCACTCTGTGCATGAATTGGACCACAGGACTCCTGTATCCCCATTCACTTTCTTCAGGGGAAGGACAACACCCCTATTCAGGCCACCCTGCTCTGAGACTTCTTTTCTCTACCTCTTTCTTATCACCATCTCATCACCTTCTCAACTATAGCTGGGTTAGAAATATCAGCCATAGCTCTCCACAGCTGGTAGTAACTTTGAATATGTGCTCATGGTGCCTGACTTCAAAGGAAATGCCACTTTGTCCCTCTGTTCAGCCCCCTAGTCTTGACCTCGGTGCTGAAGCCCAGGTTGGGAGGTCAAAGTATCTTCATCACTGACTCAGACATCCTATCAGCTCTTTATCACTCCACCCTGGACTCACAGAAAAAAGGCTCCAACTATTGACCCCTTACTCATTCTGATGGGGGTTCACAAGCCCCCACTTCCTTTGGGCCTGTCCCCCACCAGCACTATCAGCTTCAAGATCTATCACACCAGCTTCGTGACTTTCTCCCAAAAAAAGTGCTGAAAAGGAGGTTTGGGAACAAGACCTGCTTGCAGCCTAGGGACCATCTAAGGCCATCATGAGACCCTCCATCTCATCTTGGGGGAGGTCCCCTCTTCGTGGAGGCCTCAGGATACTGCTATGCAGAAAGGTCAGGTATCAGGGATTTTCAGGGCCTGGTTCACTTGCTGCTTCTCTAGGAAGTCTAAGATGAGTGAAGAACCAACTCAGTCCAGCTTTTGGCTTTTGGTTTTGGTTGTTTGTTTTTCACACTCAGCAGTACTCAGGATTTAATCCTGGCACCCTGTTATCAATTATAGTAGGTCTCAGGGGATATAAGCTGGTTGGTCTTGTGTAAGGCAAAGACTCTACCTGCTGTACTATAAGTGACTTTGACCTTCTTTCTGGTCTTGGTGCTGAAGATCTAGTTTCAGGAATTGTTCCAGGAGGAGAGAAAGTGAAAGGCTTTCTCTCCCTCTCAACCAGTGGGTTCTTGGCCAAGAGTGTGTGAGAATATGATCAAGAGTGTGGTAATGTGGTTAAGAACATAAAAAATTCAGCCAGTGGAAGGAAGAAACATCTGAGGAGAGTGGATACATGAACAGGTAAGAAGAGAGGTCTTGTTAGGGTATTGAGGCACAGGGAAGAGACCTCTGTGCCAACTGAGGAAGAAAGCATTAAGAAGAGCTTGGAGTGGGGCTGGGGACACTGGATTGGAGTTGACTCCAGTGAATAGAGCCCTGAGTTACAGAAGAATATACGCTGTGTTGTGATCCTCATTCTCACATAGACACACGTACACATGGTCCTCTTTAGCACAGACACATGTAAAAATGCAACTCCCAGAGCAGCCCTAAGCCACCAGCTCTGGGTTTCTTATTCAGGTTCCCAGATTTCATGAAGAGTCACTATGTTCCAAGGGTTATGGGGACTTGGAGATCAGGAAATAGCTCTGCATGCTGAAAAGACCCATTCTCTGCATGCCAGACTCCAAGGCTCTGTGAACCCTATGGGTGTTTGAATTGATGTTGCGTTTGAAATTGAGAACATGCTGTAGAGAGATCCAGTGCCTATTGGTACCCCTCTGTCCCCAGGGCTGGTCCTGCAGATGCAGCTCTTATGACTGAAGCCAACCGATGAGCTTGTTCTCACTCTCTCAGTGAACTGCTGCAACCCCAGAAGTACATGAGCCTCCTTGGGGCATCTACAGGCATCTGAAGCAGAAACATAGCATAGATTATGTGTGATGTTTAGGGGCATCTGTGCATGCCTAAAATGCTCAAGTTGGGGGCTGGAACAATAGCATAGCTAGTAGGGCATATGCCTTGGATGTAGCCAACCCAGGTTCAATTCCTGGCATCTCATATGGTTCCCCAAGCTGCCAGGAGTTATTTCTAAGTTCAGAGCCAGGAACAACTCCTGAGTGCCACTGGATGTGGCTTAAAATAAGGTAAAATGCTCAGATAGTAGGATTAATTTTCTGTGTATTTTCCCATTAAAACACCAAATATTTTTAAATAAAAATGCAAGTCATTGTAAGACCAACTTTTACACGTAAGCCAGTGCCATTTCTGACATATCAAGTTGTTGGCTTTCAAGGTAGATTTTTTTATAATTATCTTTATTTAAACACCGTGATTACAAATATGATTATAGTTGTATGATTACAGTCATGTAAAGAACACCCCCCTTCACCAGTGCAACATTCCCACCACAAATTTCCCAGATCTCCCTCCTCCCTACCCCCCCACACCTGTACTCGAGACAGGCTTTCTACTTCCCTTTTTATTCACATTGTTATGATAGTTTTCAGTGTAGTCATCTCTCCAACTGCACTCATCACTCTATGTGATGAGCTTCATGTCATGAGCTGCACCTACCAGCCCTCATTTCTCTTGTCTCTGAGATACTGTTAAAAATGTCATTCATTTTTCTTAAAACCCATAGATGAGTGAAACCATTCTGCGTCTTTCTCTCTCCCTCTGACTTACTTCACTAAGCATAATTGATTCCATGTACATCCATGTATAGGAAAATTTCATGACTTCATATCTCCGGACGGCTGCATAGTATTCCATTGTGTATATGTACCACAGTTTCTTTAGCCACTCATCTGTTGAAGGGCATCTTGCTTGTTTCCAGAGTCTGGCTATTGTAAATAGCACTGCAATGAATATAGGTGTAAGGAAGGGATTTTTGTATTGTATTTTTGTGTTCCTTGTGTATATTCCTAGGAGTGGTATAGCTGGATCGTATGGAAGCTCAATTTCCAGTTTGTGAAGGAATCTCCATATCACTTTTCATAAAGGTTGAACTAGATGGCATTCCCACCAGCAGTGAAAAAGAGTTCCATTCTCTTCACATCCCCGCCAGCACTTCTTGTTTGCCTTTTTTGTGATGTGTGCCAATCTCAGTGGCGTGAGGTGGTACCTCATAGTAGTTTTGATTTGCATCTCCCTGACGATTAGTGATGTTGAGCATCTTTTCATGTGCCTTTTGGCCATTTGCCTTTCTTCTTTTTCAAAGTGTCTGTTCATTTCTTCTCCCCATTTTTTGATGGGGTTAGTTGGTTTTTTCTTGTATAGTTCTGTCAGTTTCAAGGAAGTTTTATGCCAATTGTGTTGCTAGTGACTTGGTAATGTGGAAGTCAGGAGAGGTATTCTCAGGAAAAGAGTGCTTTCACCTCTTAGATTGACCCACCCCTGCCACCTGAACTCTGGGAAATGCCAGATGTGGGTCAGGAGTAGTAAAGTAAGCTATGAGCACCAACATTTCATGAATTCACATATGTCCCCAGCCCCATGAAGGAGCTGTCAAACTTGATCTGCACAGTGTGGGAAATGGTCCCCACCACCGTATCACTAAAGGAGCTGTGAATTCAGGAAGGAGTGAGGAGTTGCAGATAAGGAAAGTTGTTCCCAACATCAGCTAAGCATTTTGGGTTCACTGCTTTCCTTCACAACAAAGAATTTCAGGAGGAGGAAAAATGATGAAGTAAGATATATTTTATGGACACTTAATTAAAAAGTTGTGAGGGTAGATAAAGGGAGAAGTACATGGCCAGGAGAGAACATGGACTTCTCCAATTGGAGTTAAGCAAGCAATGAAACAAGCAAGCATGGCACATGTTCAAAGGAGAAGGAGGGCTTAAAGAGCAAGACCTGAATGCCCTTTGAAAGGAGCTTCTTTATAATTCTTCCTAATAAGGCTTTTGAGAGATTTGCATACATGAGAGCTCATACATCTATAGTATGGAAACAAACAAACACAAGAAAATAAGTCAGTATTGAATTATGTCAAGCCCTTGGTCTCTGATTGAAAAACTAACGTTACCAATCAGTGAGGGGAGAGCGAGGGAAGGAAGAGGTGAATTAGAAGTAACATAAGGGGCCCGGAGAGATAGTCCTGATAATAGAGATTTGCATATGTTTAAAAAAGTGGCTTGTAGCTCCCGGAAAGATAGCACAGCGGCGGCGTTTGCCTTGCTAGCAGCCGATCCAGGACCAAAGGTGGTTGGTTCGAATCCTGGTGTCCCATACCGTCCCCCGTGCCTGCCAGGAGCTATTTCTGAGCAGACAGCCAGGAGTAACCCCTGAGCAATGCCAGGTGTAGCCCAAAAACCAAAAAAAAAAAAAAAAAAAGAAGTAACATAAGGGCAGTGGTGGAAAATCTCAAGTCCTTTGGTGGTGGTGAAGTTATAATTAATTTTTACATCAAAACCATAAATGATAACATTATTATAACCATATGACCTAAATTACAATAAGAAATAGAGGAAGGGAGAATGGAAAGAAAAAGGAAGAAGGGAGGGTGGGGGAAGGAGAGAGAGAGGAGGGGGAACAGAAGCAAGGAAGGAGAGAGAGAATAAGGAAGGAAGGAAGGAAGGAAGGAAGGAAGGAAGGAAGGAAGGAAGGAAGGAAGGAAGGAAGGAAGGAAGGAAGGAAGGAAGGAAGGAAGGAAGGAAGGAAGGAAGGAAGGAAGGAGGGAGAAGGGAAAAAAGGAGATAGGATGAGTAAAAGGGAAGAAAAAGAGGGAAGAAAGAAATCGAAGGAAAGGAACAGGAAAGCAGTGGGTGGGAAGGAAAGGGAAAAAGGAAGAGGAGGGAAGGAAAGGAGAGGCAAGAAGGAAGAGAGATGGGAAGGAAAAGAAAGGGAGGAGAAAAAAGGGGAGTGGAGAGGAGGGAAGAGGAAGGAAGGGAGGGAAGAAAGGAAAGAGGAGGGAATGGAAAGAAATGGGGAAAGAAAGAGAAGGAAAAGAAAGGAAAGGGAAGGAGAGGGAAGGGAAAAGAAGAGAAGGGAAGGGAAAGAAGGAAGAAAGGGAGGAGAGATGGGGCCCCATCTTCCCATTCTTCCTATGTAACTTGATCTTACCTGCAAGACCCCTCCTATTTGTGGGAGAGGTCTTGGGTAGAGGCCTGGGATGGCAGAGAAATGTACCTCCATGGGTCCCCTACATCCAAGCCCATTCTAAGGCCTGCAACACTACATCTGGCGCCATGAACTTGGATGTAAACCCTGGACCCAAGACAACAGCAATCATGGTAAGATTCCTACTTTTCAGTTTGATTTTGGCTCTTTTCAGTTGCAGTCAGCCCAAAACCTTGGGCTACCACGTGAAGCCTTTTCAAATATGGCTGCGACCCCTTTTGGGGACACAAAAGCCAATGAAACATGGGAGATGGAATCTTGTATCACTCCCATCCCAGGCCCAGGCCCAGGTCTGGGACTTTGTTACAAGAAACGAAAACCTCGGCCTCCTCAAAGAATGATGAAAAGCCTAGATTGGAAACGGAGGAGAAAGAAGACTGTATTAAAAGAGGACTGATTTGGGGCCGGGCGGTGGCGCTCGAGGTAAGGTGCCTGCCTTACCTGCGCTAGCCTAGGAGACGGACCGCGGTTCGATCCCCCGGCGTCCCATATGGTCCCCCAAGCCAGGAGCGACTTCTGAGCGCATAGCCAGGAGTAACCCCTGAGCGTCACCGGGTGTGGCCCAAAAACCAAAAAAAAAAAAAAAAAGAGGACTGATTTTCTGAATCATGACCTTAAGCCTGAAAATGGATTTCGACTTTGAAAATTTCAAACTGGACTTTTAGTTTAAATCGCTTTGAACTCTACACCAAGACATGCACATCGGAAAAACTGCAGCAAAGAAGCTTGCGGTTGCCGCAGCGACAGCAAAAAGCAGCACAAACACTGATCCACCCCTGAGTCAGGTCGCTGTTGCTGCGGCAGCCTGGCAGGGTAGAAAAGCAGATAAGCACCCTAGCTGTGGCGCAGAAGTTCGCAAGTGGTGAACAGTTCTGGATCAGGCCAGAAGCGGCTATGAGCATGGCTCGGCTAGGCTCTACTCTGGTAAAGCCACGTGTAAACAGCAGCATAGAAGCAGCAAAAGAAGTGAGCTGGGGACCCGCCCTCCAAGTCAGGAGAATAAAAGGGCGCAAGTTAACCCAGCTGAAACCCATGTAAGCAAGCCATGTGGAGACAGCAGCATAGAAGAAGACCAGCTTCTGCACTTATGGTTTTATATGCAGGGTAGCCACATATTTTACACATAGTTGGGGATGGGATAAGTTTTAGTTAGTTAGTGGTGTAAAAAATTAGTTAAAAAAGGGGAGAAATAACAGTGAAGCCAAAATGAACAGTCTAATTTATAACCGCCTGCATCTAACTTTGTTTCAGGTGCATCTATTAATTTAAGTCTTTTTCTTAATGATTTAAATGTGATTTATTATTTTCCATAGTTAATATTTTCTATTGCAAAGTGTTTTTATTGTGTGTTTTAATGTATTCTTCTGTTTTCAAAATGTATGTTCTATATTTATGTTTTTGTGCTTGTGTGTAGGGAAGGTTAATAGGAACAAAAAGTTCCCAAAAATAATTTAAATTTAAAGATATAGGAACAAAAAGAAGTTCCAGGATAGTGCTTGGTAAAAAGCATTGAACATTTAAGTTACAGGTGTATGGTATATTTTGCAGAAATGTTAGGTTTTTGAAAAGGGCTGGTATGTTAATTTTCACTTTATTACGTTGTTGCTATGGAAATATTACCCGCCTTTGGCTGAGGGTGGAGCCAGGATTGCAAAAACTTGTTATCATTCATTTATATTAAGGGAGGGGCAGATGTGGCCCCATCCCCCCATTCTTCCTGCGTAACTTGATCTTACCTGCAAGAGCCCTCACATTTTTGGGAGGGGTCTTGGGGAGATTATAAAAGGTTTTGCCTAAGGGGCAAAAGGGAATTAAGAGTTTTGCCAGCATGGAGAGGTAGCAGGAACAGAGATGGCTAAGAAACAAGTACAATGCAGGGCCGAATAGATATACAGCATAAATGGTTATGTTAGGCCATACACATGTGGTGGCTAGGGCATGAATAAAGTTGCTATTTCCTGAAGCCTGCTTGTGAGAGATATCTGCCCCCCACCCTCCTGGACCCAGATACCCACCTGCTGAAGGGGGTTGCAGAGCCGCGTGGTCCTGAACTGGAGGTGAAAGGCCCCCATTCCATCCATCACCATTTTTAATTATTTAATTCTACAGAGAGAGAAACATAAGGACTGTGCAAGCTTTAGGGTCTTCGGGTCATCTGCGCAGCCATATGTGGCTCACGGGCTAGTCATACACATCACTCTTCCACCTGGACTGACACTAGTTGATGTGACAGAGACATTACAATGCAAATAGGTACATAAATGCCAGAGATTGAAGTATTTCACAGATACTCAGAAAAAAAGTCCTGACAATTTCCTTTTCTACTTTTGCCTAGATTGTCCCTACATCTGAAAGATGCTAAACAGTCTTATTCTTTACTTGCCTCACACATGCATACAGCTACATATATTTGTTGTAAATTCTATTCTTTCCTGCTATTTTTTGTCTCTCCTGGATGTATTTTTCCCAAATCCCTTGATCCTTTGCTTTCTGGTACATAAACTATCTTAGTTAGGAATATTTACCATCCATGAAATATTTGGTTGGGGCTGACTTCCTACAGGAGGCATTCTGGGTACATATTCATGCATACAGTTTATTATTGGACCAAACAGCATATGGCAAAACCAGTAAAGTAGAATCCCAGTGCAACAGACTAGGTGTCAGAGTTAAGGTGTCTGCTTTCTTTTGTATGATTCTATTTGTAGGCCACATCCAGCATTTCTTGGTGGTTACTCCTGGCTCTGTGCTCAGGGATCACTCCTAGAAGGCTCAGGAGACTATATTGAATGCTGGACATCAAAACAGAAATCCTACCCACTGTCCTATTGCCTCAGCCCCCTGTGTCCACTTTTTATCCAGAAGTGTATGGCTTACTGCTCAAGGATCACTCATTGATCACTCCTTGCTGCTTCAGAGACCACATATCATGCTGGGGATTCAATCTGGGGTGAATAATAGGATCCCGTTTCTTTAAACATGTCAAGTGAACCCGGCTTCTACAAGAATTTCAAAAAATATATAAGTAAAAAAAGATGAAATATTGAAGTGAGAAATTGAATGAAGAAGAGAAAAATTAAAAGAGAAAAAATTATTTAAAAAGAGAAAAATTGAGAAAAAGAATTGGATTTATAACATAGAGAAAAAGAGATTAAGACACAGACAGGGAGAAAATGAGCTAAAGGAATTATTGTATAGAGAAAAAAGATTTCAACAGAGAGAAACAGACAAAGAAATTTTAAATAGAGAATATTTACCCCTTAGATACATAGAAATAGAAAGTAAAAAACTCTGATGACCTCACAGCTGTCCCCTATCATCAGAAAGCAGCAGAAAGAATTTCTTGCTCCTCTATCGTAAGGGATCAGATAGAGGTTTTCACTTTCTTAGGCTAGGTACAGGTTTGATAACAAGTTAAAAGTTAATGTTTGTTCTTTAAACACTGTTTCATTTCTTCATTTCTTCCGGACCCATGTCTCTCTGCTTTGGAGCATCTAAGTGATGTCAAGAAGAGAAATGCAGCTGACAACCACCATAGATTTTGCGTCCGTCTCCTGAATGAACTTCACTAAGCGCAGAGAATAATTCTACCTATAATCTTGAATGTTATAGAACATAAAAAGGGGGAATATGTTGATGTATGGCAGTTGAACTTGGACATGCCCCTTGGACATTATCCCCACTGTAATGACAGTTGAACTAGACATGCCCCTTTTCATGCTGGGTATAAAAGTAAATACTTGAGGTGTAAGATTATATTGAGCTATTACCCCTCAAACAAAGGTGTTTCCCCATCTTCCTATTTTCCATAAATCTCCCCTTTGATATTTAAAAGCCCACCTAGATAATTCTTCACTGGCCTGCTCTGGTATATTTTGTTCTAAGATAATAAACAAGTCAGTTCTGGCTTTTGGCTGAGACACAGAGACTTTGAGGCGAAAAGCAGACAGACTGGCTGCCTTGCCTTACTATTTCTTTGCCGCTACTCTGCTTTATCCTACTGATCCACCTAAGGGATTAGAAATACGGCATGTAGGATGATCTCACTACTTGTGCATTTTTATTTTACAGTTAAGGGCCAGATTAGTGACCAGTCCAGAGCCTGCTGGCTCACGGGGACCTATAGAGAAAGCGTCAACAAGATGCTGCCTGCTTTGTATTTATCCCCTTTTTTTTCTCTGTTGAAACTGGGCCTCACCTGGACACCTCTGGACACTGTCTCTCTTTCCCTCCATTCTTCCCTCCCATCTACACTCCCTTTCCTTCCTTCCATTCCTTCCTAACTTCTTTCTTCCTCTCTTGCCTATCCTTTCCTCCCTTTCAAAAACCCCCAGGTGGCAGCAGCAGACCTCTGGGCAGTCACTAGATATTGGTATCCCTGAGTGGGCATGGACCCACACCCAACAGCCAGACCCCATAGCCCTCTGAGACCCTTGCAGCACCAGGACCTGTCAGCCTCAGGCTCCTGCAGCCTTGCAGCTTATTGCATTGACTTCAGCAAATTTTTACATGCTTCAATGTTTTAAAACGGTCTACTCAGAAACTGTGGTTGGCCAGGTGTAGGACCTAAGACATACTTTGGTGCTGAATTGTGTGTCTTCTACAAAGTTACCATGTTCAAATTTTGATCCCCTCAGAATTTGACTGTATTTGGAGACAGGACCATAGATCAAGGTGTTTTTGGCATATAGGTCAGTGAAACCTGGCAATGAACTTTTGGGAAATAATAAAACTTCAGAGATTTCCTAGCTCTGAGATAGCCCAAAGGCATAAACACCACATACCTTTGAAACATGCAAATTCTGAAATCTTTGTGGAAGAGAAATTGAGGTACCAAATACAGAAATCCAAGGACTCACTCAGGAAAGAATAGACCCTTCAGAAAAGGTGAAGCTATGAAGGAAGACATGAGATTTTGAGAAGACCATAAACAGAGCAATATTTTCCTATGGTAATGTCTAAATTGACTTTCATGTATGCAAAACACCAAAAATATATTTGGAAGAACTGTATAAATACTCCCTCCAAAACCTATTTGGGGCCCACTCTTCAAGAAAATATTTTTCCTCTTGTGTTTGCTCCCAACTGTTGTATTAGCCAGTTTTCACTTGGGCTAGTCCCCACTCCTGATGCTGGTATTAGCTGGTTTCACTTAGCCTAGTCCAGGGTATTGGATATGGGCTTTGTTTTCCCAATAAAGACTGCCAGGAAAGCCTAGAGGGGAAGCTGCTATCTTGGTTTGGCATTTCACATGGTAAAGAGGCTGGCTTGTGGATGAAAAGTTTTCAGTGTGGGATCCTGGAGAACATGTTATTCTTTCCCACTTGTGTGTGGATTATTTCCTGCATAGGAAGACCTACCAGACTCACCTCTCTTGTTCTACCCAGATTGGAGGCATGGGAATCTCTCTCACTGGGGTTTGTGAAACATTCATACTATTTCATAACCAACCTCTACATCCTCATATCAAACATGTGTTGGAAGAGGCTGAAAATGCTAAATCTATATAATAGTTACAATACCTCTCACCCTCACATGTCCCACGAACACACCAATCATCAAGGGTCCCAAGCTCATATATATTTTTCAGACAATCAGAATCTGTCTCCATCTGGTGCTCTAGGAACCACTCCAAAGAATCCAAGATGGCATCTTACTGGAAACCATTGACCATCCTAAATGACCTCTAAAGAGCTTCCCCATTCCCATGTTCTCTGAGTCTCATTTCTTTCTGGACATGACTTCCTTTAACATATTTCATATTTACCTTTATGTGTTCATTATTTGGATAATTATTTGAGATACATTACTGGCTTTATTTTATTTACATCTTGAGTTGTTCTATTGCCCACATTGCTTTCTTAAAGATCACCTAACACCTAACATTCTTGCTTAGATTTTGCTAAATACATTTTTAAGCTACCTGATTCCTATGCATCTTCTTTTTCTCTCTCTCCCTTTCTCCTCCCTCTGCCTCTATATTTTGCTCCTACTTTTCAAAACATCCAGTCATTCAAGAAGAGAATTAATTTATAGCAAATTATTTATCTACATTCTCTTCACTTGTGCAAAATACGTTTGGTGCATCTTTACACAGAGTTTTCAATGATTTCTCAAATTAATCTCCCAAACAATGCTACCAATTTTTAAAGTCAACACCTCAGGTTAAAAATATATACATATTATATATATTTATACATATAAATAACTATATGTATCAGGTTTAAACCAGTGCCACACAAAATCAATTTAGCCTTCAAATTATTTTACCTCTACAGCAACCTCAAATTTTACCCATCCCCAAGAAGTCATAATTATGGCCACCACAAACCTATGACTTTTATCAGAAGGCCCATTGAGAAACCTTTTCTCAACACCGATGTCTGACCAACATTTTTGATAAGTGAGGGCTCTATTTCTTATACCTAACAACAAACATTTCTTTCACCTAAATATGAACCTCTCACTAATAGTCAGAAGGCCCCCTGAGAAGCCTTTCCCTCAGTGTGTATGACTGATCAAAGATTAAAGGTTAAAAAGAAATCTCATCAGAAGGCCCATTGAGACGTTTTTCCCTTAATGTGGATGGTTGATCAAGATTTCTGTTAGTGAAAGTGACATTCTGCATGCTTTGTAATGAACATTTAATTAATCTAAATATGAATCTCCATTCTTCTGTATTAAATGTGTATATAGTTGAACTGTTACCTTCCTAACATAAGGAGTTTTTTAAAGCAAGTATAGCCTTGATTAAATTTCTCTTTACCTGGGAAACTCGGCACCAAAAACAACTTTTTTCCTATTTGTCTTTGAAATGCCCTCTTTCATATAATTTTATCTCTTTTATAGCTTCTTCCAAAAATCAGATCTTAGGAAGTTAGTTATTTGTAATAATCCTCTGTATCTAAAACCCTGTTTCATCAGGAAAAGGAAATTTAATAGTGAAACTTAGCTTCTTGCTAATCCCTTACTTTACATCAGTAATGATACCTAGGGCCTGGCCAAAGAGGAACTACTTTGAGATGCTAAAACTTACTTCCTCCTATCCTCTGGGCTCTTAATTGAAATGTATCTATTCAAAGGTCTGCAAACAACCTAGAACCATTTGAATTGTTTTGAAGATCAGTGTATACTAATAAACTTCTGTTAACAAGAGATATGCAAAGAAACAAAATGTGAGCATTCTTTTTATAGCTGTGACTGCCAATATGACCCATTTATACCCCTGGTTTTGACATTAAGGATTAGAATGCTGTTCTCCCACATACTTCCTGTGGTCTCTGATTTTCTTCATATTTTCGAGAGGTGCCGTTTGTGCCTCCCACTATCCTAGACGAAATGCAAAGAAATTCTCTAATGTAACTGGACCAAAGCTAGCTGTGGCATATAGTGGAATAGTGGAATATTTTGGTGGTGCCATGTTATTTACCTGCAAATAATGTTCAATTTCTACCACGTGCATGCTTGTGAACAAGACACTGGCTCTATTTTGTCTTATCAGCATAATACCAATAAAGTTCCCTCATGGGGTTGTTTTAGTTTATAGCACACACTGCTATGGTTGTATGCATTTCTGTCATTATTACTACTGTTACTGTACTGATTCTTTATATGTTATATATTCTTTCTTTATATATTATATTCCAGACAGACTCATCCGCCCAGTGGGAGATACCCCTCCCCGAGCCACCACCCACTGTGGCCAAGAGAAAGAGAAATTGCAGCTTCAAACAGCTAGAATGGAAGCTCCAGAGATGAACCTCAGCCAGTAGCCGGTGACGAGGCCCCATCTCCCAACTGGACGCAACTGATGGCGCTGCTGACCAAAGGCAAACGGGTATCTTCTGCTTCTCATGGACCTATGACACAAGAGACCTTATTCCTTGCTATGTTATCTGTCGTGCTGAATTTATCTGCCCAACACCCAACTTCTCTACTTCTTGCTGCAGATTGATGGACCAACTTAAGACTTCCTCTTTTTGATAATGGACAGACAAGAGGGGGGAGGTCAGGGTAGGGGAAAAGCTGTGAAGCTCTCTCTCTCTCTCTCTCTCTCTCTCTCTCTCTCTCTCTCTCTCTCTCTCTCGCTAATTACCATCTGAGCTTACTTAAGGTTCTTCCACCATTTTTCAATTTGGCTACCAAAATTTCTTAGATATTACTGCTTCTGAATCCTACTTTGTTGGGATCAGATCAATAATTCAATTTCTTTTGGTGCTGTTATTCTCACAGCAAGAAAACATTTTAATAATAACAACTAGAGAAGCCTGAGAGATAGCACAGCAGTAAGGCTTCCTTTGCATTCGACCAATACAGGTCAGAGCCCAGTTCAAACCCAGAATTCCATATTGATCCCCTGAGCCTGCAAGGAAGGACTTTTGAGTGAAGAGCCAGGAGTAACACCTGAGCATCACCTGGTGTGATCCTTAAAAAAAAGGGTGTAATGCCATGGCATAGGGAGTTCAGCCCACCAAATGTATCCTCAAATTTTCCTGGTGGGGCAAACTGAAATAAACCCCATGGGGTTCCTGAAATGGCTTGCTGTGATGCCTTTTTCCCCTGCATGGATGGTTGAGGAATTTCCTAAGAGATGCTTGGCATTACATTTTCGGTCATTAGGCTATCTCTTCTTTGTAAATCTCAGGCAAAATTGTGGCCTCTTTCAAATAATTTGGCTCAGAAATTCCAGCACCAAAGATTACAAGAGAACCCTTTATAATAGAGCCCAGCTCAGTAAAGATCAAGTTTCTGGGTATTTCCTATTTTTTCCTAACCTTTGTTTTGCATTTCAGGTTGATTGTTAAAAACTGCTGAGTGTCATAAAGCATGTTCAAGGATAGCCTGCAGATCATGCTGAGAAACAGGCATCAAGGTTGAGAGAAGAAGCCCATAACATGGGAAGTGTACACATGTCAGAAATTTGTACTGAATTAAAAAATTTAAGATCTTTAGTTCGAATATGTGAAATTCAAGCAACTTTGTGAGAACAAAGGATACTATTTTTGAGACAACAAATTAAGGAACTTGAAAAGCTGAAAAATCAGAACTCCTTCATGGTTTGAAGATGTGAATCATTGCACATGGTTTTGAATACAGAAATTATAAATCTCTTGCCTAATCTTAACATTTTTGAGCTGCATCTAAGTAGACTTTGGACCGTTAAGCTGGGCAAAGAAAAATGACAAAGGGATTGGGTTTGTGAGAGGCAATTCAGGGGGAAGATACAAAATTGATTTGTAAAACCTTTAAAATGTAGAGTTCTTGTAGATGTATTCTTCACGTTGTAAATATGTTTTGTAGAGTGAAGCCATGGGAAGCCATGTGTAACAGAGCTTAGACACCCAAAACTAATCAATGCTGAGGTGGCTAAATACCTAGCCTTTTACATGTAAACCTGTCTTCAAAATGAGCTTTTTTTTTTAATTGGGGGGTTAATTTATCATTCAAAAATCTTGCATTTTTAAAAATTCAGTGCAAGTGCCAGGCAATGTGTCTATGGATACAATTTTGAACCATATGAGCAGTGTACAAAAATATGTAACAACTGTTTCCACACTTGCACCTGATCAAGAGCAGTGCTTCTCCATTTATTTTGCAGAGAAATGTTTTCCATACCCGTGTGTTCCATTTCACTCTGGAATCATTGATCTGATTTTATCCATTTTTTAAGGCTCCTCTTTTTCTTCTTTCTTAAGGCACTGTTGCTATGGCACTTTTCTATAACCTTTTCATTCCTGTGTACAGTAGCTTAAAATTGCAGTGATTGAGCATAATTCACTTGTTTGTATAAATTATTGAAATCCATTTGCACCCTGTAAGAATGGACTTAAAGTAATGCTGGGCATGTGTGCTGAAAGTACATTGATTGCTCAAATATAAAGAAGTGGCCCAATAAACTTGGTTGTGGGAGGGAAAAGAGGAAACAAAGGTAGTCAGCTGTGAACTGTATCTGTTGTAATAAACATGTTAAAACAAACAAACAAAAAAACCCTGCTGAGTGTTATTCTTCCTTTTGCAATTAACTTTTCCTTGTTAAGTTAAACTTCCTTCTCTACACATGTGATGGCTTATCCCTATAAATACCCCTGTTTAAATAAATTGGTAATTCATTCTTGCTAGAAGATGTGTTGACCCTACATACTCTGTGTGTGATCATCATTTTTTCGACATTATCCCGTTTGGCCACTCATGTTCCTGCTTTCTTCTTGTGAAGGACTCTACCCTATTAGAATTGCTGAGACACAAGATGCCTGCATCATTAGTTCATCATGAACTCTGTCAATTCTGTGTCTCTTCAGTCAATTGAGTCTTTTCCAGTTCAGAGGTTCCTATACAACACCATCTATTTCAGAATCATTTGCTTGTGGAGACAAATGGTATGTTTCAAAGGCAATGAGAAAATGGATATAAATTCCCCCCAAATACCTACCCAGAGTTTAGCCTATATCAAACATTTTACAAATAAATGGACAAATGTACAGAGGGTGGATGGGTGAGGGACTGGATGGAGTAGATGGATGGAAAGAAGAAAAAAGTGATTGAAGATATGAACAGATATGAGAATGAATGTGTGGAAGGATGGATAGATGGCTGTTGGATGAATAGATGGATGGATGGATGGATGGATAGATGACAAATGTGAAAATGGACATATTAGAAATTATTTTCCCCCACAGAACTTGGTACCTGTACTTCTCAATCATTCTATTAGTTCTATGAGGTGATTGGCATTGCCATGTTAGTAGCTAAGGTTCTTTTAGTTCCACATGCCCTATTGAGCACTACACATAATGTACCCAAAAACGGAGGTGGACTGAAAAAATTTCCTGAGCAGAGTATTTCTACACCCTCAGAAATTCATCTGAGGCATTGCCTGGAGTTATCTGAGGAGGTATTTCTTACACACTGGTCATCAGACTTGTTGATGTTGGCTACTCTTTCCACTCCTCATATCAGGTCATCTTCCCACAAAAGCAAATCTTGAAGGTTCTGTAGGCATATCGAACTCCTAGCACCTTGAATGTGAGTAAAGCTTCTCTTCTAGTTTCATATTTCTACCCTATGTTTTATTTTTGTTGTTGTTCTTGTTGTATGTTTATTCGTTTTTGGCCACACTTGGTGATGCTCAGGGGTTACTCCTGGATATACACTTAAAAATTGCTCCTGGCTTGGGTGACCATATGGGACATCAAAGATCAAATCCAGGTCCATCCTGGGTCAGCCATGAGCAAGGAGTTTTCCCTACCTCTGTGCTATCACTCCGCCCCCCCCACCATGTTCTTTCTTTTTGGGGGTCACTCCCAGCAGTGCTCAGGGGCTACTCCTGATTCTCTGGTCAGAAATCACTCCTGGCAGGTTCAGGGGACCATATGGGATGCCGGGATTTGAACCACCATCCTCTGCATGCAAGGCAAATGCCTTACCTCCATGCTATCTCTCCGGCCCCCAATTTTCTTTTAAATAGTGAGGTGCCTTCTTTCTCTGACTAGCTGAGGACTAAGCTTCAGCAATGAGGAAGTCAGCCAAAATCAGAGCTTCTTTCAACCTTGCTGAGCACTCCACAGCAAGTACCTACATGGCCATACCACAAAGGGTCTTATTGCTGGTTCATCTTATTTTGAAATAAGAGTCAAGTATGGAAAAGACTGGCAACCTGAAATTGAGTCAGGGTTTATCATGGACTACTTGTAGACCTTTTGTGAGCCAACCTCAGGTTTCACTGGGTTGGTTATAAGAATTAAATAAAGTATCACTCATAATCCCTTCATTTTTCAAAAAATGAGAGTTTGAGAAAAAGGCCATGCAGAAAGATTTGGAAAAGATAAAGAGATTAAAATAGGAGGAAATCTAATGAGAAATCCAATGAGACAGATTCCTACAGGAGGTGGTAAAGGAATGGTGTGGTGTCCAATCCTGCTCTCTCTCTGGTGGTACAATAGGAAACCTTACTAATTTGTTCAACTTCCCCCAGAAACCAGTAGCATACTCAGACGTGGAGAATGCATCAATCGGTGCACACAAAAATACAGTAGAATATAAGTCTAATAGGAAAGTCCAAGGATGGAAGGGGATATGTCAAGAACTCAATTATTAGAAAGTTGACTCATCCTGAGAATAATAGATACATTTCCCCAAAGATAAATATGTTTTCAAATGAATGTTTTTCATTGAAATGCTTTTTGATTTTTTTTTTATTTTGGTAAATTGATCTTAGGTTCATCTGGTGGAATTTACTGACAACAATAGATGATGGATTTCAAAAAAAAAACTATTTTTCCTTATAAAATATCTAACATTTTTCAAAGTCACAATAACCAAAAGTGTGATACTGGCAGGAAAATATAAGCAAGTATGTGCCTGGAGTAATACAAATGCCCTTAAAATTATGTGATAATTGGATGCTTATATCAATGGCTTTTTGAATGCATGAAGTAAGTTTGGTTTAATCCATAAATACTATAAATTTAAAACATTTTCAACTGGAGGAAAGACATGTCTTATTCTATCTTTCTTTCCTTTTCTTCTCTCCCTTTTTTCATCTTATTTCTTTCCTTCTTTCCTTCCCTCAGGCCTTCCCTTTCCTTCTTTTCTTCCCCCTTCCTTCCCTCCTTTCTTCCTTCCATTACATCAATCCTGCTCTTCATTCCTCCTTTCTTCATTTGCTCCTTCCACCCTTCCTTCCTTCCACCCTTCCTTCCTTCCACCCTTCCTTCCTTCCTTCCTTCCTTCCTTCCTTCCTTCCTTCCTTCCTTCCTTCCTTTCTTCCTTCCTTCCTTCCACCCTTCCTTCCTTCCACCCTTCCTTCCTTCCACCCTTCCTTCCTTCCTTCCTTCCTTCCACCCTTCCTTCCTTCCTTCCTTCCTTCCTTCCTTCCTTCCTTCCTTCCTTCCACCCTTCCTTCATTCCACCCTTCCTTCCTTCCTTCCTTCCTTCCTTCCTTCCTTCCTTCCTTCCTTCCTTCCTTCCTTCCACCCTTCCTTCCACCCTTCCTTCCTTCCTTCCACCCTTCCTTCCTTCCTTCCTTCCTTCCTTCCTTCCTTCCTTCCTTCCTTCCTTCCTTCCTTCCTTCTTTCCTTCCACCCTTCCTTCCACCCTTCCTTCCTTCCTTCCACCCTTCCTTCCTTCCTCAACACTCAGCTGTGTTCAGCACTTACTCTTGATTCTGTGCTAGGTATTCTGCACAGAGCTAAAGTATCATTTGAGAAGTCCAAGATTGAATCCCGGTCAGCTACATGCAAGGAGAGCACATTGCTCATTATATTATTGCTTCAATTTAGTCCCTACTTGTTCTTATTACTTCACACCAAAATTCCAAACAGATCAAAGTGCCAGTATAAAAAAATTAAATACTATAACACATGGTACATTTGATTTTTATAGTCTTGGGACTGAGAAAGTTTTTTTTATCATCTTAACAGGGTTTGTTAAGTCATAGTTTGAATGTTGCACATCTTTCTGATGAGAAGTGAAATAGCAAACATTACAAGACAAATGATGGATCAGAGAAAATATTTGCATATATGTTATATAAATATATCCTCAACATATTTAATAAGAATTTCCAAAAAGTTGGGCCAGAGATATTATGGATAATGTGACTGTCTAGAATGCAGCTGACACAGGTTCAATCCGTGGCACCAGATAAGACCCTCCTGAACTCCACTAAGAGTAATTCCTGAGCACAGAGCTGGGAGTAACCCCTGAGCACTAGTGAGTGTGTCCACTACCCACTAAATTTTTTCTTGCTGCCCAATTAAATGTGACAAAAATATAGAATAACAATAGAAAAGAGTAAAAAGTCTATTTTCATCTGGTAAATACTAATAATTAAGATGATGCCAATATCCAATCTCAGGAAGAAAGTGGGAAACAGGCAATTTCACCCAGAGTTTGCAGAAACTGATTAGCATGGAATTTTTAGAAGGCAAATTTGCAAAGCCTACAGAATTTGCATGACAATTTATAAATAACCCTATAGGATTACACACATGTTGATACACACGTATCAACGTAGAATCATCCACAGAAAGATGTTTTTAATTTGCACAATACAACCTTTCAAATAAGGAAATGAAGGACTAGAGGTTTCCAAAGGGACTGGAATGCATGGTTTTCTCCGTGGCATGCAAGAGACTTGGGTTTGATAGCCAGCATTCTGTGGGCCCCCTTAAGCAGTGCCAGGAGCAATCTACTACCACAGAACTAGGTGATACCCCTGAGCACTTTCATGTGTGGCCCCAAAACAAGCCCCAAAAAGTGAATAATGAAATGATACTACTGATACAATGGCCAAGATCTTACTGATAAAATGGCCAACTCTGCCTGTTATATATTATTAAATAAAAAAGTGGTAGATGAATTTAAAAAATGTAATTTCACTTCATTTTGAAGTGTACATATCTAATGGTCTATCAGCTACTTTTCAGTGTAGATCTTGCCTCTTCATTTAAGGCAGGGGTCCTCAAACTTTTTAAACAGGGAGCCATTGAAGTTCCTCAGACCATTGGAGGGCCAGACTATAGTTAAAAAAAACACTATGAAAAAAATTCTTATGAATATTGCACAGATCTTATTTTGATGAAAAATAATTAAAAAAAACCCAAATTCAATATTTTAAATGAAGAACAAGTAAAGTTATGAGGAGGAGTCGAGAGACCGAGATATGTAGAAGGGGTCAGACAGTATAGTGCACATTCCACACACACACTGCCAGCAGAAATGAAAGAGCAGCTAAGCAGGACTGGCAGTGGTGGCAAACACATCTGGTAGGTTTCAGGACCGCTACTCTTATATTTATATAAACATTATATAAACATTATAAACCAACATACAAGTTCAGCATATGAATCAAAGTGATCATGTCTGCAGAGCAAGATAAAAAGGGAACAGAAAGTTACATTTTTCTTTTATGTTGCAGGGATAGTTTTTTTAAGTCACATATTTATAATGACTATCTCTCCAATTATAACTAAAATCTAAGGAAAACCCAAGGGTGAGGTCAGAACTTCTTTATGCCTCCTCATCTTTAGTCACCTATTGTGTTTGGCTGTGCTGTTCCCCTACCCAGCCTGACACCATTCCCTGCTTCAGGGATTTCCATATCCACCTACAGGGGAAACATTACTGGGCAAGCAGTTGAGCATGCAACAGCATCAGGATGGACTCCATGTTCCTGAGCTGAGCTTATAAAGGCCCCTCTCCAGATGACCCTGGGGCCTCTATGGACAAGAGCCACTGGAAGTGCTATGGGTGATAGTACCTTGCTCTGCCAGATATTGACAGCACTCTGTGTTTATCTAGGATGAAACTTTGTTCTTTCTTCTATTGGCTGCTGATGACCAGTATGGGACTTGAAGTCTATGGTCAATGGATGCCTGGCCAGGAGAACCTTTCAA
This sequence comes from Suncus etruscus, assembly GCF_024139225.1. Classification (NCBI taxonomy): domain Eukaryota; kingdom Metazoa; phylum Chordata; class Mammalia; order Eulipotyphla; family Soricidae; genus Suncus; species Suncus etruscus. The sequence continues at coordinate 38,172,311 of NC_064850.1, read as the reverse complement.
CTCCAAATATTATAGAACCTCAGAAGATGTCATCAGTTCTAGAGATTTTTGCAGTTCGCAAGGATGTGAAAGTTCGGCAGAAACCAACATTATCCCCAAAAGTAAGAACTTTGCCCCCCAAATTAACTTCTTTGCCAACTATCAGCACTCTACGATCTTCAACACCTAAAATTATAGTCAAGAAGGAAACAATCACCTCCCAAAATCTTGGATTATCCTTTGGCCTGTATAGAGAGTTAATGAGCACCAACCGAGACAAGAATTTCATGTTCTCCCCGCCAACATTCTCCCTTGCCCTCACTATGCTGGGTCTCCAGGCTAGCCCATTTACTCGAAGAAATGTCCTGAGGATTTTGAGATTGTCATCCAAGGTGATCTCAAAAGCCCCAAGTGATAGGGACCACTACAATCTTGGTAAGTTCCTTCAAAGCCAACTACCATCCTCTGAAGGATGCCAGTGTGAACTACGCAGCATGGTGGTTGGAACTCAGACTTATGAGCAGTTGCAAGAGAAGTTTGTTAACATGGCCTGGAATAGTTACCATACCAATGTTCTCGTCTTACCCCCCACACTACCCCAGACAACCGAGCACCAGACCCGTGTCTTCAAGAAGGAGAAAACTCAAGACCAGAAAGGACCGTTTGAAAAAAGAAATACTTTTGATTTATCTAGTGCCATTTCCTTTAAAGGTAAGTGCCTCTGTCAAGAATATTTAGAGGGATTTCATCCCACTTAGTTTCAAAGATAATCAATATATCATTTTTCCTAGATAGCCAAATCCAAACCAGCCTCTCCCCTTAGGCTAGGTTATACTGTTATACTAGAACTCCTTCTCTATCACTTGTCCTTTCACTCCTCACTTCCATCCTCATTTATTTTTCTGGTACCTTTTCTTTCATCTCCCCTCTAGACCCAACTCTCTTCTTCCCAAAGTCACAGCTCAAGGAAGCTCATAAGTGATAAACCACATCACTTAAGAGGCATGCAACAGAAAGAACATGTATTGCCCTTCCAATGGCACCAAAAAACTTTACATCCTGTGCAGGACCAAGGGGACAGTTCAGGTTCACACTCGTTGAATCTAGTTCTACCAAGCTAACCTAAACCCTCAACTAATCTTGAACAGCCCCTTCCCTTCACACACACCCATGAAACTCCCTATTGAACCGGAGCCTTTGGGATCCCTTTGGTTTAGTCCATTTAACCTTCTTTCATAAAATTTTTCCCTTAACCAGTCCTTTCATAGGCTCAGCATAACTTCTGATATGATTTTGTGGGAGAGTCTATTTCCCTCTTGCATAAAATCTACAAAATGCTTGTTTCATAAGTTTATTCTCAACCATTTTGGTTTTATTATTTAACTTTTTTTTATACAAATAAAGGTCACACCACTATTAACTAAGTTTATTTTGGGGGTGGGGCACACCCAGCAGTGTTCAGGGGTTACTCTGACTCTACACTATGAAATCACTCCTAGCTGGGTCAGGATGCTGGAGCTAAAACTCAAGTTGGCCTTATATAATGCAAAATCCTGCCCACTACCCACCTCCAAATCACTAAACTAAACTATTGCTCCAACCCAAATGGTCTTAACTGGTCTTCCTCTTTCCACCTCACCCCCATTCATGTTCCACATGCAATATGAGGTGACCTTTTTAGTTGCTAAATTTGGCCACACAACTCCAGAATTTAAACCTTTGCCTAACACAAGGCCAACCCGGTTTGATTCCTGGCAGCATATATTAAACCCAAACAGGAGTGGTCCCTGAGCACAGAGCCAGGGGTATGCTGTGATACCACTGCGTGTAGCCAAAACAAACAAATGAATACAATTGAAAGGATCCCCAACCCAATTGTAGAATTTAGGATAATGCTCTGGATTATTAGGATGGATTTGAAAAGAATCTGTTCCTGGCTGAATTCTGGAGTTATATCTCTCGTCACCCTCCCTATTCCTTGTCCATTCAGAAGACTAGTTAGAAAACAATGTTCTTTTCCTGACCTACATATTCCCCTGAGCCTACGAATCTTAACATAGGCCACTTCTTGGCTCCCTACCTCCTCTCTGTTTAATGCTGACTATGCCATATTTTATTTCTCACCTCAGCTGTAAAATAGTCACCCACTGAAAGTCTCTTATAATCGTCTCCTCAAGTAAACTTGCCAGATTTAGAAAAAAAACAGAAAATAATGAAGAATACTTATTTAAAATACCATTTGCTGTTTCTCCAAAATCCAAAGTTCAAATATAACTAGACATCCTTTCTTTTATATAACATCCTGACCCACCCCATACCCATAGTAGGTGATGATGTGAAGAGATGGTTTGGGTCAGAATGGGCTGCATTTCAAGTAATTCTAGGATATTTGGATGGGAAGTACTATGTGGGATGGTCCATAGGAAGACAGATTTGGAACTCATATGAGAAGGGGTCCAAGCATGGATTGTTGGGAATCTTGAAAATACAGAAGAGCCAATGGATGCGCAAGTATGTGTTTCTTTTTTACTGTGTTGCTGTGAGTTCTGTCATAATCAAAGTATTGCTGACACTTCTTGAGTAACCTTTTGCCTGGCCTCGTGCTTAGGCTCTTTTTTAGAGAAGTTCTTTGAAATAATGAAGCATCTGGCACAGTAAGCCTTCTAAGTTTCAGTTTTATCCATGGATGCTTATGGCCCCAGCAACTGTTTTCTCTGGCTTTACCTCCTGTGCCATTTCCTTCCATTTAGACTGGCCTCCCAGTAATTGTTTAACTTGCCAGGAATCTCCTTATCACAAAGGCCATTGCACATACTCTACTACACTCTACCTTTTATTCTCTTTTTTTCCCATGCTTAGGAAGCCTCCATATATAATCCCAACAACTTTCTTTCCTAGAGATTTCTCTTTCTTTTTTTTTAAATATGGAACGGTTCATGAAATTCTTTCTTTCTTTCTTTCTTTCTTTCTTTCTTTCTTTCTTTCTTTCTTTCTTTCTTTCTTTCTTTCTTTCTTTCTTTCTTTCTTTCTTTCTTTCTTTCTTTCTTTCTTTCTTTCTCTCTTTCTTTCTCTCTTTCTTTCTCTCTATTCCCTGTCTCTCTCTCTCTCTCTTTAGCATTTATCACCATCTAATATTATTTTAACAATTGATTAAGTTCTTGGTTTCCCTTGGTCTGTAGATCCCCATAGACAGTGACAGGACTATAGCATCCAATGAGACATAGCTGCTGGTATGGGGCAGTACCCCCTAAAATAGCTCCAGAATAAATGATTGATCTGTCTCTCAGAGGGCTGTTTCTCTCAAAGAGAAAAATAAGTCTCTTAAAGGTTCCTTTACCGTGCATGCTGGCAATGAGTTCTCCTACCTGCCATCTCACTCCTCAGGGAAATGGACAAATTTCTTTGAGAAGAATCTCACAATGCCCTTCCGGGTGAGGAGTGACTTCCAGGTGGTTGTGCCCGCTATGCAGCATGAGGGCCTGTTCCGTCTCCAGTACTGCTCCCCACTGAAGAGTTATGTCCTTCAGCTGCCTTACACCTGCAACAGCACTAGTTATTTCATTATGCCCGATGATCGGAGCAACAGGGCAACAGAAGATATTCCATTGTCTACACATTTTGAGGATTGGGTTCCGCTTTTTCCACCAAGGTAATAGTCTGGCTCTCTCCTATCCTGCAGGCAATAAGACCATCTCATATCTCATATCTCCCCCACCCAGTATTGCTCAACCCTGGTCTCTGTGCCCCTGACAGGACAACTGGGAATAGATAATACCACACAGGATCAGTCAGGACTCAACTCCACAACCCTGCAAGAGCAGCCTTGTAGCTCTTCCTTCACCATGAAATCATCCTGGTCTAGCGCTGGTCTGAACTTACACCTTCCTTGGTGGGGGAGTGGGATGTGGCTCATTTGATTTAGAAAGTCAAAGTCTCCAAGAAGTATAAAACAAAGAAATTTCTACCTTAGCTTTGGGTCTTTGATCCACATGTGTAGATCATATCTGTAAACAAATGTCTGATCCAATAAGTGGGGGCCACCCGACCATCTTTCCAGCTCAGATAGCAACACATCCTGTATGACATCTTCCTGTGTAGGAGGAGTGGGGTGCACAGGCTTGGTCCCTTCTTTATGCCCCAGCAATTTTTTTTAGGCCAATACGTGGGAATGCTCAGGGCTTACTCCTGACTATGCACTGAGAAATCCCTCTGGGTAAGGCAAGAGGAACTATATGGGATGCAGGAATCAAATCCATGTTGACCATAATCAAGGTCAAAGCTCTCCTTGTTATACGCTATCTTCAGGCTCTCTATCGGACCTTTGATCAATGATCTAGCTCTCATGAACTATTTGAGGTCTCTGCTACTAGGAACATGCTCTACTGCAGTTTTATTTTGTATTATGGTGGCAATCTGGGCTGACTCCTAGTTCTGTGCTGAGGAATTATTCCTAGCTGGCTTGGAAAGTCATAAGGGGACCAGGGATTAAACCGGGTTGGCCACATGAAAGGCACATGCCCCCCACACTGTGCTATCACTCTGGCCCCTCAACTGTGATTTTCAACCTCCTTATAAAGACCATCAACTGGCAGCCACAGCTCCAGGGACCATCATTTCTATTCCTACAGAAGTCTGTCCCATATAAACCTGCTGATTCAGAATATTTTTTACTGATATCTCAGAGAATTCAAGTGCCCAATTTTTGGGACATCCTGGCCAGACCTAGGATTCCCAGTATTCCCAGCATTATGGGTCACAAGAAGCACTTTGTTGCCCAGAGATCTTCTCTGCACAAATGATACTTTTCTTAGTCTCACAATTTCAATGAGCTCTGGGTCCATGTGTGTCCTGTGGGGTGTCCTGTCCAATGGGATATTTTGTGGTATCACTGGGTACCAGTCACAAACACTTCCTTCCTGCCAGTTGTGACTACCATAAACATCCCTACCTATGGATCAATGGCTCCAGAGGAGATTGTGTCACTGCTGTTTCACACCACACACCTGCTGCTTGTACCCTGGCCTGGTCCAGCTGTGTCCCTCCCCAGGATTTTGTCACCACTTGCAGCCTGTCAAATTGCAAGAAGACAGGACCTCAGTGTTTAGCTGGACATAATTTTCTCACTCTTGAATGTCTTTCTTGGGAACACTCAGTCCTTTTGTTAGGAGCAAAGAACTAGAGCCCAGGGCTGGTTGCTCATAGACAATCCCCCACCCAGGGGCCTTTGAGGTGCAAACATAAGAATAAAAGGGTCAAAGAGGAAACAGGAGACACTGATCCTCAGTTCTGATTAGGGGCCTATCCACAGTGCAAGAAATATGGTCCTCGAGAAAGCAATACTCAGGTTTCTGTTTCTGAGGGCTGAGGGTGGCCACATTCAGCCTGAGGGGCCAGGCAAAGACCGTGATTGGGATCTTGGCTCTCTTGGAACCACATGCCTTGGGGATATATATGGGGTATCTTGGGGAGCCCTAGGAGAGTAACAGCCTCTCTGAGGCTGCATGTCAGGAAAGACATTGTTGGTAGCTCCTACTCTAGGAGGAGGGTGGGCTCAGAGACAGCTGCCTGCTGAAGGCCCTGATCAGCTCAACTGGGTACAGAGGTGACCCCTGGGGTCAGGCATGTTAGAAATCAGAGGTCACTCTTTCTACAATTTCCTCTTCTTTCCTGGAGTAGCCTGTGGAAGCTGCACATCCCCAAATTCACTGTCTCCGGTCTCAGTTCCCTGGAGAATCTACTGCCCAACATGGGCTTCTGGGACATCTTTAGCCCCAGCCACGCAGGCATCAGTGGCATTTTCGTGAAGGACCAGAACTACAGCATTGAGAGGGTGAGTGATTGGGTCTGACTCCCAGCCATTTTCTACTATTTACCACCTTTCACCACTGACTAGGGTCTCCCAGCAATGCCATTCCCCCTACCCAACCTGAGCGTACATGTACCCTTACCATGAAGGACCCCCCCCCCCCCGCACCAAATCTGAGGCAATAATCAAAGATGAAAACAGTGGTGGAGCAAGAGAGATAGTTCACAACTGACCTGACTTCAAAACCTGTTAGCCCATGTGGTCCCCAGATCTCTGCCATATTGATTGGCTTGAGCACAGAGCTAGGAATAAGCCATGAGTACTGATGGATGGGTGTCCAAAATCAAACATATCCAAAGCTTGTTTCCAAAGGGCTAAAACAGTAACTAATAATTCTCACTGGTGACTCCAAATCAGGCAGGGTGTGGGGTGAAGGGCTAAGGAAAAATAACCAATAGTCTACTAGGTAGGTCAGCTGAAGAAGATGAAAGGAGTCTGATGGTTATTTCCACTATAGGCTGGACAACTCTCCACATACACACACATACATGCAGAAGGGTCTTGTCTCTTATCCTACAGTGCTGGAGATCAGTTGTGGGAGCTGGGACTGTAAATGGGGGGCTTATGTGGGGTCTGGGTCTTGGCTTTGGAGAGATTAGGCCATGGCAGCATAGACTAAGGTGGCATATAGCAATTGCAACCATCAGAAAGCATGGCCACCAGAACATAAAGAAAGATTGGGGGCCGGTGAGGTGGCGTTAGGGGCAAGGTGTCTGCCTTGCAAGCGCTAGCCAAGGAATGGACCGGACCATGGTTCGATCCCCCGGCGTCCCATATGGTCCCCCGAAGCCAGGAGCGATTTCTGAGCGCATAGCCGGGAGTAACCCCTGAGCATCAAACGGGTGTGGCCCAAAAAAACCAAAAAAAAAAAAAAAAAAAAAAGAAAAAAAAAAGAAAGATTGGATCTTAGAGGCACTTCTGAGATAAACACCCCAGAACCTGTGCTTCTAGCTTAGATGTACTGGGAGGGGAAGAGGAAGAAGTGAGGTGAATAGGAATCTCTGAGAATCCAGGAGAGAAATGGTGCAAGACCACTGCGGTGGCCCTTTAATAACCTTTAACACTGGGGGCGGGGCACCACAAAGAATACATTCCCCTTCTCAGTGGGAGAGTCCAGTGGGGAGATGAGCACCCATGGTCCCTTGTTGATAGGAACCTGGAGTGGGCCCCAGGAAGCCTCTGTTCTGGACAGAAACCACCTGCCCCATGCTGGCCTCCCCAGTTACCTTCAGAGTTCTGTGGGCCCCAAGAGTGGCTAGAAACTCACAGCTTGAATCCTCACAGATGCTTCACGGGGCACAACTGACTGTGGATGAGACAGGAGTCAAAAATAAGAAGAAGAAGAAGAAGAAGTATCAAACAAAATACAAGCCCCGCGTCCGGACCTTCTATTTTAACAGACCCTTCGTGATAGTCATTCTGACCCAAAACAATGAAGTCATCGTCATGGGGAGAGTTATGGATCCTATGAAAAATACTTAGATGACAAGAGTCATGGCCACTGCTTGGCATGCTGGAAGGATAGCTCCAAGAGGAGCATTAATTGGAGTAACAATTGAGTCATCAGTACCCAGATAGTCACACACTCACAAGCATGGCCTACCTGTCTCATCATCATTGCTACCAGTTGAAAGCCTCATTTCCTTCTGGACTTTTTCCTCTACTTCCTATGACCTCTCTCGATTTGTCTCTGAGAAAGAGAGTTGGGTTTGTAAGAGAATTGGTTCAATAAATCAATAAATGGTTATTGATGTTTGGGGTGTGGTTGAGTGGCCAGTCTCTAAGTTGCCAGGGAGTATGTGTTCATTATGGCCTAAAAACTGTGCACAAGAAATGGGTGGGAGATGACCAGTATTCTCATCACTGTCTGCTGAGATCCCTAGACCTGGAGTTGACCAGAAGCCTGACGGTCAAGAACTTTGCAGGATGTGGGAAGCAGAACTGAAGACTAGGGGAAGACCTGAAACAAACCTGGACACATGCCAGGGGAAGCATGTGCCCACCTATTAAGCTCCTGTAAAGAATGGCCTGGCTCCAAGCTCCCCCCAAATTGCTGTCAGAAGCATCTCCTTGTGGAAACTCTCCCTGGGAGAATCTTTAAAGCAAGAACTAAGGGTGCCTTTAACGTTTAGTCTTGTTAGTCACCTAAGTTAAACTTTCCTACCCCTACCCTCACTCCAGCAATGAAAGTGCACAGGGCTAGGTCATGGGAAGACAGAGAAAGAGAGAGACACAGAGACAGCAAGACAGAGAGATAGAGAGAATAGTCCCTAACTTCAGAACATACATGGTAGGTGTGAGCATGATGACTGGGAGTTCAGGGGAAGTAGGTTGGTATCTGGTTGGTGAGTCCCCTATTGCTATGAATAGAATGGGGCATAGGAGCCCACCAGTGATTTTGCATCAACCTGGTTAGCACAATGCAAAGGGTGCTGACAATATCTGCCCCCAGCACCAGCAGTTTGGGGTGGGAGGCATCTCCAGGGCTGACCCTTGCTGCTTGGGGAGACCATGTGGCTCCAGGAATCAAATCTAGGTTGGGCACAAGTTAGGCTTTTGCCCCTATTGCTTTACTATCTCTTGGCCCCAGAGTGCCTGTACTTCTGGTGAGGTGGGTCACATGAGTTAAGAGACCATAGAACCAGGGTAGGCATAGAGGTAGGAGGATGGGAGTGGAACATCAGGGGTCTGGGAGGAAAATGAAGCATCTGTCAGTCATCCCAGGGAGCCTGTCATTGCAATTCCAACTCCCACAGTCTTCTGCTCTTCTTCTCCCTCCTTCCAACTCATTCCATTGGAACCCAACTCAGCTTGCTTTCTGCCTATTGAGATACTGCAGGGAGGTTCCATTCCCAGAATCTCTCTTCAGACTCATCCATACTCTCATCCCTGTGGGAGAGGGGAACTCATTGGGAGACCTGTGACTCCGGGGCCTTCAGTTACTTTAACTTTCTCTACTTCGTCACAATTGTTTGTAAAGTTGTCTTTTCTGTCTCCCCACTCCACCGCTGCCAGGTCTGCTGGAGAAAGAAAGTTGACACCACAAATCATTTAGAATTTCTATGTCTATATTTGTAGACCTTCTCTATCTGCACACTGATTACTCTGAACAAGGAAGAGGGGAAAGTGGCAAGCATGACATCCCTTCATTAACAATACTGAAAACCACAGGGTCAAAGAGAAAAAAAAAATGCCTGACCCAGAGACAGTCATGGATGGGTGGGTGGGAGGGAAATGGGGGACACTGGAGTAGGAAGGTTGCACTGGTGAATGGTGGTGTACATTCTATGACTAAAACACAACTCTGAACATTTCTATAACCATGGTGCTTGAATAAATAAATTATATATAATGTGCAATTATATACATACATACATACATACATACATACATACATACATACATACATACATATGAATCTCTCCTGGCAGGCTTGGGGGACCAGAGATTTTGGGATTTAACCAGATTGGCTGTGTGTAAGCCAAACACTAAACCACTGTATTATCTCTCCAATCTGTTTTCTTATTTTTTTCAATAAACCTTTAGCCACTTAAAAATAAATAAAAAGAATTCACCATAGTTAAAGCTCAGGAAGCACTGGATACTGAGTGCCAGTCACTCTTCACTGAAAGCCTTTATAGACTCCCAGTCCCTGCCAGTAAAGATTTCATCCATTCTCTGAAATCCCTTCACCTCTCCTTAACTGCCAACACTGCCCCCTACAGGCACTTTCAACCAATGCTGTTGCTTCCTTCTCCAGAGGCAAACTGACAGCCAGCTTGCAACTCTGCCTGTCCCTGAACCAGCCCGCCTACTCCAGGAAGGCCATCCAGGCATCACACTGGGACATTGGCTGGAAACTTGCCTTCTCAAAAGAGTCAGAAGTACGTGGGTTAGGCAACTAATAGGTGTGTCAGTGGAAAGGTAGGTATGTAGGTAGATCACTCAATCCATAGATGATAGCTGAAAGACAGATAGATGATTAATAGTAATAGAGCAATGTTCATTATATAGATATGTCAATGATACACAGAGAAAAGATACTATTTCTATCTCTATTGCCTACACACAACACCTTTTTTAAAATTTATTTTATTTATTTATTTAATTTTTCTCTTGTCTCCCATTTAGTGTTCATGGCCATTCCAGCTTTCCTGGGAATGAGAGCATTTTAGAATACAGTGATATCCATTTGAGCATGAGAATAGCTCTCCAATATGTGATTTCCATTTGAATATGGTGATTTCCATTTCAACATGAGAATAGCTCTCCGAATGTGACCTTTCCAGAGCCTAATTGAAAAAGTATCTGACAAAGTAGGACAAGTGGGTGTTAGTTTCTATGTCCATCACTGCCCTGTGTGTTCATTGCTTTCTAGCACTTTAGCTGGCTGCTGCCTTGATACCTCCTTTATAGCTTCTACTTCACTGTAACAATCTCTTTCCTAACGCTGAGTACCCAGGTTTCAGTCCTTGAGTTTTTTCATTTACACTCATATCGTAATTAATTTCAAAGTAGCTCAATGATGTAAATACAATTTAAATGCTGAGGTTCCTAAATTTGTGTCTCAAATGTCTATGTAAACAGTCAATTCATGCATGTAAGTATATCTTGGACATCTTCAGTTGAAATCTAATAGATATCTCAATCCACTCACAATTTCATTCCCAATGTTGGTACTGCAAACTGGCTTCATCATTAACTTCCTTTGACAATGAGTGGGAGTATAATCTTTCTAGTTATTCAAGTTAATCTTTCTAGTTTCTAGTTAAACCTGTGGAGTTATCTGACTTGTCACTTTATCTATACTGTACACTGTACCAGGCATCTATTGTCCAATACTATAAGCCTAAATCCAACATAAATATAGAGCCCTGGAATCAGAGAGGGTGTAATGAATAGGGCACTTGCCTTATATGCAGATGACCAAGGTTCAATCACTGGCACCCAATAGAGTGGAAGGGGGAGAGGGAGAGAGGGAAGGAGGACCAAAGAAAGGAAGAAAGGAAAAAAGAAAAAGGAAGGAAGGAAGGAAGGAAGGAAGGAAGGAAGGAAGGAAGGAAGGAAGGAAGGAAGGAAGGAAGGAAGGAAGGAAGGAAGGAAGGAAGGAAGGAAGGAAGGAAGGAAGGAAGGAAGAAGGGAAAAAGTAAAGGAAGGAAATAAAGAAGGCAGGAAGGAAGGTGTAAGGAAGGAGAAAGGAAAAAACAGAGAGACTATTTGGGTATCTTTAAAAGACTTCTCCAATGCTATGAAATTCTTACTCCCATTTTCCTTCCCTTTTATCATTTCAATAAATTTCTTTGTATTTTGGTCATTAAAATGAGCATAGTAGCTAAAGCGATAGCACAGTGGTAGAACATCTGCCTTGCTGAAAAGGACAAACTTGGGTTTGGGTTTGATCTCCAGCATCCCATATGGTCCCCCGATTTCTGAGCACATAGCCAGGTGCAACCCCTGAGCATCACTGGGTGTGGCCCAAACCCCCCCATCCAAAAAAAGAACATAAAAGGACAAGTTACATGTTTCTAATATGGTGTTATCATGATCTAGCTAGCTTGTCCACAGATAAAACACTTATCCACACAAATGTCTGCACCTAAAATGATTCAGTAACCAAAACCATGGATCAACTCGTGGGTTATTTGATAGGTAAATGAACACACTAATTGATCATTCATACAATGAAATATTAGTCACCAGTAAAACTATGAAGCAATAAAATAATCAGTTATCAAATTGCAAAGGCTCATGGAGAAATCTTGCATCTTATTGCTAAGTGACAGTATCTTGCCTCAAAAGGCCAAAAATTGCCTTAATCTTGCTACCTTCCAAAGCAGCAACTAAGCTCCAAAAGAACATCAGGCCACAGACACTTCCCAGGTAGTTGGGCCTGGGCTGAACACACTGGAGAATTCTCAGAAAGAGAGGTAGGGGCAGATTCTTCCTTCTGCCTGAAAGCCCAGCAGTCACACCCTACATTTTCCAATAGAAATGGGCTAGATCTACAACTGAATTTCATTAAACTACCAAGACCACAAATTTGTTCCAGATCTCTAGGTACTGGACCTCAAAGCTATAAGCAGCCATGTGACACCTCAAAGTGTCAGCCAACTGATCACAGCCAACCTGAGAGGTAGCATATTAGACCACCAAGTACAGTATAGCAGAAGGCTCAATTCAAGGTTGAATTTCTCAATTCAACCACAACCCAATGAATCCTTAGACACTGACTTTAGTAATAGCATTGAGAAATATAACAATGACCACAATTTGTGGATCTAAATTTTGATCATTCCATTTACCTTTGAATTATAATGAGTAATAGAAAGTAAATCTGTTTGTGCCTGTCAGGGGCAAGGCTAGGGTGGTGTGAGAGATTGGAGACACTGGTGAAGGAATGGTGACACTGGTGATCAGATGATTTGGAACATTTAATGCCTGAAGCAACTGTATTATAAACAACTTGGTACATCACAGAGTTATAATAAATAAAAGGCTGAAAACCTTGACCAGAGAGATAATACAAAGGTTAAATCATTTGTCCTGAATGAGGCTGACCCTAAATCAATGCAGGGCAGCAGAATTATTCAAAAATTGCTAGGGTGAAATCCAGCAATCACAACCTATTTTCCACACTATATATATATTTTAAAAATGCTAAAAACCGTATGATTCTGATATCATTGTACTGTGGACAAAGCACTTAGGGCAACAATAATGATATAAAGCATTGACGCAAGTTGAGTATATAGGCTTGTCTAGGACACAGAGGGAAAATTTTAGGGTGCAGAAATGGGCATGATTTTGCATATTTTAATTGTATACTTGTGCCAGATTCACAGGGGCAATAAGCATCCTACAGAGTGTTCTGTGAGAGTCAGGATTGTTAGCCTGAGAGCTTCATGGAAAGTGTCTGGGATGCTGTGTACTCATAGGTTCCACCAAGAACAATGCTATCAGGCCTGGCTCAGGGTTCCAAGCAGTACCCAGTCATACACAGAGAACCTGGATACAAAGTCTAATGTCACTGACTTGTTAGCTCAATCCTAAGGATTGAGAAATCCAAAGGATTTCTTTGGCATGTTCTGCCAAAAACTTAAGAAAAAGTTATATCCACCTAATATCCATTGCAGCATTGTTCACAGTAGCTAGATTATGAGTCGACCAAAGTGCCTATTCATCGGTTAACTAGATAAAGAAAATAAGTATGATTAGTCAGTAAAACAATTTTAACTATGTAAAAAATGTTTTCATTTGCAACAATTTGGAAGCATCTCCAGAATAGATGCAAAACAAAATAATTCAGGAAAAAAAACCCAAATTATTGCATTATTTTACCCATTGTGCAATTAAGTATATAAAATTTATGAAAGGACAAAACAGAAGAAGCTGAAGAAAACAGATGGCTGTCCAGTAAGCATACCAAAAATGTTCATTGTCACTAGGGAAATGCAAATTAAATTGATGAGTTTTCATCACATGGAGAATGAAACATATCAAAAAGAGTAGAAATAAGTGTTGTCGGTAGTGATGTGGTGATACAGGAACTCTTATGCACTAATGGTGAGAAGGCTGTCTGGTTTAGCCCATGTGTAAGACAATATGAATAGTTTTCAAAATATAAACTCACAATTCGACTTCTTAATATCTACACTCAAGGGAACATTGGTGGCAGGAACTGTGCACTGGTGAAGGGGTTTTACATTGTATGACTAAAACTCAATCATGAGTAACTATGTATCTATGAAAAATACCAACTATTATGAACAACCTTGTAACCAGTGCTTAAAAATTGCAATTAATAAAAATACCTACATATCAGACTCAAAAACGTTTATCCATAAAGATATATGCACAGCTATGTTCATATGTACATACTACACTTAGTATGACAACCAAGATATGAATACAGCCCATTTTTCTAATAAAAGAGTGAATAATGAAATGTGATTTAAATATACAATGAAATACTATATAGCCATGAGAAAGGATGAAACACACAACTGGCTGTTTCTGGGCTAACATTAGAGGATCTCAGGTTAAGTGAAGTAAGTCAGAGGGACAAATAAAAATACCAGAGGTGCTAACTAAGCTGTGGTATATAAAATGGCATGGCCAGGCAATGGAAGATACCAAGAGTGAGAGAAAACCTATCCTGGCATTACAGAAATATAATTACCAGGGAAAGAGGGGAAAAGCAAGAAAATGCAGTCTGTACACAAGGTTCAGGAGGGACTTGAAATATAGATTTCCCCATTAAGATTCAAAGGTCAGGAACTTTGGAAATTGGGTTGAGGTTTAGAGGCAGAATATCTCTAGACATCTAAACCACTGGAGCCAAAAATACTGTATGAATGGGAAACTAGAAGATTTAAAATTAAATTGTGTCTGTTATGGAGACATATTACATATAAGAGGGAACTAGGGGTCACTGGCTGGTGGATGCTGAAATTAGGGGTTTGATTAAAGTTGGAACGCTGCATGCCTAAAATTGCAGTGCCAACAACTTTATAAGTTATCAGAGTAATATAAAAACTTTAAAATTGAAACCAATGATTTTGAAAACCTTGCAAAAATTATTAATATGAGCTTCACTGAGTCCCACACTTTAGCTCAGAATAACACTAGAATTGCTAGTTACCCACAATGTTGCCCTAGCCTCACTGCTGAGTGACACTTCACAGCTCTTGACCAGGAGGCACATTTCAGAAACTGGCCCATCCCTTGCAGGACACCTGCTATTTGAACAATATGAGTAACACAGTTGTTTGCTCAGTGGCCTGACTTACACCTGCTCATGTGAGTGCTTGAAAAAACCTTATTCTTTATTTCATAATTGTTTGCAATTGTACTCATGAAAGAGTTGCTGATTTTCTTGTTTTACCTCATAAGAACATGCAATGGGCTTAAGGATGTAACATTGACTTTCTCTCTCTCTTCTCTGTGAGTGAGTGTGCATGTGTGTATGTCAGTGTTACTACCTCCTCCTTGCCAAATATTCTGCTTCTTTTTTAATATTTCATTGAAACCAGTGTGAATTACAAGTCTTTCACTGCTATATTTCAGACACACAGTGACAGTGCATTAGGGCCATTCCCCCACCAGTGTTATCCTCCCTCCACCATAGTTCCCAGCATTCATCCCATAACTCCATCCAGAGGCCCCTGGACTACTAGTGTAACAGGTCCACTTTGTGTATAGCTTGTTATAGTTTGGGTCTCTTGATTCTATTTTAGTTAACTTTGGTTTGGATATTTAGATCTGATCATTTTTTTAATTTTTACTCAATGCTCCTGAGACTGCTTGGCCCCTGGGCCACATTCGTTTTTTTTTTTTTTTTCTTCTCAATTTGTAGGAGGTCATAGAGATTAATCATCAACAAGATAACTCATGTTCTATGGTTCTGTATAAAAAGGTAGGAGCCCTATCTAGATGCTGTAAGCAAAATTTAAAGAAGAAAAAAAAAGAAGAAGAAAGGGGGCAAATGAGGCCTATTTTTTTGTCACAGTAAATGTTGGGGAAATTTAGAAAGAATATTCCATAGGCCTAAGAGATAGAAGGTGTCTCTACTCTTGTAGCATACTGTTATTAGATTGACTACAGGCTTTGGGCATGTTAGTTGTTAAGCCCCAAGATCTTTCTTTATGGTCCCAGGAATAGTTCTGCTCATTGGCAGTTGTTGTAATCAATCTTCTTTTTTATTAATATCTTCATTTAAACACCTTAATTACAAATATGATTGTTGCTAGGTTTCAATCATGTAAAGAACAACCCCCTTCAGTGCAACATTCCTATCATGATGTCCCAAATTTATCTCATCCCCACATCACCCCCACCTGTACTCTAGACAGGCTTTCAACTTCACTCATTTTATGATAATTCTCAGTGTAGTTATTTCTATAACCGCACTCACTGTTCTTTGTGGCAAGCTTCATGTCGTGAGCTGGACCTTTCTGCCCTCTTCTCTATGTCTCTGAAGATTATTGCAATAATGTCCTTTATTTTTCTTAAAACCCATAGATGAGCGAGACTATTCTCCGTCTATCTCTCTCCCTCTGAATTATTTCACTCAGCATAATGGACTCCATGTACATCCATATATAGGAAAATTTCATGACTTCATTTCTCCTGAAAGCTGCATAATATTCCATTGTGTATATGTACCACAGTTTCTTTAGCTATTATTCTGTTGAAGGACATCTTGGTTGTTTCCAGAGCCTGGCTATTGTCAATAGCACAGCAATGAATATGGCTATGAGGGAGTGATTTTTCTATTGTATTTTTGTTTTCCTAGGTATATTTCTAGGAGTTGTATAGCTGGATTGTATGTGAGCTCAATTTCCAGCTTTTGGAGGAATCTCCATATCACTTTCCATAAAGGTTGGAGCAGATGGCATTCCCACCAGATGTGAATAAGAGTTCCTTTCTCTCCACATCCCTGCCAGCACTGCTTATTGTCATTCTTTGTGATGTGCGCCAATGATCTCACACAGAAGATACTGCTTCCTCCTTAAGTGGTTGCAGTAATCAGAAAGCAGGAGTCACATTTGTACTGTGGCTCTGGGATGCAGAGATTCAAGATCATTGCTTAGTTTAAATATACTAGCAATAACTATTGACCCAATAAGGCCCAAATCTTTAGGGAAATTCTTCTAATGAGTGTGACATGAAGGTTATCATACAAGGTAAAAATCCCATTGGCCAATGACTGGGGGGAGGAAACCTTAACAGGGAAGGCAATGCCCCTTCCCTCTAATTATTAACCAGCTGGAGACATGGCAAAGCACAATTTCCCCTGTGGTTCTTGCAAAGTCTTTACTATACAAAATAAGAGACCAAGGTGGCAATGGGGGCAGGACACAGCCCAGTTCAGAAACAGTATAGAAATGCCAAAGTCTGTCCATCCCTCCTCCCCTGACTAACCTTCAAAGAAGACCTATGAAGCAAGGGGTCAATTCAATTTGTTTTGATGGGGCCCTGAATATGAGTTCACACATAACCAAGTTGAAGCAATCCTGGGAGAGTTTCCCAAAGTCATGAGGTCACCTCCAACTGACCAGGATGGACTCTGAGCTGAAAGTTATTCCCAATCATCATCTAACCAATGGGACAAGGAGAACAGGCTTGCCTGGAAATTCATGACCTAATAATGACATTTTCATATCAGCTATAAGGGATATTTTTCAGAGCTCAGTTTTTTGACCCAGGCTCTGAGCACAGACTGTAGGGTTTAGATCCTCAGCTCTGAGCAATTTCCTTGATCTCCCCAGACCTCTGTTTTTTTAACCTTAAAAAAAGGTCCAAGATGCCCTGTTAAATTCATTAATGGGAGATGTAACTCACTGAAGATTAACACAGTTCCATCGAGAATTGAAAACGTAGCAAGAGGGAAGGGAAGACTTGGGGATGGGGCAAAGAAGGGAGGAAGGGAGAGGAAAGGAATGTACAGGAGGGGAAGGATAAGGGAGATAAAATGCATGGTAAAGGCAAATCCATCTGGCTCCAGGCTGCACACCCATGCAAGATTCTTTCCCCTGGAAGAACAAAGAGCAGGCAGAGATGACAGTGAACAGTGCAGTAGCATACATGTCACTTCAGTATGACAAAGGCTAACAGAGAGAAGCAGAGAGGAAGAGATGGTGACCTGAGACCAGACTGGCAAAGAACAGGACAAGTAGGACAGTTCTGCCCCAGCTCCCAGGATACCCAGGCTCCACAGTCAAAAGAAACCTGCCCTAACTGGCAGAGGGAACCTCCAACCTTCCTGAGGCTGAGAACTCAAGGATCTAGAGTCTAGATGAGACAAACCCAGCTGTCACTGGGATTGATCACTATGTCCTCTTGGGCATAGCTGTGAGAGAGAAGACAGGCAGCAGGAGCAATGTCAAAGCTCAAATATCAAAGTGAAGGTGCCGATCTCAAAGAAACTGTTTTTCCATTACCTGATGAAAACACAAGCACGGCAGGCTCAGGGCCTCCCTTTGCAGGCCAGGGCCACTACTGACTTTTTGGGTGGAACTCTGACACCTGCCATGAGGCTGATTCCAAGGCAGGGCCACTCACAGGCTCTGTGTGCCCTGAACCTTCAGCACTGATCCCCACCGTTGCCAGTGGACCCCATGACTTGCAAGCAGAGTGACCACTTCTCAGTACTGGTTCTGACCAGTACTGATCATGTTCTCAGTTGCTCTTAGCAACCATTTCAAAAATAAATCCTGTGCTCTACTAGATCTTAGTTGTGGAAAATATACAATAAATTGATCTGGGGATGTGGCTCATGTGGCTACAAGCATCGACAATCGTGTACAATGCCCTGGACTGGGCCCCCAGTACTGCATGTCCCATCCACAAGCAGCAGCATCTCTAGGGACACAGAGCTTAGTGCAAGAGGAGTGCACTCCAGAAACATGTTGAGATATTTTACAAATGAGTGGTTCTTTAATTTGTGTGACAGCTCAGTGCCACTGGATAAACTCAAGACAATGTGCAAACTAGAGTTTACATCTGTCACTGGAAATTTCTCTACCTCCTAAATTGAAACTCTTTTTCCAGGAATTACTAACTCCCATTTTACTTAACTTTCTATTCGAGTTTTCTATTTCTATAATTTTAACTTACCTTTTTTATTTTGCATTTGGATTGTTTGGCTTAGCATTATGCACTCAAGCTCCCTCCCCATTGCAACCCATCCTAGAATCTCCTCCCCTTTGTAAGGCTTAGTATTAATCTATAATATATTCCTAATGCTGAAGTAGGAAAAATCATATTGTCTCTTACCAGAGTTTCTATGCCAGAGAGGCTGAAGTCCTAGTAATGTCCAAAGGGATAAGAGCACTAGGAACATCTCTTGCTCTAATATTTGCCTTTGACCCCTAATTTGACATGGGGTCACAAAATTCTTGTCATTTTTAAGGGATAAAAACACTAAGAACATTACTAATATTTGCCTTACTCCAGTGCCTGACACAGAACTCATATTCCTTTGGAATTTCCTAGTGTGTCTGGGGGGTGGGGAGGGTAATATGCCTTCTTTTTCTAATGAAGTGACTTTTACTGTCTCTTGGACAATTGCGGGGAGGCCACACTCATGGCTGCTGCAGGCCATATTTATGGCCTTTCCAGGTCAAACTCATGGCTCTTCCAGGCCATGCTCATGGATACTTCAGGCCACACTCATGGCTCTAGGCTACATTTTGGCTACTTTTGGCCAGCTTCAGTAGAAACACTCAGGAATTGGGGATTCTCTAGGGATTCCTTATTCCCATAGCACATTGTATCCTAAAGCCCGAGTTGTCAAAGAGGCAATGTGGGGCCTTCCTCTCTCTTATCACACCTGGAAGCTGAGTCAGTTCTGACTCTCTCATAACCCTGCCAAGATCCCCATCATTTCTGGAGCCATGTCCAAGCTTTGGGCTTCTCATTTACCCCCTGTCCACAAACCTCCAATGTGCTCTACTGGCAATTAGGATTTTCTCCTGAAACTCAGGGGACCCCTTTCTTCCCTAGTCACATGGCCAGATTACCCCCATGGCCCTGGGGAGTCACCCCAATGGTCTTGTAGTTTGGAGACTCCCACACCCCTCCTGTCAGGGCTTTGACAGGCTCTTGTCCCAGATGTCCCTCCTTGCACTACACATCAGGGGCCCCAGGGCAGCATCTTTCCAACCAGGACTGGGTTCTTAGAAAAATCAGTCTGGTTCCCTAGTCTTGATAATAATAATCATAATAACTCATAATCCCATCTCATGTGTCAGGGCCCTGTACCTTGCCTTTCCTAACAGTTACCGGGTAGTTACCAGAGAAGGGGCCATGAAACTCAGACCTGGGGTCCTCCCAGACCCGTGGTCATCTTCAAGTGCTGCTGCTGCTGCCCCAAGACCCTCACAACCTTTTGCGTTTCCTTCAAGTACTGAGCAGGCCCTTTGGTGAGTGGTTCCTTGGCAAGGCTCAGATCAGAGAGGCCTGTTGGAAGCGGTGGTTTTCCAGTCACCAGCAAAGTCATTCTTTAATTGCTATAAATCAGTAACAAAAGCAAAGATACACACCATATATTTCTATCCTAACAATATTGGGGACATTTGAGAGCAGCCCAGTATGTCTCCCTGACCCTGCTCCAATGGGGTGACGAGTGCCTCTGCATTTGACCTCATTCTACAGATGAGTACAGTGGAGCTTAAGATGACTCCTGGTCTAGCTCCAGGCCTAGAAGCAGGGAAGTGGGGTGCTTTGTTTGTTCTCCAGGTGCCTCTTCTTCCCTTCTCCCACCGCAAGGCCACCCAAGCCTCATGCAAGCTAAATTCCTCCAAGAAGGCTAAGAAAGGCTGGGCCCCTCTGCTGTCCCCCACATAGGTGTATTTATCGAGGCCAGCTGGGGTTAACACAATTGCACAGAACTGCTGGGGGAAGACACAGATGCCCAAAACAGCTGGGAGAAACACAGATGCCTATGCCAGCTGGGGGCCATATATGCCCAGGCCAGGTGGTAGAGCTGAGCATTCATACATAAGGAAGGCTTAGACCCACAAGGGACAAGCAGCCATGACTGAACCCAAACAATGTCAGTTGTCTTCCTGAGGAATAGTGAGTGACACTCCAACAGTGACTGCACCAGAGTCCGGCCAGCAGAGGGCAGCGTCCACCCAGAGGCAGCCCAGCTAGGAAATGGTCCTGCTTTGCTTCATTCAGTCACTGTGGAAGGGCCTGGAGGGATTGGAGGTCACAGTGGGACAGGGACAGGCATCTACCCTGTGCTACCTGCATGGGCCTCCTCTCTCTTGCCTGGGCTGCCCATGGCAGAATTGCCCCGGTGGGCCAAGTGAAGCCACCCTCTGTGCAGTTCCGGCCCATCTCTTCTGTAGGCAGGAACTGGCTACATTCCCACAGGGACATGCACTTCCAGCTCTAGTCTCCCCAGGGTGCCCGCAAGCACAAAACCTCACTGTCCTTTGAGAAGCAAGTCAGAGCACAGACTCTGGGCACTTATAAAAGAATCGTTCTTGGACATGAGCCATGGCCCCTGTAGGCAGGGCCAGGAGTGGAAGAAAGGGCCAGAAACTGGATTGGATCTTGAGTCTTCCTTCCCCTCCTGGGGACTCTGGACAGGCTATTAACTTACTGGACATTGGACTTTAGTGAGCAGACCATGAGCCAGTGGCCCCTTGAAGAAGGCTGGTGGGTGGGCCTGAGCAGGGACTGGAAAGGACTGTGATGGGCATGCCTTCAGTGTTTCCCTGAGGCCTCAGAAAGGACCACCCATGTGTCCTAGGCTCTTCCAGAGGCCCTTAGAGATAGAGCCTACAAGACGCCTGTGCACAACTTAGGAGGGGTCAGGAGCAAGGTGAGATCCTTGTAAGGGCTTGTGGGGATCACCGTGGAGAAAGGCCATTTCCAAGGTAACAGCCAGCCCAGGCCTAGAACTTCGGAGGGTTCCTTTGCCTCTCTGTTTCTCAGTTTCAAATCTCTAAGTTAGACAAAGATATTTCCACATGAAACCCATGGGATGGCTTGCTTAGTGACTGTCCCTTATCTTATTCATAAGATGTCCCGTCCTGCAGGACTCCGTTATTCCGCGGGGATAGAGGGGACCCAGCCTGAAAAGAGAATGGGGGGAAAGAAGAGACGGAGACCAAGTAAAGTGCCTTATCAAGGTCTCGCTTTATTGATTGGTACAATCTCTTTTAAGCACGATTAAACAGGGGGTGGAGAGGAAGCAAAATGGAACAGGCAGTATTACAGACAGTCTCTACAGGGAGCATCCTGTGAGTAAACTTTACATGCTATCTTTACACAGGAACCATTTTCACCCTAAGATAGTAAAGCTTCAGAGATGTCTCAAGCTTCCTGGAATATGTGGCTGATAGGATGCTGCAGCATTTCTTTGAGCTCTTGGGCTAGTTAATATCTAATGCCCAAGTTACATATTCAGGCCACATAAAGTAGCTTGTCCTGCAGAATTCCATATCAGCGTTTGGTCTCTGGCAGTCTCTGGCAATAAGAGCCTCCTTCAGTCTCTCTGTGGCCAGGCCACAAGACACCTACCTCAGAGTTCACTCCCCAATCCAAAAGCCTCAAGACTGTAACCAACACACCCAAATACACCTTAGGGGAGTATTTGTCTGTGAAGAAAGGCCTGCAGGAAAGGACTTCAACCCTGAGCCTCATGGGCTAGGCATGTACAGTACTGCTTGCTTGAGCAATCTCACAGGGCCCCTGGGTGCTGTCTTCAATGGATTGGCAGCAGGAACAGAAAGTCAGGCCTCCTCATTGAAGCTCAAAATGCTGCTAGTGAGAAATTCCCCATACCAGTTTGGCCTCACAATTGGGGCCAATTTTCCACAGTGTTAGGTATGGAAAGTCCAAATAAGAAGCATGCTGTCTTCATAAGAAATTCCCATTATACTGTGCTGATATACCATGAACTCCTGAAAACACACTCTGAGAATGCTTAACTTAGAAGTAAGCCCTGAGGGATCTCTAAGAGCAGTAGAAAAGTGGACAAAATGAGAAAATGACCCAAAAAAACCCCAAAACAAAATATCTTTTATGCCTTCAGGGTTGGGGCTTGGCTGGGCATGGAAATTCTTGGCTTGGGGGTTGAGTCCTGAAGTCTAGAAGAATTGATTTCCACAGAATAGACAGTCCCTTTCCCCCTCCAAGTGGAGAGGGTGGAAAGGGCATGTTTGCTTCTTGATATCAGAGGGTCTCTTTCGCTCAAAAAAAAGCTTTTGGTGAGGGAGGGTCTCAGGTACAGATGCTGGACCAAGGTTCAAGTGAATATTCAGAACTGAGTTGTTGGGGGATTGTTTATACTTTTTTTGTTATTCCTTTGTTTTTTTGATTGAAGGTCATGTCTGCACTGCTCAGGGTTTACTCCTGGGTCTGCTCTCAAGAATCACTCCTGACAATACTCAGGAGAACTCTATGGGATGATAGAGATCAAACCTGGGTTGGCCATGAGCAAGACAAGTGCCCAGCCTGCCATACAATTGCTCTGGCCTTATAATACAAAACCTAGGAAGGGTTTTCAGTATTAACTTGAAATTTAGTTCTGCAGTAAGCTGAAAGGGAGAATGAGATGGTGGGCAGTATCCCCCAAAAAATCAAGATTCGGTGATAGAGCTCTGGCATTGCATGTGTAAGGCCCTAGGGTGGATACCAGCAGAAAAACAATCTGAACAACAAGAACCACCCTCAAACAGAATGACTTCAGGAGCCAATTATTCTGTGCTGCATGTGAAGCAGAGTAGGCCATTCTCCCTGTCTGTGCCTCAGTTTCCACTCTTCTTGCCTCATCGAATGAGGGCCCAATCCCATGTGGTCCTAATAACCTGCAGTCTCATTGTACCCCAGGGTCTATGTCTAGCTTCCAATAGCTTCCACTCTTACCTCCTACTCTGTAGGAGGAGCTCTTAGTGGGGAACTCTGGGCTGCAAACCCCATGTGGTCTTCCCCAGACTGTCTCCATCCACAGCTTAACCCAGAGACCAGACATTAAGGCAACACAAAGTCAAACCTGCTTCAGACACTGGTAATGCAGCTGGGGCTCTGAGTCTGCCAATCAAAACCGGGACAATGAGTGACTCTGTACCCCATGCCAGGCTGCTACCAGTAGAAGGAAATCAAGGGGTGACTTGAAGCAGCACTGGCCCAGGAAGGCCACAGAGGCACAAATATTATTATCAGTCTAGGATTAGGAGAGGCTAAGAAAAACTTAAATTTGGTTTGCCATGCCCTAAGAAGAAGGTAAGATCACCTTTGGCCCAAGAGATAGCATAGCAGATAATGTGCTTGCATTGCATATAGACAAACCAAATTCAATAGTTGGCATCTTATACATTCCCCAAGCTCACCAGGAGTGATTATTGAATGCAGAACAAGGAGCAACCCATGTACTGCTAAGTGTGGCCCCAAAACTAAAATAAGTATATTGTCATATGAAAACTTTTTCTAACTTCAGAGTTTCAGTTTTACTCAAGAAATGGTGTTACCCAATGAATTTGAGAAGGATCTCCCAGCTTCCAGATTTCTATTTAATTTGTGGCTAATCAAAGAGGAAAAATCTCTTTAAAGATTTAGATATTTTTATCACTATGTACCTAAAAAATTACTGTGAAGGATTTGTAATCCACTGTGGTCAAAATAAAAATAAAAAATAAAAGATTTATATATTTTTTCTGATCATTTTTATTGTGACTAAAATTCATTACACAGAATTATTTACAGTACATAGTGACAATGAATGAAGGGCTTTCCCACAACCAATGTTGTCCTCCCTCCACTCCTGTTCCCAGCTTGTCCCCCCATATACCTCCTTTACCCTCCAGAATCCTAGTGTAACTGGTCTCCACCTTACAGCTTGTTATAGGTTGGGTATCTATTCTGTTTGGTGTTCCAGTCTGGTCATTTTTTATTGACACTACATGTTCATAAGACTGGTCCTGGTATCATTCTTTCCCCCCCTCATTTTATGAGGCTGAATGATTCAAGTTATGCTATTCTGTTGGAGATAAAAAAGTTTAAGGAAAAGAGAAGAAAAAACTTGGTATCAAATACTAAAATAGAAAGAAAAAAAATCACTGAATAATATCCACAAAAGTGAAAAAGAAAGAAAAAAGTGGAAGAAAAAAGAGAAGTGAGGGGCCAGGAAGGTGGCGCTAGAGGTAAGGTGTCTGCCCTGCAAGCGCTAGCTTAGGAACTACCACGGTTCGATCCCCTGGCGTCCCATATGGTCCCCCCAAGCCAGGGGTAATTTCTGAGCACATAGCCAGGAGTAACCCCTGAGTGTCAAACGGGTGTGGCCCAAAAAACAAAAACCAAAAAAAAAAAAAAAGAGAAGTGAAATAATATCAAAAAACAAACAAAAAAATAAAGCAAAACAAAACCAGAAAGTGGTGCAGTGGCAGGGCTTGGTGTTACCCCACCATTTTTCTTTTTTGTATAGGCACAGTAAGTATTGGGGAAGGAAGGAAATTCCCGTGGCCTAAGAGATTCAGGGTTTCTCCACTCTTGGGAACAACCACTGGCTCCATACCTTCTCATTGCCATATCCCAGGTTGTGTGTGTGTGTGTGTGTGTGTGTGTGTGTGTGTGTGTGTGTGTGTGTGTGTGTGTGTGTGTTAGGAACCTTTCCTCTCGGTTGTGGATGAGAAAGTAAGGCCACTGTAGCAAGTAATCTTGGTATTTGCACAGGTCCTAGGACAAGGCCTAGGATAGTCTTTAAGGTTTTAGAGGTACTGTTCCAACATTGTTGGTGTGTTTTGTTTTTGTATCATGTGCTCCATGTTTTTGCTCATTCTGTAAGCTGAAGTCTAGGAAATTATTGTTCCAAAGGTTCTGCTCAGTCTCTGTTGTCAGAATTGGGCCTTTGCACTAAGAAATCTTGATTTTTGTAGGAGACCTGGGCTATAGCCTAGGGTAGGGTTTTCCTTAATGGTCTCAAGGTACATTCTGCCCAGTCACGGTTGTCAAAGTCAGTTTTCTGTAGTTAGCACTCTTATTTTTCATAGTTCAAAGGAAAATACATCTTCTGATTTCCACTTAGTGGTAGGTGATGTGATAGGACCTCATGGTCTTAGGTCAAGTTGTCACTTCCTCGCTGTCCTCGTTGTCATATTAACACTGGCACAAGTATGTCTCCCAACGGAGCTTAGTTCCTGGTGTTGTTGCAGGGGGTTGTTTTAGTTCTATGTCTGGGATCTGGGATTTGAGAATGAACTAACACTGTCCAATCTCATGGAGACTGAGTTGTATCCACATGATATATGTCCAGGATGGGAGGCATCCTTGTATAAAAAGTGTGAGTTCTTATCCTTAGAAGATAAGATCTTGTGTCTGAGTCCATGATTTCCCCTTATTTACTGTGCCTATACAAAAACATATGGTGTCCTTTTGTATTGCTGGTGCTATTCCGGGTAAGCTACACACACAATATCTGTGGTGTGGTCTGAGCTTTAGTCCCAGGCAAGACGTTTTCTTAGATTTTGTACAAAGCAGCACCAAAACTGGTGAGGGTAGAGAAAAAAAAATATATATATATAAAATAGAATATATAGATGAAATTGAGATATAAAAAAAAGAAAGGAAATTGAGAAAAAGAAGAAAAAAGGTATTTGAAGAAAGAAAGTAATGGGGGAGGCTATCTGTATGTTTAGGAATACATATCTTAAAATACATTATTATAAAGGTATTAAGCTTATATAGGCAATATAGACCTCCCAATTAGGTCTTCTGAGATATTCTTGTGGGGAGTGAAAGCCAAGGTACTTTTTCGTATCACAGACTTTGGTCTAGAGTTTAAGATATGGTTTGCGGCATTTCAGAGTCCTGTAGTGTCCTTGAATTGGGGGTTTTGCTGCAGCTGAATCCGGTATTATGCAACTATCCACAATTTGATGGGGGTGAGAGGGGTCACAATCTTGAGTCAGGAGGCTTATTGGTTGTGGTTTCTTGCTGAGACACAAGATGAGGGATCGAGAGGGTGTCTTTCATTGAGGAGCTGGATGGTGGTCTGTTGGGAAGGAGGTCGGTTTTGGTGCCTAAAAGCTTAAAAACTGAGGGTAAAGAGGGTTACATAAGGGGGAGAAAACAAATCCGGGTTGGGATATGGGGGGAGTAGAAAGGTCTCTGGGTGTGGAAAGGCAATAAAGAAGAGGGGCTATATACATTGTATAGATGAAATATTTAAGGGTAAGGCTTGGCAGTCAAAGAGGACAACTGTATAGAAAGTAACATTCACTTAGACACGGACTTCAGAGATCAATTTGAGTGCTATCCTCCATATATAGGATATTCCACTTCCTTAACTATAAATAGTCAAGAATTAGAATATTTTGAACGATGTTAAAGAGGGTATATGTTGCGCCTGCACCCCTTTGAAAAAAAGGTTATCAGTAAAAAAAAAAAAAAATGAAAGGACACCTCTGCAGAGGAGCTGCTATGGTTGAGATAAATCTGCTTTGGCTAGCTGTCCTATCCTATCCCTGAAGGCCCAGGTTACCAGATGTGGCCATGAAGACCATTCTGGCTTGGGGGAATCTGGCCCCCCGGACTAACTGACAGTCCAGGAGGTTCTTTGGCTAGCTGTCCAGCCCAGTGCCCACCACATACCAGCGCAAGGGGCAGACTCCTAGCATGTGTGGTCTCCAAGCCCAGCTCTCACCTCTGTAGCTTGCAAATGAATGAGATTTAGATATTTTTATAGCAAATTCTTATCTAAGGCTGTTTTCCAGGCCCCTGATTCCAGGTGTGCATGTCCTATAACAGGAAAATCTTGAACTGAACTATGAATAGCTGTGAATCATTGTGCTTTACATATTTTTAAAATGTGTTAACTGCTTCTTCTTAAAGTGGGGGCAAAATAAAAATTGGAGTGATCATCAATAAGCTAAATTTTCTCCAGCATTTCAAATCAGAAGTTTTAGAAGACTTTGCATTTTTTTCGATCAATGGAATTTTATTTCTCTTATAAGAAAACAAGTCAGAATTAGCTAAGGTATTTGGGAAAATTTCTCCTATGAGACCAGAGTACAACAGAGAGAGCACTCTCAGGAAGGAACAGAGATGCCACCTAGCATCAAAATCTGGGAATGTCTTTGTCCAGCTGGGGTCAGAGCTATAGGACAGTGGGGAGAACATTTGCCTTGCACACAGCTGATCCAGGTTCAACTCCCAGCATCCCATATGGTCTCCTGGACAGCACTAGAAATGAATCCTTGGTGTACAGCCAGGAATAACTCCTGAACATTGCTGGGTGTGGCCAAAATAAGAACAAAACAACAAAAACAGAAAGAAACATGATGCTCAAGGTGTAGGCATCCGTGGGTTGGGGTCAGGTGATGCAACATTTATGAGAATGTTCTGGTATTTGTCTAGTTGGTTGGATTCTGACTAAGATCCCTAGACAGACCCAGCTCTGATCTCTACACTGCCCATGCTGTACCATTACTTCAGCCTGCTGGTGCCAGATCAGACCCTGTAAGGATGACAGGCCCTACCTGATCAGCTCTGGGGGTCCTAAAGCACATGATGCCCTGGGGGAGGGAGTGATGAGTGTCCCTAAGGGTAAGTGAGTCAGTTCTGAAGGAGCCCTGGAAAGATACTGTGAAAAATCCTCCGGGGTGACCAATAGAACAGGTTGAGCCTCCTGGTGGCTATTAACCCAATCCACTGAGGTGGGACCTGAGGCACAAGTAGGCTTGGCTGGGTCATGCATGCACATAGTGGTGTGGAGGCAGCTGCTTCCTCCAGATAAGGCTTCTGGCCTGTTGGAACTATTTTGGTGGACTTAGGCTATCTGTGTTTCCTTCTCACACCCACTCTGTGCATGAATTGGACCACAGGACTCCTGTATCACCATTCACTTCCTGCAGGGGAAGGACACCAGCCCTGTTCAGGCCCCCCTGCTCTGAGACTTCTTTTCTCTACCTCTTTCTTATCACCATCTCATCACCTTTTCAACTACAGCTGGGCCAGAACATTCAGCCCTAGCTCTCACCACAGCTGGTAATGACCTTGAATATGTGCTCATGGTGCCTGACTCCAAAGGAAATGCCACCTTGTCCCTCTGTCCAGCCCCCTAGTCTTGACCTCGGTGCTGGTACCCAGGGTGGGAGGCCAAAGTATCTTCATCATCAACTCAGACATCCTATCAGCTCCTTCTCACCTCGCCCTGGACTCACAGAAAAAAAAAAGGCTCCAACTGTTGACCCCTTTACTCATTCTGATGGGGGTTCACAAGCCCCCACTTCCTTTGGGTCTGTCCCCCACGAGAACTATCAGCTTCAAGATCTATCACACCAGCCTTGAGACTTTCTTCCAAAAAAAGTGCTGAAAAGGAGGTTTAGGAACAAGACCTGCTCCCAGCCCAGACCATCTAAAGCCTTTATGAGTTCCTCCATCTCATCTTTGGGAAGGTCCCCTCTTCCTGGAGGCCTCAAGATACCGCTGTGCAGAAAGGTCAGGTATCAGGAATTTTCAGGGCCCTGGTTCACTTGCTGCTTCTCTAGGAAGTCTAAGATGAGTGAAGAACCAACTCAGTCCAGCTTTTGGCTCTTGGTCTTGGTTGTTTGTCTGCCACATTCAGCAGTACTCAGGGTTTAATCTTGGTACCCTGTTATCAATTATAGCAGGTCTCAGGGGATCTAACCTGGGTTGGCCTTGTGTAAGGCAAAGACTCTACCTGTGTACTATAGGTGACTTTGACCTTCTTTCTGGTCCTGGGTGCTGAAGATCTAGTTTCAGGAATTGTTCCAGGAGGAGAGAAAGTGCAAGGCTTTCTTCTGCCTCTCAACCAGTGGGTTCTTGGCCAAGAGTGTGTGAGAATATGATCAGAGTGTAGTAATATGGTCAAGAACATAAAAATGAGGCCAATGGAAGGAAGAAAGGTCTGAGGAGAGTGATACATGAACAGGTAAGTGTTGCATAAAATAATTAACGATGGGGCTGGATGGCGATGGATGGAGGCCTTTGTGCTTAGGCCCCAGCCACGTGGCTTCATCCCCCACCCAGCTGGCGAATTTCAGGCCCAGGTAATCCGCGTAATTAAGACTCACTCACACGCAGGCTTCAGGAAGAATCATCTTTATTTATGCCCTAGCCACCACAGGTGTGTGGCCTATGTCAACCTTTCAAGCACAGCATTATTTTGCTAGCCCTGCATCTTATCTCCTGTTAGCCATCTTCCCTTTGGGCTCCATGCAGCCCAAAGATCCAAAAGCCGGCCAAGAAACAAAAAGGCCCGAATCCCCTTTGTTCCAGGCTTATCTAACTTTTTCCAGACCCCTCCCAGGAATGGGAGGTCTTGCAGGTAGTTACACCTATTATCCGGTTCCCAAGACCCCTCCCAGATATGGGTGGGTCTTAGGGTCTTTGCACCCAACTTCAGGGTTTTAGCTAGGTACACCAACAGGTAAGAAGAGAGGTCTTGGTGGGTATAGAGGCACAGGGAAGAGACTTCTGAGCTGACTGCAGAAGAAAGCATTAAGAAGAGCTTGGAGTGGGGCTGGGGACACTGGATTGGAGTTGAGGCTGGGACTCCAGTGAATAGAGCCCTGAGTTACAGATGAATATGCTCTGTGTTATGATCCTCATTCTTACATAGACACATGAACACATGATCCTCTTTAACACAGACACATGAACAAATTAAACTCCCAGAGCAGCCCTAGGCCACCAGCTCTGGGTTTGTTATTCAGGTTCCCAGATTTCATGAAGAGTAACCATGTTCCAAGGGACAGGGTTGTGGGGACTGAAGATCCGGAAATAACTCTGCATGCTGAAAAGACCCATTCTCTGCATGCCAGACTCCAAGGCTCTGTGAACCCTATGAGCGTTTGAATTGATGTTGCGTTTGAAATTGAGAACATGCTGTAGAGAGATCCAGTGCCTATTCGTCCCCCCTCCACCTCCCAGAGCTGGTCCTGCAGATGAAGTTCTTGTGACTGAAGCCAACCGATGAGTTTGTGCTCACTCTCTCAGTGAACTGCTGCAACCCCAGAAGTCGTGAGCCTCCTTGGGGCATCTAGAGGTACCTGAAGCAGAAACATAGCATAGAGTATGTGTGATGTTTAGAGGCATCTGTGCATGCCTAAAATGCTCAAGTTGGGGGCTGAAGGGATAGCATAGCTAATAAGGCATTTGCCTTGCATGTAGTCAACCCAGGTTCAACACCTGGCATCCCATATGGTTCCCCAAGCATGCCAGGAGTTATTTCTAAGTTCAAAGCCAGGAACAACTCCTGAGTGCCACTGGATGTGGCTTAAAATAAAGTAAAATGCTCAGATAGTAGGATTGATGTTCTGTGTATTTTCCCATTAAAACACAAAACGTCTTTAAATAAAACGTCTTTAAATAAAAACATCTTTAAATAAAAATTGTTACATCCCATCTAAGGAAAGCATGCACCAGACGTGGTCTTTTCCTTCCCTGGTGCAGGGCTTTCCTCTTCTAAAAGAATTATTTGCCAAAAGGCCTGCTTAGCGAAGTCAATCATTTGACCCTTTGCATGGATTATTGGCGGTAATTCTAACATGGCTGTAACATTACATCCTTCTCTATTTGGCCACTATAGAAATCCAGCCTCAGCTCTCCTAAAGAAATGTCAGTATCAAAGCCCTCCAAAAGTCTCCTGCTGAGCTCTTCTGTGATCTCTCTCTCTCTCCCTCCATTTCCTTAAAGGTATCTGGTTTCTCTTTACCTGTCTCTTCATATGCTAATTTAGCTCTGATCTCATTGGTTCATCCCCTTTTCCTTTCTCCCTGGCTATGCCCCAAAAATCCATCTATATAAGGCCCATTCAAGAAATAAAGCCTCTCTATGGCCTCTCCCTCTTGTTTACACCATCTAATTCTGTGCGGTTTCCTTTATTTCATATTTCATAATTCATATTTCATATTCGTCCGCTCGTGCATCCACTTGATTCCCAGTGGAAAAATAAACCCACTAAGGTTTGCTTCAGGGACTTTTATCTTATTATGATAAAAGTCCGCAGCAAAAAATGCAAGTCATTGTAAGACCAACTTTTACACTTAAGCCAGTGTGATTTCTGACATATCAAGCTGTTGGCTTTCAAGGTAGTTTTTTTTTTTTTTTTTTTTGGTTTTGGGGCCACACCCGGCAATGCTCAGGGGTTACTCCTGGCCATCTGCTCAGAAATAGCTCCTGGCAGGCACGGGGGACCATATGGGACACCGGGATTTGAACCAACCACCTTTGGTCCTGGATCGGCTGCTTGCAAGGCAAACGCTGCTGTGCTATCTCTCCGGGCCCTTTCAAGGTAGTTTTATGTTGTTTGTGTTGCTAGTGACTTGGTAATGTGGAAGTCAAGGGAGGTATTCTCAGGAAAAGAGTGCTTTCACCTCTTAGATTGACCCATCTCTGCAACTTGAACTTTGAGAAAAGCCAGATGTATGTCAGAAATAATAAAGTCAGCTATGAGCACCAACATGTCATGAATGCCCACATGTCCCCAGCCCCATGAGGAAGCTGTCAAACTTGATCTGCACGTTATGGGAGTTTGTCCCCACCACCGGATCACTAAAGAAGCTGTAAACTGAGTAAGAAATGGAGTTGCTGTGCAGATAAGGAAAGTTGTCCCCCCGCCCGAAAAAAAAAAGAAAGTTGTTTTCAACCTCAGCTAAGGAATTTGGGTTCACTGCTTTCCTTCACAGCAAAGAATTTCAGGAGGAGACGAAATGTGAAGTAAGATAGATTTTATGGACACTTATTTATAAAGTTGTGAGGGAACAAGGAAATCTCAAAAGACAATGGGGAAGTCTATACTTTCATCATAAGTATAAGACCTATATAACACTACCTCTTAACCTTTTTTTCCCCAAACTTATAGTAATCTCCTGCATCTCTTTCTCCCTTTTCTTTTTTTTGTTTTTGTTTTTGTATTTGTTTTTGTTTTTGTTTTGTTTTGTTTTTACTTTTTGGGGGTCACACCTGGCGGCGCTCTGGTGTTGCTTCTGGCTCTATGCTCAGAGGTCGCCCCTGGTGGGCACGGGGGACTATGTGGGATACCGGGATTTGAGCTACCGTCCTTCTGCAGGAAGGGCAGACTCCTTACCTCTGTGCTATCTCTCCGGCCTCAATTTGTTCCTTTAATTACTTCTTTTATTTATTTAAAAAAAAACTGTTTTCTTTAGATATGTGTGAACATATATATATTTTTAGTTTTTGTCGTGTTTCTGTTTTCTTCTCTCTCCACTTCCAAATCCACCAGCAATATAATGTAGCCCACTTCTTCCTACAAAGGCATATTTAAAAAAGAGAAAATCTTACTTATAAAAACAAGCTCTTATCTATTAGGGATAAGAACTCATACATTTTTTACAACACAGGGACATCTCCCATCTTGAACATATGTCCAATGGAACCAACTTAGACCCCAGAGAATTAGGCACGGACCATCTAGCCTTGACTCCTGGACCCCAGGCCTAGAAACGACACAGTTCTCCAAACAGCCCCAGGAACCAAATCCCCTCCAGGGCATCCATAATGCTGCTCTGACACCAACAAATGCCAAGATTGCTATATACAGATGACTGGTTGTTACAACCATGACTAAACAGTATACATCTCGGAACCAACAACAATAACAACAAGAACAACAACAAAAAGCTCTAGCCTAGGTTTTGCTCTACGATCTGTTCAACAAACAAGATCTCCAATTCCAGAGGTCTGACTGAGACAATCACAACTGAATGGGTCTTCTGGAAACATAACGAAAGACTCTATCCCAGGCCCCATCCTAGGAGCAGCATGATGACCAAGACCACCAACTACAGAAGATGGACTAAAACGACACTGAAGAAACAGAACTGCTAGAACCACAAAGAAAGACTTCATCATAAGCTCCATTCCTTAATCTGTACAGGCACCAGATCTCTAGATACAGAGGTCTGGTTTTACCATCCATGACGAAGCAGAAGGCTTCCATACACCACAAAAGCACCGAGGGGAGAGTAAATGATCATGCAAGTTAATCCCGTGACAGAATACTTCAAGGGTGGAGAAACCCTGTATCTCCTAGGCTAAGGGAATTCCCTCTATAATGTCCCCAATAGTTACTGTGCTTATGCGGGGAGGGGGGGGAAGAACAAAACAATCCTTTTTCCACTTATATATTTAATTAGTGATTGATTTTTTTGACTTCTTTATTTTGGGGTAGATATTGAAGTTGATGTCTCCAATTTTATTTTATTTTATTTTATTTTATTTTATTTTATTTTATTTTATTTATTTTATCTTTATCTTTATCTTTCTTTTTGCACTCCGGCATGGTTTGATTTCAGGACTGAGACTATTGTGTGGTGCTTGTCTTTATTGCTGCAGTGCTCACTGGATATTTTGTTTGATATTTCTTTCTGTATTGTTGCAGTATTTCAATTACCTTTTTCCTGGCCTCTCTCAAACTGAAGTTGAAAGCTGCTAGAAGGACTCCCCCCATTTTCAACTTATTTGATTTTTTACCCCATTCTATTGCTTTTATTTTCTTCAAACAAATCCACATAACTCGAACTATCTAGCTCCGCCTCTCAAATAGAGGGGGGAAACAAGGGAGCTACCAGGACCAAACAGATATATGATCACTAGTAGTAAGCTAGACACAAAGGGGATCACTTACTCTAGCAACCTGGGGGTGGGGGGATAGTGGGGGATATGGGTTGCAGGAAGGGAATGAGGGTGGAGGGAGGACAAATTTGGTGATGCGAATTCCCCTGATTCAATGTTAATATGTTCCTAAAATACTACTGTGAAAGATATGTAAGCCAATATGGTCAAAATAAAAATAAAAAAAAAGAAAGTTGTGAGGGGAGATAAAGTATGTGGCCAGGAGAGAATATGGGTTTCTCCAATTGGATTTAAGCAAGCAATAAAAAAAGCAAGCATGGCACATGTTCAAAGGAGAACAAGGGCTTAAAGAGAAAGACCTGAATGCCCTTTGGAAGGAACTTCTTTTTTTTTTTTTTTTTTTTTTTCGGTTTTTGGGCCACACCCGGTGGTGCTCAGGGGTTACTCCTGGCTGTTTGCTCAGAAATAGATCCTGGAAGGCACGGGGGACCATATGGGACACCGGGATTCGAACCAACCACCTTTGGTCCTGGATCGGCTGCTTACAAGGCAAACACTGCTGTGCTATCTCTCCGGGCCCTGGAAGGAACTTCTTTATAATTCTTCCTAATGGGGTTTTTGAGAGATTTGCATACATGAGAGCTCACACATCTATAGTATGGAAACAAACAAACACAAGAAAATAAGACAGTATTGAATTATGTCAAGCCCTTGGTCTCTGATTGAAGAACTAAGGTTACCAACCAGTGAGGGGCAAATGAGGGAAGAAAGAGGTGAATTAGAAGTAACATGAGGACAGTGGTAGAAAATCTCAAGCACTTTGGTGGTGGTGAAGTTGTGATTAATTTGTACATCAAAACCATAAATGATAACACTATTATAACTATATGACCTAAACTACAATAAGAAATAGAGGGAAGGAAGAAGGAAAAAAAAGTAGAGAGGGGAGGGCAGGGGAAGGAGGGAGAGAGGGAGGAGGGAGAGAAAAAGTATGGAAGGAGAGAGGAAAAAGGAGGGAGAGAAAGAGGAAGGAAGGAGGGAGAAGGGAAGGAAGGAAGGAGAGAGGAGGAGTAAAAGGGAAGAAAAAGAGGGGAGAAAGAAATCAAAAGAAAGGAACAGGAAAGGAAGGGGTGGGAAGGAAGGGAAATAAGAAGAGGCGGGAAGGGAAGGGAAAAGCAAGAGGGAAGAGAGAGAAGAGAAGGGAAAGAAAGGGAGGAGAGAAAAGGGGAGGGGAGGCAAAGAAAATGAAGGGAGAGAAGAGAGAAGGGAAAGGAAGGGAACGGAGGAGGAAAGGGAAGACAAGGGAAAGAAATGGGGAAAAAAGGAAAGAGAAGGGAAGGGGAGCGAAGGGAAAAGGAGAGAAAGGAAGGGAAAGAAGGAAGAAAGGGAGGAGAGAGAAACATAAGGACTGTGCAAGCTTTAGGATCTTCAGGTCATCTGAGCAGCCATATATGGCTCACAGGCTGGTCATACACCTCACTCTTCCACCTGGACTGACACTATTTGATGTGACAGAGACATTACAATACAAATAGGTACATAAATGCCAGAGACTGAAGTATTTCACACAGATACTCAGAAAAAAAGTCCTGACAATTTCCTTTTCTACTTTTGCCTAGATTGTCCCTACATCTGAAAGATGCTAAACAGTCTCATTCTTTACTTGCCTCACACATGCTTACAGCTACGTATATTTGTTGTAAATTCTATTCTTTCCTGCTATTTTTGTCTTTCCTGCGTGCATTTTTTCCAAATCCCTTGATCCTTTGCTTTCTGGTACCTAAACTATCTTAGTTAGGAACATTTGCCATCCTTGAAGTTTTTGCTTGGGGCTGAATTTCTACAGAAGGCATTCTGGGTACATATTCCTGCATACAGATTATGACTAGACCAGGCAGTATATGGCAAAACCAGTAGAGTAAAATCCCAGTGCAACAGACCAAGTGTCAGAATTAAGGTGTCTGCTTTCTTTTGTTTGATTCTATTTGTAGCCCACACCCAGCATTTCTTGGGGTTTACTCCTAGCTATGTGCTCAGGGATCACTCCTAGAAGGCTCAGGGGACTATATGGAATGCTGGACATCAAAACAGAAAGCCTACCCACTGTCCTATTGCCTCAGCCCCCTGTTTTGACTTTTTATCCAGAAGTGTATGGCTTACTGCTCAAGGATCACTCATTGATCACTCCTTGCTGCTTCAGAGACCACATATCATGCTGGGGATTCAATCTGGGGTGAATAATAGGATCCCGTTTCTTTAAACATGTCAAGTGAACCCTGGCTTCTACAAGAATTTCAAAAAATATATAAATAAAACGATAAAATATTGAAGAGAGAAATTGAATGAAGAAGAGAAAAATTAATGTAAGAGAAAAATTATTTAAAAAGAGAAAAATTGAGAAAAAGAAAAATGGATTTATAATATAGAGAAAAAAAGAAATTAGACACACAGACAAGAAGAAAATGAGCTAAAGGCATTATTGTATAGAGAAAAAAGATTTAGATACAAAGAAACAAAGAGAAATTTTAAATAGAGAATATTTACCCCTTAGATACATAGAAATAGAAAGTGAAAAACTCTGATGACCACACAGCTGTACCCTATCATCAGGAAGCAGCTAGAAAGAATTTCTTGCTCCTCTATCCTAAAGGATCAGACAGAAATTTTCACTTTCTTAGGGTAGGCATAGGCTTGATAAAAAGTTAAAAGTTAATGTTTGTTCTTTAAACACTGTTTCATTTCTTCATTTCTTCTGGACCCATGTCTCTCTGCTTTGGAGCATCTAAATGATGTCAAGAAGAGAAATGCAGCTGACAACCACCATGGCTTTTGCAGATCGTCGCCTGAATGAACTTCATCAACTGCTGTGAATAAATCTACCTATAATCTTGAAACTTATAAAACATAAAAAGGGGGAATATATTGATGTATGGCTGTTGGACTTGGACATGCCCTTGGACATTATCCCCACTGTAATGACAGTTGCACCTGGACACGCCCCTTTTCATGCTGGGTATAAAAGGAAAAACTTGAGGTGTAAGATGATATCTAGACATTACCCTCAAACAAAGGTGTTCCCCATCTGCCTATTTCCCATAAATCTCCCCTTTGATATGTGAAAGCCCACCCAGATCATGCTTCACTGGCCCGCTCTGGTAGATTTTGTTCTAAGATAATAAACAAGTCAGTTCTAGTTTTTGGCTGAGACAGAGAGAGACTTTGAGGATAAAGGCAGACAGACTGGCTCCTTGACTCTTTCTGGACTGACTTGCCTTACTATTTCTTTGCTGCTACTCTGCTTTATCCTACTGGTCCACCTAAAGGATTAGAAATACGG
Organism: Suncus etruscus; assembly: GCF_024139225.1. Classification (NCBI taxonomy): domain Eukaryota; kingdom Metazoa; phylum Chordata; class Mammalia; order Eulipotyphla; family Soricidae; genus Suncus; species Suncus etruscus. The sequence goes on along the minus strand of NC_064850.1, from coordinate 38,135,055 downwards.
CATGTGGGGCCGGGCGGTGGCGCTGGAGGTAAGGTAAGCCTTACCTGCGCTAGCCTAGGACGGACCGCGGTTCGATCCCCCGGCGTCCCATATGGTCCCCCAAGCCAGGAGCGACTTCTGAGCGCATAGCCAGGAGTAACCCCTGAGCGTCACCGGGTGTGGCCCAAAAACCAAAAAAAAAAAAAAAAAAAAGAAATACGGCATGTGGGATGATCTCACTACTCGCGAATTTTTATTTTTACAGTCGGGTTGAGTGCCCAGATTAGTGATCAGAACACAACCTGCTGGCCCGCGGGAGGCCATAGAAAAAGAGTCAACAAGATGTTGCCTGCTTTGTATCTATCCCCTTTTCTTTCTCTGTTGAACCTGGGCCTCTCCTGGACACCTCTGGACACTGAATGTATCTCTCTCTTCCTCCCATCTTCCCTCTCTTCCTCCATTTCTTCCTCCCATCCCCCTTACTCTCTTGCCCATCTTTCCCACCCTCTCAAAACCCCCCAGGTGGCAGCAGCAGGCCTTTGAGCAGTCACTAGATATTGGCATCTCTGAGTGGGCATGGAGCCCCACCCAACAGTCAGACCCCATAGGCCCCTGAGACACTTGCAGCACCAGGACCCGGCAGCCTCGGGCCCCTGCAGCCTTGCAGCTTACTGTAGTAACTTCAGCAAAATTTTACATGCTTCAATGTTTTAAAACGGTCTAGTCAGAACCTGGGGTTGGCCAGGCAGTGCCTGTTCTTATCCATTTCTGCAGCACCTAAGACATATTTTGGTGCTGAATTGTGTGTCCTCCCAAGTTACCATGTTCAAATATTGATCCCCTCAGAATGTGACTGTATTTAGAGATAGGATCTTAGATCAAGGCGTTGTTGGCATATAGGTCAGGGAAACCAGGCAATGTACTTTTGGGAAATAATAAAACTTCAGAGATTTCAAAGCTCTGAGATAGCCCAAAGGCATTTGAGACATGCAAATTCTGAACTCTTTGTGGAAGAGAAATTGAGGCACCAAATACAGAAATCCAAGGACTCACTCAGGAAAGAATAGACCTATCAGAAAAGGTGAAGCTATAAAGGAAGACATAATATTTTGAGAAGACCATCAACCGAGCAATATTTTTCTATGGAAATATCTAAATTTATTTTCATGTATGCAAAACACCAAAATATATTCAGAAGAAATGTATAAAAACTCCCTCCAAAACCTATTTGGGGCCACTCTTCAAGAACATATTTTTTGGGCCCGGAGAGATAGCACAGTGGTGTTTGCCTTGCAAGCAGCCAATCCAGGACCTGAGGTGGTTGGTTCAAATCCCGGTGTCCCATATGGTCCCCCGTGCCTGCCAGGAGCTATTTCTGAGCAGACAGCTAGGAGTACCCCCTGAGCATCACCGGGTATGGCCCAAAAACAAAACAAAAAAAAAGAACATATTTTTCCTCTAGCATGATTCTCACCTGTTTGTTTTATGTTTCTTTACTTATTATTTCCTCTCAAGACAATCTTGTATTTTCTCTCAAATAGATATTTTCCCTCTGTTTCTCTCCCCTCTAAATAAATTTTCATAAAAATCTTTCTGGCTTTACCATTTTACATCCTCCTGAAATTTTCTGTGAGGGAAAGACCATAAACCCAAGATTCCTCTGCTAAAGATCTATACCTGGCAGTCCCTGAGCACTGGGGGCTGAGGACAATTGAGCTTTCTTTTCTTTCTTTCTTTCTTCTTTCTTTCTTTCTTCTTTCTTTCTTTCTTTCTTTCTTTCTTTCTTTCTTTCTTTCTTTCTTTCTTTCTTTCTTTCTTTCTTTCTTTCTTTCTTTCTTTCTTTCTTTCTTTCTTTCTTTCTTTCTTTCGTTTTTATTATTATCTTTATTTAAGCACCATGATTACAAACATGATTGTAGTTGGGTTTCAGTCACAAAAAAGAACACCACCCCTTCACCAGTGCAACATTTCCATCACCAATATCCCCCATCTCCCTTCTCCCCTCCCTCACCTGTAATTGGGACAGGCATTCTACTTCCCTCATTCATTGACATTGTCATGACAGTTGTCAGTGTAGTTATTTTTCTAATTGCATTCACAACTTTCTGTGGTGAGCTTCATATACTTTTCTTGAATCCACCTCTCTTACTGCCCACTTATCTGAGCTTCTGACAACAAAGATAAGCAAGTTATACTAAGGTCCCTGTTGTCTGATGGGTATTGGGTGAATAGTTTCTCCCATTTTGTGGGTGGGTTTTGTATCCTAGGCACTATTTCCCTTGAGGTGCAGAAGCTTCTTAGCTTAATATAGTCCTATCTGTTTAAGAACAATCAGTGCTGGTGGAGATGTGGGGAGAAAGGAACACTCATTCAACGCTGGTGGGAATGCTGTCTAGTTCAGCCTTTATGGAAAACAATATAGAGATTCCACAAAAAACTGGAAATTGAGCTCCTATATGACCCAGCTACACCACTCCTAGGATTATACTTTAGGAAGACAAAATGCAATACAAAAATCCCTTCCTCACACCTATATTCATTGCAGTGATATTTACAGTAGCCAGACTCTGGAAACAATCAAGATGCCCTTCAACAGATAAATGGCTGAAGAAACTGTGGTACATAAAAACAATGGAATATTATGCAGAATAGATAAAGTTATGAAATTTTTTATACATGGATGGACATGAAAACTGTTTGCTGAGTGAAATATGACAGAGAAACAGAGAGACAGAGTAATGTCACTGATCTATGAGTTTTAAGAAAAATAAAAGACATTATTATTATAATGCCCTTAGATGAGTGCCAGAAGGACTGGCTCACAATATGAAACTCACCACAAAGAGTGGTGAATGCAGTTAGGGAAATAACTACACTAACAACTATCATGACAATGATAATGAGAAAAGTAGAATGCCTCAAATACAGACAGGGGGTTGGGGCTGAGGGAGATTGGGGGCATTGGTGGTGGGAATGTTGCACTGGTAAAGGAGGTGTTCTTTGTATGACTGAAATCCAACTACAATCATGTTTGGAATCAAGGTATTTAAATAAGGACATTAAAAAATAAGCTGAAATCCCCAGTGGTAATGGTATTCTTCTGAAAAGAGAAATTACCACAAAGATGTGCATCTCAATGGGGGATGATGTGAGAAAAGGTGAGAACAGCACATGGGCATAAAGCATTCTCAGGCACAGTAGAGAGGGATGGACCTCAGCCTTCCCTTCCAGCCCTTAAGACCAGCCAACCTCACAAAGGAAAGATGGAATGTCTAAGCTCCAGAACTGAACCACACACATTGCTGACATCACCCATTGTGAGGTATTCATTCTTGGTAACTCTGGCAAGCATAAACAAAGGCCTTATTCTCCATGAGAAGTCCCTCCTAATGGCCTGGAAAGGCCATTGGTCTCCCTGGTAAGCAGGACATTGGATGCTGAGTGAGTAGAAGCACTTCCTCTTGTGTTTTGTAGGAAGTTTGGAAAATGTGGTGGGGTAATGTTTGTCTTTAGAAAAAATAACTGATAAAATTAAATAATTAAAAAAAAGAACATGAGAACTAGTCTTCAATAGGAAAGAAGCCTCTTGAAGGGGCTGAAAGATAAGGCAGGAGTGCAGAACAGTGGAAAAACCTCTGATGGTGGTCAGATTCAACCAGGAGGAGATGTGCTACAAAGTTGGAAAGGGTCATATATAAAACCTTCTAAATAACAGTATTGAAAAATACAATGCAAAAATTTATATATAATAAAATGAAATTTCTTTAAAAATAAATTTAGCAAAAATGTTAAATAGCACCTCTAGAAGTAGACTGGTGGAGGCCAAATGGAGGTGGAAGTCTTTGGTGGAGGAAAGTGCACACTGGTGAAGGGGTTGAAGTTGAAACAATGAATGCCTGAAACCCAAACATTGTCACTTCATAATGGCTATATAAAAATAAAATATCCAGAAAGAACAGAAAATGAAAGCAAGTCTGAGATTAGGACCTCATCTAATGTGTGGCAAGGAAGGGGTATGCAAAAGCATGCTGGCAACTGCTGACTTTTGGCATCTAAAATTAGTCCACAAATAAAACCGCTAGACAAGATCTTTTTAAATAAAACAGGATCCCAAGCAACTAAATATGGCAGAAGAGTGGTTGTGGGGCAAGAGAGATAGTACAGCAAGTAAAATGCTTGTCTTGCATGCAGCTATTGACCTGGTTTTGATCTCTTGCATCCCATATAATCTTCCTGAACATGGGTAGGATTATTCCTGAGTGAAGAACTAGGATAATACCTGAGCATTGAAATCCTTGAGGTATGACCTGAACACTTAAAAAAAGTGGTTGGAGGGAACAGAGAGTTGGCACACTGGTAGGGCACTTGGCTTGCAAGCAGTTGATGCCAGACACACCAGGGTTTGTTCCCAGGCGTCCTATATGATCCCCCAAGTCAGGAGCAATTTCTGAATGCATAGCCTGGAGTAACCCTTGAGAGTCACAGGGTGTGGCCCAAAAACCAAAAAGAAAAAAAAAAGAGTTTGGAGACTGGATTATATCTGAGTACAGATCATGCACATTTGGAATAAACTAGCTGACCTGAACACAGTTATGCAAAAGATACAGGTTAGAGCAGGCCTGACAAGTAAGGTAATATATGAAAAATTCAAGAAAAGAGGGTAGAAATCAAAATACAAAATTGGGAGAAGACTTCCAAGGAATAAAATATAAGTTCAAAGACTAGTCCTTCAATATACAAATAACTGCAGGTGAAGGCCATGTCCAAATCAATAATCTGCTGATATCAGAGTTTATCCCCATTGGTCATGGTGAAGAATGGCAAAGGATGTTTGCATGGTACAACATTGTTTGCATGGTAAGACAAGAGGAAGGATTCAAATTTTTACTCTGTCCCAAGCTGTGTCATCCTTGTGTTTGTTTCCAACTGTTGTATTCGCCAGTTTTCACTTGGGCTAGTCCCCACTCTTGATGTTGGTATTAGTTAGTTTCACTTGGCCTAGTCCCTACTATTGGAGATGGGCTGTTTTCCCAATAAAGACTGCCAGGAAAGCCCAGAGGGGACGCTGCTATCTTGGTTTGGCATTTCACATGGTAAAGAGCCTGGCTTGTGGGTGAACAATTTTCAGTGTGGGCTCCTGGACAACATGTTATTCTTTCCCATTTGTGTGTGGATTATTTCCTGCATAGGAAGACCTACCAGACTTGCTTCTGTTGTTCTACCCAGATTGGAGGCATAGGAATATCTCACACTGGATTTTGTGGAACATTCTTACTATTTCATAACCAAACTCTAAGTCCTCATATCAAACATGTATTGGAAGAGACTGAAAAATGCTAAATCTATATACCAATTGCAATAATTCTCACCCTCACATCTCCCACAAACACACCAATCATCTAGGGTCCCAAGCTCATAAATATTCAGACAATAATAATCTGTCTCCATATGATGATCTAGGAACAACTCCAATGAATCCAAGATGGCAGATTACTGGAAACCATTGACCATCCTAAATGAACTCTAAAGAGCTTTCCCATTCCCATGTTCTCTGAGTCTCATTCCTTTCTGTACAAGACTTCCTTTGACATATTTCATATTTCACCTTAATGTGATCATTATTTGGATAATTATTAGAGATATGTTAGTGGCTTTATTTTATTTACATCTTGATTTGTTCTATTGCCCACATTGCTTTCTTACAGATCACACACCTAACATCCTTGCTTGGATTTTGATAAGTACATTATTTTAAGCAACCTGATTCCTAGGCATCTTCATTTTCTCTCTTTCTCTTTCTTCTCCCTCTGCCTCTACATTTTGCTCCTACTTTTCAAAATATCCAGTCACTCAAGAAGGGAATTAATTTATAGCAAATTATTTATCTACATTCCCTTCATTGTGCAAGATAGGTTTGATACATCTTTACACAGAGTTTTCAATGATTTCCCAAATTAATCTCCCAAACAATGCTACCAATTCTTGAAGTCAACACCTTAGGTTAAAAAAATATATACATATAATATATATATTTATACATATAAATGCATATATGTATCAGGTTTAAACCAGTGCCACACAAAATCAATTTAGCCTTCAAATTATTTTACCCCTACAGCAACATCAAAATTCACCCAACCGCACGAAGTCATAGTTATGGCCACCACAAACCTATGAATGTTTCATCAGAAGACCCATTGAGAAATCTTTTCTCAACACCGATGGCTGACCAACATTTCTGATAAGTGAGGGCGAAATTTCTTATTCTTAATAACAAACATTTATTTCACCTAAACATGAACCTCTCACTAATAGTCAGAAGGCCCCCTGAGAAGCCTTTCCCTCAGTGTGGATGATTGTTCGATTTTTGTTAGTGAAAGTGACATTCTGCATGCTTTATAATGAACATTTAATTGATCTAAAAATGAATCTCCATTCTTCTGTATTAAGTGTGTATATAGTTGAATTTATACCTTCCTAACGTAAGGAATTTTTACAGGCAAGTATAGCCTTGATTAAATTTCTCTTTACCTGGGAAACTCGGCACCAAAAACAACTTTTTTTCCTATTTGTCTTTGAAATGCACTCTTTCATATGTTTTATATCTTTTATTGCTTCTTCCAAAAATCAGACCTTAGAAGTTAGTTATTTTTAATAAATCCCTGTATCTAAAAATTTGTTTCCCAGGAAAAGAAAATTTAATAGTAAAACTTAGCTTCTTGCTAATCCCTTACTTTACATCAGTAATGACACCTAGAGACTGGCCAAAGAGGAATGACTTTGAGATGTTAAAACGTACTTTCCTCCTATCCTCTGGGCTCTTAACTGAAATGTATCTATTCAAAGGTCTGCAAACTACCTAGAGCTAAGTGAATTGTTTTGAAGATCAGTGTATACTGAAAAACTTCTGTTAACAAGAGATATGCAAAGAAACAAAATGTGAGCATTCTTTTTATACCTGTGACTGCCAATATGCCCCATTTATACCCCTGGTTTTGACATTAAGGATTAGAATGCTGTTCTCCCACATACTTCCTGTGGTCTCTGATTTTCTTCATATTTTCTCGAGGTGCCGTTTGTGCCTCCCACTATCCTAGAAGAAATGCAAAGATATTCTCTAATGTAACTGGACCAAAGCTAGCTGTGGCATATAGTGGAATAGTGGAATATTTTGGGGGTGCCATGTTATTTACCTGCAAAGAATGTTCAATTTCTACCACTTGCATGCTTGTGAACAAGATACTGGCTCTATTCTTGTCTTATCAGCATAATACCAATAAAGTTCCCTCATGGGGTTGTTTTAGCTTATAGCACACACTGCTATGGTTGCATGTATTTCTGTCATTATTACTACTATTACTGTACTGATTATCTGTCTTTAGGCATTCATATATGAAAACAAAGTATTGTTCATTTCTTAGAGGTTCAAACAGGATCAAAGAGAGATGAGCAAACTGTAGGATTGCAGTGTAGTAGCCATGGGTCCTGAGTCCATGTGGCTACCAATTAGAAGTTGCTTAGTAGGGATATCCTTTACCCCTCTGCCCATCTATTAGGACCCAGACTAAATCCATATGTTTAGAGGAGCCTATGCTGATTACAAAAGCCTTAATTTATCTAATAACCTACTTAGTTAACTCTGAATTATTTTTGTTAGTTCATCATGAACTCTCTCAATACTGTGTCCTTTCAGTCAATTGACTTTTGCAGTTCAGAGCTTCCTATACAACACCATCAATTCCAGAGTCTTTTCTTGTGGAGACAATAGGTATGTTTTAAAGTCAATGAGAAAATGGATATATATTCCTCTGAAATGCCTACCCAGAGTTAAGCCTATATGGAATGTTTTATAAATAAATGGACAAATTATGAGAGTATGGATGGGTAAGGGGCTGAATGGAGTAGATGGATGGAAAGAAGGAAAAAATGATTGAAGACATGAACAGATATGAGGATGGATGTGTGGAAGGAAAGATAGATGGTTGTTGGATGAATAGATGGACGGATGGATGAAAAATGTGTGAGTGGGCATATTAGGAATTAGTTTCCCCCACAGAACTTGATACCTATACTTAATCATTCTGTTAGTTCTGTAAGGTCATTGGCATTGCCATTTTAGTAGCTAAGGTTCTTTAGTTCCACATGCCCCAGTGAGCACTATAGATAATGTACTCATAAGCAGAGGTGGACTGGAAAAATTTCCTGAGCAGAGTATTTCTATACCCTCAGGATTTCACCTGAGGCATTGCCTGCATTTATCTGAGAAGGTATTTCTTACTCACTGGTCATCAGACTTGTTGTTGATGTTGGCTACTCTTTCTACTCCTCATATCAGGTCATCTTCCCACAGAAGCAAATCTTGAAGGTTCTGTAGGCATATCAAACTCCTAGCACGTTGAATGTGAGTAAAGCTTCTCTTCTAGTTTCATATTTCTTGCTATGTTTTATTTTTGTTGTTGTTCTTGTTGTTATGTTTTTTTGTTTTTTGTTTTATTTTTTTTGACCACACTTGGTGATGCTCAGGGGTTACTCCTGACTATACAATTAGAAATTGCTCCTGGCGTGGGTGACCATATGGGGCACCAAGGATCAAATCAAGGTTCATCCTGGGTCAGCCACAAGCAAGGAGTTTTCCCTCTGCGCTATCACTCAGCCCCGCCCTATGTTCTTTCTTTTGTGAGGGTCACAGCCAGCAACGCTCAGGGGCTACTCCTGGCTCTATGCTCAGAAATCACTCTTGGCAGGCTCAGGGGACCATATGGGACGCCGGGATTCGAACCACCATCCTCTGCATGCAAGGCGAACGCCTTACCTCCATGCTATCTCTCCAGTCTCTTATGTTTTTTAATAGTGAGGTGCCTTCTTTCTTTGACTAGCTGAGGACTAAGCTTCAGTAATGAGGAAGACAGCCAAAATCAGAGCTTCTTTCAACCTTGCTGAGCACTCCACAGCAAGTACCTACATGGCCGTACCACAAAGGGTCTTATTGCTGTTTCATCTTATTCTGAAGTAAGGAGTCAAGTACGGAAAAGACTGGCAACTTGAAATTGAGTCAGGGGTTCTCATGGACCACCTGTCGACCTTTTGTGAGCCAACCTCAGGTTTCACTGGGGTTGGTTATAAGAATTAAATAGAGTATCATTATAATCCCTTCATTATTCAAAAGATGAGAGTTTGAGAAAAAGGCCATACAGAAAGACTTGGAAAAAATCAAGAGATTAAAATAGGAAAAAAATCTAATGAGACATCCAATGAGACAGATTCCCACAGCAGGTGGTAAAGGAATGGTGAGGTGTCCAACCCTGCTCTCTGTCTGATCATGCAACAGGAAACCTTACTCGTTTGATCAACTTCCCCCAGAACCAGTAGTATACTCAGAGGTGGGGAATGCATCAACTGGCGCATAGAAAAACACAATAGAATATAAGTCTAATAGGAAAGTCCAAAGATTAACATCTTTGGGCTATATCAAGAACTTAATTATTAGAAAGTTGACTCTCATCCTGGGACTAATGGATTCATTTCCCCAAAGATAAATATGTTTTCAAATGAATGCTTTCCATTGAAATACTATTTGATTTTTTATTTTGGTAAATTGACCTTAGGTTCCTCTAGTGGAATTAACTCACAACAATAGATGATGGATATCCAAAAAGAAAGAAAACTATTTTTTCTCACAAAATACCTAATATTTTACAGTCACAATAACTAAAAGTGTGATACTGGCAGGAAAATATAGGCAAGTATGTGCCTGGAATGACACAAAATGCCCTGAAAATTATGCTTATATCAATGGCTTTTTGAATGTCTGAAGAAAGTTTATTTAATCCAGAAATACTATAAATTCAATAATTGTCCACGGGAGGCAAGAAAAGTCTTATTCTTTCTTTTATTCCTTCTCTTCCCTCCCTTTTTATCTTATTTTCTTCCTTCTTTCCTTCCCTCAGGCCTTCCCTTTCCTTCCTTTCTTCCATCTTCCTTCCCTCCTTTCTTCCTTTCTTTATGTCCTTTCTGCTCTCCTTTCTTTTCTTCTTCCTTCATTTGATCCCTCCCTCTCTTCCTCCCTCCCTTCCTTCCTTCCACTCTTCCTTCCTTCTTTCCACCACCCTTCCTTCCTTCCACCCTTCCTTTCTTCATCCACCATCTTTTCTTTCTTCTTCCTTCCTTTCTTCCTTCTTCTTCCTTCTTTCCTTTCTTCTTCCTTCATTCCTTCCTTCATTCCTTCCTTCCTTCCTTCCTTTCTTCTTTCCACCCTTCCTTCCTTCCACCCTTCCTTCCTTCCTTCCACCCTTCCTTCCACCCTTCCTTCCTTCCTTCCTTCCACCCTTCCTTCCAGCCTTCCTTCCTTCCACCCTTCCTTCCTTCCACCCTTCCTTCCTTCCTTCCTTCCACCCTTCCTTCCTTCCACCCTTCCTTCCTTCCTTCCTTCCTTCCTTCCTTCCTTCCTTCCTTCCTTCCTTCCTTCCTTCCTTCCTTCCTTCCTTCCTTCCTTCCTTCCTTCCTTCCTTCCTTCCTTCCTTCCTTCCTCAACACTCAGCTGTGTTCAGCACTTACTCCTGATTCTGTGCTAGGGATTCTGTCCAGAGCTAAAGTATCATTTGGGAAGTCCAAGATTAAGTCCTGGCCAGCTACATAAAAGGAGAGCACCTTGCTCATTATACTATTGTTCCAATTTAGTCCCTACTTGTATTTATTACTTCACACCAAAATTCCAAAAGTGCTAGTATAAAAAAGTTAAATACTATAAGAAACAAGGCACATTTGATGTTTATACTCTTGGGATTGAGAACTTTTTTTGTGTGTGGTTTCAGTGAACCATATGGGGGCCGGCAAGGTGGCGCTAGAGATAAGGTGTCTGCCTTGCAAGCGCTAACCAAGGAAAGACTGTGGTCCAATCCCCCGGCGTCCCATATGGTCCCCCCAAGCCAGTGGCGATTTCTGAGCACTTAGCCAGGAGTAACCCCTGAGCATCAAACAGGTGTGGCCTGAAAAACCAAAACAAAACCACCACCACCACCACAACAAAAAGAACCATATGGGATGCTGGGGATCGAACTGTGGTCCATCTTATGCTAGTGCTTGCCAGGCAGATGCCTATGGCTTGCGCCATTGCTCCAGTTCTAGGATTGAGAAATTTTTTTAATCATCTAACAGGGTTTGGCAAGTTATAGTTTGAATGTTTTAAATCTTTTTGATGACAAGTGAAATAGCAAACTTTAAGAGACAAATGATGGATCAGAGAAAATATTTATGTATATGTTATATACATATATCCCCAACATATTTAATAAGAATTTCCTAAAACTTAGGCCAGAGAGATTATGGATAATATGACTGCCTAGTATGCAGTTGATCCAGGTTCTATTCCCGGCATTATATAAGACCCTTCTGAACTCCACTAAGAGTAATTCCTGAGCACAGAGTTGGGAGCAACTCCTTAGCACTAGTGAGTGTGTCCCCCACCCACTAATTTTTTTCCTGCTGCCCAATTAAAATGTGACAAAAAGATAGAATTACAATAGAAAAGAGTAAAAAGTCTATTTTCATCTGTTAAATACTAATAATTAAGATGATGTCAATAGTCAATCTCAAGGAGAAAGTGGGAAATAGGCAATTTTACCCAGAGTTTGCAGAAGCATAATTAGCATGGATTTTTTAGAAGGCAAATTTGCAAAGCCTAGAGAATTTGCACAACAATTTGTAAATAACCTTATAGGATTATACACATGTTGATACACACATAACACACAAAGCTGTTGAAAATAGAAACATCCACAGAAAGATGTTTTTAATTTGCACAATACAACCTTTCAGAAAAGGAGATGAAGGACTAGAGATTTCCAAAGGGACTGGAATACATGGTTTTCTTCCAGGCATGCAAGAGACTTGGGTTTGATAGCCAGCATTCTGTGGGCCCCCTTAAGCAGTGCCAGGAGCAATCTTCTCCCACAGAACTGAAAGGTACCCCTGAGCAATTTCATGTGTGGCCTCAAAACAAGTCCCAAAGTAAATAATGAAATGATACTACTGATAGAATTGCCAAGATATTACTGATATAATGGCCAACTCTGCCTGTTATATATTATTAAATAAAAAAGTGGTAGATGAATTTTAAAAAAGGAATTTCACTTCATTTTGAAGTGTACATCTTTCCCCTTCATCTAAAGCAGGGGTCCTCAAACTTTTTAAACAGGAGCCAGTTACTGTTCCTCAGACCACTGGAGAGCCAACAATACTTTAAAAAAACTATGAAAAAATTCTTATGAACATTGCACAGATCTTATTTTGAAGTAAAAAAAAAAGAACAAATCCAATATTTTAAATGAAGAACAAGTAAAGTTATGAGGAGGAGTCAAAAGACAGAGAAATGTAGAAGGTGTCGGACAGGGGCCGGTAGGAGGCGCTAGAGGTAAGGTGTCTGCCTTGCAAGCGCTAGCCAAGGAAGGACCATGGTTCTATTCCCCGGAGTCCCATATGGTCCCCCCAAGCCAGGGGCGATTTCTGAGCGCTTAGCCAGGAGTAACCCCTGAGCATTAAACGGATTCGGCCAAAACAAACAAACAAACAAACAAAAGGGGCTGGACAGTATAGTGTATATTCCACACATACAAACTGCCAGCAGGGATGAGAGAGCAGCTAAGCAGGACAGGCAGTGGTGGCAAACACATCTTGTAAGTTTGAAGACCGCTAATCTAAGCTCTGAATCCAAAACATTATAAACCAACATACAAGTTCAACAAATGAGTCAAAGTGATCATGTCTGCAGAGCAAGATGAAAGGGAACAAAAAGTTAAATTTTTATTTTATGTTGCAGCGATAGTTTCATTAAGTCACATATTTATAATGACTATTTCTCCCATTATAACTAAAATCTAAGGAAAACCCAAGGGGTAAGGTCAGTACTTCTTTATGCCTCCTCATCTCTAGGCTGTGCTGTTCCCCTACCCAGCCTGACACCATTCCCTGCATCAGGGATTTCCATCTCCACCTACAGGGGAAACATTACTGGGCAAGCAGTTGAGCATGCAACAACATCAGGATGAATGAACTCCATGTTCCTGAGCTGTGCCCTTAAAGATCCCTCTCCAGATGACCCTGGGGCCTCTATGGACAAGAGCCACCAGAAGTGCTATGAGTGATATAGTACCTTGCTCTGTCAGATATTGACAGCACTCTGTGTTCATCTAGGATGGAACTTCGTCCTTTCTTCTTTGGGCTGCTGATGACCAGTATGGGACTTGAAGTCTATGGTCAATGGATGCCTCACCAGGAAAACCTTTCAACTCCAAAGATTATAGAGCATCAGATGTCATCAGATCCAGGGGTTTTAAAAATACGCGAAGATGTGAGAAATCGGCCAAAACAGTTTTATCCTCCAAAAATAAGACTTTCACCAACTCCGAGCATTCTACCATCTTCATCACTTGATATATTCCTCACGAAGCACAAAACCGTCTCCCAAAATCTCCAATTACCCTTTGACCTGTATAGAGAGTTAATGAACATCAACCGAGACAAGAATTTCATGTTCTCCCCACCAACCTTCTCCCTTGGCCTCACTTTGGTGGGTCTCCAGGCAAGCCCACAAACTCGAAAAAAGGTCCTGAATGGTTTGGGCTTGTCATCCAAGGTGATCTCTGAAGCCCCAAGTTATAGGGATCATTACAACCTTGGTAAGTTCCTTCAAAGCCAACTACCATCCTCTGAAGAATGCCAGTTGGATGTACGCAGCTTGGTGATTGGAGCTAAGCCTAATCAGAAGTTGCAGGACAAGTTTGTTAACATGGCCTGGAACAGTTATCATACCGAAGTTTTCGTCACACCCCCTATGCTCCCCCATGTAACCAAACTCACTAAAGAACAATTTGAAGCGTTTGGGAAAAAAAATACTTTTGTTTTATCTAGTGAAATTTCCTTTAAAGGTAAGTACCACTGTCAAGATTATTTAGAGGGGTTCCATTCCACTTTGTTTCAAAGATAATCAATTTATCATTTTTCCTAGATAGCTAAATCTAAACCAGCCTCTCCTCTTAGGCTGTTATTCTAGAACTCCTTCACCATCACTTGTCCTTTCTCTCCTCACTTCCATCCTTTAATAATTTTTCTAGTACCTTTTCTTTCATCTCCCCTCTAGACACAGCTCTCTTGTTCCCACAGTCACAGCTCAAGAAAGCTCATAAGTGAAAAACCACATCACTTAAGAGGAATGCAACAGAAAGAACATGTAGGGCTCTAACAATGGCACCAAAAAACTTTACATCCTGTGCATGACCAAGTGGAGAATTCAGGTTCACCCTCCTTGTATCTAGTTCTACCAAGCTGACCTGAGGCCTCAACTAATCTTGATCAGCCCCTCCATTCACACACAAACCTGAAACTCCTCATTGAATGGGAGCCTTTGGGATCCCCTTGGTTTAGTCCATTTAACCTTCTTTCATAAAATTTTTCCCTTAAACAATCCTTTCATAGGCTCAGCATAACTTCTGATCTGATTTTGGGGGAGAGTCTATTTCCCTCTTACATAAAATCTACAAAATGCTTGTTTCATAAGTTTATCCTCAACCTTTTTAGTCTTATTATTTAACTTTTTTTTAAACAAAGAAAGCTTACACCACTATTAACTAAGTTTATTTTGGGGGTGGGGCACACCCAACAGTGTTCAGAGATTATTCTGACTCTACAATCACTCCTAACTGGGTGAGGATCCTGGGGCTAAAACCTAAGTTGGCCTTATATACTGCAAAATCCTGTCCACTACCCACCTCCAAATTACTAAACTATTGCTCCAACCCAAATCGTCTTAACTGGTCTTTCTCTTTCCACCTCACCCTCATTCATGTTCCACATGCAGTATGAGGTGACACTTCTAGAAGCTAAATTTGGCCACACAACTCCAGGATTTAAACCTTTCATATATTGGAGAGATAGTACAACAGGTAGGGAACTTGCCTTGCACAAGGTCAACCCAGGTTTGATCCCGTGGCATCGTAAATTAAACACTAACAGGAGTGGCCCCTGATCACAGAGCCAGGGTTATGCTCTGTGTGTAGCCAAAACAAACAAATGACTAAAAAAAAATTTTTTTTTGGTTTTTGGATCACAACAAGCAATGCTCAGGGGTGTGTGCTCTACGCTCAGAAATCACCCCCGGCAGGCTCGGGGAACCATATGGGATGCCGGGATTTGAATCAGTGACCTTCGCATGTAAGGCAAACACCTTACCACTGTGTTATCTCTCCCGCCCCACAACTGAGTAAAATTTTAAGGATCCCTAACCAAATTTTAGAATTTAGGATAATGCTCTGGATTATTAGGATGAATTTGAACAGGCCTTTAATGAATCTGTTTCTGGCTAAATTCTGGAGTTATATCTCTCATCACCCACCCTATTCCTTGTCCATCCAGGAGACTAGTTAGAAAACAACGTTTGTCTCCTGACCTACATATTCCCTGAGCCTACGAACCTTAACACGGGCCACTCCTTGGCTCCCTACCTCCTCTCTGTATAATGCTGACTATGCCATTTTTCATTTCTTACCTCAGTTGTAAAATAGTCACCACTGAATGTCTCTTATAATCGTCTCCACAACTAAACTTGTCAGATTTAGAAAGAAACAAAAAATAATGGAGAATAGTTATTTAAAATATCATTTGCTGTTTCTTCAAAATCGTAAGTTCAAATGTAACTAGATATCCTTTCTTTTATATAACATCCTGACCCACTCCACACACATAGTAGGTGATGATGGGAAGAGATGGTTTGGGTCAGAATGGGCTGCATTTCAAGTACTTCTAGGATATGTGGATGAGAAGGTGACCAATAAGTACTGTGTGGGATGGTCTATAGGAAGACAGATTTGGAACTCAAGTGAGAAGGGGTCCAAGCACGGATTGTTGGGAATCTTGAAAATACAGAAGGGCCAATGGATGGGCAAGCATGTGTTTCTTTTTACCATGTTGCTGTGAGTTCTGTCATAATAAAAGTATTGCTGACAATTCCTAAGTAACCTCTTGCCTGGCCTCGTGCTTAGGCTCTCTTTTAGAGAAGCTCTTTGAAATGAAGAAGTATCTGGCACTGTAAGGCTTCTAAATTCCAGTTTCATCATGGATGCTTATGGCCCCGGCAACTGTTTTCTCTGGCTTCACCTCCTGTGCATTTCCTTCCATTTAGACTGGCTTCTCAGTGTTTCTTTAACTCGCCGGGTCTCTCCCTATCACAAAGGCCTTTGCACATACTCAACTCTCTACCCTCTATTCTCTTTTTTCCCATGCTTAGGAAGCCTCCATATGTAATGCCAACAACTTTCTTTCCCAGACATTTCTACATTTCTTTTTCTTTCTTTCTTTCTTTCTTTCTTTCTTTCTTTCTTTCTTTCTTTCTTTCTTTCTTTCTTTCTTTCTTTCTTTCTTTCTTTCTTTCTTTCTTTCTTTCTTTCTTTCTTTCTTTCTTTCTTTCTTTCTTTTCTTTCTTTCTTTCTTTCTTTCTTTCTTTCTTTCTTTCTTTCTTTCTTCCTTCCTTCCTTCCTTCCTTCCTTCCTTCCTTCCTTCCTTCCTTCCTTTCTTTCTTTCTTTCTTTCTTTCTTTCTTTCTTTCTTTCTTTCTTTCTTTCTTTCTTTCTTTCTTTCTTCCTTCTTTCTTTCTTCTTTCTTTCTTCTTTCTTTTTTCTTTCTTTCTTTTTCCTTTCTTCTTTCTCTCTTTCTTTCTTTCTTTCTTTTTCCTTTCTTCTTTCTTTCTGTCTTTCTTTCTTTCTCCTTTCTTTCTTTCTTTCTTTCTTTCTCTCTTTCTTTTTCTTTCTTTCTCTCTTTCTTTTTCTTTCTTTCTTTCTTTTCTTTCTTTCTTTCTTTCTTTCTCTCTTTCTTTCTTTCTTTCTTTCTCTCTTTTTTCTTTCTTTCTTTCTTTCTTTCTTTCTTTCTTTCTTTCTTTCTTTCTTTCTTTCTTTCTTTCTTTCTTTCTTTCTTTCTTTCTTTCTTTCTTTCTTTCTTTCTTTCTTTCTTTCTTTCTTTCTTTCTTTCTTTCTTTCTTTCTTTCTTTCTTTCTTTCTTTCTTTCTTTCTTTTCCTCTCTCTATTCCCTGTAACTGTCTCTCTTCAGCATTTATCACTATCTAATATTTCTTCAATAGATCAAGTTACTGATTTCCCTTGGTCTGTAGATCCCTATAGACAAGGACAGGATCACAACATCCAAGTGAGGCACAGCTGCTAGTATGGGGCAGTAACCCCTAAAATAGCTCCAGAATAAATGAGGATCTGTCACTCAAAGTGTTGTTTCTCTCAAAGAGAAAAATCAGTCTCTTAAAGGTTCCTTTGCCAGGAATGCTGGCAATGACTTCTCCTACTTGCCATCTCCTCAGGGCAATGGACAAATTTCTTTGAGAAGAATCTCACAATGCCCTTCCGGGTGAGGAGTGACTTCCGGGTGGCTGTGCCTGCTATGCAGCATTTGGGCATGTTCCGTCTCCAGTACTGCTCCCCACTGAAGAGTTATGTCCTTCAGCTGCCTTATACCTGCAACAGCACTAGTTATTTTATTATGCCCGATGATCGGAGCGACAGGGCAACAGAAAATATTCCATTGTCTACGTATATTAAGGATTGGACTCAGCCTTTTCCACCAAGGTAATAGTCTAATTCTCTTCTATCCTGCAGGCAATAAGACCATCTCATATCTCATAACTCCCCCACCCAGAACTCCTGAACCCTGGTCTCGGGCCCCTGACAGGAAACTGGGGTCTCAAACTTGTGGCTCACAGGCCACAAATGGCACTCCATACAACATTTTGTGGCCCTGCCCTAGAAGAATCTTGTTTTGTTTTGTTTTAATTGTTTGGGTCACCCCCCCCCCCAATGTTCAAGGCTTACTACTGACTTTGCACTCAAGAATCACCTCAACTTTGCCTCCTGCGTCCCTGAGGTAAATTGAGTTTGAGACCCCTATCATGCAGGTTCAGTCAGGACCCAACTCCACAACGCTGCAAAAGTAGCCCTATAACTCTTCCATCACCACGAAATCATCCTGGTCTAGCGCTGCTCTGGCCTTATACCTTCCTTGGTGGGGGAGGAGGATGTTGATAATTTGATTTAGAAAGTCAAAGTCTCCAAGAAGTGAGAAACAAAGAAATTTTTACCTTAGCTTTGGGTCTTTGATCACAGTCCACATGTACATCATACCTGTAAATATATGTCTGATCCACTGAGTGGACCACCCACTCATCTTTCCAGCTCAGATACCAAGACATCCTGAATGACATCCTCTTGTGCAGGAGGAGTGGGGATCACAGGCTAGGTCCCTTCTTTCTGCCCTGGCAATTTTTTTTCTTTGTTTGTTTGTTTTAGGAGAATACCTGGCAGTACTCAGGGCTTACTCCTGACTTTGCACTCAGAAATTCCTCCTGGTAGGGCAAGAAGTACCATATGGGATACTGGAATCAAACCCATGTTGACCATAATCAAAGTCAATGCTCTCCTTGCTATACTTATCTCCAGCCCCTCTATCTGACCTTTGAACACTGATCTAGCTATCATGAACTATTTGAGGTCTCTGCTAGTAGGAACGTGCTCTGCTGCAATATTATTTTGTATTCTGGTGCACTCTGGGCTGTCTCCTAGCTCTGCGCTGAGGAATTATTCCTAGCAGGCTTGGAAAGTCAGAAGGGGGACCAGGGATTAAACCAGTTGGCCACATGAAAGGCACATGCCCAACACACGTGCTATCACTCTGGCCCCTCTAGTGTGATTTTCAACTTTTTTATAAAGACCATCCACTGCCAGCCACAGCTCCAGGGACCATCAGTTCTATTCCTACAGAAGTCTGTCCCATACAGACCTGCTGATTCAGAATATTTTTACTGATATCTCAGATAATTCAAGACCTATTTTTTGGGACATCCTGGCCCAGACCCAGGATTCCCAGTGTTCCTCAGCATTATGGGTCATCAAGAAGCAATTTGTTGTCCAGAGATCTCTGCACAAATGGCACTCTTCTCAGTCTCACAATTTCAATGAGCTCTGGGGGCCATGGGTGTCCTGGGGGGGTGTCCTGTCCATATGGGATATTCTGTGGTATCACTGGGTTCCAGTCAGAAACACCTTCTTCCTGCCAATTGTGACTACTAAAAGCATCCCTAACTATGGATCTATGGCTCCTGAGGAGATTGTGTCATTGCTGTTCCAGACCAGACAAATGCTGTACTCAGGTGTGAACTCTGGCCTGGTTCTAGCTGTGTTCCTTTTCCAGGTTCTTGTCACCACTTGCAGCCTGTCAAATTGCAAGAAGACAGGAGCTCAGTGTTCAACTGGACATAATTTTCACACTCTTGAATGTCTTTCTTGGGAACAATCAGTCCTTTTGTTAGGAGCGCAGAACTAGAGCCCAGGGCTGGCTGCTCATAGAAAACCCCCCACCTGGGGCCTTTGAGGTGCAGACATAGGAAGAAGAGGGCCAAAGGGGAAACAGGAGACACTGATCCTCAGCTCTGATTAGGGGCCTATCCACAGTGTAGAAAATATGGTCCTTGAGAAAGCAATACTCAAGGTTCTGTTTCTGAGAGCCCATGGTGGCCACATTCAGCCTGTGGGGCCAGGCAAAGACTGTGAGTGGGATCTTGGCTCTCTTGGAACCACATGCCTTGGGGAGATATATGGGGTGTCTTGGGGGGCCCTAAGAGAGTAACAGCCTCTCTGAGGCTACATATCAGGAAATACATTGTGTGTAGTTCCTACACTAGGAGGAGGATGGGCACAGAGACAGCTGCCTGCTGAAAGCCCTGATCAGCTCAGCTGGGTACAAAGGTGATCCCTGGGGTCAGGCATGTTAGAAATCAGAGGTCACTCTTTTTACAATTTCCTCTTCTTTCCTGGAGTAGCCTGTGGAAGCTGCACATCCCCAAATTCACTGTCACCGGTTTCAATTTCCTGGAGAAAATACTGCCCAAGCTGGGTTTCTCGGACATCTTTAGCCCCAGCCAAGCAGGCATCCGGGGCATTTTCGTGAAAGACCAGAGCTACAGCATTGAGGCGGTGAGTGACTGGGCCTCGCTTCCAGCCATTTTCTATTATTCACCACCTTTCACCACTGACTAGGGTCTCCCAGCAATGCCATTATCCCTGCCCAACCTGAGGGTACATGGAACCCTGACCATGAAGGTCCCCCTCCACCCAATCTGAGGCAAAAATCAAAGATGGAAATAGTGGTGGAGCCAGAGAGAGAGAGTTCACATGTTAAGACTCTTACCTTGCTTTCAACTGACCTGACTTCAAACCCTGTTACCCCATGTGGTCTCCAGAGCTCTGCCATGTTGATTGACCTGAGCACAGAGCTAGGAATAAGCCATGAGTACTGTTGGATGGGTATCCAAAATCAAACATAGCCAAAGCTTGTTTCCAAAGGGGTAAAACAGTAACTGATAATTCTAACTGGTGACTCCAAATCAGGCAGGATGTGGGCTGAAGGGCTAAGGAAAATTGACAATAGTCCTAGGTAGGGCAGATGAAGAAGAGGAAGGGAGTCTGGTGGATAACTCCACTATAGGCTGGACAACTCTCCACATACACACACATATATGCAGGAATGTCTTGTCTCTTATTCTACAGTGCTGGGGATCAATTCTGTGAGCTGGGACTGTAAATGGGGGGCTTATGTGGGGCTGGATCTTGGCTTTGTTGAGATTAGGCTATGGCAGCATAGACTGAGGTAGAAGAAAGCAACTGCAATCATCTGAAAGCAAGGCCATGGAACATAAAAAAGGATTGTATCTTAGAGGCACTTCTGAGATGGACACCCCTGAACCTGTGTGTCTAGTTTAGAGGTACTGGGAGGGGAAGAGGAAGAAGTGAAGTCAATAGGAATCTCTGAGAATCCAGGAGAGAAATGGAGCAAGACCACTGTTGTGGCCCTTTAATACCCATTAACACTGAGGGGGGGCACAAAGGAAACACCCCCTTCCCAATGGGAGAGTCCACTGGGGAGAATGAGCACCCCTGGTCCCTTGTTGATGAGGACCGACCTGAAGTATTCCAAGGCCCCAGGCAGCCTCTGGTCTGGACAGAAACCACCTGTCCCATGCTGGCCTCCCCAGCTGCCTTCAGAGCTCTGTGGGTCTTCAGGAGGTGGCTAGATCCTCACAGCTTGGCTCCTCACAGATGTTTCACAGTGCAAAACTGACTGTGGATGAGAAAGGAGTCAAAAGTAAGAAGAAGTATGAAAAAGAATACATGCCCCGCGTCCGGACATTCTATTTCAACAGACCCTTCGTGATAGTCATTCTGACCCAACATAATGAAATCTTCATCATGGGGAGAGTTATGGATCCTATGAAAAAAAAATAGATGACAAAAATCAGGGTCACTGCTTGGAGTGCTGGAAGGATAGTTCCAAGAGGAGCATTCGTTGTATTAACAATTGAGTCATCAGTACCCAAATAACCACACACTCTAGCATGGTCTGCCAGTCTCATCATCATTGGCTACCAGCTGAAAGCCTCATTTCCTTCTGGACTTTTCCTTCACTTCCTATGATCTCTCCACCTTTGTAAGGTGGGTTTGTAAGAGAATTATTTCAATAAAACATTAAATGGTTATCAATTGTTGGGGTGTGGCTGAGCGGGCAGTCTCTGAGTAGCCAGGGAGTATGCGTTCATCGTGACCTAAAAACTGTGTGCAGGAAATGGGTGGGAGATGACCAGTGTTCTCATCACTGTCTGCTGAGAACACTAGACCTGGGGTTGACCAGAAGCCTGAGAGTCAAGAACTTTGCAAGAGGGACATGTGGGAAGTAGAACTGAAGACTAGGGGAAGACCTGGAGTAGTCCTGAATATATGCCAGCGGAAGCATGTGCCCACCTATCAAGCTCCTGTAAAGAAGGGCCTGGCTCTAAGCCCACCCCATCCACCCCCCAGATTGCTGCCAGAAGCATCTCCTTGTGAAAACTCTCCCTGGGAGAATATTAAAAGCAAGAACTAAGGGTCCCTTCAACATTTGGTCTTTTCAATCATCTGAGTTAACCTTTCCTCCCCCTATCCCCACCCCAGCAATGAAGGAGCAAAGGGATAGGTCCTCAGGTTGAGAGAGAGAGAGACACAGAAGCAGACAGAGAGACAGAGTCAGAAAGACAGACAGAGAGAGAAAGAGAGAGAGTATAGTCCCCAACTTCAGAACATACATGGTAGGGGTGAGCATGATGACTGGGGGTTCAGGGAGAGAAGGTTGGTATCTGGGTGGTGAGTACCCTCTTGCTATGACTAGAATGGGGCTTAGGAGCCCCACCAGTGATTTTGCATCAACCTGGTTAGCACACAGCAAGGGTGCTGTCAATATCTGCCCCCAGCACCAGCAGTTTGGGGTGGGAGGAGTCTCCAGGGCTGACCTGTGCTGCTTGGGGAGACCATGTGGTGCCAGGAATCAAATCTAAGTTGGGCACAAGTTAGGCTTTTGCCCCAATTGTTTTACTGTATCTTGGTCCCAGGGTGCCTGTACTTCTAGTGATGTGGGTCACATGAGTTAAGAGACCATAGATCCATTGTAGGCAGAGAGGAAGGAGGATGGGAGTGGGACATCAGGGGGCTAGGAGGAAGCTGTAGCACCTGTCAGTCATCCCAGGGGGTCTGCCATTGCAATTTCAAGCCCCACAGTCTTCTGCCCTTCTTCCGCCTTCCAGCTATTTCATTGGAACCCAACTCAGCTTGCTTTCTGCCTATTGAGATACTGTAGTGAGGTCCATTCCACAGCCTCTCTTCAGACACATTCATACTTCCATCCCTGTGGGGGAAGGGAACTCACTGGGATACTTTTGACTACTGGGCCTTCAGTTACTTTAACTTTCTCCACTTTGTCACAATTGTTTGTAAAGTTGTCTATTCTGTCTCCCTACTGACCTCCAGGTCTTCTGGAGAAAAAAGGTGCCACCACAATTTACTTAGAATCCCCTATGTATATCTGCATACTGAATACTCTGGAAAAAAAAAGAGGGGAAAGTGGCATGCATGACATCCCTTCATTAACAATACTGAAAACCAGAGGGTCAAAGAGAAAAAACAATGCCTGACCAGAGATTGGTGGGTGGGAGGGAAATGGGGGACAATGGTGTGGGAAGGTTGCACTGGTGAATGGTGGTGTTTATTCTGACTGAAACACAACTATGAACATTTCTATAACCATGGTGCTTGAATAAATAAATTACATATAATGTATAATTACATACATACATACATACATACATACATACATACGTACATACATACATAAGAATCTCTCCTGGCAGGCTTGGGGGACTAGAGGATGCTGCCATCTAACCTGATTGTCTCTGTGTAAGCCAAACACTATACCCACTGTATTATCTCCCCAGTCTGTATTCTCTTATTTTTTCAATAAACCTTTGGCCACTTAAAAAAAAGAAAGAATTCACCATAGCTAAAGCTCAGGAAGCACTGGGTTCTGAGTGCCAGTCACTCTTCACTGAAAGCCTTTATAGACTCCCAGTCCCTGCCAGTAAAGATTTCATCCATTCCCTGGAACCTCTTCACCTTTCCTTAACTGCCAACACTGCCCCCTACAGGCACTTTCCTACCAATGCTGTTGCTTCCTTCTCCAGAGGCAAACTGACAGCCAGCTTCCCAACCACTTGCAAATATACCTGTCCCTGAACCACCCCTCTTATTCCAGGAAGGCCACCAGGCATCACACTGGGACATTGGCTGGATTCTTGCCTTCTCAAAAGAGTCAGATGTACCTGGGTTAGGGAACTAGTAGACAAATCGGTGTGTCAGTGGTAAGGTAGGTATGTAGGTAGATCACTCAATCCACAATGATAGCTGAAAGGCAGATAGATGATGAATAGTAATATATTGAGTAATGTTCGTTATGTAGATATGTCAATGATACACAGAAAAAAGATAGATACAATTTCTATCTCTACTGCCTACACATAACTCCTTAGCTAATTTATTCTCCTGACTCCCATTTAGGGCTCTTGGCCATTCCAGCTTTCCTGGGAATGAGAACATTTTAGAATATGGTGATTTCCATTTGAACATGAGAATAGCTCTCCAAATGTGACCTTTCCAGAGCCTAATTGGAAAAGTATCTGACAAAGCAGGACAAGTGGGTGTTAGGTTCTCAGCCTATTCTCAGCCCTGCGTATCATTGCTTTCTAGCATTTTAGCTGGCTGCTGCCTTGATTTCTCCTTTATAGCTTCTACTTCACAGTAACAATCCCCTTCCTAATGCTGAGTACCCAGGTTTCAGTCCTTGAGTCTTTTTCATTTATACTCATATCCTAATTAATCTCAAAAAAGCTCATTGATGTAAATACTATTTAAATGCTGAGGTTCCAAAATTTGTTTCAAATGTCTGTGTGAACAGCAAAGTCATGCATGTAAGCATATCCTGGACATCTTCAGTTGAAATCTAATAAATAGCTCCCCTCCTAATGTTGGTACTGCAAACTGGCTCCATCACCAACTTTCTTTGACAATGAGTGGGAGTCTAATTTTCCTAGTTACTCAGGCTTAAACCTGTGGAGTTATCTGACTTCTTTATCTATACTGCACACTGTAGCAGGCATCTATTGGCCAATACTATAAGCCTAAATCCAACATAAATCTAGAGCCCTGGAATCAGAGAGAGAGTGTGATGGATAGGGCACTTGCATTATATGAAGATAACCAATGTTCAATCCCTATCATCCCATACAGAGGGAGGGAAGGAGGAAGGGAGGGAGGACAAAAGGAAGGAAGGAAGGAAGGAAGGAAGGAAGGAAGGAAGGAAGGAAGGAAGGAAGGAAGGAAGGAAGGAAAAGGAAGGAAGGAAGGAAGGAAGGAAGGAAAAGGAAGGAAGGAAAAGGAAGGAAGGAAAAGGAAGGAAGGAAGGAAGGAAGGAAGGAAAAAGGGAAAGGAAGGAAGGAAAAAGGGAAAGGAAGGAAGGAAAAAGGGAAAGGAAGGAAGGAAAAAGGGAAAGGAAGAAAGGAAAAAGGGAAAGGAAGGAAGGAAAAAGGGAAAGGAAGGAAGGAAAAAGGGAAAGGAAGGAAGGAAAAAGGGAATGGAAGGAAGGAAAAAGGGAAAGGAAGGAAAGGAAGAAGGAAGGAAAGGAAGGGAGGGAGGGAGGAAGGAAAGGAAGGGAGGGAGGGAGGAAGGAAAGGAAGGGAGGGAGGGAGGAAGGAAAGGAAGGGAGTGAGGGAGGAAGGAAAGGAAGGGAAGGAAGGGAGGAAGGAAGAAAAGGAAGGGAGGAAGGAAAGGAAGGGAGGAAAGGAAGGAAAGGGAGGAAAGGAAGGAAAGGGAGGAAAGGACAGAAGGGAAGGAAGGAAAGGAAGGGAGGGAGGAAGGGAGGAAGGGAAGGAAGGGAAGGAAAGGAAGGAAAGAAAGAAAAGGGAGGGAGGGAGGAAGGGAGAGAGGAAGGAAGGGAGGAAGGAAGAGAAAGAAAAAGAAAGAAAGACAGAAAGACAGAAAGAAAGAAAGAAAGAAAGAAAGAGAAAGAAAGACAGAAAGAAAGAAAAGAAAGAAAGAAAGAGAAGGAAAGAAAGAAAGAGAAGGAAAGAAAGAAAGAATTAAGGAAAGAAAGAAAGGAAAAAGAAAGAAAACAAAAAGAAGAGGGAGAAAGAAAGAAAGACAGAAAGAAAGAAAGACAGAAAGACAAAGAAAGAAAGAAAGACAGAAAGACAGACAGAAAGAAAGAAAGACAGACAGACAGACAGACAGAAAGAAAGAAGATAGAAAGAAAGAAAGAAAGAAAGAAAGAAAGAAAGAAAGAAAGAAAGAAAGAAAAAAAGAAAGAAAGAAAGAAAATTAAAGAAAGAAAGAATTAAGAAAGAAAGAAAGAAAGGAAAGAAAGAAAGGAAAGAAAGAAAGGAAAGAAAGAAAGAAAGAAAGAAAAGAAAGAAAGAAAGAAAGAAAGAAAGAAAGAAAAAGAAGAAAGAAAGAAAGAAAGAAAAGAAAGAAAGAAAGAAAGAAAGAAAGAAAGAAAGAAAGAAAGAAAGAAAGAAAGAAAGAAAGAAAGAAAAAGAAAGAAAGAAAGAAAGAAAGAAAAAGAAAGAAAAAAAAAGAAAGAAAAAAAAAAGAAGAGAAGAAAGAAAGAAAGAAAGAAAAGAAGAAAGAAAGAAAGAAAGAAAGAAAGAAAGAAAGAAAGAAAGAAAGAAAGAAAGAAAGAAAGAAAGAAAGAAAGAAAGAAAGAAAGAAAGAAAGAAAGAAAGAAAGAAAGAAAAAGAAGAAAAGACTGTGGAAGGAAGGAGGAAGGAGGGAGAAAGGAAGAAAGAGAGACTATTTGGGTATCTTTAAAAGACTTCTTCAATACTATGAAAGTCTTTCTCCCATTTTCCTTTCCTTCTATCCTTTTAAACAAAATTTCTTTGGATTTTGGTCATTAAAAAAGAGCATAGGGGCTAGAGCAATAGCACAGTGGTGGAATATTTGCCTTGGTGCCCAGAACGAACCTGGGTTTGATCCCCAGCGTCCATTATGGTCCCCCGATTTCTGAGCACATAGCCAGGTGCAACCCCTGAAAATCACTGGGTGTGACCCAAATACCCCATCCAAAAAAAAAAAACACATAAAAAGATAAGTCAATGTTTCTTATATGGTGTTTTCATGATCCAGCTAGCTTGTCCCCAGATAAAACACTTATCCACACAAAATAATGCACCTAAAATGATTCAGTCACCAAAACCATGGATCAACTTGTTGGTTCTTTGATAGGTAAATGAACACACTAATTGATTATTCATACAATAAATATTAGTCACCAGTAAAACTATGAAGCAATAAAGTAATTAGTTATCAAATTGCAAAGGCACATGGAGAAATCTTGCTAATTGACAGTATCTAGCCTCAAAAGGCCAAAAAGTGCCTCATTCTTACTACCTTCCAAGGCCACAACTAAGCTCCAAAAGAACATCAGGCCACAGACACTTCCCAGGAAATCTAGCCTGGGCTGAAAACACTGGAGAATTCTTAAAATGAGGGGTAGAGGCAGATTCCTCCTTCTGTCTAAAGGCCCAGTGGTCACACCGTACACTCTCCAATTGAAATGGGCTGGATCTACAACTGAATTTCATTAAACTACCAAGACCACAAATTTGTTCCAGATCTCTAGGTCCTGGACCTCAAAGCTATAAGCAGCCATATGACACCTCAAAATATCAGCCAACTGATCACAGCCAACCTGAGAGGTAACGTATTAGACCACCAAACACAGTATCCTAGAAGGCTCAATTCAAGGTTGAATTTCTCAATTTAACAACAGCCAAATAAATCCTTAGACACTGACTTTAGCAACAGCATTGAGAAATAAAACAATGACCACAATTTGTAGATCTAAATATTGATCATTCCATTTGACCTTTGTATTGTAATGAACAATAGGAAGTGAATCTGTTTGTGCCTGTCAGGGACTAGGCTAGGGTGGTGGGTGAGAGATTGGAGACACTGGTGAAGGAAAGGTGACACTGGTGATGGGATGATTTGGAACATTTAATGCCTAAAGCAACTGTATTATAAACAACTTGGTACATCACAGAGTTATAATAAATAAAAGGCTGAAAATCTTGACCAGAGAGATAATACAAAGGTTAAAGCATTTGTCCTGAATGAGGCTGACCCTAGATCAATGCAGGGTAGCAGAATTATGCAAAAATTTCTTTGGTGACCTCTGCAATCACAACCTATTTTCCACCCTATATATATTTTAAAAATGCTAAAAAACAGTATGGTTCTGATGTCATTGTACTGTGGTCAAGGCACTTAGGGCAACAATAGTGATTTAAAGCATTGACACAGGTTGTGTATGTAGGCAATTTTTAGGATGTGGAAATGGGCATGAATTTGCATGTTTTAATTGCATACTTGTGCCAGATTCACAGAGCAATAAGCATCCTACACAGTGTTCTGTGAGAGTCAGGATTGTTAGCCTGAGAGCTTCATGGAGAGTGTCTGGGAAGCTGTGTTCTCATAGGTTCCACCCAGAACAATGCTTTCAGGCCTGGCTCAGGGTACCAAGCAGTACCCAGGTCAAACCCACAGCACCAAGATGCAAAGTCTGAGGTCACTGATCTGTTAGCTCAATCCTAAGGATTGAGAAATACAAAGGATTTCTTTGGCAAGTTCTGCCAAAAACTTAAGAAACAGTTATATCCATCCAAAATCCATTGCAGCATTATTCACAGTCGCTAGATTATGAGTCAACCAAAGTGCCTATTCATAGGTTAATTAGATAAAGAAAATAAGTATGATTAGTCAGTAAAACAGTTTTCAACTATGTAAAAAATGTTTTCATTTGTAACAATTTGGAAGCATCACCAGAATAGATGCAAAACAAAATTTTTCAGGGGAAAAAACCCCAAATTATTGCATTACTTTACCCATGTATGCAATTAATTATGAAAGAACAAAACAGAAGATGCTGAAGAAAACAGATGGGTGTCCAGTAAGCATATGAAAAGGTGTTCATTGTCACTAGGGAAATGCAAATTAAGTTGATGAGTTTTCATCCCATGCAAAATGACACATATAAAAAAAGAGTAGAAATAAGTGTTGTCAGTAGGGATGTGATGATACAGGAACTCTTATGGACTAATGGTGAGAAGGCTGTCTGGTTTAGCCCATGTGTAAAACAATATGAATACTTCTCAAAATATGGCCTCACAATTCCACTTCTTAATATCTACTCACAAGGGTACATTGGTGGCAGGAAATATGCACTGGTGAAGGGTGTTTTACATTGTATGACTGAAACTCAATCATGAATAGCTTTGAAAAATACCAACTTTATTATGAACAACCATGTAACCAGTGCTTATATATGCCAATTAATAAAAATACCTACATATCAGACTCAAAAACATTTATCCATAAAGATATGTACACAGTTATGTTCATATGTACATACTACACTTAGTGTGACAACCAAGATATGAATACAGTCCATTTTTCTAATAAAAGAGTAGATAATGATATGTAATCTATATATACAATGAAACACTATGCAGCTATGAGGAAGAATGAAACACACAACTGGCTGTTTCTGGGCTAACATTAGAGGATCTCAGGTTAAGTGAAGTAAGTCAGAGGGACAAATAAAAATACCAGTTTCTCACTAAGCTGTGGTATATAAAATAACATGGCAAGGAAATGGAAGGTACCAAGAGTGGGAGATAACTTGTCCTCAAATTACAGAAATATAAATACCAGGAAAAGAGGAGCAAAGCAAGAAAATGCAATCTGTACACAAGGGTCCAGAGGGGTTGAATATAGACTTCCCCATTAAGGGGCAAAGATCAGGGCTTTGGAATTGGGTTGAGGTTTAGAGGCAGAACAACTGTAGACATCTAAACCACTGAAGCCAAAGATTCTATATGAATGGGAACAAAACTAGAAGATTTAAAATTAAATTGTGTCTGTTCTGGAGACAGTTGGCAGATAAGAGGGAACTAGGATTCATTGGCAGGTGAATGCTAAGAATAGTGGTGATATTGGAGTTGGAACACTGCATGCCTAAAATTGCAGTGCCAACAATTTTATAAGTTATCAGAGCAATATAACAATTTAAAAATAGAAACCAATGATTTTGAAAACCTTGCACAAAAATTATTAATATGAGCTTCACTGAGCCCCACCCTTCAGCTCAGAACAGCACCAGAATTGCTAGTTACCCACAATGTTGCCCTAGTTCCACTGCTGAGTGACACTTCACAGCTCTCGGCCAGGAGGCACACTTCAGGGACTGGCCCAGCCCTTGCAGGACAGCTACTTTTTTTTGTTTGTTTGTTTTTGGGCCACACCCGGCAGTGCTCAGGGGTTACTCCTGGCTGTCTGCTCAGAAATAGCTCCTGGCAGGCACGGGGGACCATATGGGACACCGGGATTCGAACCAACCACCTTTGGTCCTGAATCGGCTGCTTGCAAGGCAAACACCGCTGTGCTATCTCTCCGGGCCAGGACAGCTACTTTTGACCAGTATGAGTAACACAGATCTTTGCTCAGTGCCCTGACTTTCACCTGCTCATGTGAGTGCTTGAAAAAGACCTTAATCTTTGTTTATTTCATAATAGTTTGCAATTGTACTTATGAAAGAGGTGCTGATTTTCTTGTCTTACCTCATAAGAACATGCAATGTGCTTAAGGATGTACCACTGACTCTCTCTTCTCTCCGTTTGTGTGAGTTTGTGTGTGTATGTCAGTGTTACAACCTCTTTCTTGCCAAATATTCTGCATCTTTTTTTAATATTATTTTATTGACACCAATGTGAATTACAAGTCTTTTGCTGCTATATTTCAGACACACAGTGACAGTGAATTAGGGCCATTCCCCCACCAGTGTTAATCTCCCTCCACCATAGTTTCCAGCATGCATCCCATACCTCATCCAGAGACCCCTGGACTACTAGTGTAACAGGTCCATTTTGTGTATAGCTTGTTATAGTTTGGGTCTCTTGATTCTATTTCAGTTAACTTTGGTTTGTGTATTTACAACTGCTCATTTTTTTCTACTCAATGATCTTGAGACCGCATGGCTCCTGGGCCCCATTCGCTTTACTTTCTCAATTTGTAGGAGGTCATAGAGATTAATCATCAACATGATGATTCATGTTCTATGGTTCTGTATAAAAAGGTGGGAACCCTATATAGATACTGT
The DNA here is from genome assembly GCF_024139225.1 of Suncus etruscus. Lineage (NCBI taxonomy): Eukaryota > Metazoa > Chordata > Mammalia > Eulipotyphla > Soricidae > Suncus > Suncus etruscus. The sequence continues at coordinate 38,104,462 of NC_064850.1, read as the reverse complement.
AAGTAAAATTTAAAAAAGAAAAAAAAAGAAGAAAGGGGGCAGATGAGGCTCATTTCTTTTTTTTTAAGGCACAGTAAATGTTGGGAAAATTTAGAAAGAAAACTCCATAGACCTAAGAGATAGAAGGTGTCTCTACCCTTGTTGCATACTGTTATTAGATTGACTACAGGCTTTGGGCATGTTAGTTGTCAAGCCCCAAGATCTTTCTTAATGGTCCCAGGAATAGTTCTGCTCATTGGCAGTTGTAATCAGTCTTCTTTTTTTATTAATATTTTTATTTAAACACCTTGGTTACAAATGTGATTTTTTGCTGGGTCAATCATGTAAAGAACACCCTACTTCAGTGCAACATTCCCATCACTGATGGCCCAAATCATCCTCATCCTCATCCCCACCTCACCCCCATCTGTACTCTAAACAAGCTTTCTACTTCCTTTATTCATTCACATTTTATGATAGTTCTCAGTGTAGTTATTTTTATAACTGCACACACCATTCTCTGTGGCAAGCTTCATGTCATGAGCTGGACCTTCCTGCCACCCTCTCTTTGTCTCTAAGGATTATTGCAATAACGTCTTTTATTTTTCCAAAACCCATAGATGAGAGAGACTATTGTGGGTCTGTCTCTCTCTCTCTGAATTATTTCACTCAGCATAATGGATTCCATGTACGTCCATATATAGAAAAATTTCATGACTTCATTTCTGCTGACAGCTGCATAATATTCCATTGTGTATATGTACCACAGTTTTTTTTAGCTATTATTCTGTTGAAGGATATCTTGTTTTTTTCCAGAGTCTGGCTATTGTCAATAGCATGGCAATGAATATAGCTATGAGAAAGGGATTTTTGTATTGTGTTTTTGTGTTCCTAGATATATCCCTAGGAGTTGTATAGCTGGATTGTATGTGAGCTTAATTTCCAGCTTTTGGAGGAATCTCCATATCACTTTTCATAAAGGTTGGACTAGATGGCATTCCTACAAGCTGTGAATAAGAGTTCCTTTCTCTCCACATCCCTGCCAGCACTGCTTATTGTCATTCTTTGTGATGTGCTCCAATGATCTCGGTTATTTTGCACAGAAGATACTGCTTCCTACTTAACTGGCTGCTGTCATCAGAAAGCAGGAGCCACATTTGTACTGTGGCTCTGGGATGCAGAGATCCAAGATCATTGCTTAGTTGAAATGTTACTAGCAATAAATATTGACCCCCAAAGGCCCAAATCTTTAGGGGTATTCTTCTAATGAGTGTGACATGAAGGTTATCATACAAAGTAAGAATCCCATTGGCCAATGACTGGGGGGAGGAAACCTTGACAGGGAAGGCAATGCCCCCTCCCTCTAATTATTAACCTGCTGGAGACTTGCAAATCACATTTTCCCTTGTGACTCTTGCAAAGTCTTTAATAAGAGGCCCAAGGTGGGGATGGGGGCAGGACACAGCCCAGTTCAGAAACAGCATGAGAAATGCCAAAGTCTGTCTATCCCTCCTTCTCTGCCTAAACTTCAAAGAAGACCTATGGAGCAAGAGGTCAATTCAATTTGTGTTGACGGGGCCCTGAACATGAGATCACACCCACCCAAGGTGAAGCAATCCTGGGAGAGTTTCCCAAAGTCTGTAGGTCACTCCAACTTGCTAGGGTGGACTCTGAACTGAAAGTTATTCCCAATCATCATCTAACCAATAGGACAGGCCTGCCTGAAAATTCATGGCCTAATAATGACCCTCTTTATATCAGCATTAAGGACTATTTTTCAGAGCTCAGTTTTTTGACCCAGGCTCTGAGTACAGGCTTCAGGGTTTAGATCCTCAGCTTTGAGCAATTTCCTTGACCTCTCCAGGCCTCTGTTTTTTCACCTTAAAAATAGGTCCAAGATGCCCTATTAAGGTCACCAATGGGAGGTGTGACTCACTGAGGATTAATACAGTTCCATTGAGAATTGAAAACTTAGAGTGAAGGAAAGAATTGGAGATGGGGCAAAGAAAGGAGGAAGGGAGAGGAAAGGAATGTACAGGTGGGAAAGGATAAAGGAGAAAAAAATGCATAGTACAGGCAAATCCAGCTGGTTTCAAGTTGCACACCCAGGCAAGATCCTTTCCCCTGGAAGAATAAAGAGCAGGCAGAGATGACAGTGAACAGTGCAGTGGCATAGGCGTCACTTCAGTATGACAAATGCTAACAGAGAAGTAGAGAGGAAGAGATGGTCACCTGAGACCAGACTGGCAAAGAACAGGACAAGTAGGACAGATTAGTCCAGTTCTGTCCCAGCTCCAGGATACCCAGACTCCACAGTCAGAAGGAACCTGCCTTAACTGGCAGAGGGAACCTCCAACCATACTGCGGCTGAGAACTCAAGTGTCTAGACTCAAGTCTAGATGAGACAGACCCAGTGGTCACTGGGACTGATCACTATGTCCTCTAGGGCATAGCTGTGAGGGAGAAGACAGGCAGCAGGAGCAATGTCAAAGCTCAAATATCAAAGTGAAGATGGCGCGATCATAGAAACTGTTTTCCCACTACCTAATGGAAACACAAGCACAGCAGGCTCAGGACCTCCCTTTGCACCCCAGGGGCACTACTGACTTTTTGGGAGGAGCTCTGACATCTGCCAGGAGGCTGATTCCAAGGCGAGGGCACTCACAGGCTCTGCGTGCCCTGGACCTTCAGCACTGATTCCCACCATTGCCAGGGGACCCCATGCCTTGCAAGCAGAGTGACCACTTCTCAGTTCTCAGTTCTCATGTTCTCAGTTGCTCTTAGCAATCATTTCAAAAATAAATCCTGTGCTCTTCTAGATTTTAGTTGTGGAAAATATACAATAAATTAACCTGGGGATGTGGCTCATGTGGCTACAAGCATGCACAAGCGTGTACAATGCTCTAGACTGGACCCCCAGTACTGCATGTCCCCTCCGCAAGCAGGAGCATCTCTAGGGACACAGAGCTTAGTGCAACAGGAGTGCACTCCAGAAAGATATGTTGAGATATTTTACAAATGAGTGGTTCTTTGATTTGTGCGACAGCTCACTGCCTCTGGCTAAACTCAAGACAATGTGCATACTAGAGTTAGCATCTTTCACTGGAAATTTCTCTACCTCCCTAATTGAAACTCTGTTTCTGGGAATTACTAACTCCCATTTTACCTTCACTTTCTATTCGAGTTTTCTATTTCTATAACTTTAAATTACCTTTTTTTTAATTTTGCAACTGGATTATTTGGCTTAGCATCATTCACTCAAGCTCCCTCCCCATTGCAACACATCCTAGAGTCTCCTCCCCTTTGTAAGCCTTAGTAGTAATCTATAATATAGTCCTAATGCTGAAGTAGGAAAAATCATATTGTCTCTTACCATAGTTTCTATGCCAGAGAGGCTGAAGTCCTAGTAATGTCCAAAGGGATAAGAGCACTAGGAACATCTCTTGCTCTAATATTTGCCTTTGACCCTAATTTGACATGGGGTCAGAAAATTCTTATCATTTCTAAGTGATAAAAATACTAAGAACATTACTAATATTTGCCTTGACTCCAGTGCCTGACACAGGACTCATAATCCTTTGGAATTTCCTAGTGTGTCAGGTGGGGGAGGGTAATAATGCCTTATTTTTATAATGAAGTGACTTTTAGTATCTCTTGAACAATTGCAGGGAGGCCACACTCATGGCTGCTGCAGGCCATTTCAAGGCCATACTCATGACTTTTCCAGGCCATGCTCATGGAAACTACAGGCCACACTCCTGGCTCTAGGCTACATTTATGGCTACTCCAGGCCAGCTGCAGTAGAAACACTCAGGAATTGGGGGATTCTCTAAGGATTCGGATGAATCCTCATCCCCATAGCACATTGTATCCTAAAGCCCTGGCACCCTGTTATCAATTATAGCAGGTCTCAGGGGCTCTAACCTGGGTTGGCCTTGTGTAAGACAAAGACTGTACCTACTGAAATATAGGTGACTTTGACTGTCTTTCTGGTCCTGGGTGCTGAAGATCTAGTTTCAGGAATTGTTCCAGGATATAAAGTGCAGGTCTTTCTTCTCCCTCTCAACAGGTAGGTTCTGGGCAAAAAATGTGTGAGAATATGATCAAGAGTGTGGTAATGTGGTCAAGAACATAAAAATGCAGCCAGTGGAAGGAAGAAACGTCTGAGGAGAGTGGATACATGAACAGGTAAGAAGAGAGGTCTTGGTAGGTTATTGAGGAACAGGGAAGAGACCTCTCTGCCAACTGCAGAAGAAAGCATTAAGAAGAGCTTGGAGTGGGGCTGGGAACACTTGATTGGGGTTGAGGCTGGGACTCCAGTGAATAGAGCCCTGAGTTACAGATGAATGTGCTCTGTGTTATTATCCTCATTCTCACATAGACATAAGTACACAAGGTCCTCTTTAGCACAGACACATGTAGAATGCAGCTCCCTGAGGAGCCCTAGGCCACCAGCTCTGGGTTTCTTATTCAGGTTTCCAGATTTCACGAAGAGTCACCATGTTCCAAGGAATAGAGTTGTGGGGACTTGGAGATCTGGAAATAGCTCAGCATGCTGAAAGGACCCATTCTCTGCATGCCAGACTCCAAGGCTCTGTGAACCCTATGGGTGTTGGAATTGATGTTGTGTTTGAAATTGAGAACATGCTGTGGAGAGATCCAGTGATCCAGTGCCTATAAGTCCCCCCTCCGCCCCCAGGGCTGGTCCTGCAGATGCAGCTCTTGTGACTGAAGCCAAAGGATGAGCTTGTGCTCCGTCTCTCAGTGAATTGCTGCAACCCCAGAAGTACATGAGCCTCCTTGGGGCATTTAGAGGTACCTGAAGCAAAAACATAGCGTAGAGTATGTGAGATGTTTAGGGGCATATGTGCATGCCTAAAATGTTCAAGTTGGGGGCTGGAGGGCTAGCACAGCTAGTAAGGCATTTGCCTTGCATGTAGCCAACCCAGGTTCAATTCCTGGCATCTCATATGGTTCCCCAAGCATGTCAGGAGTTATTTCTAAGTTCAGAGCCAGGAACAACTCCTGAGTTCCACTGGATGTGGTTTAAAATAAAGTAAAATACTCAGATAGTAGGATTGATGTTCTGTGTATTTTCCCATTAAAACACCAAAGATCTTTAAATAAAATTGCAAGTCACTGTAAGACCAACTTTTACACTTAAGCCAGTGCCATTTCTGACATAACAAGCTTGTTGGTTTTCACGGTAGTTTTATGCTGATTGTGTTGCTAGTGACTTGGTAATGTGGAAGTCAAGGGAGGTATTCTCAGGAAAAGAGTGTTTCACCTCTTAGATTGACCCCATTCTGCCACCTGAACTCTGGGAAATGCCAAATGTGGGTCAGGAGTAGTAAAGTCAGCTATGAACACCAATATGTCATGAATGCCCACATATCCCCAGCCCCATGAGGGAGCTATGAAACTTGATCTGCATGGTGTGGGAGATGGTCCCCACCACGAGATCACTAAAGGAGTTGTGAACTCAGGAAGGAGTGAGGAGTTGCTGTGCAGATAAGGAAAGTTTGCCTCACCCCCCAAAAAAAGAAAGCTGTCCCCAACCTCAGCTAAGCATTTTGGGTTCACTGCTTTCCTTCACAGCAAAGAATTTCAGGAGGAGGAAAAATGGTGAAGTAAGATAGGTTTTATGGACACTTATTTAGAAAGTTGTGAGGGGGGGGTGTTAAAGGGAGAAGTGCATGGCCAGGAGAGAACATGGGCTTCTCCAAGTAGAGTTAAGCAAGCAATGAAACAAGCAAGCATGGCACATGTTCAAAGGAGAACAAGGGCTTAAAGAGCAAGACCTGAATACCTTTGCAAGGAGCTTCTTTATAATTCTTCCTAATGGGGCTTTTGAAAGATTTGCATACATGAGAGCTCACACATCTATAGTATGGAAACAAACAAACACAAGAAAATAAGACAGTATTGAATTATGTCTAGTCCTTGGTCTCTGATTGAAGAATTAAGGTTGCCAAACAGTGAGGGGAGAGTGAGGGAAGAAAGAGGTGAATTAGAAGTAACATAAGTGTAGTGGTGAAAAATTTTAAGCACTTTGTGGTGAAGTTATGATTAATTTGTACATCAAAGCCATAAATGATAACACTATTATAACCATATGACCTAAACTACAATAAGAAATAGAGGAAGGGAGAATGGAAAGAAAAAGGAAGAAGGGAGGGTGAGGGAATGAGGGAGGAGGGAGAGAAGAAAGGAAGGAGAGAGGAAGCAAGGAGAGAGGGAGGAGGAAGAGAAGAAAGGAAGGAGAGAACATGGTAGGAGAGAGGGAATAAGGAAGGAAGAAAGGACAGAAGGAAGGAAGGAAGGAAGGAGAAGGAAAGGAAGGAAGGAGAGAGGAGGTGTAAAATGGGAGAAAAAGCGGGGAGAAAGAAATCGAAGGATGGAACAGGAAAGGAAGGGGTGGGAAGAAAGGGAAAAAGGAAGAGGAGGGAAGAGGAGAGGCAAGAGGAAAGAGAGAGAAGGGAACAAAAAGAAAGGGAGGAGAGAAAAGGGGAGTGAGTGGAGAGAATGAAAAGAAGGAAGAGGGAAGGAAATGGAGGGAGATAATGGAGAAAGGAGAAGGGAAAGGAAGGGAAGAGGAGGGAAGGGAAAGAAATAGGAAAAGAACAAGAAAGAGAAGGGGAATAAAGGAAAGGGCAGGGAAGGGAGGGAGGAAAGGAAGAGAAGGTAAGGGAAAGAAATGGGGGAAGGAAAGGAAAGAGAAGGGGAAGAAAGGGAAGGGAAGGAGAGGGAAGAGATAGGAAAAGAAGGGAAGGGAAAGAAGGAAGAAAGGGAGGAGCGAGAAACATAAGGACTGTGAAAGCGTTAGGGTCTTCAGGTCATCTGAGCAGCCATATGTGGCTCACAGGCTAGTCATACACATCACTCTTCCACCTGGACTGACACTATTTGATGTGACAGAGACATTACAATGCAAATAGTCTCTTGAATGCCAGAGACTGCAGTATTTCACACAGATACTCAGAAAAAAAAAGTCCTGACAATTTCCTTTTCTACTTTTGCCTAGATTGTCCCTACATCTGAAAGATGCTAAACAGTCTTATTCTTTACTTGCCTCACACATGCTTACAGCTACATATATTTGTTGTAAATTCTATTCTTTCCTGTTATTTTTGTCTTTCCTAGGTGCATTTTTCCCGAATCTCTTGATCCTTTGCTTTCTGATACATAAACTATCTTAGTTAGGAACATTTACCATCCTGAAGTTTTTAGTTGGGGCTGAATTCCTACAGGAGGCATTCTGGGTACATATTTATGCATACAGATTATGACTAGACCAGACAACATATGACAAAACCAGTAAAGTAGAATCCCAGTGCAACAGACTAGGTGTCAGAGATAAGGTGCCTACTTTCTTTTGTATGATTCTATTTGTAGGCCACACCAACATTTCTTGGTGCTTACTCCTGGCTCTGTGCTCAGGGATCACTCCTAGAAGGCTCAGGGGACTATACTGAATGCTGGACATCAAAACAGAAATCCTACCCACAGTCCTATAGCCTCAGTTCCCTGTGTCCACTTTTTATCCAGAATTGTATGGCTTACTGCTCAAGGATCGCTCATTGATCACTCCTTGCTACTTGAGAAACCACATATCATTCTGGGGATTCAATGGGGTGAATAACAGGATCCCATTTCTTTAAACATGTCAAGTGAACCCTGGCTTCTACAAGAATTTCAAAAAAATATAAGTAAAAAAAGATGAAATATTAAAAAGAGAAATTAAATGAAGAAGAGAAAAATTAATGTAAGAGAAAAATTATTAAAAAAGAGAAAAATTGAGAAAAAGATTTGGATTTATAATATAGAGAAAAAGAGATTAAGACACACAGACAGGGAGAAAATGAGCTAAAGGAATTATTGTATAGAGAAAAAAGATTTCGACAGAGAGAAAGAAAGAACTTTTAAATAGAGAATATTTACCCCTTAGATACATGAAAGAGAAAGTGAAAAACTCTGATGACCGCACAGCTGTCCCCTATCATCAGAAAGCAGCTAGAAAGAATTCCTTGTTCCTCTACCATATGGGATCAGACAGAGGTTTTCACGTTTTTAGGCTATGCATAGGTTTGATAACAAGTTAAAAGTTAATGTTTGTTCTTTAAACACTGTTTCATTTCTTCATTTCTTCTGGACCCATGTCTCTCTACTTTGGAGCATCTAAATGATGTCAAGAAGAGAAATGCAGCTGACAACCACCATGACTTTTGCAGACCGTCTCCTGAACGAACTTCACCAACCACTGAGAATAAATCTACCTATAATCTTGAAAGTTATAGAACATAAAAAGGGGGAATATGTTGATGTATGGCAGTTGGACTTGGACATGCCCCTTGGACATTACCCCCACTGTAATGACAGTTGAACTGGACACGCCCCTTTTCATGCTGGGTATAAGAGGAAAAACTTGAGGTGTAAGATGATATCTAGCCATTACCCTCAAACAAAGGTGTTTCCCCATCTGCCTATTTCCCATAAATCTCCCCTTTGATATGTGAAAGCCCACCCAGATCATTCTTCGCTGGCCTGCTCTGGTGGATTTTGTTCTAAGATAATAAACAAGTCAGTTCTGGCTTTTGGCTGAGACACAGAGACTTTGAGGAGAAAAGCAGACAGACTGGCTTCTTGACTCTTTCCTGACTGACTTGGCTTACTATTTCTTTGCTGCTACTCTGCTTTATCCTACCGGTCCTTTTAAGGGATTAGAAATACGATATGAGGGGCCGGCATGGTGGCACTAGAGGTAAGGTGTCTGCCTTGCGAGCGCTAGGGTAGGATGGACCTCGGTTCGATCCCCAGGCGTCCCATATGTTCCCCCAAGCCAGGAGCGATTTCTGAGCACATAACCAGGAGTAACCCAAGCGTCACCAGGTGTGGCCCCCCCAAAAAAATGATATATGACATGTAAGATGATCTCACTACTCGTGAATTTTTATTTTACAGTCGGGTTGAGGGCCCTGACTAGTGACCACCACAGAACCTGCTGGATCGCGGGAGGCCATAGAGAAAGCATCAACAAGATGCTGCCTGCTTTGTATCTATCCCCTTTTCTTTCTCTGTTGAACCTGGGCCTCTCCTGGACACCTCTGGACACTGAATGTATCTCTCTCACCCTCCCTTCTTCCCTCCCATCTTCCCTCTCTTCATCCATTCCTTCCTCCCACCCCCCTTACTCTCTTGCCCATCCTTCCCTCCCTCTCAAAAACCCCAGCTGGCAGCAGCAGGCCTCTAGGCAGTCACTAGATATTGGCATCCCTGAGTGGGCATGGGGCCCCACCCAACAGCCAGATCCCATAGGCCACTGAGACCCTTGCAGCACCAGGACCTGGCAGCCTGGGGCCCCTTCAGCCTTTGCAGCTTACTGCAGTAAGTTCAGCAAATTTTTACATACTTCAGTGTTTTAAAACGGACTAGTCAGAACCGGGGGTTGGCCAGGCAGTGCCTGTTCTTATCCATTTCTGCAGCACCTAAGACATACTTTGGTGCTGAATTGTGTGTTTTCTCCCAGGTTACCATGTTCAAATTTTGATCCCCTCAGAATGTGACTGTATTTGGAGACAGGACCTTAGATCAAGGTGTTGTTGGCATATAGGTCAGGGAAACCAGTCAATGTACTTTTGGGAAATAATAAAACTTCAGAGATTTCAAAGCTCTGAGATAGCCCAAAGGCATAAAGACTACATACCTTTGAAACATGCAAATTCTGAGCTCTTTGTGGAAGAGAAATTGAGGCACCAAATACAAAAATCCAAGGACTCACTCAGGAAAGAACAGACTCTTCAGAAAAGGTGAAGCTAGACAGCATTCCCACCAGCAGTGGACAAGAGTTCCTTTCTCTCCACATCCCCACCAACACTGCTTGTTCTCATTCTTTGTGATGTGTGCCAATCTCTGGAGTGTGAGGTGGTACCTTATAGTTGTTTTGATTTGCATCTCCCTGATGATTAGTGATGTGGAACATTTTTTCATGTGTCTTTTGGCCATTTGTATTTCTTCTTTGTCAAAGTGTCTGTCCATTTCTTCTCCCCATTTTTTGATGGGAGTAGATGTTCTTTTCTTGTAAATTTCTGTCAGTGCCTTGTATACTTTGGAGATTAGCCCCTTATCTGATGGGTATTGGATGAATAGTTTCTCCCACTCAGTCGGGGGCTCTTGTATCGTGGACGCTATTTCTTTTGAGGTGCAGAAGCTTCTGAGTTTAATATATTCCCATCTGTTAATCTCTGCTTTCACTTGCTTGGAGAGTGCAGTTTCCTCTTTGAAGATGCCCATACAACCCAGCTATACCACTCCTAGGAATATAACCTAGGAACATAAAAATACAATACAAAAATCCCTTCCTTGCACCTATATTCATTGCAGCACTATTTACCATAGCAAGACTCTGGAAATAGCCAACATACCCTTCAACAGATGAATGCTAAAGAAACTGTGGTATCTATACACAATGGAATATTATACAGCTGTCAGGAGAGATGAAGTCATGAAATTTTCCTATACATGGATGTACATGGAATCTATTATGCTGAGTGAAATAAGTCAGAGAGAGAGAGAAAGACGCAGAATGGTCTCACTCATCTATGGGTTTTAAGAAAAATGAAAGACATTCTTGCAATAATAACTTTCAGACACAAAAGAGAAAAGAGTTGGAAATTACAGCTCACCTCATGAAGCTCACCACAAACAGTTGGGTGGGCAGGAGGGAGATTTGGGACATTGGTGATGGGAATGTTGCACTGGTGATGGGTGCTGTTCTTTACATGACTGAAATCCAAACACAATCATGTATGGAATAAAGTTGTTTAAATAAAAAAAATTAAAAATTAAAAAAAAGAAAGGTGAAGCTATGAAGGAAGACATGAGATTTTGAGAAGACCATCAACAGAGCAATATTTTTATGGTAATATCTAAATTGACTTTCATGTATGCAAAACACCAAAAATATATTTGGAAGAACTGTATAAAAACTCCTTCCAAAACCTATTTGGGGCCCACTCTTCAAGAAAATATTTTTCTTCTAGCATGAATCTCACTTTTTTGTCTTTATGTTTATTTGCTTACATATTTCCTCTCAGGACAAACTTGTATTCTCTCTTAAATAGATATTTTCCCCCTCTCTCCCCTCTAAATACATTTTCATAAAACTTTCTAGCTTTACCATTTCACATCCTCCTGAAATTTTCTGTGAAGGAAATAACATAAACCCAAGATGCCTCTGCTGAAGATCTATACCTGGCCGTCCCTGAGCACTGGGGCCTGAGGACGATTGAGCTTTCTTATATTTCTTTCTTTCTTTTGCTTTTAGTAATATCTTTATTTAAGCACCAGGATTACAAATGTGATTGTAGTTGGGTTTCAGTCATAAAAATGAACACCCCCCCTTCACCAGTGCAACATTTTCATTATCGATGTCCCCCACCTCCTTTCTCCCTCCCTCACCTGTATTTGGGACAGGCATTCTACTTCCCTCATTCATTGACATTGTCATGACAGTTGTCAGTGTAGTTATTTCTCTATCTGCATTCACCACTTTCTGTGGTGAGCTTCATATACTTTTCTTGAATCTACCTTTCTTACTGCCCACTTTTCTGACTTCTGACAACAAAGATAATCAAGTTATACTAAGGTCCCTGTTATCTGATGGGTATTGGGTGAATAATTTCTCCCATTCTGTGAGTGGGTTTTGTATCCTAGGCACTATTTCCCTTGAGGTGCAGAAGCTTCTTAGCTTAACATAGTCCTATCTGTTTACGAACAATCAGTGCTGGTGGAGATGTGGGGAGAAAGGAACACTCATTCACTGCTGGTGGGATTGCCATCTAGTGCAGCCTTTATGAAAAACAATATAGGGATTTCTCAAAAAACTGGAAATTGAGCTCCCATATGACCCAGCTACACAACTCCTAGGTACACCACACCCTAGGACAGTGGTGGGCAACCTTTTTTTTCAACTGAGCCAAATCTCGCCAAAACCACGATTGAAATTTATTTTGAAAGCCACAAAGGGCTGGCACTGACAGAGGCTAGGAGCAGAGTCCTCACTCCTGGAGCGGCCTCCGGGCACAGAGAAGAGCTGCATTAAGAAGGGTAAAGAGTCACATGTGGCTCTCGAGCTGCGGCTTGCCGACCACTGCCCTAGGAACAGAAAAACGCAATAAAAGAATCCCTTCTTCACATCTATATTCATTGCAGTGCTGTATACAATAGCCAGACTCTGGAAACAACCAAGATGCCCTTCAACAGATGAATGGCTAAAGAAACTGTGATACATAAAAACAATGGATTATTATGCAGCCATCAGAAGAGATAAAGTTATGAAATTTTTCTATACATGGATGGACATGGAAACTGTTATGTTAAGTGAAATAAGCCAGAGGGAGAGAGAGAGACAGAGTAATATCACTGATCTATGAATTTTAAGAAAAATACAAGACATTATTGTTATAATGTCCAGAGATGAGTGCCAGAAAGACTGGCTCACAATATGAAGCTCACCACAAAGAGTGGTGAATGCAGTTAGGAAAATAACTACATTAACAACTACCATGACAATGTTAATGAGAGATGGAATGTCTAAGCTCCAGAACTGAACCACACACATTGCTGACATCACCCATTGTGAGGTATTCATTCTTGGTACCTCTGGAAAGCATAAACAAAGGCCTTATTCTCCATGAGAAGTCCCTCCCAATGGCCTGGAAAGGCCATTGGTCTCCCTGGTAAGCAGAACATTGGATGCTGAGTGAGTAGTAGCACTTCCTCTTAACATGAGAACCAGTCTTCAATAGGAAAGAAGCCCCTTGAAGGGGCCAAAAGGTAAGGCAGGAGTGCAGAACAGTGGAAACACCTATGATGGAGATCACATTCAACCAGGAGGAGAAGTGCTAAAAGGTTGGAAAGGTTCATATATGAAACCTTCTCAGCAACAGTATTGGAAAATACAGTGCAAAAAATTATATATAATAAAATGGAATCTCTTTAATAATAAATTTAACAAAAATGTTAAATAGCACCTCTATAAGCTAACTGATGGAGGCCAAATGGAGGTGGAGGTCTTTGGTGGAGGAAAGTGCACCCTGGTGAAGGGGTTGAAATTCAAACAACGGATGCCTGAAACCCAAACATTATCATTTCATGATGGCTATATAAAAATAAAATATCCAGAAAGAACAGAAAATGAAAGCAAGTCTGAGATTAGGATCTCATCTAATGTGTGGCAAGGAAGGGATATGCAAAAGCATGCTGGCAACTGCTGAATTTTGGCACCTAAGATTAGTCCACAAATAAAGCCACTAGACAAGATCCTTTTAAATCACACAGGATCCCAAGCAACTAAATATGGCAGAAGAGTGGTTGTGGGGCAAGAGAGATAGTACAGCAAGTAAAATGCTTGTCTTGAATGTAGCTATTGACCTGGATTTGATCCCCTGCATTTCATATAATCTTTCTGAACATGGCTAGGACTATCCCTGAGTGTAGAACCAGGATAATCCCTAAGCATTGCAATCCCTGAGGTATGACCTGAACACTTAAAAACAGTGGTTGGAGGGGACAGAGAGTTGGCAGTGTGGTAGGGCACTTGGCTTGCATGCAGTTGATGCCAGACAGACCAGGGTTTGTTCCCAGGTATCCCATATGGTCCCCCAAGTCAGGAGCAATTTCTGAGCGCATAGCCTGGAGTAACCCTTGTGAGTCACAGGGTGTGGTCCAAAAATCAAAAAGGAAAAAAAGTGTTTGGAGACTGGATTATATCTGAGTACTGATCATGCACATTTAGAATAAGCTAGCTGACCCCAACACAGTCACACAAAAGATGCAGGTTAGAGCAGGCCTGACAAGTAAGGTAATATATAAAAAACTCAAGAAAAGTGGGTAGAAATCAAAATACAAAATTGGGAGAAGTCTTCCAAGGAATAAAATATAGGTTCAAAGACTGTTCCTTCAATAAACAAATAACTGCAGGTAAAGGCCCCTGTCCAAATCAATAATCTGCTGATATCAGAGTTTATCCCCATTGGTCATGGTGAAGAATAGCAAATAATGTTTGTCAACCCAAAGAGTTTGCATGGTAGAACAAAAAGCGTAAGACAAGAGGAAGGATTCAAATTTGTACTCTGTCCCAAGCTGTGCCATCCTTGTGTTTGCTCCCAACTATTGTATTCGCCGGTTTTCACATGGTTTTCACATGATGTTGGTATTAGCTGGTTTCACTTGGCCTAGTCCAAGCTGTTGGAGATGGGCTTTGTTTTCTCAATAAAGATTGCCAGGAAAGCCCAGAGGGGATGCTGCTATCTTGGTTTGGCATTTCACATGGTAAAGAGGCAAGCTTGTGGGTGAACAGTTTTCAGTGTGAGTTTCTGGACAACATGTTATTCTTTCCCACTTGTGTGTGGATTATTTCCTGCATAGGAAGACTTACCAGACTCATCTCTCTTGTTCTACCCAGATTGGAGGCATGGGAATATCTTGCACAGGGTTTTGTGGAACATTCATACTATTTCCTACCCAACCTCTAAGTCCTCATATCGAACATGTGTTGGAAGAGACTGAAAATGCAAATCTATATACTAGTTGCAATAATACTCATCCTCACATCTCCCACAAACACACCAATCATCTAAGATCCCAAGCTCATAGATATTTTTCAGACAATCGAAATCTGATTCCATCTGATGCTCAAGGAACGACTCCAATGAATCCAAGGTGGCGCTTACTGGAAAACAATGACCATCCTAAATGACCTCTATAGAGATTCCTCATTCCCATGTTCTCTGAATTTCATTCCTTTCTGGACATGACTTCCTTCGACATATTTCATATTTCACCTTGATGTGATCATTATTTGAATAATAATTAGAGATACGTTAGTGGCTTCATTTTATTTACATCTTGATTTGTTCTATTGCCCACATTGCTTTCTTACAGATCACACACTTAACATCCTTGCTTGGATTTTGATAAGTACATTATTTTAAGCAACCTGATTCCTAGGCATCTTCATTTCCTCTCTCTCCCTTCCTCCTCCCTCTGCCTCTATATTTTTCTCCTACTTTTCAAAATATCCTGTCACTCAAGAAGAGAATTAATTTATAGCGAATTATTTATCTACATTCTCTTCACTTGTGCAAGATAGGTTGATGCATCTTTACACAGATTTTCCAATGACTTCCCAAATTTATATCCCAAATAATACTACCAATTCTTGAAGTCAACATTTCATGTTAAAAACATATATATAATATATATTTATACATATAAATATATATATGTATCAGGTTTAAACCAGTGCCACACAAAATCAATTTAGCCTTCAAATTATTTTACCCCTACAGCAACATCAAAATTCACCCAACTCCACGAAGTCATAATTATGGCCACCACAAACCTATGACTGTTTCATCAGAAGGCCCATTGAGAAGCCTTTTCTCAACACCAGTGTCTGATCAACATTTCTTTTTTTTTTTTTTTTTTTTTTTTTTTTTTAATTTTTTTTTTATTTAAACACCTTGATTACATACATGATTGTGTTTGGGTTTCAGTCATAAAAGGAACACCACCCATCACCAGTGCAACATTCCCATCACCCAAGTCCCAAATCACCCTCCTCCCCACCCAACCCCCGCCTGTACCCTAAACAGGCTCTACATTTCCCTCATACATTCTCAATATTAGGACAGTTCAAAATGTAGTTATTTCTCTAACTAAACTCATCACTCTTTGTGGTGAGCTTCCTGAGGTGAGCTGGAACTTCCAGCTCTTTTCTCTTTTGTGTCTGAAAATTATTATTACAAGGGTGTCTTTCATTTTTCTTAAAACCCATAGATGAGTGAGACCATTCTGCGTTTTTCTCTCTCTCTCTGACTTATTTCACTCAGCATAATAGATTCCATGTACATCCATGTATAGGAAAATTTCATGACTTCATCTCTCCTGACAGCTGCATAATATTCCATTGTGTATATGTACCACAGTTTCTTTAGCCATTCATCTGTTGAAGGGCATCTTGGTTGTTTCCAGAGTCTTGCTATGGTAAATAGAGCTGCAATGAATATAGGTGTAAGGAAGGGGTTTTTGTATTGTATTTTTGTGTTCCTAGGGTATATTCCTAGGAGTGGTATAGCTGGATCGTATGGGAGCTCGATTTCCAGTTTTTGGAGGAATCTCCATATCGCTTTCCATAAAGGTTGAACTAGACAGCATTCCCACCAGCAGTGGATAAGAGTTCCTTTCTCTCCACATCCCCGCCAACACTGTTTATTCTCATTCTTTGTGATGTGTGCCATTCTCTGGGGTGTGAGGTGGTATCTCATCGTTGTTTTGATTTGCATCTCCCTGATGATTAGTGATGTGGAACATTTTTTCATGTGTCTTTTGGCCATGCGTATTTCTTCTTTGTCAAAGTGTCTGTTCATTTCTTCTCCCCATTTTTTGATGGGGTTAGATGTTTTTTTTCTTGTAAAGTTCTGTCAGTGCCTTGTATATTTGGAGATTAGCCCCTTATCTGATGGGTATTGGGTGAATAGTTTCTCCCACTCAGTGGGTGGCTCTTGTATCCTGGGCACTATTTCCTTTGAGGTGCAGAAGCTTCTCAGCTTAATATATTCCCATCTGTTAATCTCTGCTTTCACTTGCTTGGAGAGTGCAGTTTCCTCCTTGAAGATGCCTGTAATGTCCTGTAGTGTTTTGCCTATGTGCTGTTCTATATATCTTATGGTTTTGGGGCTGATATCGAGGTCTTTAATCCATTTGGATTTTACCTTTGTACATGATGTTAGCTGGGGGTCTAAGTTTAATTTTTTGCAAGTGGCTATCCAATTGTGCCAACACCACTTGTTGAAGAGGCTTTCCCTGCTCCATTTAGGATTTCCTGCTCCTTTATCAAAAATTAGATGGTTGTATCTCTGGGGAACATTTTCTGAGTATTCAAGCCTATTCCACTGATCTGAGGACCTATCCTTATTCCAATACCATGCTGTTTTGATAACTGTTGCTTTGTAGTACAGTTTAAAGTTGGGAAAAGTAATTCCTCCCATATTCTTTTTCCCAATGATTGCTTTAGCTATTCGAGGGTGTTTATTGTTCCAAATGAATTTCAAAAGTGTCTGATCCACTTCTTTGAAGAATGTCATGGGTATCTTTAGAGGGATGGCATTAAATCTGTATAATGCCTTGGGGAGTATTGACATTTTGATGATGTTAAAACTTCTCAATGGGCCTTCTGATGAGAGTTCTTTTTTCACCTTTAATCTTTGGTCAGTCATCCACACTGAGGGAAAGGATTCTCAGGGAGCCTTGACTATTAGTGAGAGGTTCATATTTAGGTGAAAAAAATGTTTGTTTTTAGGTATAAGAAATATCGCTTTCACTTATCAGAAATGTTGATCACAATATGGAAGGTGATCAACATTTCTGATAAGTGAAAGCGATATTTCTTATACCTAAAAACAAACATTTTTTTCACCTAAATATGAACCTCTCACTAATAGTCAAGGCTCCCTGAGAATCCTTTCCCTCAGTGTGGATGACTGACCAAAGATTAAAGGTGAAAAAAGAACTCTCATCAGAAGGCCCATTGAGAAGTTTTTCCCTCAGTGTGGATGGTTGTTCAAGATTTCTGTTAGCGAAAGTGACATTCTGCATGCTTTGTAATGAACATTTAATTGATCTAAATATGAGTCTCCATTCTTCTGTATTAAGTGTGTATATAGTTGAACTTTTACTTTCCTAACGTAAGGATTTTCTACAGGCAAGTATAGAATTGAATAAATTTCTCTTTACCTGGGAAACTCGATACCAAAAACAACATTTTTTTTTCCTTTTTGTCTTTGAAATGCCCTCTTTCATATATTTTATCTTTTATTGCTTCTTCTAAAAATCAGACCTTACGAAGTTATTTTTAATAAATCCCTATATCTAAAAATCTGTTTCCCAGGAAAAGGAAATTTAATAGCGAAACTTAGCTTCTTGCTAATCCCTTACTTTATATCGGTAATGACACCTAGGGCCTGGCCAAAGAGAAACGACTTAGAGATGTTAAAACTTACTTTCCTCCTATCCTCTGGGCTCTTAATTGAAATGTATCTATTCAAAGGTCTGCAAACTACGAAGAGCCAAGTGAATTGTTTTGAAGATTAGTGTATATTGATAAACTTTTTTTAACAAGAGATATGCAAAGAAACAAAATGTGAGCATTCTTTTTATACCTGTGACTGCCAATATGCCCCATTTATACCCCTGGTTTTGACATTAAAGATTAGAATGCTGTTCTCCCACATATTTCCTGTGGTCTCTGATTTTCTTCATATTTTTGCAAGGTGCTGTTTTTGCCACCCACTATACTAGAAGAAATGCAAAAAAATTCTCTAATGTAACTGGACCAAAGCTAGCTGTAGCATATAGTGAAATAGTGGAATATTTTGGGGGTGCCTGTTATTTACCTGCAAAGAATGTTCAATTTCTACCACTTTCATGCTTGTGAACAAGACACTGGCTCTATTCTTGTCTTATCAGCATAATACCAATAAAGTTCCCTCATGGGGTTGTTTTAGCTTATAGTACACACTGCTATGTTTGCATACATTTCTGTCATTATTACTACTAGTACTGTACTGATTATTTGTCTTCAGGCATTCATATATGAAAACAAAGTATTTTTCGTGTCTTAAAGAGGTTCAAACAGGAGCAAAGAGAGATGAGCAAGCTGTAGGATTGCAGTGTAGTAGCTATGGGACCTGAGACCATGTGGTTACCAATTAGAAGTTGCTTGTAGGGATATCCTTTACCCCTCTGCCCATCTATTAAGACCCAGACTAAATCCATATGTTTAGAGGAGCCTATGCTGATTATAAAAGCCTTTCTCTGTCTAATAACCTACTTAGTTAACTCTGAATTATTTTTGTTAGTTCATCATGAACTCTGTCAATACTGTGTCCTTTTAGTCAATTGACGTTTCCGGTTCAGAGCTTCCTATACAACACCATCTATTCCAGAGTCTTTACTTGTGGAGACAATAGGTATGTTTTAAAGGCAATGAGAAAATGGATATAAATTCTCCCCAAATGCCTACCCAGAGTTAAGCCTATATCAAATGTTTTATAAATAAATAGACAAATGAACAGAGAATGGATGGATGAGGGGCTGAATGGAGTAGATGGATGGAAAGAAGGAAAAAGCGATTGAAGACATGAACAGATATGAGGATGGATGTGTGGACAGATAAATAGATGGCTGCTGGATGAATAGATGGATGAATGGATGGATGGATAAAAATGTGTGAGTGGGCATATTAGGAATTAGTTTCCCCCACAGAACTTGGGACCTATTCTTCTCAATCATTCTATTAGTTCTATGAGGTCATTGGCATTACCATTTTAGTAGCTAAGGTTCTTTAGTTCCACATGCCCCAGTGGATTGGAAAAATTTCCTGAGCAGAGTATTTCTATATCCTCAGGATTTCACCTGAGGCATTGCTTGCATTTATCTGAGAAGGTATTTCTTACTCACTGGTCATCAGACTTGTTGTTGATGTTGGCTACTCTTTCTACTCCTCATATCAGGTCATCTTCCCACAGAAGCAAATCTTGAAGGTTCTGTAGGCATAACAAACTCGTAGCACGTTGAATGTGAGTAAAGATTCTCTTCTAGTTTCATATTTCTTGCCATGTTTTTTTTGTTGTTGTTGTTCTTGTTGTTGTGTGTTTTTTTGTTTTTGACCACTCTTGGTGATGCTCAAGGGTTGCTCCTGACTATACAATTAAAAATTGCTCCTGGCTTGAGGGACCATATGGGATACCAAGGATCAAATCGAGGTCCATCCTGAGTCAGCCACGAGCAAGGAGTTTTCCCTACCTCTGCGCTATCACTGCCCCCCCCCACCATATTCTTTCTTTGTGGGGGATCACTCCCAGCAGTGCTCAGGGGCTACTCCTGCCTCTCTGGTCAGAAATCACTCTTGGCAGGCTCAGGGGACCATATAGGATGCCGGGATTCGAACCACCATCCTCTACATGCAAGGCAAATGCCTTACCTCCATGCTATCTCTCCAGTCCCTCATGTTTTTTTTTTAATAGTGAGTTGTCTTCTTTCTCTGACTAGCTGAGGACTAAGCTTCCACAATGAGGAAGACAGCCAAAATCAGAGCTTCTTTTAACCTTGATGAGCACTCCACAGCAAGTACCTACATGGCCATACCACAAAGGGTCTTATTGCTGGTTCATCTTATTCTGAAGTAAAGAGTCAAGTATGGAAAAGATTGGCAACTTGAAATTGAGTCAGGGGTTTTCATGGACCACCTGTAGACCTTTTGTGAGCCAACCTCAGGTTTCACTGGGGTTGGTTATAAGAATTAAATATAATATCACTCATAATCCCTTCATTATTTAAAAGATGAGAGTTTGAGAAAAAAGGCCATACAGAAAAACTTGGAAAAGATTAAGAGATTAAAATAGGAAAAAATCTAATGAGACAGAGTCCCACAGCAGGTGGTAAAGGAATGGTGAGGTGTCCGACCCTGCTCTCTATCTGATCGTGCAACAGGAAACCTTACTCGTTTGATCAACTTCCCCCAGAACCAGTAGCATACTCAGAGGTGGGAAATGCATCAACCGGTGCACACAAAAATACAATAGAATATAAGTCTAATAGGAAAGTCCAAAGATTACCATCTTTGGGGATGTATCAAGAAATTAATTATTAGAAAGTTGACTCTTATCCTGAGAATAATAGATTCATTTCCCCAAAGATAAATGTTTTCAAATGAATGTTTTTCATTAAAATACTATTTGATTTTTTATTTTGGTAAATTGATCTTAGGTTCCTCTGGTGGAGCTAACTCACAACAATAGATGATAGATTTCCAAAAAGAAATAAAACTATTTTTCCTCACAAAATACCTAATATTTTTCAGTCACAATAACTAAAAGTGTTTTACTGGCAGGAAAATATAGGCAAGTATGTGCCTGGAATAATACAAAATGCCCTTAAAATTATGTGATAATTGGATGCTTATATCAATGGCTTTTTGAATGCATGAAGAAAGTTTGGTTTAATCCATAAATACTATTAGTTCAATACATTGTCCACGGGAGGCAAGAAAGTCTTATTCCTTCTTTCTTTCCTTTTCTTCCGTCCCTTTTCTCATCTTATTTCCTTCCTTCCTTTCCTTCCCACAGCCCTTCCCTTTCCTTCCTTTCTTCCGCCTACCTTCCCTCCTTTCTTCCTTTCTTTATGTCCTTTCTGCTCTTCTTTCTTTTCTTATTCCTTCATTTGATTCCTCCCCCTCTCCGTCCCTCACTCCCTTCCTTCCTTCCACCCTTTCTTTCTTCTTTCTACCACCCTTTCTTCCTTCCACCCTTCCTTTCTTCTTTCCATCACCCTTCCTTTCTTTTTCCTTCTTTCCATCACCCTTCCTTCCTTCTCCCTTCCTTCCTTCCTTCCTTCCTTCCTTCCTTCCTTCCTTCCTTCCTTCCTTCCTTCCTTCCTTCCTTCCTTCCTTCCTTCCTTCCTTCTTTCCTTCCTTCCTTCCTTAACACTCAGCTGTGTTCAGCACTTACTCCTGATTCTGTGCTAGGGATTCTGTCCAGAGCTAAAGTATCATCTGGGAAGTCCAAGATTGAATCCGGGTCAGCTACATGAAAGGAGAGCACCTTGCTCATTATACTATTGCTCCAATTTAGTCCCTACTTCTATTTATTACTTCACACCAAAATTCCAAACAGATCAAAGTGCTAGTATAAAAAAAGTTAAATACTACAAGAAACATGGCACATTTGATTTTTATAGTCTTGGGATTGAGAACTTTTTTTGTGTGTGTGGCTTTGGTGAACCATATGGGACTCTGGAGGATCGAATCGTGGTCCATCCTAGGCTTGTGCTTGCCAGGCAGACGCCTTATGGCTTGCTCCACTGCTCCAGTCCCAGGATTGAGAAAATTTTTATCTAACAGGGTTTGGCAAGTCACAATTTGAATGTTTTAAATCTTTCTGATGAGAAGTGAAATAGCAAACTTTAAAAGACAAATGATGGATCAGAGAAAATATTTCATATATGTTATATACCTATATTCCCAACATATTTAATAAGAATTTCCTAAAACTTGGGCCAGAGAAATTATGGATAATGTGACTGCATAGTATGCAATTGACCCAGGTTCAATCCCCGGCATTATATAAGACCATCCTGAACTCCACTAAGAGTAATTCTTGAGCACAGAGCTGGGAATAATCCCTGAGCACTAGTGAGTGTGTCCCCCACCCACTAAATTTTTTCTTGCTGCCTAATTAAAATGTGACAAAAAGATAGAATAACAATAGAAAAGAATAAAAAGTCTATTTTCATCTGTTAAATACTAATAATTAAGATGATGCCAATATCCAATTACAGGAAGAAAGTGGGAAACAGGCAATTTCACCCAGAGTTTGCAGAAGCATGATTAGCATGGATTTTTTAGAAAGCAAATTTGCAAAGTCTAGAGAATTTGCATGACAATTTGTAAATAGCCTTATAGGATTACACAGATGTTGATACATAACACACAAAGCTGTTGAAAATAGAAACATCCACAGAAAGATGTTTTTAATTTGCACAATACAACCTTTCAAATAAGGAAATGAAGGACTAGAGATTTCTAAAGGGACTGGAATGCATGGTTTTCTCCCAGGCATGCAAGAGACTTGGGTTTGATAGCCAGCATTCTGTGGGCCCCCTTAAGCAGTGCCAGGAGCAATCTTCTCCCACAGAACTGGGAAGTACCCCTGAGCACTTTGATATGTGGCCTCAAAACAAGTCCCAAAGTGAACAATGAAATGATACTACTGATAAAATGGCCAAGATCCTACTGATACAATGGCCAACTCTGCCTGTTATATATTATTAAATAAAAAAGTGGTAGATGAATTTAAAAATGTAATTCCACTTCATTTTGAAGTGTACATATCTAATGGTCTGTCAGCTACATTTCTGTGTAGATCTTTCCTCTTCATCTAAAGCAGGGGTCCTCAAACTTTTTGAACAGAAGCCATTTACCGTTCCTCACACCACAGGAGAGCCAGACAATACTTAAACACTATAAAAAAATTCTTATGAACATTGCACAGATCTTATTTTAAAGTAAAAAAAAAACAAATTCAATATTTTAAATGAAGAACAAGTAAAGTTATGAGGAGGAGTAGAAAGACAGAGAAATGTAGAAGGGGTCGGACAGTATAGTGCACATTCCACACAAACAAAGTGCCAGCAGGGAAGAGAGCAGCTAAGCAGGACAGGCAGTGGTGGCAAACACATCCTATAGGTTTGAGGACCCTGAATCTGAATCTGAATCCAAAACATTATAAACCAATATATGAATCAAAGTTCAACAAATGAATCAAAATGATCATGTCTGCAGAGCAAGATGTAAGAGAACAGAAAGTTAAATTTTTATTTTATGTTGCAGCGATAGTTTCATTAAGTCACATATTTATAATGGATTATTTCTCCCATTATAACTAAAATCTAAGGAAAACTCAAGGGGTGAGGTCAGGACTGTTTCATGTCTCCTCATCTCTAGTCACCTATTGTGTTTGGCTGTGCTGTTCCCCTACCAAGCGTGACACCATTCACTGCATCAGGGATTTTCATCTCTAGCTACATGGGAATCATTACTGGTGAAACAGTTGAGCATGCAACAGCATCAGGATGAATGAACTCCATGTTCCTGAGCTGTGTCCTTAAAGACCCCTCTCCAGATGACCCTGGGGCCTCAATAGACAAGAGCCACCAGAAGTGCTCTGGGTGATAGTACCTTGCTCTGCCAGATATTGACAACACTCTGTGTTCACCTAGGATGGAACTTCGTCCTTTCTTCTTTGGGCTGCTGATGACCAGTATGGGACTTGAAGTTTATGGTCAATGGATGCCTGTCCAGGAAAACCTTTCAACTCCAAAGATTATAGAGCCTCAGATGTCATCAGATCCAGGGGTTTTAAAAATTCGCAATGATGAGAGAAATCAGCCGAAACAGTTTTATCCCCCCAAAATAAGGCTTTCACCAACTCCGAGCATTCTACCATCTTCATCACTTGATATTTTCGCCACGAAGCACAAAACCATCTTCCAAAATCTCCAATTATCCTTTGGCCTATATAGAGAGTTAATGAACATCAACCGAGACAAGAATTTCATGTTCTCCCCACCAACCTTCTCCCTTGCCCTCACTATGCTGGGTCTCCAGGCATGCCCACAAACTCGAAAAAAGGTCCTGAATGGTTTGGGTTTGTCATCCTGGGTGATCTCTGAAGCCCCAAGTTATAGGGACCATTACAACCTTGGTAAGTACCTTCAAAGCCAACTACCATCCTCTGAAGGATGCCAGTCAGAAGTATACAGCATGGTGGTTGGAAATCAGCCTGATGAGCAGTTGCAAGACAAGTTTGTTAACATGGCCTGGAATAGTTATCATACCGAAGTTATAGTCAGACCCCCCATCCTACCCCAGATATCCGAACTCCAGACCAGTGCCTTGAAGAAGAGGAAAACTCAAGACGAAATAGTATCGTTTGTGAAAAGAAATACTTTTGTTATATATAGTGACATTTCCTTTAAAGGTAAGTACCACTGTCAAGATTATTTAAAGGGGTTCCATCCCACTTTGTTTCAAAGATAATCAATTTATCATTTTTCCTAGATAGCCAAATCCAAACAAGCCTCTCCCCTTAGGCTAGGTTATACTGTTATACTAGAACTCCTTCACCATCACTTGTCCTTTCACTCCTCACTTCCATCCTTTATTTTCTAGTACCTTTTCTTTCATCTCCCCTCTAGACACAGCTCTCTTGTTCCCACAGTCACAGCTCAAGGAAGTTCATTAGTGAAAACCACATTACTTAAGAGGCATGCAACAGAAAGAACATGTAGGATCCTTCCAATGGCACCAAAATACTTTACATCCTGTACATCCAAGGGAACAATTCAGGGTCACCCTCCTTGAATCTAGTTCTACCAAGCTAACCTAAACCCTCAACTAATCTTGATCAGCCCCTCCCTGAAACACACACCCCTGAAACTCCCCATTGAATGGGAGCCTTTGGGATCCCCTTGGTTTAGTCCATTTAACCTTCTTTCATAAAATTTTTCCCTTAAACAATCCTTTCATAGGCTCAGCATAACTTCTGATCTGCTTTAGGGGGAGAGTCTATTTCCCCCTTGCATAAAATCTACAAAATGCTTGTTTCATAAGTTTATCCTCAACATTTTTGGTCTTATTATTTAACTTTTTTTTAAACAAAGAAAGCTTACACCACTATTAACTAAGTTTATTTTGGGGGTGGGGACACAACAAGCAGTGTTCAGGGGTTACTGTGACTCTACACTATGAAATCACTCCTAGCTAGGTCAGGATGCTAGAGCTAAAACCTAAGATGGCCTTATATACTGCAAAATCCTACCCACTACCCACCTCCAAATTACTAAACTAAGCTATTGCTTCAACCCAAATGGTCTTAACTAGTCTTCCTCTTTCCATCTCACCCTCACTCATGTTCCACATGCAATATGATGTGACATTTCTAGAAGCTAAATTTGGCCACACAACACCAGAATTTAAACCTTTAACATACTGGAGAGATAGTACAACAGGTAGGGTACTTTCCTTGTACAAGGTCAACCCAGGTTTGATCTGTGGCAGCATATATTAAACACTAACAGGAGTGGTCCCTGAGCACAGAGCCAGGGGTATGCTCTGAGACCACTGTATGTAGCCAAAACAAACAAATGAGTAAATTTTTTTGTTTGTTTGTTTTTTGGATCACACCCGGCAATGCTCAGGGGTTATTCCTCACTCTACTCTCAGAAATTACCCCCAGCAGGCTCGGGGGACCATATGGGATGCTGGGATTTGAACCAATGACCTTCGCATGTAAGGCAAACGCCTTACCACTGTGTTATCTCTCCGGCCCCACAACTGAGTAAAATTTTAAGGATCCCCAACCAAATTGTAGAATTTAGTATAATGCTCTGGATCAGGGGTCCTCAAACTTTTTAAACGGGGCCAGTTCACTGTCCCTCAGACCATTTGAGGGTATGACTATAGTAAAAACAAAACTTATGAACGAATTCTTATGCACACTGCATATATCTTATGTTGCAATGAAGAAACAAAACAGATACAAATACAATATGTGGCCCACCGGCCATAGTTTGAGGACCACTGCTTAGGATGAATTTGACCAGGCCTTTAATGAATCTTTTTCCTGCTGAATTCTGGAGTTATATCTCTTATCACCCTCTCTATTCCTTGTTCATCCAGGAGACTAGTTAGAAAACAATGTTTGTTTCCTGACCTACATATTCCCTGAACCTATGAACCTTAACACAGGCCACTCCTTGGCTTCCTACCTCCTCTCTGTATAATGCTGACTGTGCCATATTTCATTTCTCACCTCAGTTGTAAAATAGTCACCACTGAGTGTCTCTTATAATTGTCTCCCCAACTAAACTTGTCAGATTTAGAAAGAAACAGAAAATAATGGAGAATAGTTATTTAAAATATCATTTGCTGTTTCTTCAAAATCCTAAATTCAAATGTAACTAGACATCCTTTCTTTTATGTAACATCTTGACCCACCCCACACGCATAGTAGGTAATAATGGGAAGAGATGGTTTGGGTCAGAATGGGCTGCATTTCAAGTACTTCTAGGATATGTGGATGAGAAGGTGACCAATAAGTACTGTGTGGGATGATCCATAGGAAGACAGATTTGGAACTCAAGTAAGAAGGGGTCCAAGCATGGATTGTTGGGAATCTTGAAAATACAGAAGGGCCAATGGATGGGCAAGCATGTGTTTCTTTTTACCGTGTTGCTGTGAGTTCTGTCATAATAAAAGTATTGCTGACAATTTCTGAAGTAACCTCTTACCTGGCCTCGTGCTTAGGCTCTTTTGTAGAGAAGCTCTTTGAAAAGAAGAAGTATCTGGCACTGTAAGGCTTCTAAATTCCAGTTTCATCCATGGATGCTTATGGCCCCAGCAACTGTTTTCTCTGGCTTCACCTCCTGTGCATTTCCTTCCATTTAGACTGCCTTCTCAGTGTTTCTTTAACTCACTGGGTCTCTCCCTATCACAAAGGCCTTCGCACATACTCAACTCTCTACCCTCTATTCTCTTTTTTTCCCATGCTTAGGAAGCCTCCATATGTAATGCCAACAACTTTCTTTCCCAGACCTTCCTTCCTTCCTCCTTCCTTCCTTCCTTCCTTCCTTCCTTCCTTCCTTCCTTCCTTCCTTCCTTCCTTCCTTCCTTCCTTCCTTCCTACCTTCCTTCCTTCCTTCCTTCTTTCCTTCCTTCCTTCCTTCCTTCCTTCTTCCTTCCTTCCTTCCTTTCTTTCTTTTTTCTTTTTCTTTATTTCTTTCTTTCTTCCTTGCTTCCTTTCTTTCTTTCTTCCTTTCTTCCTTTCTTCCTTTCTTTCTTTCTTCCTTCCTTCCTTCCTTTCTTTCTTCCTTCCTTCCTTTCTTTCTTTCTTTCTTTCTTTCTTTCTTCCTTTCTTCCTTTCTTTCTTTCTTCCTTTCTTCCTTTCTTTCTTTTCTTCTTTTCTTCCTTTCTTCCTTTCTTCTTTCTTTCTTTTCTTTCTTTCTTTCTTCCTTTCTTCCTTTCTTCCTTTCTTCCTTCCTTCCTTCCTTCCTTCCTTCCTTCCTTCCTTCCTTTCTTTTTTCTTTTTCTTTCTTTTTTCTTTTTCTTTCTTTCTTTCTTTCTTTCTTTCTTCTTTTTCTTTCTTTCTTCCTTTCTTCCTTTCTTCCTTCCTTCCTCCTTCCTTTCTTCCTTTCTTCCTTTCTTCCTTCCTTCCTTACTTTCTTCCTTTCTTCCTTCCTTCCTTCCTTCCTTTCTTTCTTTCTTTTTTCTTTCTTTCTTTCTTTCTTTCATTCTTTCTTTCTTTCTTTCTTTCTTTATTTCTTTCTTTCTTTCTTTTTTCTTTCTTTTTTTTTTTTCTTCTTTCTTTCTTTCTTTCTTTCTCTCTCTTTCTCTCTCTTTCTTTCTTTCTCTTTCTTTCTTTTTTTCTTTCTTTCTTTCTTTCTTTCTTTCTTTCTTTCTTTCTTTCTTTCTTTCTTTCTTTCTTTCTTTCTTTCTTTCTTTCTTTCTTTCTTTCTTTCTTTCTTTCTTTCTTTCTTTCTTCTTCTCTCTATTAACTGTCTCTCTGTCTCTCTCTTTAGCATTTATCACTATCTAATATTTCTTCAATAGATCAAGTTACTGATTTCCCTTGGTCTGTAGATCCCTATAGACAAGGACAGGATTACAACATCCAAGTGAGGCACAGCTGCTAGTATGGGGCTGTATCCCCTAAAATAGCTCCAGAATAAATGATCGATCTGTCTCTCAAAGGGTTGTTTCTCTCAAAGAGATAAATCAGTCTCTTAAAAGTTCCTTTGAAAGGCATGCTGGCAATGACTTCTCCTACCTTCCATCTCACTCTTCAGGGCAATGGACAAATTTCTTTGAGAAGAATCTCACAATGCCCTTCCGGGTGATGAGTAACTTCCGGGTGGCTGTGCCTGCTATGCAGCATTTGGGCATGTTCCGTCTCCAGTACTGTGCCCCACTGAAGAGTTACGTCCTTCAGCTGCCTTACACCTGCAACAGCACTAGTTACTTCATCATGCCCGAAGATCGGGGCAACAGGGCAACAGAAAATATTCCATTGTCTACATATATTAAAGATTGGACTCAGCCTTTTCCACCAAGGTAATAGTCTAGCTCTCTCCTTTCCTGCAGGCAATAAGACCATCTCACATCTCATAACTCCCCCACCCAGTACTCCTGAACCCTGGTCTCTGGGCCCCTGACAAGAAAACTGGGACTAGATGATACCATACAGGTTTAGTCAGGTCCCAACTCCACAACCCTGCAAGAACAGCCTTGTAGCTCTTCCATTACCACGAAATCATCCTGGTCTACCGCTGGGGTGGCCTTATACCTTTCTTGGTGAGGGAGGAGGATGTTGATAATTTGATTTAGAAAGTCAAACTCTCCAAGAACTGAGAAACAAAGAAATTTCTACCTTAGCTTTGGGTCTTTGATCACAGTCCACATGTGTGCATCATACCTGTAAACAAATATTTGATTCACTGAGTGGGCCACCCACCCATCTTTCCAGCTCAGATACCAACGCATCCGGAATGACATCCTCCTGTGCAGGAGGAGTGGGGATCACAGGCTAGGTCCCTTCTTTCTGCCCTGGCATTTTTGTTTTGTTTTAGCACAATACCTGGCAATGCTCAGGGCTTACTCCTGTCTTTGCACTCAGAAATCCTTCCGGGTAGGACAAGAGGAACCATATCGGATGCTGGAATCAAACCCATGTTGACCATAATCAAGGTCAATGCTCTCCTTGCTATACCTATCTCCAGCCCCTCTATCTGACCTTTGAACACTGATCTAGCTATCATGAACTATTTGAGGTCTCTGCTAGTAGGAACGTGCTCTGCTGCAGTTTTATTTTGTTTTCTGGTGCACTCTGGGCTGACTCCTAGCTCTGTGCTGAGGAATTATTCCTAGCAAGCTTGGAAAGTCAGAAGGGGGACCAGGGATTAAACCGGGTTGGCCACATGAAAGGCACATGCCCCAAACACTGTGCAATCACTCTGGCCCCTCAAGTGTGATTTTCAACTTTTTTATAAAGACCATACACTGCCAGCCACAGCTCCAGGGACCATCAGTTCTATTCCTACAGAGGTCTGTCCCATATAGACCTGCTGACTCAGAAAATTTTTTCTGATATCTCAGAGAATTCAAGGCCCATTTTTTGGGACATTCTGGCACAGTCCCAGGATTCCCAGTGTTCCCCAGCATTACGGGTCATCAAGAAGCACTTTGTTGCCCAGAGATCTTCTCTGCACAAATGGCACTCTTCTCAGTTTCACAATTTCAATGAGCTCTGGGGGCATGGGTGTCCTGGGGGGGTATCCTGTCCATATGGGATATTTTGTGGTATCACTGGGTTCCAGTCAGAAAAACCTTCTTCCTGCCATTTGTGACAACCAAAAGCATCCCTAGCTATGGATCAATGGCTCCTGAGGAGATTGTGTCACTGCTGTTCCAGACCACACACCTACTGTACTCAGGTGTGAACTCTGGCCTGGTTCTAGCTGTGTCCCTTTCCAGGTTCTTGTCACCATTTGCAGCCTGTCAAATTGCAAGAAGAAAGGAGCTCAGTGTTCAGCTGGACATAATTTTCACACTCTTGAATGTCTTTTTTTTTTGGAACAATCAGTCCTTTTGTTAGGAGCACAGAACTAGAGCCCAGGGCTGGCTGCTCATAAAAACCCCCCCACCCGGGGCCTTTGAGGTGCAGACATAGGAAGAAGAGGGCCAAAGGGGAAACAGGAGACATTGATCCTCAGCTCCAATTAGGGGCCTATCCACAGTGTAGAAAATATGGCCCTCAAGAAAGCAATACTCAAGGTTCTGTTTCTGAGGGCCCATGGTGACCACATTCAGCCTGTGTGGCCAGGCAAAGACCGTGAGTGGGATCTTGACTCTCTTGGAACCACATGCCTTGGGGAGATATATGGGGTGTCTTGGGGAGCCCTAGGAGAGCCCTCAGCCTCTCTGAGGTTGCATATCAGAAAATACATTGTGTGTAGTTCCTACACTAGGAGGAGGATGGGCACAGAGACAGCTGCCTGCTGAAGGCTCTGCTCAGCTCAGTCAAGTGCAGAGGTGACCCCTGGGGTCAGGCATGTTAGAAATCAGAGGTCACTCTTTCTACATTTTCCTCTTCTTTCCTGGAGTAGCCTGTGGAAGCTGCACATCCCCAAATTCACTGTCTCTGGAAACAATATCCTGGAGAAAGTACTGCCCAAGCTGGGCTTCTCGGACATCTTTAGCCCCAGCGAAGCAGGCATCAAGGGCATTTTCGTGAAAGACCAGAGCTACAGCATTGAGGAGGTGAGTGACTGGGCCTGGCTCCCAGCCATTTTCTATTATTCACCACCTTTCACCACTGACTAGGGTCTCCCAGCAATGCCATTCCCCCTGACCAACCTAAGGGTACATGGAACCCTGACCATAAAGGGCCCCCTCCACCCGATCTGAGGCAAAAATCAAAGATGGAAACAGTGGTGTAGCCAGAGAGAGAGAGTTCACATGTTAAGACTCTTGCCTTGCTTGCAACTGGCCTGACTTCAAACCTTGTTACTCCATGTGGACCGCAGAGCTCTGCCATGTTGATTGACCCAAGCACAGAGCTAGGAATAAGCCATGAGTACTGATGGATGGGTGTCCAAAATCAAACATAGCCAAAGCTTGTTTCCAAAGGGGTAAAACAGTAATTGATAATTCTCACTGGTGATTCCAAATCAGGTAGGATGTGAGCTGAAGGGCTAAGGAAAATTGACCAATAGTCCTAGGTAGGGCAGATGAAGAAGAGGAAGGGAGTCTGTTGGTTACCTCCACTATAGGCTGGACAACTCTCCATATACACACATACATGCAGAAGGGTCTTGTCTCTTATCCTACGGTGCTGGGAATCAGTTTTGGGAGCTGGGACTGTAAATGGGGGGCTTATGTGGGGCTGAATCTCGGTTTTGTTGAGATCAGGCTATGGCAGCATAGACTAAGGTAGAAGAAAGCAACTGCAACCATTTGAAAGCAAGGCCATGGAATAGAAAGGAGGATTGGATCTTAGAGGCACTTCTGAGATGGAAACCCCTGAACCTGTGTGTCTAGCTTAGAGGTACTGGGAGGGGGAAAAGGAAGAAGTGAAGTGAATAGGAATCTCTGAGAATCCAGGAGAGAAATAGAGCAAGACCACTGACGTGGCCCATTAATATCCATTAACACTGGAGAGGGGGGCACAAAGGAAACATTCCCTTCCCAGTGGGAGAGTCCATTGGGGAGAATGAGCACCCCTTATCCCTTGTTGATGAGGACCTGGAGTGTTCCAGGGCCCCATGCAGCCTCTGGTCTGGACTGAAACCACCTACCCCATGCTGGCCTCCCCAGCTGCCTTCAGAGCTCTGTGGGCCTCAGGAGGTGGCTAGAACCTCACAGCTTGGCTCCCTACAGATCAATCACAGTGCAGAACTGATTGTGGATGAGAAAGGAGTCAAAAATAAGAAGAAGTATCAAACAGAATACATGCCCCGCGTCCGGACATTCTATTTCAACAGACCCTTCGTGATAGTCATTCTGACCCAACACAATGAAGTCATCATCATGGGGAGAGTTATGAATCCTATGAAAAATACTTAGATGACAAGAATAAGGGCCACTGCTTGGAGTGCTGGAAGGATAGTTCCAAGAGGAGCATTCGTTGGATTAACAATTGAGTCATCAGTACCCAGATAGCCACACACTCACAAGCATGGCTGCCAGTCTCACCATCATTGGCTACCAGCTGAAAGCCTCATTTCCTTCTGGACTTTTCCCTACACTTCCTATGACCTCTCATCCTTTGTTTGTAAGCTGGGTTTGTAAGAGAATTGGTTCAATAAAACACTAAATGGTTATCAATGGTTGGGGTGTGGCTGAGTGGGCAATCTTTGAGTTGCCAGGGAGTATGCGTTCATTGTGACCTAAAAACTGTGTGCAGGAAATGGGTGGGAGATGACCAGTGTTCTCATCACTGTCTGCTGAGAACCCTAGACCTGGGGTTGACCAGAAACCTGAGGGTCAAGAACTTTGCAGGAAGGACATGTGGGAAGCAGAACTGAAGACTAGGGGAAGACCTGAAGCAGTCCTGAATATATGCCAGGGGAAGCATGTGCCCACCTATCAAGCCCCTGTAAAGAAGGGCCTGGCTCTAAACCCCCACCTCGAGATTGCCACCAGAAGCATCTCCTTGTGGAAACTCTCCCTGGGAGAATCTTTAAATCAAAAATTAGGGTCCCTTCAACGTTTGGTCTTGTCAATCACCTGAGTTATCCTTTCCTCCCCCTACTCCCACCCAAGCAATGAAGGAGCAAAGGGATAGGTCCTGAGGAAAAGAGAGATAGAGAGAGACAGAAAGAGACAGAGAGACAGAGACAGAGACAGAGGCAGACAGACAGAGAGAGACAGAGAGAAATAGAGAGAATAGTCCCCAACTTCAGAACATACATGATAGGGGTGAGCATGATGACTGGGGGTTGAAGGAGAGAAGGTTGGTATCTGGGTGGTGAGTCCCCTCTTGCTATGAATAGAATGGGGCTTAGGAGCCCCACCAGTGATTTTGCATCAACCTGGTTAGGACAATGCAAAGGGTGCTGACAATATATGCCCCCAGCACCAGCAGTTTGGGGTGGGGGGCGTCTCCAGGGCTGACCTGTGCTGCTTGGGGAGACCATGTGGTGCCAGGAGTCAAATCTAGGTTGGGCACAAGTTAGGCTTTTGCCCCAATTGCTTTACTATCTCTTGGCCCCAGGGTGCCTGTACTTCTGGTGAGGTGGGTCACATGAGTTAAGAAACCATAGATCCATTGTAGGCAGAGAGGAAGGAGGATGGGGGTGGGACATCAGGGGGCTGGGAGGAAACTGCAGTACCTGTCAGTCATCCCATGGGGTCTGCCATTGCAATTCCAAGCCCCACATCTTCTGCACTTCTTCTTCCTTCTTCCAGCTCATTCATTGGAACCCAACTCAGCTTGCTTTCTGCCTATTGAGATACTGCAGTGAGGTTCCATTCCACAGCCTCTCTTCAGACACATTCATACTTCCACCCCTGTGAGGGAAGGGAACTCACTGGGAGACTTTTGACTACTGGGCCTTCAGTTACTTTAACTTTCTCCACTTTGTCACAAATGTTTGTAAAGTTGTCTATTCTGTCTCCCTACTTCGCCTCCAGGTCTGCTGGAGAAAAAAGGTGCCACTACAATTCACTTAGAATTTTCTATGGCTATCTTAGTAGATCTTCTCTATCTGCACAGATTACTCTGGACAAGAAAGAGTGTAAAGCGGTATGCATGACATCCCTCAATTAACAATACTGAAAACCACAGGGTTAAAGAGAAAAAAAAATGCCTGACCAGGCATGGGTGGGTGGGAGGGAAATGGGGGACACTGGTGTGGGAAGGTTGCACTGGTGAATGGTGGTGTACATTCTATGACTGAGAAACAACTATGAACATTTCTATAACCATGGTGCTTGAATAAATAAATTATATATAATGTACAATTACATACATACATAAATAAGAATCTCTCCTGGCAGGCTTTGGGGACCAGAGGATGCTGCGATCTAAAGTGATTGTATTAGCCAAACATTACACCTACTGTATTATCTCTCCAGTCTGTATTCTCTTATTTTTTCAATAAACCTTTGGCCACTTAAAAAAAAAAAAAAAGAGGGGCCGGGCGGTGGCGCTAAAGGTAAGGTGCCTGCCTTGCCTGCGCTAGCCTTGGACGGACCGCGGTTCGATCCCCCGGTGTCCCATATGGTCCCCCGAGCCAGGAGCAACTTCTGAGCGCATAGCCAGGAGTAACCCCTGAGCGTTACCGGGTGTGGCCCAAAAAAACCAAAAAAAAAAAAAAAAAAAAAAAAAAAAGAAAGAAAGAATTCACCATAGCTAAAGCTCAGGAAGCACTGGGTTCTGAGTGCCAGTCACTCTTCACTGAAAGCCTTCATAGACTCCCAGTCCCTGCCAGTAAAGATTTCATCCATTCCCTGGAACCTCTTCACCTCTCCTTAACTGCCAACACTGCCCCCTACAGGCACTTTCAACCAATGCTGTTGCTTCCTTCTCCAGAGGCAGACTGACAGCCAACTTCCCAACCACTTGCAACTCTGCCTGTACCTGAACCACCACTCCTACTCTAGGAAGGCCACCCAGGCATCACACTGGGACATTGACTGGATTCTTGCCTTCTCAAAAGAGTCAGATGTACCTGGCTTAGGGAACTAGTAGACAAATCGGTGTGTCAGTGGTAAGGTAGGTGTGTAGGTAGATCACTCAATCCACAATGATAGCTGAAAGGCAGATGATTAATAATAATAGATTGATCAATGTTCATTATATAGATATGTCAATGATACACAGAAAAAAGATAGATACAATTACTATCTCTACTGCCTACACACAACTCCTTAGACAGCTAATTTATTCTCCTGACTCCCATTTAGGGCTCTTGGCCATTCCAGCTTTCCTGGGAATGAGAACATTTTAGAATACAGTGATTTCCATTTGAACATGAGAATAGCTCTCCAAATGTGACCTTTCCATAGCCTAATAGGAAAAGTATCTGACAAAGCAGGACAAGTGGATGTTAGGTTCTCAGCCTATTCTCAGCCCTGTGTATTATTGTTTTTCAAGCATTTTAGCTGTCTGCTGTCTTGATTCTTCCTTTATAGCTTCTAATTCACAGTAACAATCCCCTTCCTAATGCTGAGTACCCAGGTTTCAGTCCTTGAATCTTTTTCATTTACACTCAGATCCTAATTAATCTCAAAAAAGCTCATTGATGTAAATACTAAATGCTGAGGTTCCAAAATTTGTGTCTCAAATGTCTGTGTGAACAGCAAAGTCATACATGTAAGTATATCCTGGACATTTTCAGTTGAAATCTAATAGATATCTCAATCCACTCACAACTCCCCTCCTAATGTTGGTACTGCAAACTGGCTCCAGCACCAACTTCCTTTGACAATGAGTGGGAGTCTAATCTTTCTAGTTACTCAGTTTTAAACCTGTGGAGTTATCTGATTTGTCACTTTATCTATACTGTACACTGTAGCAAGCATATATTGACCAATACTATAACCCTAAATCCAACATAAATCTAGAGCCTTGGAATCAGAGAGTGAGTGTAATGGATAGGGCACTTGCCTTATATGAAGATGACCAAGGTTCAATCCCTGCCATCCCATATAGTGGGAGGAAGGGAGGGAGGATGGAAGAGAGGGAAGGAGATACAGGGGGAGGGAGGACAAAAGGATGGAAGGAAGGTGAAAAGGAAAGAAGGAAAGAAATAAAGAAGGAAAAAAGGATGGTGGAAGGAAGAAGGAAGGAGGGAGGAAGGAAGAAAGAGAGACTATTTGAGTATTTTTAAAAGACTTCTCAAATATTATGAAAGTCTTCCTCACATTTTCCTTCCTTTCTATCCTTTTAAACAAAATTTCTTTGGATTTTGGTCTTTAAAAAATGAGCATAGGGGCTAGAGCAATAACACAGTGGTAGAACATTTGCCTTGGTGCCCGGGATGAACCTGGGTTTTTGATCCCCAGCGTTTATTATGGTCCCCTGTTTTCTGAGCGCATAACCAGGTGCAACCCCTCAGCATCACCGGGTGTTGCCCAAACCCTCATCAAAAAAAAACATAAAGACAAGTCAATGTTTCTTATATGGTGTTTACATGATCCAGCTAGCTTGTCCCCAGATAAAACACTTATCCGCACAAATTCCTGCACCTAAAAGGATTCAGTCACTAAAACCATGGATCAACTTATTGGTTCTTTGATAAGTAAATGAACACACTAATTGATTATTCATACAATGAAATAGTAGTCACCAGTAAAACTATGAAGCAATAAAGTAATTAGTTTTCAAATTGCAAAGACACATGGAGAAATCTTGCCTCCTCTTGCTAAGTGACAGTATCTAGGCTCAAAAGGCCAAAAATTGCCTCACTCTTACCACCTTCCAAGGCCACAACTAAACTCCCAAAGAACATCAGGCCACAGACACTTCACAGGTAGTCTGACCTGGGCTGAATATACTGGAGAATTCTCAGGATGAGGGGTAGAGGCAGATTCCTCCTTCTGTCTGAAGGCCCAGTAGTCACACCCTACACCCTCCAATAGAAATGGGCTGGATCTACAACTGAATTTCATTAAACTACCAAGACCCCAAATTGGTTACATATCTCTAGGTCCTGGACCTCAAAGTTACAAGCAGTCATGTGACACCTCAAAATGTCAGCCAATTGATTACAGCCAACATGTACACACCAAGTACAGTATCCCAGAAGGCTCAATTTAAGGTTGAATTTCTCAATATAACCACAGCCCAATAAATACTTAGACACTGTCTTTAGCAACAGCATTGAGAAATAGAACAATGACCACAATTTGTAGATCTAAATTTTGATCATTCCATTTGCCTTTGTATTGTAATGAACAATAGGAAGTAAATTTGTTTGTGCCTGTCAGGGACTAGGCTAGGGTGGTGGGTGAGAGATTGGAGACACTGGTGAAGGGAAGTTGACACTGGTGATGGGATGATTTGGAACATTTAATGCCTAAAGCAACTGTATTATAAACAACTTGGTACATCACAGAGTTATAATAAATAAAAGGCTGAAAAACTTGATCAGAGAGATAATACAAGGGTTAAAGCATTTGTCCTGAATGAAGCTGACCCTAGATCAATGCAGGGCAGCAGAATTATGCAAAAATTTCTATGGTGACCTCTGGCAATCACAACCTATTTTCCACCATATATATATATTTAAAATGCTAAAAACAGTATGGTTCTGATGTCATTATACTGTGGTCAAGGCACTTAGGGCAACAATAGTGATATAAAGCATTGACACAGGTTGAGTATGTAGGCAATTTTTAGGATGTGGAAATGGGCATGAATTTGCATGTTTTAAATTGCATACTTGTGCCAGATTCACAGGGGCAATAAGCATCCTACACAGTGTTCTGTGAGAGTCAGGATTGTTAGCCTGAGAGCTTCATGGAGAGTGTCCGAGAAGTTGTGTTCTCATAGGTTCCACCCAGAACTATGCTTTCAGGCCTGGCTCAGGGTACCATGCAGTACCCAAGTCAAAGCCAGAGCACCGGGATGCAAAGTCTGTAGTCACTGATCTGTTAGCTCAATCCTAAGGATTGAGAAATACAAAGGATTTCTTTGGCAAGTTCTGCCAAAAACTTAAGAAAAAGTTATATCCACCCAATATCCATTGCAGCATTATTCACAGTAGCTAGATTATGAGTCAATCAAAGTGCCTATTTATAGGTTAACTAGATAAAGAAAATAAGTATGATTAGTCAGTAAAACAATATTCAACTATGTTAAAAATGTTTTCATTTGCAACAATTTGGAAGCATCTCCAGAATAAATGCAAAACAAAATTATTCAGGGGCCGGAGAGATAGCATGGAGGTAAGGTGTTTGCCTTTCATGCAGGAGGTCATCAGTTCGAATCCCGGCGTCCCATATGGTCCCCCGTGCCTGCCAGGAGCAATTTCTGAGCGTGAAGCCAGGAATAACCCCTGAGCACTGCCGGGTGTGACCCAAAAACCACAAAAAAAATTATTCAGGGGAAAAAAAAAACAAATTATCGCATTACTTTACCCATGTGTGCAATTAAGTATATAAAATTTATGAAAAGACAAAACAGAAGATGCTGAAGAAAACAGATGGGTGTCCAGTAAGCATATGAAAAGGTATTCATTGTCACTAGGAAAATGCAAATTAAGTTGATGAGTTTTCATCACATGCAAAATGACACATATAAATAAAGAGTAAAAATAAGCATTGTCCGTAGGGATGTGGTGATACAGGAACTCTTATGGACTAATGGTGAGAAGGCTGTCTGGTTTAGCCCACCTGTAAAACAATATGAATACTTCTCAAAATATGACCTCACAATTCGACTTCTTAATATCTACTCACA
Organism: Suncus etruscus; assembly: GCF_024139225.1. NCBI lineage: Eukaryota > Metazoa > Chordata > Mammalia > Eulipotyphla > Soricidae > Suncus > Suncus etruscus. Next base: position 38,065,901 of record NC_064850.1, on the reverse strand, counting down.
AGGGTACATTGGTGGCAGGAAATGTGCACTGGTGAAGGGTGTTTTACATTGTATGACTGAAACTCAATCATGAATAGCTTTGAAAAATACCAACTTTATTATAAACAACCATGTAACCAGTGCTTATATATGCCAATTAATAAAAATACCTACATATCAGACTCAAAAACATTTATCCATAAAGATACGTGCACAGCTATGTTCATATGTACATACTACACTTAGTGTGACAACCAAGATATGAATACAGTCCATTTTTCTAATAAAAGGTTGGATAATGATATGTGATCTATATATACAATGAAACACTATGCAGCCATGAGGAAGAATGAAACACAGAACTGGCTCTTTCTGGGCTAAAATTAGAGGATCTCAGGTTAAGTGAAGTAAGTCAGAGGAACAAAGAAAAATACCAGTTTCTTACTAAGCTATGGTATATAAAATGACATGGCAAGGAAATGGAAGATACCAAGAGTGGGAGATAACTTGTCCTAGGATTACAGAAATATAAATACCAGGAAAAGAGGAGCAAAGCAAGAAAATGCAATCTGTACACAAGGGTCCAGAGGGGGTTGAATATAGACTTTCCCTTTTAAGGGGCAAAGATCAGGGCTTTGGAATTGGGTTGAGGTTTAGAGGCAGAACATCTGTAGACATCTAAACCACTGGAGCCAAAGATTCTATATGAATGGGAACAAAACTAGAAGATTTAAAATTAAATTGTGTCTGTTATGGAGACAGTTTGCAGATAAGAGGGAACTAGGGTTCACTGGCAGGTGAATGCTAAGAATAGTGGTGATATTGGAGTTGGAACACTGCATGCCTAAAATTGCAGTGCCAACAACTTTATAAGTTATCAGAGCTATATAACAATTTAGAAATAGAAACCAATGATTTTGAAAACCTTGCACAAAAATTATTAATATGAGCTTCACTGAGCCCCACCCTTCAGCTCAGAACAGCACCAGAATTGCTAGTTACCCACAATGTTGCCCTAGCTCCACTGCTGAGTGACACTTCATAGCTCTTGGCCAGGAGGCACACACACTTCAGGTACTGACTCAGCCCTTGCAGGACACCTGCTTTTTGACCAATATGAGTAACACAGATCTTTGCTCAGTGGCCTGACTTTCACCTCATGTGAGTGCTTAAAAAAGACCTTAATCTTTGTTTATTTTATAATTGTTTGCAATTGTACTTATGAAAGAGTTGCTGATTTTCTTGTCTTACCTCATAAGAACATGCAATGTGCTTAAGGATGTACCACTGACTCTCTCTCTCTCTTCTCTCTATGTGTGTGAGTTTCTGTGTGTATATCAGTGTTACAACCTCCTTCTTGCCAAATATTCTGCTTCTTTTTTTAATATTATTTTATTGAAACCAATGTGAATTACAAGTCTTTTACAGCTATATTTTAGGCACACAGTGACAGTGAATTAGGGCCATTCTTACCACCAGTGTTAACCTCCCTCCACCATAGTTCCCAGCATTCATCCCATACCTTCACCCCAAGACTCCCAGACTACTAGTGAAACAGATCCATATTGTGTGTAGCTTGTGATAGTTTGGGTCTCTTTATTCTATTATTGTTAACTTTGGTTTGGGAATTTAGATCTGACCATTTTTTATTTCTACTCAATGCTCCTGAGACAGTTTGGCCCCTGGGCCCCATCTGCTTTTTATATTTTACTCAATTTGTTGGAGGTCATAGCAAATATGAGGTAGAACAAGATGACTCATTTTCTATGGTTCTGTAAAAAAAAATGGGAGCCCTATCTAGATGCTATAAGTAAAATTTAAAGAAGAAACAAAAGAAGAAAGGGGGCAGATATGGCTCACATTTTTTAAGGAACAGCAAATATTCAGGAATTTTAGAAAGAATATTCCATTGGCCTAAGAGATACAGGGTTTCTCTACCCTTGAAGCATACTGTTATAAGACTGACTACAGGCTTAGGGCATGTTAGTTGTCAAGCCCCAGGAATTTCTTTATAATCCCAGGAAAAGTTCTGCTCATTGGCAGTTGTTGTATTCAGTATTCTTTAATTAGAGATCTTGGTTTTTTGCACAGAAGATCCTGCTTCTTACTTAACTAACTGCTGTCACAGAAAGCAGGAGCCACATTCATACTGTGTCTCTGGGATGCAGAGATCCGAGATTGTTGCTTAGTTGAAATGTTACTTGCAATAAATATGGACCCAAAAAGGCCCAAATCTTTAGGGGTATTCGTCTAATGAGTGTGACATGAAGGTTATCATACAAGGTAAGACACCCATTGGCCAATGACTGGGGGGAGGAAACCTTGACAGGGAAGGCAATGCCCCCTCCCTCTAATTATTAACCAGCTGGAGACATGGCAAAGCTTATTTTCCCCTGTGGTTCTTGCAAAGTCTTTACTATACAAAATAAGAGACCCAAGGTAGGGATAGGGACAGGACACAGTCCAGTTCAGAAATAGCATGAGAAATGCCAAAGTCTTCCCATCCCTCCTTCTCTGCCTAAACTTCAAAGAAGACCTATGAAGCAAGGGGTCAATTCAATTTGTTTTGATGGGGCCCTGAACACGAGGTCACACCCAACCAAGGTGAAGCAATCCTGGGAGATTTTCCCAAAGTCTGGAGGTCAACCAAAAGGTCACCTCCAACTGGCCAGGGTGGACTCTGAGCTAAAAGTTATTCCCAATCATCATCTGACCAATGAGACAAGGAGGACAGGACTGCCTGGAAATTCATGGCCTAATGATGACCCTCTTCATATGAATATTATGGGATATTTTTCAGAGCTCAGTTTTTTGACCCAGGCTCTGAGCACAGACTACAGGATTTTGATCCTCACCTCTGAGCAATTTCCTTGACTTCCCCAGAACTCTGTTTTTTTCATCTTAGAAATAGGTCCAAGATGTCCTAGTAAGGTCACCAATGAAAGGTGTAACTCACTGAGGATTAACACAGTTCATCAAGAATTGAAAACTTATGGGGCCGGAGAGATAGCATGGAGGTAAGGCGTTTGCCTTTCATGCAGGAGGTCATCGGTTCGAATCCCGGTGCCCCATATGGTCCCCCGTGCCTGCCAGGAGCAATTTCTGAGCCTGGAGCCAGGAATAACCCCTGAGCACTGCCGGGTGTGACCCAAAAAAAAACCAAACAAACAAAAAAAAAGAATTGAAAACTTAGAGGGAAGGGAAGAATTGGGGATGAGGCAAAGCAGAGAGGAAGACAGAGGAAAGGAATCTTCAGAAGGGAAAGGATAGGGGAGAAAAAATACATGGTAAGGTCAAGTTCAGCTGACTCCAGACTGCACATTCATGCAAGATTCTTTCCCCTGGAAGAAAAAAGAGCAGACAGAGATGAAAGTGAACAGTGCAGTGGCAAAGGTGTCACTTCAATGGGACAAAGACTAACAGTGAGAGGTAGAGAAGAGAAGGTGATCTGAGACCAGACTGGCAAAGAACAGGACAAGTAGGACAGATTAGTCCAGTTCTGTCCCAGCTCCCAGGATACCCAGACTCCACAGTCAGAAGGAACCTGCCCTAACTGGCAGAGGGAACCTCCAATCTTCCTGAGGATGAGAACTCAAACTACAGCCCTCGGGCCACATATTGTATTTATTCCCATTTTGTTTCTTCACTTCTAAATAAGATATATGCAGTGCGCATAGAAACTTGTTCATAATTTTTGTTTTTACTATAATCTGGCCCTACAACAGTCTGAAGGACAGTGAACTGGCCCCCTGTTTAAAAAGTTTGAGGACCCCTTAGAGTCTAGATGAGACAGACGCGGCTGTCACTGGAATTGATCATTATGTCCTCTTGGGCATAGCTGTGAGGGAGAAGACAGGCAGCAGGAGCAGTGTCAAAGTTCAAATATCAAAGTGAAGGTGCGGATCTCATAGAAACTGTTTTCCCACTACATGATGGAAAAAAGCACAGCAGGCTCAGGGTCTCCTGAGGTAATACTGACTTTTCAGGTGGAGCTCTGACACCTGCCGAGAGGCTGATTCCAAGGCAGGGACACTCACAGGCTCTGCGTGCCCTGGACTTTCAGAACTGATTCCCACCACTGCTAGGGGACCCCATGCCTTGCAGGCAGAGTGACCACTTCTCAGTACTGATTCTGACCAGTACTGATCATGTTCTCAGTTGCTTTTAGCAAACATTTCAAGAATAAATCCTGTGCTCTTCTAGATTTTCATTGAAAATATACAATACAATTAATTGTACACTCAGTGGAAAATATACAATAAATTGACCTGGGGATTGGCTCACATGGCTACAAGCATGCAAAAGAATGTACAATGCCCTGGGCTGGACCCCTAGTACTGCATGTCCTCTCCCCTAGCAGCAGCATCTCTAGGGCCACAGAGCTTAATGCAACAGGAGTGCACTCCATTAATACATGTTGAGATTTTACAAATGAGTGGTCCTTTGATTTGTGTGACACAGCTCACTGCCACTGGATAAACTCATGATAATGTGCAAACTACTGTTTCATCTGTCACTGGAAATTTCTCTACCTCCCGAATTGAAACTCTGTTTCCTGAATTACTAACTCTCATTTTGCCTTCCCTTTCTATTCGAGTTTTCTATTTCTATAACTTTAACTTACCGTTTTTATTTTGCAACTGGATTGTTTGGCTTAGCACCATGCCCTCAAACTCCCTCCCCATTGCAACACATCCTAGAATCTCCTCCCTTTTGTAAGGCTCAGTAGTAATCTATAATATATTCCTAATGCTGAAGTAGGAAAAATCATATTGTCTCTTACCATAGTGTCTATCCCAAAGAGGCTGAAGTCCTAATAATTTCCAAGGGGATAAGAGCAGTAGGAACATCTCTTGCTCTAATATTTGCCTTTGACTCTAATTATGACATGTGATCACAAAATTCTTGTCATTTCTATGTGATAAAAACACTATGAACATTACTAATATTTGCCTTGAATCCAGTGCTTGACACAGGGACTCATAATCCTTTGGAATTTCCTAGTGTGTATGTGTGGGGAGGGGCGGGTAATAGTGTCTTTTTTTTTTTCTAATGAAGTGACTTTTAGTGTCTCTTGGTCAATTTCAGGAAGACCACCAGAGACATAGACATTCATACAGCCATGTTCTCTGGGCAGGCATAAAAGGAATGGAGACTTAGTAAATCATTAATCATGCTTGTCTGATGAAGGTATAAAAAATGTCCCCAAACCAATGGCTCAAAGAGCTTCTGGGCTTGTTGACACATCTGCCTGCCAAGAGGGTGTTGCATGCCCACACCACAGGGAGAGGAACCTCTTTGCTTGGGATTCACTGCGGCCTCCGTGTGTACATCTCTTCATCGGAATATCAATTCAAACTCTTTATCATATCCTGTATAATACGAAGGTAAACATTAGCCTTTCCCTGAGTTCTATGTGCCCTCTAGCCAATGAGTAAACCTAAGAGGAGGGTCCTAGAAATCCTCATTTTAAACCAGTGAAAAGTATTGGAGTGGGTCTGGGACTTATGGGTGCTGTCTGAGGTGTGCAAAGTATTGGGAGTATAGGAGATTTCAGCCTTGGGCTTGCAGGTTCTGGTAGGAACATTGGGTTCATTGACTCAAAATTAGAGTTGAATGCTGGGGTCTTTAGCTGGAATCAGAGAATTTTGGCATGACTGTGGAACCCAGATATCTGTATGTATAATGGGAAGAGTGTGTATAGATGGGATGGGAGCAATTGTTTTTCTTCAGAACCATATTTTAAAAATCCATTCTTGTAGCCAGAGATGGGTATTACCTTGCATACAGCCTAACTGGGTTTGATATTTAACATCCTATATTGTCCCTCAAACCTGCCATGAGTGATCCCGAGCACAGAAGTAAAACCTGTGTCATAAGTAAATTCTGTTGAGAGTAGCCACAAACAAACCCACCAAAAATTTGTTCACTCAATGGTTTCTTCCTTTATTTATCCTTTTTCTTCCTGATAAATAATATAGTTGTAAAAAGTAGTGTATAAAAATATCTGTCTGATGGGGCCGGAGAGATAGCATGGAGGTAAGGCATTTACCTTTCATGCAGAAGGTCATTGGTTTGAATCCCGGCGTCCCATATTGTCCCCCGTGCCTGCCAGGAGCAATTTCTGAGCACAGAGCCAGGAAAAACCCCTGAGCACTGCCGGGTGTGACCCAAATACCAAAAAAAAAAAATATCTGTCTGAGGCCCATATTCATACTTGTTGATATGTGGAAAAGTGAACCAGGCTGTGATCATGAATTTCTTCTGAATCTGTGCTCATAGATTACCCCTGGCATTGCTCAAGGCTTATTCTTCATTCTGTATGCATGGAACACTTTTGCTGGTGCACATAGGATAAAAGTAGTATTGAGATCTTAGTTGGTGACATGCATAGCAAGCACATTATCTTATATTTCTGGTCCAAGCATTTTACTTTTTATTATAAATAATGTCTTTCTATTTTTATTTGTTTTGGGGCCACACCCAGTGATGCTCAGGGGTTACTCCTGGCTATGTGCACAGAAATCGCTCTTGGCTTGGGGACCATATGGGATGCTGAGGATCAAACTCAGGTCTGTCCTGGGTCAGCCACGTGCAAGGCAAATGGTCTACCACTGAGCTATCACTCCAGCTCCTATATTTCTTTTTTTATAGTCAGTTATTTGCTTCCCAAGCAATTGTCAAGGAACCCAGGGCCCATTCTTAGTGATATTTGGCAAATCAAGCAAGTAGTTCCAATGCCCAGACCTGGTTGTATTAGAGGCCTTCATAAATATATCTAGAAATACTCAGGAAATGCCCAAACTATATATGCATTGTTATGATTGGTTTTGGTCCTTGTTTAGCAAAGCAAAATTCTGGCCAGTGAGATCTATCTGCAATCATTTCCATTTAAAGTCTATTTTGCCTGATTGTAGTAGATAATCACTCTTTAACTGTTTTTAATAAGTTCCTGACAAGTCTGTTTATCCCACTACATTTGGTCAGTATTGGTCAAAAGTATTATTTCCCACACTTTCAATTTTATATTGTGGTCTTTGGATCCAAAATGAGTCTCATGAGCCAGAGTGATAGCACAGAGGTAGGGCATTTGCCTTTCACATGGCCTAAAGAGGTTTAATCCCCAGCATTCCATATGCTCCTCTGGTCCCCTGAGCCTGCCAGGAATAAATTCTGAGCACAAAGCCAGTAGTAACTCCTGAACGCTGCTGGGTGTGGCCTAACCTCCTTCTCACCTCCACAAAAAAAAAAAAAAAAAAAAAAAGAATATCTTATTGTCAGCATATTGACATATTGACCTCAATTGAAACTGGTTTGGGGTTTATTCTCTTTTTTTGTTTTGTTTTGTTTTATTTCATTTTTGAACCACACTTGGTGTAATTAATAACACAGGGGTTATTAATGGATCACTACTCAAGAATTCCTCCTAGTGAGTTTCAGGGAAATACATGGGATGCTGAAAGTTGAGCCCGATTGGCTATGTGCAAGGAAAGCACCCTACTTGCTATACTATCTGTCTCCTTCCAAACAAGTTTGTTTTAATCCTTGCTGAACATCTATAGCATTTAAAGACATTTTTACATTTACCTTTAATGTAACTACTACTAAGAAGAGGCATACTTCTATTTTCCCACTGTTTCACATTTATTTTCCTATTAGTCTACAGTCTTTTCCTTACACTTCACTAACTTCTTTGGCATTTCTTTGATCTATATGGTAGAAATTTTTTAACAACTCCCTTCTCATATCTATATATCTATATATTTTTCTTTTAGCTTACAGCAAAGAAAATACTTTTAGCATACTAATGTTCTAAATCTCATTTGAATGCATGCTAGTTTAACCTCAATAAAATACAATAACTCCATTTCTATGTAATTCTGACACTATATCCGTTAAGTAATTTGTCTGAAAATTATTCTTTACATACTATGTATCAAAAACAAAATAATTGTCTTATGTCTCATTAAAATCCAATTGAAAAGGTCTAAGTGAGTAAGATGTTTGTCTTTCACACAGCTGCCCTTTACTTAAATCTTGCCAGTTGTTATCACTGAGTAAGAGTCAAGAAAAATCTCTGAGCACTAATGGGTATGAACCACCAAAAACCAAAAAAGAGAGAGAGAGAGAGAAATAAAATAAGGCATGTATTTTAAAGTAAAATTATAATGTATTTAGAATAGTCAGTGCATTGATTAGGGTTCTTATTTCTTCATATCTAGCCTTCTCACTCTCAGTGTCTTCTCTTTACAATTAGGAGATCATTTCTATGGCATTTGTTGTAGGACATATTAATGATAAAGAAGCCCCTTAGCTTTTGTTTATTTGGCAATTGTGAGGCCACTCTGGATTAAGACAGCATAAATTCTTCCATCTTAAGATGTCAGACATTTTTCTTTTTTCTTTTTATTTATTTATTTATTTATTTATTTATTTATTTATTTTAGTTTTGGGGTCACACCCTGCAGTGCTCAGTGGTTACTCCTGGCTCTATGCTCAGAAATCTCTCCTGAAAGGCTCAAGGGATCATATGGGATGTCGGGATTTGAACCACTGACCTTCTGCATGAAAGGCAAACGCTTTACCTTCATGGTATCTCTCCGGCAAACGCCTTACCTTCATGGTATCTCTCTGGCAAACGCCTTACCTTCATGGTATCTCTCCGGCCCCATGATGTCAGACATTTTTCACACACAGCGGATTATTTTTTAGTTACTTCCAAATCACGTCTTGAAATCCTTCCCTTTCAGGAATGAAGTGTATAAATAGGCAAAATGTCAACCTAGATGCCAATCAAGGAAAAGGAGAAAACTGATGATCTGCCAAGCTCTCAGAAAAACGTAAAATAAAATAAATAAAATGTCCTCCAAATAGAGCTAATGAATCATTCTAAAGGGCATAGTTTCAGATTTAGAGCATAAAAGAAAGCTCCTTACTCAAGGCAGGGGTCACTCTGCTCTCATAGGGGATGGCTGTGATTAATCAGCTTTGGGGCTCAATGCTTGCTTGACTGTACTTAATAAAATTCTTTAATTTCTTTGTGTGATCTTTTGCATACTGGACTCTTTTTTTTGGTTTTTCGGGCCACACCCGTTTGATGCTCAGGGGTTACTCCTGGCTAAGCGCTCAGAAATTGCCCCTGCTTTGGGTGGACCATATGGGATGCCGGAGGATGGAACCTCGGTCCTTCCATGGCTAGTGCTTGCAAGGCAGACACCTTACCTCTAGCGCCACCTCGCTGGCCCTGCATACTGGACTCTTAACATTTGGAAACTTTTTCTGGATCTGATAGATCGAATTACACCACAGTCAGCACATTGTGTGTCATCTGTTCCTTTGGAGGTAGGCACTGTCTGTCTAGGCCCCCATCAAAGTCCTACACTGGGAGAAACTGGACATAGTATCACTCTCCAAAGTCAGGGTAAACAAGGGACTCCTCCCTCTCCCACAGATTCCTTTTAAAGGAAGATCTGTGTCTAGAACTTTCTTGGGAACTTCTGCTGCAGGAGGCTTCTGTCCTACAGCTCCAGTGGGATTTCAATGAACCCACTTCAGGGAGAGTGTGTTGCGTGGATGGCGAAATATGAGATAATAAAATAATGAAACCTCACACAAATATGTGGGGTTAGCACATCTTCTGGCAGGAGTGCGACAAGTTTCATCTTTAAGCAGGGTTGTTTTTGTGTTTTTTTGTTTTTGGTAAGGGGTAAATGTTTACAATCACAAAGCAGAGTTTAACAGTAAACAGTACTTACGCTATGGGTGTGAACTGTAAGAATTCTGAGTTTCAAAAGAGAAGGTCACATTCAGGGCAGTTAGTTTGAACAACTAACTTCAAATGAAAAGTAAGAGATTATTAAGAAGTAGAAAAATCTAAGAACATGGTCTTCACGTAGGTGAGCTCTATTGTTTTAGAGGTCAAGAAAGGTGCCAAATCCCTTAAGGTGCAGTTCCCATTTTCTGAGAAGGGTCAATATCCCAGAATCTGTACTCTAGCTACACCCTTGACCAGCAGGCACTGAGGCTACAAGGACATATATGAAAAAAAGAAAAAATATTGTGTTTTGATTTTAGTGCTAAATATTATCCAGAAAAGGGATTCTCTTAGTAATCTTTGGTGCTGGGATTTCTGAAAAGAATTTGATCGAAGCCATATTTTTACCTGAGATTTTACAAAGGAGAGATAGCCAAATAATGACATAAAATGTAGCACCAAGCATAGATTTATCTTTTTGGGAATTCCTCAACTATCCATGCAGGGGTAAAGGCTTCCACAGCAGGCCTTTTGAGGAACCAGGGGGGTGGGAGGTATCTCAGCTCTCCACACCAGGGAAATTCCAGTATACATCTAGTGTGCCTCCTGAGTTCCCCTAAAACGAAGATATTTTTGCATGCCATGGCAAACTTTCCTCTTTTTTTGTCATTCTTGGGTCTGTTCTTCTTTCCAGTTTTTGTCATTTCATGATCCTGTATTCACTTTGGGATTCTCAACCTCAGTATAACCATACTGGAGCACACTGATACGAAAAGACCCTCTACTTCTCTCTCTCTCTCTCTCTAGTTCTTCAACATGTTAAGGATTACCAGACAAGAGGGTCAATTGTGGGTTAGAGTCCCACCAACCCAAGGCCATGGGTTAGAGTCCCATGAGAAGGGAGACTATGGTTTCATTACATCATCTAAAGTCTCTTCTGGAGATTATGAATACAATCAAGATTTCCAAGATATAAGTTGGCCAGAGACATTCCTGAAAACTGCTGGATGTGTTGAGTTTTCCCAACATTACAGCAAATTTGTGTTGCTTTTTGTGCCTGTGGTTGAGTTTTGTGTCTCTTTGTTATATAGTTTAATATGCAGGTTTAGTAACAGAAGAGCTCCTTATCCACTCCCATAGAAAGAGCTCAAGAGCAGCATGGGAGGGTCAGGAAACACTGAACAATCTCAAATGGCTGACAGGAGTTCCTGTCTTTCTTGACCAACCTCAGCTGTCCTCTTGCCATTCTTATAGTAGCAAAGGAACATCAATCTATCAATCGAGTACACACACATATTGAGAATATATATATGATATATATTTATATATACATATGTATATGTATGGTAGCCACTCTTCTATTTATTGTCAATCCAGCTGTCTATATGGGATGCTGGAGTTGTTGTAATCTGGTTGAAATAGTGAAAGTTTTTAGGCCTGCACAAGTTGCATTTGTCACCTGTCTCTGCTCCTTTTCCAACCAGGAGAAAAGTTAGATGATAATAAGACCAGTACACAGGGCTCTTGCTTGTAGATAAAACTATTAGGACATTGGGCACTGGAATACTTTGGAAATTCAGGCCTGAAAAAGTTAAAATCCTTTGAAGAGACTAAGAAGACTCAGGGATAGTGCCCAAGGTTGCACTCTCTCTCTCTCTCTCTCTCTCTCTCTCTCTCTCTCTCTCTCTCTCTCTCTCTCCTTCTCTCTCCCTCTCTCTCTCTCTCTCTCTCTCCTTCTCTCTCCCTCTCTCTCTCCCTCTCTCTCTCCCTCTTTATCCTTCTCTCTCCTTCTCTCTCCCTCTCTCTCTCCCTCTCTCTCTCCCTCTTTCTCCTTCTCTCTCCCTCTCTCTCCCTCTTTCTCCTTCTCTCTCCCTCTCTCTCTCCCTCTCTCTCTTTCCCTCTCTCTCCCCCTTTCTCTCCCCCTCTCTCGCCCTCTCTCTCCCCCCTCACTCTCTCAGCATTTTCCCCTGTGGCCCAAGAATTCCTCAACCTAGAAGAAAAGGGGGGCCACTTTCACTTTCAAGCGAAGAGGAACAGCCTCTTTAACTATAGAAGTTCATAAGAACTATAAATTGGGTGGAAAATGTTGCTTATTGCTGTGATTAGCTTTTTAAAGACTTTATTGTTAATTAGTTGTCCAGTTCCAGGGAATTTTTGCTATTGTTAAGGAAGCAATTTGTTGTCCAATTAAAAGAGGGCAGTTTAATTTTCCCTTCAAGGAGTAGATCACTGGTTTGAGGGAAGTTGGGGGAAGGGAAGTGGATGCAGAAAGAGGCTGGAGCACAGAGCCAAGAAGGCTCTGTCCAGTGTATTGAGCTGGGCACAGGGATCATTGTGGTGCTAGGGTGCCACAAAGATTTGTGAAGGGGTATTGGAGAAAGGAATGTAGACATGTGTTTTAAAGAAATTGTATAGTCGAACTGGATTGTTATATCTGTAGAATAGGTCTAATGAAAATGGGGCTTAGGTCTCTGGACCCATGTTACAGTGTTCATAGAAAATTCAACCATTGTAAATTATAATTGTTCTTAAACATTTGCTTTTGTTCTTCTTGGCACCTTCAGTATGCTTCAGTATGCTGTTGGTACTTCATGGAATTATGTTTGTTTGCATAAATATGAATAGAGTTTTCCTCTCTGTAGTAGGTATTACTCCTCAGTTAGGGGAACCCAAAGCCCTCTTCTAGGAAAACAGAGTTTAAAGGTGATGAGGTTAAATAACAGGAGCAGAATTAGTAATAATAGGTACTGTTACAAGTACTCTGCTAACATCATGGGGACCCTAGAGCAGCGATGGAGAACCTATGGCATGTATGCCAGCTGTGGCACTCGAAGACTTTGCAACTGGCACATGGAAGGTCTGCAATTAAGAGACGTTGCGCTGTGAGAGGCAAGTGTGCCAGTATCTGCTTTACAGCTCACTTGGTAACAGGGTCAGACTGGCCATTGGAAGGATGTGCTGGCACTTTGAGGAAATTCTTTGGTTTTCTGTGGGAGTTTGGGCATCGGGCTCAAAAAAGGTTAGCCATCACTGTGCCTAGAGGCAGGATGTTCTATGGAAATCAGAAATCATATAAGAATGTTCAGATCTGCAATGATTGGGTTGTAGCTGGGCTCTGCTTTTGGATTCAAAAAAATGTCCTGGAGAACACAATCTCCCCCAATCCTGAAGAGGGATGGGGTATTTCCTACCAGAAACCTTGTACAGAAAATAAGAGGCCTACCGTATCTCCAGCTCCTTAAGCTGACCTGATCTTCACATTTTATACTGTCCAAGCCTCAGTAACCCTGAAGTGACAGGCAAAATGCATTAATGCTTCTATGGATGTAGACCACTTGCTCTGTCCTTGACCAATTCTCAGGAAATCCCAGTAAAATAATAAGATACTTCAATTTAGAGTTTTCCAGCCTTGCCATGTTTATGCAAAGGAACAAGTCAAGTTTATTAGGCCATATGGCAATATTTAAAGTGAATGTGGAGAGAAAAATTATATTTTTTGCAATTTACTGAATTAAATGCATTCTAGTGGGCTTAATTTAAATTGGCTCTGATCGATTGGCTTCAGGACTCACTGTTAATTTGACTTGTGCTTAATAAAATTCTTTAATACAAAGTTCATCATTGTGTGTGGTCTTTCAGATACTGGACCCTAAAAGCAAAGTCTTTGTTTCTCCCTCTTTTAATGAAAGAATATTGTTCTAAGAGCTATTCTATATCTGTAGAGATAAATTCCCGGTTTACAGTTTTTTTTCTCTTTCAATTTGTTGATTATTTCAACAGAATGGTAATTGAACCTTCTTAAGAAGACCATATCTCTGCTTACTAAAATATAAATTATCTTTTTAAATTTGTTAAATTATGGGTGTAAGAAGAGAATACAACATGGTGGGGACTGAACTCATAGTAAGTACCTAATAAATCATAGCAAGTGCTCTTATATTTTAGGTCAAGGACACTGATATCCAGAGTTCTGACTTGTCCTACATCACAAAATCAACGTGGAGAAAGAAACTGGGGCATACATGGGGTCTCCTGCTCCCATTCCACATGGAACACCACCTTGAAGATTCCACATCATCTAACATCCATTCCTAATTTGGCAGGGCTTGGCCGGACTGCACAATGCTGCTCACCCTTTGTACCTTCCTCCTCGGGCTGACTCTCAGTCACCCCCAGACCATCCCGGATGATAATATCATGACTAGCAAGAGCCCTTATAGGAACCTGGCTCCAAACAATGCTGACTTTGCCTTCGACCTTTTTAAGCATCTAGTGAGCTTGAATCCCAACAAGGATGTCTTAATCTCACCTATAAGCATCTCAATGACCTTAGCTATGCTGTCTCTGGGTGCCAAGAGTCAAACACGTATTCGGATGCTTAAAGGTCTGGGTTTTGACCTCAGTGAAATCTCTGAAGTTGAGATCCACCAGAATTTTGAGCATCTTTATTTATTCTTCACACGGTTGAATAACAGCTTGGAAATGATCATGGGAAGCACCTTGTTCTATGATCAGAGCCTGAATCTTATGGAGCTATTCTCAGAAGAAGCCAAGCAGTACTATGGTTTGGAGCATTTGGCTGTAGATTTTCAAAGTTGGGAAAAAACCAAAGGTCAAATTAATATGCACATTAAGGATAAGACACAGGGAGAAATCTCAGATTTGTTCTTGGAGCTGCCGAACCAGACTACCCTCATCTTGATAAACTACATCTTCTTCACAGGTATTCACTATTTAACCCATTGTGATAAGGACATGTCTGTTATTGCACTGGAGAAGTAGTTTAACAAAACACAAAGTATCTGCATGTCTCTCTTGTCTATGCTCTTATTATAAAGGTGGATGCCCAGAAGAGTTGAGTAACAGCCATAACTCTTAAGTTTGTTCAAGGCCCAAACATGTAACCATGAGTAATCTGACAGCTTTAGTCTATAAACCAGGGGTCTCAAACTCGCAGTCCACGGGCCATTTGCAGCCCTCCGTACAACATCTTGTGGCCCGCGGCCGGCCTTCAAATATCGCAGTATTCGCGATTATTTGCTTACCGAATAATCACAATAAAAATCACATTAGTAAGAAAAAAATCGCATTAAACATTCGCATACCCCGAGCAGTTCCATTCAGGGTATGCAAATGTTTAATGCGATTTTTTGCGATTTTTTTCTTACTAATGCGATTTTTTATTGTGAATATTCGGTAAGCGAAATCCCTTATGCAGCCCTGCCTCACCCCAACTTTGCCTCCTGCGGCCCCCAGGTAAATTGAGTTTGAGACCCCTGCTATAAACACTACTTGAACCTGGACATGAGTCAGGCAACATTAGGCTAGGATACAACATTAGGCTAGTGATACAACCTAGGCACAAGGGCTCCAGATTGGTCCCTTAATCCTCCTGTGCCTGCCTTCCATATGCTCACAGTCAGCTCTGTATGGACCCTATTTTAGCTAAATTTTGATTCCTCCTCACTAATCTGAAGCAGGATTTTTCCAAGAGCCCATACAGAAAAATCTCCAGGGACATATGCTAAATGAGAGATTCCAGAGTCCACACCAAACATAATAAAGCAAATACATCTGGGATATGTCTTAGAATTTGTTTTTGTTGTCTGTTTGTTTGTTTGTTTTGTTTTTGGATCACATGTGACTGTACTCAGGACTTATTTCTGACTCTGTATCCAAAAATTGCTTTTGGCAGTGCCCATGGGGACAATATGGGATGCTGGAGGTCGATTCCAGTCTGGCCATGTACAAGACAAGCATCCTATATGTTGTACTCAGTCCCAGAATTTGTTCTTTTAACCAGGGTCCATTCTAATTAGTTCTTTAATCTTTAATCTGTTGCTTTGGAATCATATTCCTTTACAACAATATATAAACTTCCTCTAGTTACTATAGCAATGATCCTCATCCAATGGAACTCAATTGATCCTCTATCCATCATAGTTTTCTGATATTGGCTTTTGTCTACAAGTGTTCTTTAGAATCCAACCCTCCTACCTTTCTTTTTCACTGTTAAGGGCCCTTTGATTAGATTGGGCCAGCCTGAACTTTAAGGTTTATGTATTGACTTCTTAAATACTAGTTATTAGCTAACTTATTCACAAAAGTCACCATAAACATCTATCTTTGGGTCTGGTGGGTCGAATGTTCATACCCATTCTGTACCTATGCTTTCTTCCCACTGACTACTACTTTCCACCCTTGAAATCTCAGATCAACACTCACCTATCCCATGAAGCTCCCCCAGATTGTCTCAAGCAAATTTTTTTCTCTCAAAAGCATCTCCGGTAAGTTTCCAACATCTCTTTTTAACAATCATCATGGTGGGACATTTACTCCAGATCCAAGTGACTTGATTCTGGCTAAGGTGTTAGCTTTACCTATATACAGGTTAAAAAATAAAGTAAGAAAATAAAATCAAGGGGCTGGATTGATGTCACAGCAGGTAGAGTATTTCATACCTTGTATGTAACTGTCCTGGGTTCAAACAGCAGCATCCCATATGTCCCCGGAGCCTGACAAGAATAATTTCTGAGCACAGAGCCAGGAGTAACCCCTGAGTGCAGAGCTGGGAGTAACCCCTGAGCACATCTGGGTGTGGCCCACAAAACGAAAGAAAGAAAGAAAGAAAGAAAGAAAGAAAGAAAGAAAGAAAGAAAGAAAGAAAGGAAGGAAGGAAGGAAGGAAGGAAGGAAGGAAGGAAGGAAGGAAGGAAGGAAGGAAGGAAGGAAGGAAGGAAGGAAGGAAGGAAGGAAGGAAGGAAGGAAGGAAGGAAGGAAGGGAAAAAGAAAATCAAGAGGTAATACAAGGGCCAGGTAAATAATATGGGAGGCTAAGGCACATAACTTGCATGTTTCTGACCCAGTTTCAATTCCTGGAACTACCTGGTTCCCATACATTGCCAGGTGCAGCCCTGGAGGTTCCCAGGTACCACTGGGTGTGGCTGCCAGACTGTAGAACTCAGCAGCTCCACATTCAAGCATATTCCTATGGGTTGGCAAGAATCAATGGAAGGACATCAAGGCTTTCTGAGTACTGCTTGGGAAGCACAAATAAAATAATAGAATGTAAAATTAAGTGCAGAAATTAAATGTGTTAAAAGTCATTCCAATATTTAACACGTGTACAACACCAGTAACGATGAAAAAGTTCATGGCTCCAATCAAAGACCCATCTCTCTCCTTCCCAGCACCACATTCCCCAAGGCCTCGATCACCATCCTTCCAAACCCTCCTCCCCTTATAGAATGGGCTCACTTAGTCTTCTTTTTGCCTTTGGGCTGTCACTACCGAAATCATTCGAGATGAAGTTAAGCAATCATGTGGAAAATGATTTCACAATAAATTGCCAAATAGAGTAAACATTTTCTTTTATCTCCATCATTACTGCATGTAATTATCCTAGAACATAGTACAAATTTGAGGCATAAAATATGCTGATTCACAGTTTTTATATATTGGGGAAGGCTCGAAAAAATTCTACTTAACCTATCCCTCACCTCACCCTTTGTGGACCTCTGTGCTACGACCTGTGGGGTTTGTTTCTCTCGATAGCTTTCAAGTATACAACAGCTTTGTTGACAGTAGTCACCATGTTTGAAAAGCAACAACAATCCCCAAAACTTAATCATCTTGTAATTAAACATTGTATCTCCTATCCACCACACCCATCTCCATCCATGTTTTGCCCCTGGGAATCACCATTCTATTTTGTTCTGATGCATTCAATCATATTTTAATCTCACATACAGGAAAGCACATGTAATATTTGTCACTCTTGTTTGGTTTATTTCTCTCTCTCTCTTTTTTTTTTTTTTTTTGGTTTTTGGGCCACACCCAGTAATGCTCAGGGATTACTCCTGGCTATGCGCTCAGAAGTCACTCCTGGCTTGGGGGACCATATGGGATGCCAGGGGATCGAACCGCAGTCCGTCCTAGGCTAGCGCTGGCAAGGCAGACACCTTACCTCTAACGCCACTGCGCCGACTCCTTTTTAAATTAATTAATTAATTAATTTGGTTTTTCGGCCACACCCATTTGATGCTCAAGGGTTACTCCTGGCTAGGTGCTCAGAAATTGCCCCTGGCTTGGGGGGGACCATATGGGACACCAGGGGATGGAACTGCGGATCTTCCTATGCTAGCGCTTGCAAGACAGACACCTTACTTCTAGCGCCACCTCGCCAGCCCCGGCTTATTTCTCTTAAATAATTTCTCCTAGAACCATCCATATGTCACAAATGAGAAGATACCCATCTTTGTTCATGGCTGAATTAGATTACAGTGGACTTATACAAGAAGATGTTGGCAAAGGATGTTGGTGTGATATGCTAGCTTGTCGTTTCGCATGCTAGGATTACAGGGCCCACTAAATCCTATTCAGTATCAGGGAGCACCAAGTTTTTGTTAACAAAAACTTCTTGTAAAACGTTGGCTGACTCCCACCTCTTCATCCATTCAGTTATTATTGACCAGGAGTGGCGAACAAGTTCGACACAAAGAGCCAAAATTTTAAACTGTGAGAGTCAGAGAGCCACACCACGCAGTGACCTGCCAAAACAGACAAACACTCACACAAAAGCATATAATTTTAACAATAATATATTAAACACATATTGCATTTTGCCATTTTGAGTGAGGGTAAAAATCCTGCAGTGATGGTTAGGGTGTGCTGCGTCCTCCACACTAAGAACTCACAACAAGATGTGACCCAACATGTGACACACTGGTCGCCAGCTTGCTGGCCCATGCAGTAGTTTCCGAGGGATGGAGATGGGAGGATGCGGCCTGGGGGCGGGACTACGCCTCAGAGATCTCTCCTCAGAGGTCCCTCCTCAGAAGCAGCAGAACAAAATCCAAACTTGGCGAAGAGCCACAGTATACAAAATAATGATAAGCGGCAAAGAGGGGCCCGGAGAGATAGCACAGCGGCGTTTGCCTTGCAAGCAGCCGATCCAGGACCAAAGGTGGTTGGTTGGAATCCCATATGGTCCCCCGTGCCTGCCAGGAGCTATTTCTGAGCAGACAGCCAGGAGTAACCCTTGAGCACCGCCGGGTGTGGCCCAAAAACCAAAAAAAAAAAAAAAAAAAAAAAAAAAAGCGGCAAAGAGCCGCATTCATTTTGGCCGGGAGCTGCATGCGGCTCGAGAGCCGCGTGTTCGCCACCCCTGTTGTAGACCCTTAGGTTATTTCCATGTATTGGCTCTTGCAAATAATACCATGAACATGAAGTAAAGTGAGTACTTCATGTAAGTGAGTGACTTCATTTACTTCAGGTAATTACTCAGAGTGGAATTTCTACACCATATAGCAGTCCTTTTTATAAGTTAAGATAAATATCCATACTGCTTTCCATAGCATAAAAAGTTACCTTTCCAACAAAAATGCATTAGGATTCCTTTTCTCCACATTTATTATATATTATATAATATATATATTATATATATATACCTTCTATTTCTTGCATTAGGATTCCTTTTCTCCACATTTATTATATATTATATAATATATATATATTATATATATATACCTTCTATTTCTTGTATTTTTTATAAGACAATACAAGAGCCTCTTAGCAAGTCGAAACAAGTGATGACTTATTTGGGGGGTGCTGGGAGGTGCCATATTTTGATTAGCATTCTTCTGATGTTTTATGAAGATGTTGAATTACTTTTTGTGCCCCTTTGAAGCTTTGAATTATTTTCTTAATTGGATTTTTTGACATTTTAAATTTGATTCTTATTTCCTGATTTTAATGACAGTTTAACTTAGATTCTTATTTTCTGCATTTGAATTATATCAGGGAAAGTTTATGCATTTCAGATGTTAATGTATGGATTGCAGAGCTTTTGGGTTGCTTTTCTACTATGTAAAACTGTACCTTTGGTTTCATAGACTTTTTAGTTTTCTAGAGTTGCTTTTCAAAATGTTTGTTTCTGTTACTTGTAAATTTGGTATCAAATTCAAAATATCATGTCAACTCAATGTGAACAAGTGTTTTCCTTGTTATCTTCTAAGAGTTTTTTATATCAGTTCTGTTTACTTTTTGAATTATTTTATAATTGAATCATTTGAGTAATATGAAGTTCATGAGGCTGGAGCAAGTGTTCAGTGGGTAGGGTGCCTTGCATGCAGCTGACCTGTTTTCAATCTTTGGTCCTCAAGCCTGCAGAGTGATTGCAGTTGAGTAATCCCTGAGCACCACTGGTGTGGTCCAAAATAAAAAGATAGAGGTTCAACTTTATTCCTTTGAATGAATGGGTGTGGGAGCTGGCATGGTGTCATTGAGCACATGTCTCCTATTTCTCAGCTTTTCAGTATTCTCAAGACTGAGAAGGACTAAACTAATGAGACAGTAGTTTCTATTGATCAAATCAGAGAATCTTTAAGCATCAGAATGTGGACCAAGCATTTAGGATACAGCACAGCAATGATCATTTGTGATAAGGCAGAAGAAGAGAACTCAGGCCCTAGGTGATTCAGGGATCCACTGAAATGGTCCTGGTACCAAGCAAGGGTGGAAATGAAGCAAAGCACCATCGACATGACAGTTAGAAGGTGCAGTTTTTCAGGCGTGTTCCTGATATGGTGACTTTCTTTTTTGAAGAACATAGAAAATGTCATTAAAAGTTTCCAATGGAAAAAAAAAGTTTCCAATGGGAATTATCCTTGCTCTTGTAGGTGACTTCTGTGCACATCTTCTTAAGCATATTACCATGAATTTTTTTGGTCCAAGAAATTTTGAGTTAAATTTCCTTTAAATTGAGATCAGCATCTATTCTCTATTTTTGTTGCCAAACTGGAGGTAGCCAGATTGGTTATGCAAACAAACCATATATATCAAAACTTAACACCAAACAGTGGAAGATACTTTATCCACATTGCCTTTCTTCTGGGAATTGCATGCACTAGTAAACAAGCACTAGGTCCTGGGGACCTCAGACTTCCTTGAGAGGGTGGCTTGAGAACCCTGAGATGGCCTTACTGGTGCTGAGTCATCCCTAAAATGAACATCTGTTAAGTTTTGAAGATGGAGGGTGGAAAGGTCCATCTACCCAGTGTCTCCCATGTAATTTGTTTCTCCAGAGTCTCTTCTTTCAACTATTAGAGTCAGCAGGGCTTCAGAGGGGACTCTTGCTCACCCATAAATCCCCTAGCTTGTGAAAGATCAGGTATCCTAAATGGTTTATACAGTTGTCACAACCTAACATGGGTGGTGGACTGACAAGGAATTGGAACTTGAGTTCAAGAGCAGCCATGACCTTCCACAACACGGTTCTCATAACTAGGCTTATCCCAGTACATAGGGGCCCCCCAGCAACTCCACTCCAGTTTTTGAACTACTGAAGTTGCAATGGCAGGAGAGTTTATATGGGTGTTCCCCAGTGAGTGGGAATGTTCCCAGAAGCCACTTTCTCATAATTAAAAAGCATACAAGTCCTATCTGTTAAGGGAATGAACTCCCTAACTTAAGTAACATCATGAACTTGTGGGTGGTGGTTGTGGGGGGTGACTGACTGTAGCTACAAGGTATAACCTGTGAGTTTAAGGCATCTATCATCTTAAATTGCCTCCAGGAAATGGGGGTCCCTCTAGGCAGTGTGGGATGGGGGACCTCCCCCTAAGAAGGAAGAATAGTTGATTGACAAGGCAGTCAGATTGTCTTTTAGATGTGTCTATGACCAGGTTGAGAAAAATATTTAATGAAGATGAAGACAAAGCTGGGTCTAAATCCATTTTCCCTTTTTACAAGTCAATGTTAGGAACATAGTTCCCTTGCAGTATGTTGGGGGTAGAAGAGACCCCAGCCTCTGGGGTCCCACTCTTGATCAGGACAATAGCAGTTCAGGAAGGGCCCCAGATCTGTATAAGTCCCTGCTCTGTGCCTCCTGCAATCACTCCTTCTCTTCCCAGGCACATGGGAACAGGCCTTTGACCCAGCAAACACCATGGAGAAGGACTTCTATGTGGATGCTGAGACAGTGGTAAAGGTACCCATGATGTTCCAGTCTAGCATCATCAAACACTTTAACGACACAGAGCTGGGCTGCATGGTGGTGCAATTGGACTACGTGGGCAATTGTGCTGTCTTCCTCATCCTCCCAGACACTGGGAAGATGAACACAGTCATCCAGGCACTGAGTCGAGACACAATCCATCGGTGGTCTACATCCATGTCCAGCAGGTAACTCTATTCTTTCTCTAGAATGAATGAACTTTTGTCCACTAGGTCCCAAGGTATAAGAGCTTCTGACTCCTATGATCTGAGGTACCCATAGTTTACACTGAGATACATTAGAGTTTCTGATAAGGTAAGGGGCTCCTTTCTGTAAGGCGGGTAAGTAACTCTAGGAGTTAATACATTCTTGAATCATTTTCCTTTGGAAAAGAAGTGGTTCCCATGAAATCCCAGAAGGTTTCAGGTGCCCCATTGATTCTTAGGCAATCAGGCAAGTGCAAGAGAATTGAGGTTACCTGATCCCTACAGTACAGGAATACCCAGGCCACCCCATGGGGTTATCGGTCTTGCAGGGCCACTCACAATGGTGCTCGGGACCATCATGAACCTATGCAAGGATACTCAGGGAACTAAGGGGTGCTCAGAAATGACCCCAGAACAGGCATGTGTCTTAATCAATGTACAAAATCCCAGTCTTCATTTCTTCCAACTGAATCTACATACCCTCAATCTGATGGACCCTACACAAAACATCTGGATATATTTTCAGTCATTCAGGGGAAGGTAATAAACACAAATGTCTTGTATATGTTATGTAGGGCTTGAATATGTAGTTAGTAAGTAAGAAGAAACTAAGATGTGTATGGTGTGGGCTGGGTGTCAGGAGGAGTGTCTGACATAGAGGTCCCACTCAGACACATGTGATCAGCATGGAGGGTTGGCTGAATGTGGTATTGAGCAGCACATCACAAATAAGTGGATGTTCTAAAATATTGGTTTCCAACTTCTACGTCAGAGAATAACAAAGTCAGAGTCATCCTGTGTCCAGCTCCCCAGAGGCAACCTCAATTTGGAGGAGGAAGAAGATGTGCTGGAACATGATCGCCAATCTTAAAATAATCATGTTCTTGTGATCTTATCAGTGATTATAAGTAAGAAAGACCATGCAGAGTTGGCCCCAATGGTGAGAGAGATGGGGTGACTAGAAGGGCCTAGATGATGCAGGGGGAAAGAAACACTAGGGGCTGGAGGTCCAAAGGAGACTCCTGGAATAACTGTTATATCTTGCCCACTGGTCTTCCTTCATCAGATCACTTATATAATAAACATCAATGGACGCACTTGTTGGGGACCGTGACAAGCTAAGTCAAGATAGAATGGAACCTAAAACATAATAGAGACAAACAAAACAGCTGCCCTAGATCAGAACATATATGCCCACAAGAACTAGTGGTGGTGGCTTGACCAAGTTCTACAGGACTATAGGGAAAGAGGAAAAGAGATGCAGGAATGTAAAAGCAGGGTTTAGGTGAAGACCTGCCCTGGAGACAGGGAGAGTTTTCCAAGTAGCTTGTGTTGCCTTTGAACTCTGTGAATTTTGCCTTAAAGTGCAACTGATGGAGGCAGAAAGTGGAGGAAGCTGGGGAAGCCATGTCCAAGGTATCCCCAGATCTAGGGAAGGAACAACCAGAGAAGGATGCAGATTGCCTGAAATGAACAGTCTCATTAAGAATTGTGCATGAAGAAAGTCTAGAAAAGGCTCTTCTGACAGAGGAGAGTTCCATGTGCTCTGAGGTATTATCCATTTGGGCTCATTTCCACAGATGATACTCAAAGGAAGATCAGTCCAGCCCTTTGTGCACAGGAAGTACTTGGAGCTTGACCTCCCTCCTGCAAGGAAGGCATCAGCTGCCCACAATATAGGGGTCCAAATTCTGAGATCTTAGTAATTTTTATACATATTTTGATCAGTGTGAATAAGAGTTCCTTTCTCTCCACATCCCCGCCAGCACTGCTTATTCTCATTCTTTGTGATGTGCACCAATCTCTGTGGCTTGAGATGGTACCTCGTAGTTGTTTTGATTTGCATTTCCCTGATGAATAGAGATGGGGAGCATTTTTTCATGTGCCTTTTAGTCATTTGTATTTCTTTTTGTTGTTGTTATTGTTTACAGTAGCCAGACATTTTTTGTTTACAATAGCTAGACTCTGGAAACAGCCTCAATTCCCCTCAATAGATGAATGGCTAAAGAAACTATGGTACATGTATACAATGGAATATTATGCAGCCATCAGAAAAGATGAAGTCATGAAATTTTCCTATACATGGATGTATATGGAATTTATTATGCTAAGTGAAATAAGTCATAGGGAGAGAGATAAACACAGAATGGTCTCACTCATCTATGGGTTTTGAGAAAAATGAAAAGCATTTGAGTAATGATTCTCAGAGACAAAATAGAGGAGGATTGGAGGGTTGAGCTCACGACATGAAGCTCACCACAGAGATTGTTGGGTGCAATCACAGAATTAATTACACTGAGAACTGCCATAACAAAATGTAACTGAATGAGAGAATTAGAAAGCCTAGAGTACAGGCCGCTGTGTGGTGGGGAGGAGGGACACTTGGTATATTAGTGATGGGAATGTTGCAATGGTGAAGGGTTTAGAAAAAAAGAAAAAATAATAAAGAAAATTCTCTTGGCCTTTTAGAGACGCAGGGTGCCTCCACCCTTGAAGCATACTGTCATGAGACCAACTACAGGCTCTGGACATGTTAGTTGTCAAACCCTAAGGTCTTTCCTTATGGTGCCAGGAGGAACCTGCCATTTGAATATGGAGCCACCAGGGGGTGAGAAATCACCAGGACTGAATCAATCTGCTCCCTCCTCTGGCCCTGCCCATTCTGCTGAAAAGGAGATGAAGGGTAATCCTTCTCTACACCCAAAATAGCTTCACTAGACTACTCATATGAACCTCTAACAATGACATTTTCTTCCAAATATTTTAAACATCCATAGTAGACAAGTTAGCTGTAGTAGTCATTATATGATTGGACTCAAGCACTCGACTCGATCCTGGATATTTCCTTGAGCCCCACAGACACTATTTCTTTACTTCCACACTTGAACCTCACTTTTCTCATCTTCTTATACCCTGCTTTTCCACTCCAGCACCCCAATCTCTCCCTAACACAGCCCATTTTGTTCTACTTACATCCATTCTACCTTTACATGAGTCCTCTTACCTAGCTCTACGAGGCTGAGGGACTGATTTCCATTTTCCCTCTTATGGGACTCATCTGAGTTCCCATATCTTGATCTGGAAACAGAAATTGTTGAATCTAGCTTTGAACAATCATGCCCCTTTACAACTGAGTACTAAGGAGCACAGAGTCCTGCTCAGTCCTCCCAATCAAAGAGTCCCCTAAACCACACACTTTCTAAAAAAGAATTTCTCCAGCCACTCAGCCCCACATCTGTTTTGTTCCTGAGAAGAGACTAACTCCTCCCTTGTCTCCAGTGCCCACTCCCACAATACTCAGAAGGACCCCAGCTCCTTCCAGGTGCTCGAGGTTCCCATAAACACTTACCTTTCTGAAAAGAAGGGGTTTTCCAATGAAGCAAGGGAGTGGACCGGTCACATATAAGTGTCCACCCACCTGCACCATAATTTGAAAAATTGCCTCTGCTTGATCATGGAAGTTGATGGCCCAACAAGCAAGTTATCACAAAAGGAAGAAATTTGGAGGAGAGAGGCTTATCAGGATCCTGGGTCCCTTGATGTCTGCTGTGGCCACACAGCAATCTGTGTGACACACAGATTAGGGTTTAAGGGGAATCACTTGACTAGAGCCACAATGTGTGGTGGCATCACTGGACTGGGATTTCTACTCCCTGTGGGTGCTCCTTCTCCCCGTCCTCACCTGCCAGGAGGTGCTGAGGAGACCAAAGACCTTCCTCAGGATCAGTGTCTCAGTGTTCAGGGAGCATCTGAATGACAGGTAGAATCAACTCAGGGAAGCTCTGGGAAGGAGAGTATAATTCTGAGCCAGAGAGGAGCTTTCTGAGAGGAAGATCATCTTTCTCTTCTGCTTCTTGTGTGTCCTGCTCCAAGGCAGGGAAAGACAAAACATGTATAACAAGACCTTTCTCAAGAATTATCTAATCTATGCTTCCCCTAAACAGACAACTAGACCTCTACATGCCCAAGCTCTCCCTTTCTGGCACTTATGACCTCATGGACATCATGAAGGCCATGAACATCACAGACGTAAAGATCAACCAGATGGAATTACCCAACATCTTCATTAGAGCCAAAAGGTTTTACTCAAAGGTAACTATTTCCAGCTTCCTTTATGCTCTGCTCCTGCAAATCCTCACAGATAGTGACAGGCTGCCCCACTGAGCTCCTTTCCAAGCTAATCTATAGGTTCTAGGCTTCCAACCTGAGATCTTCCTATACTCCAAGATTTACACCAGGCTTACTGAGGCTCAAGGGAGAAGGGGACCACCAGCAGGCTAGAGGCTGGGGGGGACAGCCTTGGCATCTTTCAGTGTCATCAGAGAGACCAGGGAAAGGAGCTGGTCAAGAGGACTTTGGACAGCCCCTAAAAGAGGATAGAGAGTGGAAGAGCTCTGACAGAGTCCCACTGTATCCCACTCATTGTTTTATTGAGTCCATCACTGATCTCTCACTCACTCATTTATTCATTCATTATCTAAGGGTACATCCACTATACTAGGGATGCCTCCATGGATCCTAAGAAACCTGATAGTGACAGAAAGAGGGGGTACAATGGACTTGGAATCAACTGGAGCAGTGTCCTTTACTGCCCACATATGAACTTGAACCCTGATATAGCCTAGTTCATTGGAGGTGCCTAATCTATGCATGAATTCCACCTGTCTCTGAGAGGACCTCCAGAAAGATCAGGAGCTCTCCCGGACTGCAGAGTCAAAGGAGCTAACAATCTGCCCTGGGGATCTGGACCTCAGACCTCATTCCCAGCTTTCATGAAATGAACAGGCCCACAGCTCACAGTCTCCAGCATAGAACATGTAACAAGTCATTCCAGAGCCTTCTCTAGTTGTCTCTACAAGCTCTGTGCCTAGTGTTGACTCACGGTCTGACTCTTTGTGATCACACCCCAAACTTTCCAATCAGTGATGCCCTTTTTCTATGTGCATGGGCTCCAATATTCCCTCACACAGGGACAAGGCCCTGCTTCTATCCTGTTATGGAGAACAGGGTCAAAATAAATATGGGTTTCAACTCCTGCCTAACACCCCTGGCTCAGGCAAACACAAACTGTCTCCTCTCTCAGAAGTCTAGAAGTTCTCCATACTCTAAAAGTTCTTCTGCACCAGAAATACATGAAGGGGGAAATCCAGCCCATGTCTTGCCTGAGTACTGGTTTTCTAACACCTTAGATGGGGGGGGGGGCAGGAGGCCTTAGGAAGATGTGAGATTCGTGGGCACAGTAAAAACTCACCACCCCTTGGTCCATACCCAACAGATGGTGCACAAAATCAAACTACAATTCAGAGAGAAAGGCAAGGAGGCAGCCGCCTCCCCAGTCTTAACTATTAGAGGTCGAAGGGAGACCAACCAGCATCTCCAAATCTCATTCAAAAAGCCCTTTCTCTTGATGATCTTCGACAATGAATCATGGAGCAGTCTTTACCTGGGTAAGGTGGTGAACCCAATGCGAGTGCACAGCATGTAGAGCCACACTGCTCACTGGACTTGGGCACTGGAACTCACAAGACATTTTTGGGCATAGGTGTCTCCCCAATCTATGGTTTTATCCTTGTAATAAACAATTGTCATTTCAATTGTTCACTGGTGTGGTGACACCATTGAATATTGTCTACCCCACCTTTCAGCCACACCTGTGGCTACTCATTGGACCTGGTTTGGTGCTGTGGAGAACCTTACCAAAGGACAATGAAGACCCAATTCCTTTTTTTTTTTTTAAAGATATTCCCGTTTTAAATTACTTTTCAATAAAAACTAAAATACAAAATCACAAAAACTAAAACGGAACAGAAAGATAAAAAGCATTAAAGAGCTTTAAGATAGGTGATATATACACAGATAAATAAGTGGGTAGATGGGTAGAGTCATGCAAAGGGAAGTAGCTACAGAGATAAATGAATAGATTAAATAATATATAAATAGAAAAATAGGTACATAGACATATAAATAGAATAATATATAGATAAATAAAAGGTAAATAGAATTGATAATTATAAAATTAGGTAGAATAATAGAGGGATAATAGATATAGCATACATCTTGAGAAATGATATTGTTCTTCTAAAATGGCATATTAATAATTTTCTAATATATATTTATATACATTACACAGAACTGCCAGCCTATCTAAAGAAAAATACAGAAACAAGAATATATGTCTGAATTCTACAGCATCATCATCATAATTGAACAACTTTCAATGCATTTCCACTCAGGTCAAAATTAACACAAACATAATACTTCCCACTTTTTCTGGAGGTTTTATTCGATGGCATTCAATAAGAGAAAAGAATAGTAAGAACTATGTAAAACTCTACTTGTCATAAAACACATCTCTAGCAAATCTATGATAAAACAAGCTCAAACAATAAAAAACAAACTCAGCAAGATGCAAAATAACAACTACGATAAAGGGCACTGAATGTGTATCATGGAAAAGTAAGCCTGATAGTAATGAAACAGATACATTAGAAATAAACAAGACATACAAAAATCCTATATACCCCCCACCAAAAAAAGGCTAAACTACATGGAACTGGAGTGATAACACAAAGGGTAGAGTGTTTGTCTTGACATGGCTGACTGAGTTCAATTCCAGGCATCCCATATGGTCAGTCACACAAGTCTACGAGGAGTAATTTCTGAGCTCAGAGTCAGGAGTGTGGTCCAAAAATAAAAAGGCAACAAAAATGGTAACCACACCTTATAAAAAGGCTCAACATAGCTATGGAGGAAATGCCTTCTTGGATAAGATTATTTTCAGTATTCTCAACATTACCTAGATAATAGTTCTCCCTACCTCTGTTGTTCAATAATGTAATACTAACCAATTAGGTTTATATTTCCTGAGAGACAAAATGGTATCAGATTCATGGGGTATAGCACACAAGAAGAGCCAGAAAAACGGGGAAAAGGAAAGTCGTTATACACGGAGGTATAAGATGTAACACAGAGAGCCTTTCATAGACACTGAAACAGGGCAGGACATCCAGACACCAACCTAAGCACAAAGGAGAAAAGTAATTGCTAAGGATGTTGCAGGTCAATTGTATGGAAGGAGGAAAATGACTCTACAAGCACCAAGGAAACATGGTGGATTTCTGTCAAATTTAGTTGGGGGACAGACACTGGGCTCTGGGAATCTGACTCACTAATAGAGCACCTTCCTGCCCACATGAAGCTCAGATCCCAGGTCCCAACCAACTCCTCCTGTATCTCTGAATGTGACCCCTTGCCCTGCTGGGTGAGTCCTGGTACCATAATAAGTGGGAGACTACAGTACACTACATTCCCAAAAATGTATGTGTGCAAACACTACTGAACACTGCTACTACAATGAGCAGCACAATCACAACCTGTCTGAGTGACCCTGGAGACAGCAACTATGACAACAAAAGAAAGATAAGGGAAAAACAAATATCATTGATCAAAAATATTCTGACTGATAGATCAAGATCAGCCAATAGCTTACTTCCTTGAGAAAATAAAACAAAACATAGAGCTCTATCTTGTCCTTTAAAACCACACCTGCAATGATCAAGCTATATATTATATCCATCAATATGGATCTATTAAATAAGTGCTGGAAACTGTGTACAGAAACCAGGAGGAAGGTTCCAGATGGGTCCTTATGCCAGCACTGCTCAGGCCCCTGATCTGTCTGCATGCATCTGAGCCCCAGGTCCATTTTCAGTCCATCTCTCCCTGTTTTTCACAGCTCCCACTGTAATACTAAGGGAGGTCTAGGCAGAGTCTAGAACCCAACTCTGAACCCAAACAAAAAGTATCCAGGAATGACTTAAGGATCACAGAATGAATGGGTGAGGTCATGATGGTGTTAGGCATAGAGTTATCCCATGTCCTAGTGGGGGGCTGATGGTCCCAGTCCCTGATCAGTCTCCCCCTAAACAGTGTAGTTGCCCCTGTATTCTCCACTGCCCCAGAGATAAGGGCCACGGACCAATCTTCTGATGGGGAGAGCAAGTCTGAACAGTGAAGGAACATTCCAGGGTCCACTGGCATTGAGAGGATTTGGAAATCAAGCCTGAAATTATTGACAGAACCACCATTTTCTGTCTGTGCTTTCTTCCTTCTAGAAGGTTCTACTCTGATTCAAGAGCCTCAAGGGCAAATGTAACTTGAGGTTGATGGGACCCCTAACACTTGTTAAACAATGCTGTCAGCTTCCAGGAATATCCTGTTTCTCCAACACCTCAGCTATAAAATTCAAGCATAGAGGGGCCGGGCGGTGGCGCTGGAGGTAAGGTGCCTGCCTTGCCTGCGCTAGCCTAGGACGGACCGCGGTTCGATCCCCCGGCGTCCCATATGGTCCCCCAAGCCAGGAGCGACTTCTGAGCGCATAGCCAGGAGTAACCCCTGAGTGTCACTGGGTGTGGCCCAAAAACCAAAAAAAAAAAAAAAAAAATTCAAGCATAGAAAGAGCTGCCATTCAAGGCAGCTCATGTGCCATCTGTCTCCAACCCCTAGTTGAATTCCTCTCTCTGACTTCTAAAGGTAGTGCTGGAACAGACCTCCCAGGGACCTATTAGGGCCCTGCTGACTTTCAAAAGAACTTTGTGGAGCACTAGAAACCTCAGAGCCAGGAATGTCAGATACAATGGTTTCTCTAGGACTGCCTGCTTCATGAAAATTCTGGTGTCCCAATGAGCCACACATGACCCCATGCAAATCCACAGGGAGAAACTGTAGTTGACTCTGTGAGCACAGACCCTCCCAGTCCTGGGCTTGAACCCTATGAAAACATCAGGGTCCTCAAGATTTTCCATTCTACCAATTTACTATGGCAGCTGCTGCACAATGAGAGGAAGTTTTAGCCTTGGTTGATAGACTTCATCAAACATGATTCCCTGAGTCAGAGAATAGCAAAGGATGACCCAGGGAAGCTGCAGCCAAAACGCAGAATCCACCAGACTCTAAGGTCAAGGCCACCATCTCCATTGCTGGTGGTCAGAGTGTGACCCTGAAACTCAGATGAGACTGTCTCGGCCTTCACTGATTGTCCCCCACTCCTCCTCAGGTGTGACTGCTAAGCATGATTTTGTGCATTTTAGCTTTTGTGATAGATGTGACTAACAAGACAGTTGCCCCTTTTGGTGTACGTGAGAGCAAATCTAATCCATCTGAGAGTCTTTGTCCAAAAGTGTCTAGGGGACCTTGTTCTAAGCATTCCAAGGATCCTTTTAATAACAACCTTTAACCCTAAAGTCCATTAGCCCCCACAAGCACAGAAAGTGGTATGGGCCTTGCAGATGAGTCTACAACCAGGATTTACTTGTTCAGAATCTAATCCCATTCCCCCCATCTCCTGGCATGCCACTCATTAACATAAGTAACATGTTACTTCTCTGACCTGTGTGGTTTTCAGGAAAGGGAAAGCAGAGTGACAGAGGCACCCCACACACCAGAGCTACCTCCATCAGATCCTTCCAGGAATTAGACCCACTAGGAAATATCAGCTCAAGACACCCCAAAAAGGTTCCGTTCTTATGGGAAGACTTTGTTCTGGTCTGAGTGTCTAGTGCAGATCCTCAGCTTCCTGAGTTCCCACCCCATGGATACTCAGAGTGGCGGAGGATGACAAGGACTCACTTCCCTTAGCCCCTGAGGAACTTTCAAGCCAGTGGGCCACCTAGAAAGCTGAGTCACTACCAGCTCCTCCACCACATCAATGTCCAGGATTGAGGATGGTGATGGGTGGGTAGCTGAGGAAGACCAGAGGGAAAGTGGAAAGCTTGAGGTTCTATGCTATTGCAATCGCTGTACATGCCACATACAACTCCTGGTCTTCATCTCCTGAATGTGAGTATGGTGGAAATTAGGTGGCCCACTGGATACATGTGGGATGTTCTCGGGGATGATGGTGTGCTGGTCACCTCTGGCATGGTCCAAGTCCTGGTTTCAGGATTCAGAACTCGCAGGCAGTTTTTATTTTCTGACTGGTTGGCACCTCCAAACACCCAGATGTGGCCTGGTGTTCAGGAGGGAATAAAGCTGGCATGTTCATAGAGGGGTAGAAGGCCCTCCACAGAGGCCAGAGTCCACTGGTGTGTGCTCAAATCCAGGTTGTGCACCTCTGAGAAGCTCCTGAGTGGATCTGCTCCCCCAACAATGAAGATGGTTCCTCTCTTGGCATCCCCAACTGGGGGTAAGTATGAGAAGCTGTGGCCCACCTGAGCAGAGGGGCTGTCTCCAGAGGGGATCAGGGTATACCATGTTGCTTTCTTGTGCTTGTCTCCAGAGGGGATCAGGGTATACCATGTTGCTTTCTTGTGCTTGTCTCCAGGTTCCAAGACTGGCAGCTGCTTCATGGTGTCCTCTAAGTACACTTCAGCCAGTCCTAGGTGATACCAGTCTCAGTTTTTAAGCTGTCCCTTCAAGCTTTGTCCTGGTCAAAAAAACCTCGCTGGGTCCCCAGGGTTGAGGCCAAAGTTGGGAGGAAAAGAAGAGAAGAGAAGGAAGGAAGGACAGGGCAGGAAAAGAGGCCATAATTTTGCCTGAAATTTTACAAAGGAGAGATAGCCAAATAATGACAGAAAATGTAATACCAAGCATGGATTTATCTCTTCAGGAATTCCTCAACTATGCATGCTGGGGAAAGGGCTTCCACAGTGGGTTTTTGAGGAACCCTGTGCGGGCTATTTTAGCTCTTCATACCAGGGAAATCTAGGGATACATCTGGTGTGCTGAGTTCCCCTAAAATGAAGATGTTTATGCATGTCATGGCACACATTTACATACTTAGTAACTAATCTAACAACATAAGCGCTAAGGAACAGAGATACATAGTTGACATGAAAACAGGTCATGAGTGTTAGATTTTCCATCCTGAATGTGGTGGTTGTTTCTGGACTCTTGAGAACTATAGTGAGGAGTGGAACTCTGAGACATCTACAGCTGGTGAACAACTCTTATTCGCCATCCCCAAGAACCCAGAAGCTAAGCTTTTGCACTGTAACACACTTACCTGCACTCCCAAAGTCACTCTTACGGTTACCCATTTACACACTTAAACATTCACTCTCATGTTCACATACTTGCACTCACACCTATGCACACAAAACTCATGGTATCAAATATACACACATAATTCACTCACACTGACACACATATAAACACAAACACATGCACCCAATCACACGGTCATTTTATCAGTGCTTCTGCCTTAACCTGAGCAGTCACTGAGATGTTTAATGCTGGGGACAAGAGATTGAGAACACAGCAAGGTGAACCCAGGATCCCACAAGAAACAGGGAACAAGACCACAGAGACACTTAATGGCAGAGTCAAAGACAGAGCTGGATGAAGCCCAGAGTTCCTGCAAGTGATACAATAGACCTCTGGTCCCCTGATTTATGGCTCTAGAATCATTAGTATGGGGACCCTTGCATGTCCATTCTACACCCCACTGATACCTAGAGAGCCCATATGAATCAAATCTAGATCAAAACAAGTGCTTAAAGTCTTGCCTAAAGTGGGGTAAGGAGGAGAGGCCAGGAGACCCTGTTATGAAGGTCTGTTGATGTGTCTGGATTCCACCTTGATCCTTCCTTGGACTTCTCAGTTTTACTGCTGAATTTTTCTGACCTCCCACTATGGCATAAATACCACTGCATGGGCAGAGACAGAGACCTCAGGCTGTGTGGGGAAGAGGGTGACTTGAACAGAACTGCAAGCTCCTGTGCTTTCTTCCACAACCAGTTGAGTCTTCACCACCTCTAGGCTGAGGACCTCCTTGGCTCCACCATCACCTAGCTTTGTGATATGTCTGATGCCACATACAGGTGCCATGCTCTCCAAGGCTCTGTCCTCCTGCATAGAAATGACTCATTTACAGGTTCTCCTAAAATTGTGGGGGAGTCAATCTACATAAAATCCCAAAGCTAGTACACCATGAGGTCCCTCAATGCCCACTGCACCCTCACAGAGCCAGGCTGACCAGCAGCACTTTCTGAATAGCTGGGGGGACACATGCAGAGCAGGAATGGACAGAGAAGAAGGGAATGGGAATGAGAAGAAGGGAAGAAACTTGGGGTCCTGTCTGCATGGAATGAAGAGGATCCATGGGGGAATAAGGTTCTTCTTAGCCTGGGAGCTGCCCAAAAATTTGGCCTGCATGAAGATAAGGTGATGCCAGTGGTTTGTACTGCAGGACATAGAGCTAGGCAGCTCTCTTGCACCCTCAGAGGTAGAGAGAGGCAGGCCCCATTACAGGAAGGGGGCCAGCTCAAATCCAACCCCTGAGACCACCCGTTAACCCAACCACTCCACACTCCTGTCTACACATATGGATGGATGGATATTCAGAGCATGACTAAGCATTACTTGAAATAAAATGTTAGACCTCATGACTCTTTGCCTCTAAAAACTTTTATAGAGATTTCCTAAGAACTTGCTATTTTATTTCCAGTAAAGCTATTAACTTCCACTCACTAAACTCGGGTTCCATCCTGGATCACAACCATGTTTACTGCCCCAGAAAGGCTCAGAGCACAGATCTCCCTCCCACCATAAAGAGACTTAGCACTGATTCTAAGACCATCTGGTCTGATTTTGAGGGTTTCTCAGGGCCACAATCTGAGGAAGACTTCTTGCACAGCCTCCAGAAATATCTTCTGAAGCCACCAAATACACAATCACCTTTTGCTTGCTCCAGCAGATATCCTGTCTTTTACAGCCCTGATAGTTCTTAGCTACACAATCCCTGGGCATCAGCATTCACATGGGAAAAAAATGTTTTTTGTTGTTTTTAATTTCTATTTAATAATGTTTTTATTCTCGATCCCTATTGCATAACATATACATAAGTCAATTCAAAGTGAGTCAAAAACATAGGCATCTCACCAGAAACTATAAAGTACATGAGAAAAACATAGGCAGAATGTTCCGAGATTTGGACCTCAAAGACATCTTCTTTTGTTTATCAGTTTTGTGTGTGTGCTGGTTTCTTTCAAAGTCATCTTCAATGATCTGAAACAACTGGCAAAGCAATAAAATAAAAGTAAACAAATGGGATGACATTCAATGAAGGGGCTTCTGCATGTCAAAAGGAACATGGGCTAAAATTAAAAGATAGCTTGTCCCAATTGGAAAAAAAGATTCTCATTCAACAATTCAGATGAGGGCTTAATATTCAGTCTATCTAAAGTATTAAGAAATATCAGCAGAAACAAATTAAAATTTTCTATCAAACATGGGGAGAAGTGAATAGACACATTTTTGATGAAAACAAGTGGATTACCAATAGGCATATGAAAAAGTGCTCAGCATCAATTAATTGTTAAGGAAATCCAAATCATGGTGACAATAAAATATCATTTCCCACTGGTAAGAGAAAGGTACATGTCAAAAATAGTAGAAACAATCTACGCTGGCTGAGATGTGATTCCCATCATCATCCACTGATGGTGGGAATGTTCTCCGTTCAATCCCTGTGGGAAATGGTATGGAGAGTTCTTAGTAAACTTAGAATTGAGCTGTCATATGACCCAGAAATTCCACTTTGGGTATTTATCTCCAGGAGTTAAAAATATTAATTTAAAAGAAATAACCACACTATTATTCAAGCTACAGTGAGTACTTTAGCTAAAATATGAAATTAACCTTGGTCTCCAATGATAAATGAATTGACTATGAAGATGTGAGACATAAACATAGTGAAATACTATGAAGCTATATGAAATGATAAAATCATGCACTTTGCTGCACCTTGGTTAGAACTGGAAGTTTTCATGTTGGGTGAAAGCATCCAGAAGAAAACAAAAACAAGATGAGCTCATTTATCTGTAATATATAAAATAATTGTCTTTGAAAATGTAATGTATTAAGGGGGGATGCCTAGATCAATTTGCCTCCAGAGCCTAGGAAGAGGACAGAAAAGAAATCAAGGCAGAAAGAAAGAAGATGATAAATTGAAGTAATGTGGGGAGGACTTGATAGTTGGTTATATTGGAGAGCTGGTAGAGTGGTATTGCTATTTATCTAAAGCACATAACCAACAATACTGAAAACATGAGATCTAAGGTGAAAACACTGAATTTAATGTGTCTGCTCAGAGGGCAGGTAGGGAAAAGGAGAGACTTATTGAAAGTTAGGAGATGATAGAATATGAGAGCACTGTTGAAAGGAGTTGACACTGGTGGTAATACTGGTGTTAAAATATTATTTGCCTAAAACTCAACTATCAATAACTTTGTAAACTATTCTTTAAAAATTATTTAATGAGGGGCCGGAGAGATAGCATGGAGGTAAAGTGTTTGCCTTTCATGCAGAAGGTCATTGTCTTGATTCCCTGGCATCCCATATGGTCCCCCAAGCCAGGGGCAATTTCTGAACGCATAGCCAGGAGTAACTCCTGAGCATCGGATGGGTGTGGCTCAAAAAACAAAAATAAATAAATAAATAAAAACATTTAAGTTAACTAGAGAATGAAAAGTTTTTGTTAACCAATTTTTCTAAATTTTATGAAAGGACCAGTATATCATTTTCCTTTCACCAGTTATCAAGAATAGTCAAACTATCACCCCGTCCCTCCCAATCAGAAAGTTCTTAGGAAGAAACCATAGTTTAATGGCTGGAGTATGTGATTACCTGTGGCAGGCTCGGGCTAGTCCCCATCACTGCAATCTCAAACCCCAAACTCCTGATATAGACCTATAAGTAGCCTGCAAAGTAAATCCCCCAAAGGAAAAAAATTATAACACCACATGGTGACTCAGTACCCACTCAAACAGCTGCCTACCTCAAAGTTGGTCCTTCCTCTCAGATTTGTGGTGCATTCTTCCTTCTTGATTATACCAAGCAGTATGATAAAAAGCCTTTTCTCCAACCTGAGAAAAGGTTTGGTAACATGTTTTTCACCATGTTCTCATTTCCAACCTGGTATGTTTTAAGGGAGAGATGAGGAAGAAACGGAGGGAGGAAAGGAAGAAGGGAGGAAGGATAAAGGAGGGAGAAAGGAGGTAGGGAATGGAAGAAGAAGGGTAAGAAAGGAGGGAAGGAGAAAAGGAAGAAAATAAAGGAAGGATGGATGGGAGGAAGAAAAGGAAAAAAGATGATTCTCAAAAAAGAACTGTCTTCTTGCAATGATTTTGCTCATTCTGCATTAGTGCTCACTACATTGTCAGCTAAGTTTAGCGAAGGGAAAATCCCATCACCTTGCACAGTGGAAAGTCAGCAACTGAAAACAAGGCTAACACAGAGGATGATATAATGAGTATTTTCTTCAGTTACAAGTAAGCAGAAACTTCCACCCATTTTGCTCTTCTATTATGGCTCATCCAGAAAAACATCACATTGTTCCTTAGAGACATTCCATATAATGGTGGGAAATCTGTCTCTGCCACTGGACAAGAGTTTGGTTTCTCTGCTGACTACCCTCCTGTTCTGAGACCACACCTAAACCCAGTGACTGTGGCTGCAAGGACACTGCCTAGGGCTCTGCTCTGAGTAAGATGCTTATATCAGTTAATGTTAAGATTGTCTTCACTGCAAAAATCTCAGGGACCCTGGAGTAGATTCCAGAGTAAACTTGGGTGACTCAAGGATCTATTGCTCATTTTCTTAGAGATCCAAAGCTCCTAATGTTAAAGGAGACAGGTGCTCATAAACACAAGCTGAAGCCCCTTTGCTGAGACCCTGGTATATTAAGGGATGTCAGTAGTCAAGTGCCTGGATGCTGCTAGAAAATCAACCTGCTGTGAATTCATTTACTCACTTATCTTTATTTGGGGACCACAATGAGCAATTCTCAGGGGATACCCCGGCTCTGTGCTGGTGGAGGGGTGCTCCCAACAGTGCTTAGGGCAAGCATGCACTCTGCCTATCGAGCTCTTTCTGGCTCCTCTACCTAGTTTTAACACATGCTCATTAAAATTAATATACCCTCACATTCAGGCTACCAAATTCTTGTCTTTTAAGCTCCCAAGAAGATTTGTCTACTATGTGATTTTATTAAAGTGATGGCTCTGAGTTTTCTCAATTTCTTTTTTTTTATTATTATTTTGTTTTTTAAATCCATAAGGGCTGCACCCAGTGGTATTCCAGGGGGGAATGTTGTTCTGGCAATGGAATTTAGGCCTGGAACATGTCTCACCCTTCAGTTATCGTTCTAGCCCCAGAAGAAGATACATTGCATGCCAATTTCACACTATTAACCAAAATTCAAAGCATAGGTCCTATTATTCTAAATGTGAGAAAGAAATTAATACAAATATGTAAAACATGAAAATGTTTTTCAGTGTCACAGTAAACAGAGATTTCTCTAACAGGACATAAACAGCCCTGTTAATAAATGAATGGACAAACTGACTCCACTGGAACTGTAAATGACAGGCATTATGATTACATTAAAAATTAAAAGAAAAGCTACAAACTTAGAGATTTCTTTCCACACCTCTTACCTAACCCTCCCATCAATCTATAAGAAAAATATCTAACAGAAACCTGCATTCCTGCCCAATCTTACTTACATAAGGCATGTCTCAAATGACAAAAATATTTTAAAGGTGGTCAGTGTCATCAGTAATCAGAGCTATCTACCATAGGATACCATCACCCACCAGAGTGGCAAAAATACAAAACGAGTCTTGCCAGAATTGGTAAAAGTTCCTCTTAAAGGTTTGAAAGAGTTCATTAGTAAATCCATCTGGGCCTGGACTTTTGTTTTGGGGCAGACATTTGATTACTGTCTTAATTTCCTCAATATTGATAGGTGTGTTTAGATATGCTACATCCTCTTCATTCAACCGTGGAAGATTATAAAAGTCCAAAAATTTATCCATTTCTTCCAGGTTTTCATTTTTAGTGGCATAGAGTTTCTCAAAGTAGTTTCTGATTACCCTTTGGATCTCTACCATATCAGTAGTGATCTCTCCTTTTTCATTCCTAATATGAGTTATCAAGTTTCTCTCTCTCTTTCTTTGTTAGTTTTGCCAGTGGTCTATCAATCTTGTTTATTTTTTCAAAGAACAAACTTCTGCTTTCATTGATCTTTTGGATTGTTTTTCAGGTTTCCACTTCATTGATTTCTGCTCTCAGCTTTGCTATTTCCTTCTGTCTCCCTATTTTTTGGTCCTTTTGTTGAGTACTTTCTAATTCTATGAGCTGCATCATTAAGCTATTCAGGTATGCCCCTTCTTCTTTCCTGATGTGTGCTTGCAAAGCTATAAATTTTCCTCTTAGTACTGCTTTTGCTGTGTCCCATAGGTTCTGATAGTTGTGTCTCCATTGTCATTTGTTTCTAAGAAGGTTTTGATTAAGGGGCTAATCTTCAAAATATACAATGTACTGACAGAAATTTAAAAGAAAAAAATCTAATCCCATCAAAAATGGGGAGAAGAAATGGACAGACACTTTGACAAAGAAGAAATACAAATGGCCAAAAGACACATGAAAAAATGCTCCACATCACTAATCATCAGGGAGATGCAAATCAAAACAACTATGAGGTACCACCTCACACCCCAGAGATTGGCACACAATCCAAAGAATGAAAACAAGCAGTGTTGGCGAGGATGTGGAGAGAAAGGAACTCTTATCCACTGCTGGTGGGAAGGCTGTCTAGTTCAACCTTTATGGAAAGCAATACAGAGGTTTTTCCAAAAACTGGAAATCGAGCTCCCATACTACTCAGCTATACCACGCCTAGGAATATACCCTAGGAACACAAAAATACAATACAAAAATCCTTTCCTTACACCTATATTCATTGCAGCACTATTTACCATAGCAAGACTCTGGAAACAGCCAACATACCCTTCAACAGATGAATGGCTAAAGAAACTGTGGTACATATACACAATGGAATATTATGAAGCTGTCAGGAGAGATGAAGCCATGAAATTTTCCTATACATGGATGTACATGGAATCTATAATGCTGAGTGAAATAAGTCAGAGAGAGATAGAGAAAGACGCGGAATGGTCTCACTCATCTATGTGTTTTAAGAAAAATGAAAGACATCCTTGCAATAATAACTTTCAGACACAAAAGAGAAAAGAGCTGGAAGTTACAGCTCACCTCATGAAGCTCACCACAAAGAGTTATGAGTTTAGTTAGAGAAATAACTACGTTTTGAATTATCCTAATAATGAGAATGTACGAGGGAAATAGAAAGCTTGTCTAGAGTGCAGGTAGGGGTTGGGTGGGGAGGAAGGAGATTTGGGACATTGGTGATGGGAATGTTGCACTGGTGATGGGTGTTGTTCTTTACATGACTGAAACCCAAACACAATCATGTATTAATAAAGTTGTTTAAATAAAAAATTTAAAAAAGGAAAGAAAAATAACAAAAAAGAAAAAGAAAAGAAAATACAAAATGAACAATGCCTAACACTGGCAAGAGAATCAAGTCAATATCACAGTGTTGTTAAGAGTAGAATTGTACAGGTCACTAGTAAAGCTGCTAGCATTTCTACCAAAGCTAATCCTATAATTCAGAGGTTTTGTTTTGGCCATGTTATGTACAAATTATCCAATAGTCAATGGTATGAATGGATCAGTTTTATCACAAAGCCTATTGTTTAGGTCAAGGCTTCACACAAGCAGACCTGAGGAATTCTTCTATCCTCATCTGAAATGACTAAGGAGTGGTCAGTGGGTAACTAGGTTGAAGGAACCAAGATGTTCTCCCTCATTCTTTGAGGAACCCTGAAAGGCAAGACTCAGCTGCTATCTCTCCTTCCTCAAGTTGTCTCTGGTCTCCCCACCAATATTCCTCCAAAGTGGTTAGATTACTTCACAAGATGATTCAGGAATCCAAGAAAGAGTGTTCCAAGATGTCAGGCAGCTTTTGTGAAAGAGGCTCCAAAGTCCTATAGCAAAAAAAATTTTTTTTCACAGATTCTGTGTGCCGAGTTTTTCAGTCCTTTTATTTCAGTTTGGAGTTTTCTGATTTCTATCTTTGTGTTATGTTCAGCTTGATCTGTGCTTTATTTTATTTCTATGAGTATCCTCCATATTTCTTCTCTAAACTCCTTATCTGAGAGGCTAACGAGGTAGTTGGCAGTTTTGGGGTCATCAGAGCTTCCATCTTCATTCTCCATGCATGGTGCTGGCCTGTGTTGTTTCCCCATTGTCATGCTTGTAGTGTGATATTTTCTACATGTAATGGTGGGGTTCATTTGGTGAGAATATGCATGTAGCCACACTCCTCTAGCTCCACTCTTTCTGGGCAGGACAGCTCACCTCTGAAGAAGAGCCCTCAGGGAATGATGAGTGGAGAGAATCAAACCCCAGGCCACAGTGCAGCCAAGAGAAGGCCCCAAATGTCTGCATGCTTCAGGTCACACAGCAGAGACCCGTTCCACTGTTTTTGGGTGAGACAGCTCACTTCTGAAGAAGAGCCCTCTTTACAGATTCTGAGTCAAGAATGTCACCAAGAACCAATGCCTTCTCGTGATGGAACATGAGGGGAAAAGGAATGAATAGCAGCCATCTTGGAGCTAAGCACCATTGTCCACAAGCTGGTCCCACTTCATTTTCCTCACACTGACGAACACATTCACCTTCCCTAAAACCCTCACTCAAAACTATTACATCATCCTGAAATCCAAAATGGCTCAATCATCTCAAGTCTCTCTACTAGAACTCCTGCAAGGGACTGTATACTTGACAATGTGCTACAGGACTCTATGACAGTGTTCCAACAGTCCAAGAAAGACCCTTTATAATGCTCTGGGAGATCATTTCATTACCTTTTTTTAGTTAAAAATTGAACAATAACAAAACGTTATATTTTGTTTAAAATTATATAAATGTATTGACTCTAAAATAAAAAATTACTAGATTTCCACTGAATTCCAATATAACAGTAAAAGAAATTAATTATTTAGAAAATTTACATAGGTATGAATACATACATAAGTATGAATACCAAAATCTTGTGGCTAGGCATATTTAGATGAAAATGTGCTGTTTAGTTTTAAATATGGATTTCAATAATGCTAATAATAATTAATCCAAGCAATGGAGAGAGTAAAAGAACATGTATGAAGCCTGTAGTTATTCCCATGACAGCATAATTCAAGGATGGAGAAACCCTGTATCTCTTAGGCCAAGGGAATTCCCTTTCTAATTTTCCCAATATTTACTGTGCCTATGCAAGAAAAGAGAGAGAGAGAGAGAGAGAGAGAGAGAGAGAGAGAGAGAGAGAAGCACAAATTAACTTTTATTTTGGTTTTGTTATTGTTATTTGCTGCTTGTTTTGTTTCCCGTGGGTTCTCTCTCTCTCTCTCTCTCTCTCTCTCTCTCTCTCTCTCTCTCTCTCTCTCTCTCTCTCTCTATCTCTGTGTGTGTGTGTGTGTGTATGTGTGTGTCTGTGCTTTGTTTTAGTTTTTATTTCAGGACTGTGGTTATTGTGTGGCTGGTGTCTTTATTGCTGTGGTGCTTTTCGAGTTTTTTGTTTGAATTTTTAAAAAAATGTTTAGTATTGTTGTTATGTTTCTTCCCTTTTCCCTTTCTTCTCTTAAATTGATATTTATAGCCTCTAGAAGAACTCCTTCCATTTATTACTTGTTTGATTTTTGCCCCATTTTATTTTTTTTTCCTTCAAACAGAATCACATAATTTGAACCATCTTGTTCTGCCTCACAAATTGAGGGGGAAATAATGGAGGGTACCAAGACCAGACAGTTGTATGAACATTAATTAGAAATAAAAAAATAATCAGACTTAAACTCCAAATCCAAAGCCAATGAATGACAACAGAATAGACACCCAATCTACTACATGCTAGACACAAAGGGGACCACTTATACTAGCAACCTGGGGGGTAAAGGTGGGTGATATGGGATGCATGCTGGCAACAGGGGTGAGAGAGGACAACATTGGTGGTGGGAATGCCCCTGATTCAATGTCACCATGTAACTAAAACATTACTGTGAAAG
This sequence comes from Suncus etruscus, assembly GCF_024139225.1. NCBI lineage: Eukaryota > Metazoa > Chordata > Mammalia > Eulipotyphla > Soricidae > Suncus > Suncus etruscus. The sequence goes on along the minus strand of NC_064850.1, from coordinate 38,023,047 downwards.
ATTTGTAATTCACTTAGGTCAAAATAAAAATTAAAAAAAATCCAAGCAAATAATTTAATAAAGTAGAAAATAGCAATAAAGAAAAATAATATTAAATTATTCAAGATAAAAAGATAAAAGCAAAAATCAAGGACTAATATTTTTATTAAGTGATAGACATCTACAAAAATAAAAGCTGGTGTTTTCAAACAAATAATTAGTTAGACAGATCTCCCCAAAAAAGACTTAACCAAGGGAAACAAACAGAGAGCAAATCTGTAAATAAAATACAAAACGAAAAAAAAAATCAAGGACTTCTAACTAGTATGATAGATTAAAAAACTCATGATAAGAGGTATTAATTTTTTTCTGGTACTTAATTAGAAAACCTAAATGAAATACATAATCCCTAAACACAAATTGCAAATTTGATTAGTATTCAAAACCTGCAAAGACCAGTAAGAAATCCTAAATGGGAGCACACACACAACTCTAACTCCAGTGGCTGCTTTATTTCTTTTTCTTTCCTGAAAACTGTTCCCCAAACTGAAGAAAAGAGTGAGCAGCCAGCAGAATGGTGCAGGATCCAGGCTGTGCATTAACAGAATCATGCCCAGGGGCCTTAGTGGGGCTAAAATTCACACTGACCAAAGGGATAGTATCTTTCCTCTGTTATAAGATAACCTGGATTGTCCTCACCATAGAGAAGCTATAGGAGAGAAGCAGAAGAAAGCAGAGTTAAAAAGAAGAGAGAGGATCGGAGCAAGAGCATGGTGGGAAGGTCATTTGCCTTGCATGCTTCTGACCAAGGTTCAATTCTCAACATCCCATATGGTCCCCAAAGCACCTACAGTATTGACCCCTGGGCATAAAGCCAGGAGTAACCCTTGAGTACCACCGAGTGTGGCCCAAAACACAAAAACAAAAAACAAAAGAGAGAGAGAGGGAGAGCAAGAGACAAAGACACACACACACACACACACACACACACACACACACACATGCCATACTAGCCAGCTAGGAGGCCCTGTGTACAACTATGCCCAAATATCTCAATGGGTTTTCATACATTCATGAAAACCAGTAAATCTCCTTTACTTACTACCTAAAAGCCACTTGAGTTTGATCTCTGCCACCATCTCAAAATGTTAACTTGTTAATATTAATGTGGAGAAGGAAGTTACTAGATCTTCATGAAGTGGCCTTGGATTTGACTCTTCCATGCATGAGACTGTGTATGCCTCTTCAGCTAAGAGAAACAGTTAATGATTCACTAGCTGCAGATGAACCAAGAAAACTCTGCCTGTGGGCAACCGTTGGCTGACTCCCCTACATCTGCCTTCATCAGGCAGAGAGCCCCCAGCTTCTTCACAGCTGCCAGAGTCAATGACATACAATAACATCATGTCCACCACATTCTGATTTCAAAGTACTAAACTTCTGGGAGTGGAGCACACAAGAAAGTTAATTTGTAGTGTTGATGCCTTAACTACTCTGATGTCCTGGAGAAAGCCATGGATTGCAAAAGCAAGATATTGTAGATTAGATGTAAAATGATAGAATGGCCAACATTCACAAAGGAGCTAAGCTTACATCGAGGCAGAATCACTGAGTCAAACATATTGACCAACCTCCAAGATCATTAAAATTAATGTCATAGCATAGAGCAAGATCTGAACCCCACTACTGTTCCTTGATAAAGAACAGATAGATAGATGATCCTACTATAAAGACGTAACCCGTGACAGTGGAGCAGTGAGAAGGGCATATGGTCATGATAAGAAAACACAAACAACTTGAGTGAAAAGTTTAAAAAGGCCCATGACTGTGGACTGTCAGTCACTAGCCCAGCAGTCCTCTGCTGAGCAACATCACAAGGCACTTTGTCAGAAGGGACAGGGGCACTTCTGGGACTGGCCCTGAAGGACATCTGTGGACCTACAAGAAAAACACAACCTCGCTCAAACTTTCACTTTTTACGTGAGTGCCTGAAAAAGACTTTAATCTTTGACTATTTTGCTTCTCTTGTTATTTTACTTCTGAAGGGAATGTTGATTTTTCTGTGTTCTGGTCCTCATAAGAGCCTGCAGTCTACTTAAGGATGTAACATTGACTCTGAGCCTGTTTTACTAATCTCTCCGCAGAGAGCCTATATCTTACCATACCTAGCTGCTGAGTCTGGGAAAGAGGAAAAAAATCTTCCCTTTAAAGTCACACTGTGTCTCTGGAAAGTGGGGGAACGGGATCTATGCTTAGTTGACAGGGGCGACATGTTTCTTGTTAGAAATGTTTGCCATAAAAGTTGTGGTTACAGAAGATGCAGGTCTTAAGTAATATACTTCTTTATGAGAGTGACCCAGAACAGATTGCCCCAGAGCAGCCTTTCATTAGTTAGTGAGTGGGGGTAGTGATCAGTGGAGGCAGTGCCCTTCCCTCTTTCCATTAACCAGCTGGGGACATAGAAAAAATATTTCACCCTGGAGGCCTTCCCGGGTTTTCTGTATGGAAAGTGAGACCCAGGCAAACAGACACAACCCTCTGCAGAGCAGGAGAAATACCTAAGTGACTCAATCCTTCTGTTCCTCCTGATATCTAGAACAAAGTCATGAAACAAAGGGTGAATTCAACTGGGTTCAATGGGCCTTGAATCTAAGGCCAAGCTGAGGTCCAGATGAAGTAATCCTGGGAGAGTTTTTTCAAAGTATGAAAGTTACCTACAAGAACACTGACCACCCTGATCATGGTGGACACTGAGCTGAGAGACATCCCTTAAGGTCATGGGACTGATGGGATCAGGAAGACAAGCTTGCCATGAAATTCATGCCTAATATTGACCTTCTGCATCTTTGATACTGCTGAGTACATTTTAGAACTGTTTTACTCAGATAGGAAGAAGGGAAGGTGTGGCCCAGGTTCTGAGCACAGACTGCAGGGCTTAGAGACGTGGCTCTTATCAAAGTTCCTTGACCTCCATGGGCCACTGAATATTTTCTTTGGAAAAATGCATATGCAAATCCTCTCTCATTTGTTTAATTGGATTGTTGATGGTTATGGTCAAGATGGTGATGATGGTAATTAAAAGTGTGTTTCCCTACTCTATTTTAGGGACTCTACATATGAAGACTATTGTGAATTAGATAGGCAAATATTTTCTCATTCTGGAAGCTACATTTTTTTTATCCATTGGGAGTGTCCTTGATATATAGAAGTTCTTTTATTTTGACAAAATCCATCTGACTCATTTTTGTTCTATATCTGAGAACCTTTGTGTCATTTTCTAAAATTTATTTTCAGGGCCAGAGTGGCCAAACAATTGACCTGGAATTGATTCCCAGAATCCCCCACCAGGAATGACTGACTCCTGGGCTTAGAGTCGGAAATAAGTCCTCAGCCCAGCTGGGTGTGACCCAGAAACAGCAAAAGAATTCATTGCCAAATTCAGTCACATCAAATACAACTTAATCTTATAGTCTAACCTCTTAATTTTTGTGTAAAAGAAAGCAGCTTAATTCTTTTGCATGTAAAGTTACCTGCACTACCACTTGTGCAAAACCTTTCCTTTTCCATTGAATCATCATACCACCATTGTCAAAAATCATTTGACCATAGAATAAGGGATACTTTCTTTCCTTTCTAGTCTTTTTTATCTCCTGTCATTACAATGTTGGTTTAGTTATTGCAGATATATAGTCAGTTGAAAAACAGAAAGGGTGAGACTTCTAAATGTGTTGCTCTTTGCAAAATGCTTGATTTAAATGTTTTAAGTGAAAAGACATTCAGCTAATAATTATAAATTGATTGGGGATGAATCATTTCTACTAAAAATAAATGAATGATTCTTGTTATTCAGTTTAGTATGTTTTGGTTTAGAAACTTTTCCATTTTATATAGATTATAGAGTTTGGTGGCATCAACATAACATAGTGTCCTTACAATACTTTATTTTTGTAGAATTGATAATAGTGTTCCAATTTGAAATTATGATTTTACTAATTTGAAACATTTTTCTTATTCTAGTAAAAATATTTGTTTATTTTTCTATCTTATTATTTCTTATACAGTATTGGTAAGAGATTTGTTTTGATTTTTTCTATTTTTTTTTCTTATTTTTGGATTTTTGGGTCACACTCAGTGACTCTCAGGGGTTACTCCTGGCTATGTACTCAGAATTGCCATATGGGACACCGGGGGATCGAACAGCTGTCCATCTTAGGCTAGCGCGTGCAAGACAGACACCTTACCACTTGCGCCACTGCTCTGGCCCTGATTTTTTTCTATTTTCTATCCTATATTTTTATCTATGCTTTACTCTTGATTTTTCCCTTCTTTAATTTTTTTCATTATCCTAATCATTTTTAATTTTTTAATTGTATAAGTAAGTTGGTTTTTATGTCTTTCATCTTTTCTAATGTATTTAAATAAATTTCTCTCTGAGTCTTATTTTCACTGAATTCCTGAAATGTTTCTATGTTTGATATGTTGTTTTACTATTTTCTTTCCTCTGAATATTTTCTGTCTACTCCTGTCCTAAGTTAACCTCTACTACCCCTCATCTCTTCTCCCACCCAATCACCACCCCTATCTTAGTAACCTCAGTTCTGTTATAAGAATTCAAGGGTTCATTTCCTTTGTCATTGTCATTCTCTTTCTTTGTAAACCACATATGACAAACTCTCTGATAGGTGTCTTTTTTTTCTCTTCCTTACCTTGCTTGACATAATGCTTTTTGCTATTATTTTTAACGTCATTGCATTGCCAAGGAAAAGAACAAATTGTAGATCTAGGTGATTATATATATATAAAACCTTGTTCTATATCTTAAAATATGGTCCACCTTAGGGACCAGAGTGGTGGTGCAAGCAGTAAGGCGCTTGCCTTGCCTTCATTAGCCTAGTATGGACCTCGGTTTGATCCCCAGGCATCCCATATGTCCCCCAAGCCAGGAGCGATTTCTGAGTGCATAGCCAGGAGTAACCCCTGAGCATCACCCAATGTCCCCCTCCTTCCAAAACAAACAAAAAAAATAGTGAAGAAGATATGATCCACTTTAGAAAAAGGGCCTTATGCACTTGAGAAGAATTGAGTCCTGCTGCCATTGAAGAAAATGTTCTATTTCTATTCAGTAGATCTAATCCGTTTATTGTGTTGTCCACATCTTCTTTCCTTACTCATCATTTGCTTGGTTGTGGACTCTATTATTGAGGAATTCTCTGATTATTAGTATGAGTCACTTCTTACCCTTCACATCTTTTTATTTTTGATTTGTTCCATATATTTTAAAGTCTATCATTAAAAGTATACATGCTCATGAGTTTTATAATTTCTTTCTGTATTTTACCATTTATTAAAGATCATGTCCTTTATCTATTCTATTGTTACTTATCAAATGGGACCCAAGGGCCAATCTTAGTGATATTTCAACAATCAAAGGTTGAATTATATGACTTGACAAATATGTGGGACCTCCAGGGATAACATGACAAGGCTCAGGGGGCCATGCAATTCTGGGGTTGACCATGGTCCCTGTGCAAAATATGAACCCTTGACCAGTGAGCCCAGTCCATTTTCTTATCTTTCTTTTTTATTAAAACCTATGTTTGCCAGATGACAGTATAGACAACCACCATCAGTGTACTTAATACATTTCTATCAACTTTGATGGGTATCCCACCACTTCTGGTGGTTTTTCGCATAAATTATCATTTTCCATACTTTTAGTTTCATATCTTTGTATTTGGATCCAAAAGTGAGTCTCTTTAAGTCTCGTATTATCTTGTAAATTAAATTCTTGTTCTGTTTCTTAAGTCTTTCTGCACATCTATATTCTTTGGCTTAATCAATAATAAGAAGAGACATGAGGTCAGAAAGATTATAAAACAATAAAATTCTTCCCTTACGTACAGACAACTTGATTCAATCTCTGACACTACATTGGTCTCTCATTCCTTTCGGGAATAATCCCTGAACACAGTAACGGGAATAAGCCCTAAGCACAACTGTATGTGTGCTTAGGGGGGGTGTTAAAAAAGTACAGAAAGAAACAAAGAAAAATAAGAGAAAATACAAACTTCTGTTTTCTTATTTCCACACATTTTTTTCCTCTTTTGTTTTGTTTTTGGGTCACACCTGGTGGTGCTCAGGAGTTACTCCTAGATCTTTGCTCAGAATTTACTCCTGGCAGAATCAGGGGACCATGTGGGATGTTAGAGATTGAACCATGGTCTGCTGCGTGAAATGCAAACTCCCTAATGGCTGTCCACTCTGGCCCCTCCACACATTTTTTTAAATTTGTTCTCTTAATCTCTTTTACTGTCCTTCATGATTTTATTTGTACTTAATCTTTATAGTGAGTATTTTCACTCTTTTCTCATATGTTTTAATAGACATCTTAAACAAATTTACTTCTGGTTACTTACAAAAAGTACATTTGGGCCCGGAGAGATAGCACAGCGGCGTTTGCCTTGCAAGCAGCCGATCCAGGACCAAAGGTGGTTGGTTCAAATCCCGGTGTCCCATATGGTCCCCCGTGCCTGCCAGGAGCTATTTCTGAGCAGACAGCCAGGAGTAACCCCTGAGCAATGCCGGGTGTGACCCAAAAAAAAAAAAAAAGTACATTTAACATTATAAGGATCTCACATTCTCTTTTGAATTTTGCAAGCAAAACTTCACTGATATACAAAATCAATGAGCCTATATAGTTCTTCCCAATAGCCTTTCTGTCATGTCATAAAAACAAAACATATTTTATCTATATAATCTATGTCCAAAAATATAATAATTGTTTTAATGCATTATCTTTAATATAAAATCTGAAACAAAAACTGAGTTACAAACTAAAATTATGATTTTATTTATAATTTCCCACACATTTACCATATGTAGTTATCATTATTTCTTCAAATGTGGTTTTTAGTTGGAAATGTTTTATTTCAAGGACAATATTGGGCAGTGTTGTTAGGTATAAAGTTTCTGTCTGGAAGTTTTTCTCTGATTTTTACTTTTAGAATCAGTTGGGTGCTAATTAAACCTTTATAAGTTATTCTTTCTGCTTATTAAAATCAGAATTATGATGTCTAGTTTAATTTTTCACCACATCCGGCAGTGTTCAGGGGTTACTCCTGGCTCTGTGCACAGAAATCACCCCTGGTAGACTCGGGGGACCATATGGAATGCCGGGATTCGAACCACGATTCATCCTGAATCGGCTGTGTGCAAGGCAAACGCCCTATTTCTGTGCTATCTCTCCAGACCCAAATGTCCATTTTATTTTTGATGACTCAATCATAGTCAATATTGAGTTCTCATTACTTAACAAAAAGCATAAAGCATAGTAAGCTTTCATATATTTTAGGGGTTCAAAGTTCTTACTTGTACTAGGTCACAAAGTCAATGTGGAGAAAGGAATTGGGGCTTACATGGGGTCACTTGCTCCCATTTCACATGGAGCACTACCATGCCGGTCCCACAACATCTAATATCTATTCCTGATTTGGCAGGGCTTGACTGAACTGAACGATGCTGCTCACCCTCTCTACCTTCCTCCTCGGGCTGACTCTCAGTTGCCTCCAGACCATCCAGGCTGATGAGACTGAGAACCCTTTTAGGAAACTGGCTCCATATAATGCTGACTATGCCTTCGACCTTTTTAAGCATCTAGTGAAATTGGATCCTCAAAATGATGTCTTGATCTCCCCTATAAGCATCTCGATGGCCACAGCTATGCTGTCTCTGAGTGCCAATAATCAAACACGTATTCAGATGCTTAAAGGCCTGGGCTTTAACCTCAGCCAAACCTCTGAAACTGATATAGATAAGAGTTTCCAGAAGCTTCATGAACTCTTCAGTCGGTCAGACAAAATCTTGGGAATGAGCATGGGTAACACCTTGTTCCATGATGAGAACCGCTACATGGAGGAGCTAATCTCAGAAAAAGCCAGGCAGTACTACGGTTTGGAGCACTTGGGTGTAGATTTCCAGAACTGGGGAAAAGTCTGCAATCAAATCAATGAGTATATGAATAACAAGTCACAGGGGATAACCTCAGACTTTTCCTTGGAGTCGACAAGAATGGTCTCCTTCATCCTGATGAATTACTTCTTCTTCTCAGGTACTCTCTTCCTATCCCATCATGATAAGACATGTATTACTAAAAACAGTGATGACCATAAAAACACTCGTTGCACTGAGAGCAGTAGTTTTTTGTACAAAACATAGTACAGCTATGAGTACCTCTCTGTGATCCTAACAAAGATATATGTCTAGAGCAGTGCTTCTCAATTATTTTCTGTCATGCCCCGCTAGGAAGAAGAAAACATTTTTTGCAACCTCCACACAACTGTAAATAGTATTTTTATTAAAAAAAAAACTTTAACCTGCAAAACAAAAATATATAAAATAATTTGGGCTGAGTTTTTAATCAGAGGTGATGTCTGGATTAATGCTCCACTTTACAGAGCCTCAAGCTCCCCCAGGGGGCAGCCACAAAGTCTAAAGATACCCACTAAACCTGACTGAGTCAGACACTAGGTCTGATTTGGACATGTAGCCTAGGAACAGACAGAGCCTTCACTCTTGGGAGTCCCCTGATGGTCCTTCATTCCATTTACACACACTTTCTGGGAGCTGCAGCCAACTCTAAACAGTCCTTGCATCAATCATTCTTCACTTCCTCCTAACCAATTCAGAGTAGAATTTTCCAGTGTACCTATTCATAAAAATTTCCAGGAAGAATTGATTTAAAAACTAGAATTCCAGATCCCACACCAGAAGCAAAAACTCTTGTGAAAAGTCCTAGATTTTTTTGAGGGGAGCCAGGAGAATCACACAGGATGGTGCTCAGAATTTACTCTTGACTCTATGCTCAAGGATTAGTCCTGGCAGTGTTCAGGGGACTATATGTGGTAGCAGGATCAAACATAAACCAACCATGTACAAGGTAAGTGCCATAACTACTGTATTATATTTTCCACACTAGAATTTGTCTTTTTTAACCAGATCCTGCCTCCTAATTAGTTTTATGATATGGTGTCTTGAGAATCATTCTCTTTGAGAATATCTTTACTTACTGTAGCTACTGTAGAAATGAATTTCTCCCCCAACCCACCACATCACTTTGATCTCAGGTTCTCTCTACAACTTTTCTTCCTAAATCCAACCCTCATGTCTGCTTCCTCCACATTTGGAGTATTGGATTTTGGGGCCACACCTAGCATTGCTCAGGAGTTACTCCTGAAAAATCACTCCCGGGACCACATGGGCTGCCAGAGATTTAATAAGGATTGGCCATGGGCAAGGCAAATGCTCTCCCCACTATCATTTTGCTCCAGCCTCTGCTTTCTCCACTTTTAATTAGATTGGGTCAGGCTGGATAATGCAGAAAAATCTCTTTGTCCCAAGTCCAGTGGGTTAACATCAATAATTCCCTTTTATTGGCTAACATATTTTTAAATTACAGAGATTAGATCATAGATATCGTTGGGGGGATACTCATGTCCTTCTGAATCTGGCCTTTCTTTATCAGACTGCTGCCTAGCACTTCTCATCCTTCAAATATCAGCTCAAATGTAGCCCACTTCCACAAAACTGCCTCTGATTTGCTCAAGCCAAGTTTTTGCCTCTCATACTCATCCTCTGTAAGTTCTCAACACTTCATGTTGACAATCATCTTGATGAAATATGTTAGTCAGACCCAAGTTAAGGTATCTTGAAAGAAGTGCATGTGAAAAATAAAGTCAAAAATAGAAGAAAGAAACCAATAAGAGAATATAGTTGTTAAGATACATTTAATGCCATGTAACTAGCCATAGTTTACTCCCCAGCTCCACATGGTTCATTAAGCATTCAGGTGCAACAATGGAGGCAACATATAATACCAGATATGACTCAGGCCATCCCCAGACCTGCAGACTAAGGCAACATGGCATATCTGAGTCCTAGCATTGCTTTGCTGAACTGGGTGTTAAGGCATCACTAGAGGAACCCCAAGGCCCCATCAAATTATGTGGTAATATAAAATGTAAAATAAAGTGCAGGAGAAAAAACCTTTAAAGTCAATACAATATTTCATATCAGCATTCAAGATAAGCCCAAAAAGAAGGTTTTTAATTTTTTAATTAAAAGAATAAAGATAGGCCAAGACATTATCCCAACAAAGACACCTGCAAGAAAGTGACTCAATTTTTCTCCTCCAGTTCCCACTCAAGGCCTTACATTACTGACTACTGTTTCCTGTAGATACACTTTTCATATCCAAAGGCCTCCTCTTGCCTCTGCAATATCTCTGCCAGTTCTTCAGCATAACTAAACTCATTCAGATGGCAGATGCCTTCCTCCCTAAAGGCAATGAGGAGAAGAGACCAATAGGAAGAGATCATGTTCTCTTTTATTCCCAGCATTGCTATGTAATTGTCCTATAATGTATTGTCAAGGCAAGTCATAAAGCATGGTGACTCGCTGTTTGCACCACTATAAGGCTGCTTAACCATATCCATCACCTTACACTGTCACCTTCATGGGTATGTGTACATTAAAAACATATCTGATTTGGGGGGCATAGTGATAGCACAGTGGATATGGCATTTGCTTTGCATGAAACAAACCATATCATATGGCATCCCATATGATCCCCCAAGCCTGATAGGATTACTTTCTAAGTGGAGAGCCAGCATTGCTGGCTGTGGCCCAAAATCAAAACAAAAAAGTAGGATTTTTTTTTCTCTTGATAATTTTCAAGTGTATAAACAAGGACCCCATACCTTACCAGGCTCCCTTACTGGGATCCCAGTCTTGACTAGGACAATAGCAGCTCAGAAAGAGCCCCAACACTGCTAAGTAGTTACCCCAGATATGAGGAAGCCCCTGCTCTGTCCCTCCTACCTTCACTCCCTCTCTTCCCAGGCACATGGGCAGAGGCCTTCAACCCAGAAAACACCATGGAGGAGGACTTCTTCGTGGATAATGAGACCGTGGTGAAGGTACCCATGATGTTTCAGTCAAGCCTTGCCACATTCCTGCATGACACAGAGCTGCACTGCATGGTGATCAAGATGGAGTATGTGAGCGATCGTGCTGCCTTTTTCATCCTACCCGATGATGGAGATATTAACACAATCATCCAAGCGCTAAGCCGAGACACACTCTATAACTGGGATATGTCCCTGAGTACCAGGTGACACACTCTATAACTGGGATATGTCCCTGAGTACCAGGTAACTCTGTCCTTCCTCCAGGGTGCATGAACTTTCATCCATTAGGCCCCAGGGCATTGAGGTTCCCTGATTTGCACTGAGATACATAAAGGCATTCTACGAAGTTGAAGGCCTATTTCCTTGGGCAGTGCATAAGTACCTCTCTGTATTAATCACATTTTTATATCACTGTCCTTCTTGGTGGGAAGTAGGCTCCAAAGCATGCTCAGGAAGTCAGGGGCCCCACTGCCCATTTTTGGTCAACTGGTTTGGTCAATATTTGGTCAATTAGTTCAGCACAATAACCTGAGATTGAGATTCTTCTCTACTTGAGCCCACAGTTTTGGGAATAACCAGGCCTGTCTCACGATGCTGGGGCTTTCTAGAGCTGTGCCCTATAATGCTTGAGGGGACTAGGACATGTTCTATAGCCACTAAACTATCTTACACCACCTGATTTCTTAAAATGAGTTAACCAATTACTTAGTCAACCACACTGTGATCCCACCCAAAGCCTTCAGGTGGTTTTATAAGTCACTCATGGGAGTAAGAAAATTGGACACTATCTAAAAATAAGACAAATGCCAGATTCTGAGTAGATAGGAAGTCAGTCATAAAGAGCCAGGATGTAGATGCTGTGGGTGTGGTTATCAGAGAGAGCAGGCTAAAGAGTGTCCACTCCATGTACATGTGATGGGCACGGAGTACATATACAGGGAGGGTTGGCTGAGAGCAGAAACAAGCAATGCAGCAGGCAGGAAGGAAGGAATGAACCAATGAACTCATTTCCCTGGGTCCAGAGGATGCAAGGGATGAGTGGCACTTGTTGTTGGAGGCTCATAGGAGGACCCTGGGGCAGGTGGCATTCCTTGCCCACTTACCTTCTTTTATCAATGCATATTCATACAATGCAGCACCATGGAAGCACTAGTTGGGGACCAGGCATAAGACTAATTTCAAGGGAGTGAAGGAGGGGTGCAGGACATAATGGAACATCTGAGACAGCTGTCCTTGACAAGAACATGGACTCCCAGGAGAATTAGTGGTGGTGGCCTGGCTGAGCTCTATAAGGATAGAGGAAAAGAGATGAAGATATGTGCAAGCAGGCTGTGGGGAATACCTACTTAAGAGATGGGGAGAGATTTTCAAGTAGCCTGTGCTGCCTGGTAACTCTGTGAATCCTGCCTTGAAGTACAACTGGTGGAGTCAGGAAGTGGAGGAGACTGAGGAGATCTTGCCCAAGGTACCTTCAAAACATGGGAAAGAATATCCAGAGGAGGGGGAGGCAGATTGCTCTAGAATAAACAGTGTCATAAAGAATTGAGCAGGCAGAAAGCCTAGAATAAGTTCTGACAGAGGAGAGTTCTGAGGTGCTCTGAGGTATTCATTTGGACTCATTCCCACAGAGGAAGACTGAGTGATACTCATGGGGAGATGTACAGGAAGTGCCTGGAGCTTGACCTTCCTCCTTCAATTTGGGGACAGATTCTTAGAGTCCTGAAATTATCCCTGCATCCCTTGAACAGTGTGATTGAGGGTACTGGTGGCTGGTGTGCATAGCATGGGTCTGTGTGTAGGTCATTCTAGGAATCCTTTGCCACTTCTTCACTCTTTCAGCTGTCCTCTCTCATCTCTCCCTCATCTCTCCAAAGACTTTTTCCTTTGATTGTGGGACCACCAGGGGATGAGAAGGCACCAGGAGTAAAGCAAGCTGCTCCCTCTTCTGCCCCTACCCATTTTGCTGAGGAGACGATGGATAATTTTTCTCTACTCCCAAAACATCTTCACCAAAATAGGCTGACATGAACCTATAATAGTTCCATTTTCTTTCTATTATTTCAACGTCTAAGGAAAACCTTGAGAACTTTAGCCATTATGGTTGGACCTGAGCACTGTTCTCCATCCCAGGGATGTCCTTAAACCCATGCCTTACCCTGATTCCTACTTTTCTACTTTTGCTTCTCCTTCTCTACCCACAGCATCCCCTCCCCCCCTCCTTTTCCCTTCCATCACCCCACACTCCCTAACTGTTGTGTTATGGTAACACAACCTATTGGATAACACACACATCTACCCCACCTGTACATGGCCCCATGTCCTCTCACCTAGCTTTTCCAGGCTGAGAAAAAAGCTTCCAATTCCCATGTCTTTATCTAGAAACAGAAATTGTTGGCTCCAACTTGGAACAAATATGCTCCTATGTAACTGAGGCACTAAGGGGCATAGAGTATTCAGTCCTTTCAGTCAAAGAGTCTCCTGACCCACAACTTTCCAGAGAATTATTTCTCCTAGCCACTCAGCCCCAAATCTGTTCTATTCCCGAGAAGACTCTCCTCTAGTGCCTACTGCTGCCCAGAGCAGAGACCCCTGCTCTTTCCAGATGCTCAAGGTTCTCAGAGTCTTTTACTTCTCTGTAGAGAAGGGGTATTCAAATAAAGTAAAGGCCATCAGAGATGGACAGGCCACATATAAATGTCCACCCATCTGCCCCAGTATTTGAGAAACAATCTCTGCTTCTTCTTGGAAGTTGTCAACCCAGTGAGTAAGTTCTCACAGAAGCAAGAGCTGTGAAGAATAGAGAGAGACCTGCCAGGATCCTGGGTCCCCTTCTGTCTACTGTGTCAGGGACACACACAGATTAAGGATTTGGGGAGGGAAGGGCACTCAATGCCACAGAATGTGTTGCATTACTGGGCTAAGACTCTTATTCCTTGTAGATGCTTCCTCTCTTCCTCCCTACTACCAGGAGGCTTTCTTTAGGGCCATTATTTCAGTGTCCAAGAGGCAACTAGATGACAGGAGAAATCAGTTCAGGGAAGAGCTGGGAAGGAAAGTGTGATTCTGAGACCCTGAGAGGAGCTGTCTGAGAGAGGAAGAAGAGATGATCCCTCTCTCCTGGCTGTGTGTTATGGCCCATAGCCAGGCTCTGATGGTTCCAGGGGAAGACACAATGCTAATAGCCAAGCCCTGCCCATACACATTCCCCAGGCAGAAACTGTCTAACTATCTGCTTCCTTTGGTCAGAAATCTGGACCTGTACATCCCCAAAATCAGCCTTACTGGCTCCTATGACCTTATGGAGATCCTGAGGATTATGGACATTGTGGACATAAAGAAAGACAGCAAGAATTTTTGCGACAACTGTGATTTCCAAGTGCCACTATCTGAGGTAACTGTCTCCAGCATCCTTCACACTCTGTTCCTCCACATCCTCACTGATAGTGATGGGCAGCCCCATGGAGCTCTTTCCTGAGTTAATCTATAGGTCCCAGCCTTCCAACCCCAGATCTTCCCTATGCCAAAGTTTACACTAGGTTTACTGGGGCTCAGAAGATAAGGAGACCCATAGTCACCAGCAGACTGGAGGCTAGAAGGCAGCAGCCTTGGAATCTCCCGGTGCCATCAGAGAGACCAGAGAAAGAAGGTGGCCAGGAGGGAAGTTCTGAAAAGGGAGTAGAGAGTGAGAGAAGTCTAATAGAGCCCCACTGTACCCCACCCATTGCATTATGTCTCCAGCTCTATTTTCCTTTATTCATTTATTCTGAAGGTTTCCAACACTTACCATGCAGGACACTGGGGAATGCCTCCATGGCTCCAACCTATACCTACCTTGTGAGACTTGGCATTTCAGTAGGTGATAAAACTAGAGGAGGGGCCAGCATAAATAGTTAGGGATAGTGGTCCCCTCTCACATATACAGAAATGTGAAACCTGATACAGCCTGTTATGTAGAAGAGGCTCAGTCAGCACCTTGTCACCTCCTTTTTCTACTGAGAGTGCTGCTGTTTCTAGGAGGATCATACCAGAACAAAAAGGCCTCTGTTGGCCTGTGGTTGGACTCGGGCCTTATCCCCAGCACTCATGGCATGTTGCTAGACTCAAGTCCAAGTCAGTGATCTGGTCCCATAAGGCTATTGCAGTGGCACACAAGCCCTACCTCAGAGACAGAGGACTAATTAGCCACTCTGAAATCTTTCCAGACTTTACATATCAGCTCTCCACATGATGCTGACACCCCAGTGCCTTCTCTTTTTCCTTTCACCCCAACATTTTCAGAGAGACCACCTCTCCTGGAGCACATGACCCCTTATTTACTTCTTTACAGAGGGACAATGTGCTGTGTCTCCCTTGAACACAGGGAGGTGGATGAAATGGAAATGACAAGTGTCAGCTCCTGCCTTGAAAGCCTGACTATCACTTTCACCCCCTCTCTCGGGAAGCACTTCAGAAACTTCCCAGGCTCTGGAGGTAGACAGTCCTCTTCTCCTGGTCCTGTCATATAGGAGAGAATCCAATGGTACATCCCTGAGTCCTAGCTTTACTATGCATCAACTTGGGGGGGGGGAGGATAAGTGTAGAATGTTTTTGCACAGCAGGAGTTCATGTTCTATCCCTTGTTTTATACCCAACAGTTGAATCACTACACCAAAGTAAAATTCAGTGAGGAAGGCAAAGTACCAGCTGTCCCTCAAGTATTCACCCCAGCAGTAACCGGCAAGTTTCCCCCAATTCGCTTCAATCGTCCCTACGTTGTCATGATCTTCGACCATTCCTCATGGAGCAGCCTTTTCCTGGGCAAGGTGGTGAATCCAAAAAAACACATTAATGTGACTAAGTGCCCAGAGAGCCACTGAATCTGTACTCTGACAGGTTCCTTCTGGGCATGTGAAGCTCTCTAATCTTCTTTAGCTTCTCTCCTTGTAATAAACAGCTTTTAATTGTTACTATGACTGATTATTGTTATGACTGAAGTCGGGAAGGGGACATCATGAAGACTGGGCACACTACCCAACATTGGTGGGATTCCTACTCCTCCTCGTCATTAAATGTGGGTCAGTGTTGTGGCGAGTCTGCAAGAAAGGGGTATTTTATTTGTTTGGGGGTTTTAGGGTTTTGGGGACATACCTGGCAGCACTCAGAGGTTACTCCTGGTCCTGTGCTCAGATATCATTTCTGGCAGGTTCAGGGGACCACATGGGACCATATTAAACCGTAGTTGGCTGCATGCAAAGCAAATGCCCTACTTGCTTTGCTACTGCTCTGTCCCATGACCCGAGTATTGTTAGTAAACCTTTTTAAGTTTAAAATTATTTCTTTTCTTTCTTTCAAAGTTTACTGTTTCTTTCAAAGTTATTGATAGTTAAATTTTAGGCATATACTATTTCAACATTAAGCCCAGCACCAATGTCAAGTCTCATCACCAATGCTCCCATACTCCATCATCCTCACCTCACCCCCATTCAAACTCCCCCACCTCTGTCTGCCACCTTGGTTAAATTTCCATAGTTTCAGCTTAGATCTCAAGTTTTCAGTGTAGTTAAATATGTTCTTTTAATAAAGAACTATACAACTTATCTGATGGGTATTGGGTGAATAGTTTCTCCCACTCAGTGGGTGGCTCTTGTATCTTGGGCACTATTTCCTTTGAGGTGCAGAAGCTTCTCAGCTTAATATATTCCCATCTGTTAATTTCTGCTTTCACTTGCTTGGAGAGTGCAGTTTCTTCCTTGAAGATGCCTTTAGCCTCAATGTCCTGGAGTGTTTTACCTACGTATTGTTCTATATATCTTATGGTTTTGGGGGCTGATATCGAGGTCTTTAATCCATTTGGATTTTACCTTCGTACATGATGTTAGCTGGGGGTCTAAGTTCAATTTTTTGCAAGTGGCTACCCAGTTGTGCCAACACCACTTGTTGAAGAGGCTTTCTTTGTTCCATTTAGGATTTTTTGCTCCTTTATCAAAAATTAGGTGATTGTATGTCTGGGGAACATTCTCTGAGTAGTCAAGCTTATTCCACTGATCTGAGGGCCTGTCCTTATTCCAATACCATGCTGTTTTGATAACTATTGCTTTGTAGTAAAGTTTAAAGTTGGGGAAAGTAATTCCTCCCATATTCTTTTTCCCAATGATTGCTTTAGCTATTCGAGGGTGTTTATTGTTCCAAATAAATTTCAAAAGTGCCTGGTCCACTTCTTTGAAGAATGTCATGGGTATCTTTAGGGGGATCGCATTAAATCTGTACAGTGCTTTGGGGAGTATTGCCATTTTAATGATGTTAATCCTGCCAATCCATGAGCAGGGTATGTGCTTCCATTTCCGCGTGTCCTCTCTTATTTCTTGGAGCAGTTTTATAGTTTTCCTTGTATAGGTCCTTCACATTTTTAGTCAAGTTGATTCCAAGATATTTGAGTTTGTGTGACACTATAGTGAATGGAGTTGTTTTCTTAATGTCCATTTCTTCCTTATTAGTATTGGTGTATAGAAAGGCCATTGATTTTTGTGTGTTAATTTTGTAGCCTGCCACCTTGCTATATGAGTCTGTTGTTTCTAGAAGCTTTTTGGTAGAGTCTATGGGGTTTTCTAAGTAGAGTATCATGTCATCTGCAAACAGTGAGAGCTTGACTTCTTCCTTTCCTATCTGGATTCCCTTGATATCCTTTTCTTGCCTAATCGCTATAGCAAGTACTTCCAGTGCTATGTTGAATAGGAGTGGTGAGAGAGGACAGCCTTGTCTTGTACCAGAATTTAGAGGGAAGGCTTTCAGTTTTTCTCCATTGAGGATAATATTTGCCACTGGCTTGTGGTAGATGGCCTTAACTATATATTTATATGTGGCCTGTTTTGGGTAAAATAAGGTATAACCCAACACTTTCTTAATCACTATTTCCTGTTTTCCTAGGAACTTTACACAAAGTCATCAAAAATTCAGAAAAGAGCCTAAGGAATTGGGAGAAAATAATTAAAACTCTATTTGCAAGTACCTAAAATAATAACTCATAATCCTAATAAATCCATGATTAAAAAATTCTAAGTCAATAAAATAATTTAGCAAGATGTCCAGATGTAGATTTAACAATGGAAGATGTTCCTCTTACACAAACTCACATCCACATTCTCAACTTTACTTAAATACAACTTCTCCCTATGTTAGTTTAATAAATAATAGTTTTTTCATGAAAATAAAACTCTCTCATTTATAGGATAGAAAGAAATTCAGGAAGTGAAAAACAAATGCCCTAAAACTATATAATCTGGAAACTGGTCTAGAGAACTGAGCTCAACAAAGTGGGGGGAAACCCAGAGGGCAAATGGAGGGGAGAAACTAGTGGAGAGTTTGATTCTGGAGTATTATAATTAATAGTATTATAAGGCCTAAGTTTGAATGATTTTAATATACTACCTAATGTGGTTAGATTTTTCAAAGAAGGACAAAATGGGACAAAGGCAATGGAGAAAATGACAAAACAACAAGCAGGAAAACCAAGAGAGAAACACAGGCTAAAGGGAAAAGGGGGAAGTAAAAGGGTGATGAGAAGGTGCCCCACAGATCTTAGCTAATGAAATAGATCCAGTCATCTGAAAACCAACACGAGCACAAATTGAAACCAAAAGTTTAATAACAGAAATATAAAATAAATTAAAAAAGAATGTAGGGGCTGCAGGGGTGGCACAGCAGTAGGGCATTTGCCTTGCACTTCGAGGCTGACCTAGGACTGACTGACCACAGCTCGATGCTCCTGTGTCCCATATAGTCCCCAAGCCAGGAGTGATTTCTGAGTGCATAGCCAGGAGTAACCCCTGAGCATCATAGGGTGTGGCCCAAAAACCAATATATATATATTCCTCAGGTTACACAAAAATAAACCAGACTCAAAGATCTACAATTTACAAAATATAAGCACCAATATACTTGGCAGATTCCTGTAGGATTTGATTGGAGGAAGATTACTGGGCCCATGGTTGTGGCTCAGTAGCAAAGCCCCAACCTGCCTAAGTAAAGCCCAGATAAGATTCTCTGGCATCCTACATCTGAGTGTGACCCTTGACCGTGCAGCATGAGCCCCACCACCACAATAAATGAGAGACCCTGGCACACCACACCCAAGTGTATGTGAGCAATACAGTGTGCAAACACGACCCAGCATTTCAACCACAGCCCATGTGACTGACCTCAAAGATACCAACAATGACAACAAAGGGGAGGAAAGGACAAACACCACTAATCAAAAATATCCTAACTGACAGAGTCAAGCTCAGCTTATGTCTCACCTCCTTGAGGAAAGAATAAGCTAACACAGAGCTTACCCTAAGCAATAAAACCACACCCAAGGTGCTATCAATTTGTATTGTGAGTCCAACAATGTGGTTCCATAAAAGTGCTGGGGACTATGTTCAAGAGCCAAGAGGAAGATTCCAAATGTTTCTGTATGTAGATACCACTCAAGTCCCTAATCTACCTGATTTCATCTGAACCTTAGGTCTATCCTTAGCAGGCTCTCTCTTCAAACATTCCCCTTGTGCTACCAAGGAAGATTTAGACAGCATGAGAGGTCTACTAACCCAGATACATCACTTCAGATCAAAATAAGGTGTCTATGATCTGGGGGGTGAGGGGGCTACCAGCGTACAGCTGACAGAGCATTTATCTTGCACAAGGCTGGCCCACATTCCATCCCGAGCATCTTATATGGTCCCCCAAGCACTGCCAGGAGTAATTCCTGTGTGCAGAGCCAAAAGACAACCTTGAGTATCATTAGGTGTGGCTCCCCCCAAAAAAAAAAAACAGGTGCCCTTGGTTTTCATGAAGAGAAGGACAAGAACAAGAGGTCAGGAGAACCCTGTCAGGGTTGAGGGTACCTTCATGAGGAGCCTGAGTTCCACTCTGATCCTTCAACTCCACATTGTGATTGTTAGATCTCCCCATATCCTTCCATGAAGTTCAAATCACCCCACGGGAAGAAACACTGACCTCAGCCTGGGCAGGATGGCTTGAACCAATAAGAAAACTTCTGTGCTTTCCTCCAATACCTCACTAAGCTTTTGCTACCACCAAGCTAAGGACCTGCACAGCTCCATCATGACACAGAGCTTCAGTGACTTGTTTAATGTCACTAAAGCTGCTCTGAACCCAGAGGTTATGTTTTCCAAAACTCTGTGATACTACATGGAACTATTTCCTCCACAGGGGCTCCTAGAAGGGTGTCGGAGTCGATCCACATAAAACCCCAGAACTGGTACCCCATGGGCCTCTCAATACCCACTACACCCTACAGAGCCAAGCCAGGAAACAGAACTTTCAGAACATGCAAAACAGGAATGGGCAGGCAGGAAGGGAGATAAGTGAAGCAAGACTTGAAATTCTGCCTGCTTGAAACAAGGAGGATACATGGGGAAATGAGATGATTTTTAGACCAGAAGCTGCCCAAGAGTTGGGCCTGCATGAGTGTCAGAGCTGTTGGACATGGAGTCAGGCAGTTTCCCTGCCCTGAACAGTGAGAGGCAGACCCCACTCTAGCTCAAGGCCAGCCTCTGAGATCTCCAGTTAACCCACCACTCCACATCCATGTCTGCACATATGGATGAATAGATATTTGGAGCTCGACTCAACAATACTTGAAATGTTAGACCTCATGTTTGCCTCTAAGAACTTCCATAGAGATTTTCTAAGAATGTGCCATTTTATTTCCAGCAAAGCTGTCAATTTCAGGTTACTGACCTCAGGTTCCATCTTGGATCCTCAGTCCCACCTGGATCTCAACTGTGTTCATGGCCCCAGAGGGCTCAGAGTGCAGGGTCTCTCTCTTCTTCACTGAAGAGCTTCAGCACTGACTACAGGATCATGTCTGGTCTGACTTGTGGGGATTCTGAGGGTTACAATATGGGAAGGAGCTTCTTGCAAGGCTTCTAGATATGTCTTCTAAAGTCATTTGAAATATCCTCTGAAGTGGCCAGACTCCATCAATCTCTGTTCTCTCCAGAAGACCTCCTGGTTTTTACAACCCTAATTTTTCTAACACAATCCCTGATCACTAAGGGTGTCTACATTTACATGGAAGGTTGTTATGTTTTTTTTTATTTCTCTTTAAGAATGTTTTTAAACCATTTTCCCATGAATTTTATGAAAAGAGAAGTATGCTATTTTTCTCTCTCCAAATAGTGGGAATAGTCAAACCATGACCACATTCAATCAGAAAGTTCTCAGGCAGGGACCATGGTTCAATGGCTGGAGTATGTGCTTACTACCCATGTGAGGCTGGGGATTCAATCTCTACCACTGCAGTCTCCCCAAACCCTGCCAGGAGCGACCTTATTCAACCAAATCAGAAGTGGGCTTTGAGTAGCACAAGGTGAGGTCCCCTAATTCAGACATCCTACTGTATCATATGGGCTCACTGACAATCTAACACCAGTTGACCTGCATGAAACTGGAACCACTCTCATCCAGCACCCCTTCTTTCTGCCTCACTTCCCTAGCCAATCCTAGATAAACTCTCGCTCCAACAGAAGAGTAATTTGAGTTTTGAAACCAAATTCTACCAGCTACTCTGGTTCAGACCTGAGACTTTTTAACTTTTTAACTTTTTAGCCTCGGATTTTTTGGGGGGGAAGGTCACCAAAAAAGAGAAAAAGAGACAAAAGTTCTTTAAAACAGAAACTTGTTTTCTCTTAAAATACTGGCGTTTCTGCATTAGCTCTCACTCCCTCTATATATACCTATATTTACATTGAAGTGCATCAGTCATTGCTACCTCAGTATCGGAGGTTGAGAGATGTGAAATCAGCTACTGCCAACAAGGCAAGTACAGGTTAAGGACCACATGATGAATATTTGCCTATTGTTACCAAGTAAATGAAAAGGAACCTGTGTGCTTTATGATAGCATCACTTTGGTCCCTAAAAACACTCTGGAGAAATCTGACTCTATCACCAGGCAAGACCACCATGCCAGAGGAATCTTGGGGGGGCCAAAGGATGGATCCACAACCTGCTTTCCTCAGAGAACCAAGGATCCTATTGATCAATGAGATGAGTACTGGGGGTTTCAGCTGCTGTTCCTTTGCTGGGACTCTAGTGTGCTGAGGGGTGGCTGCAGTTATATGCCTGGATATTGACTTGGAGCTACTTCTGACAAAGATCAACTTGCTATGAATTAATTTATTCCTTTATATGTCATTGAGGACCACAATGAGCAATACTCAAGAGTTAGTTTCAGCTATATCTGAGGACATGACTCCTGGCAGAGTTCGGGGGACTATGTCATGCTGAGCATTAAACCCTTATGCCAAATAAGTATGGGCTCAGTCTGTTGATCTCTATAGCTCCTCAAGCTGGTTATTATACATATTAATAAAGACAAATTGCCCTCACATCCAGACTACCAATTTTTGTGCCTTTCATGTTTCTCAGAGGCTTGGTGAGCTCTGCATGATTTCCCAAGGTGATGGCTTTTCTTTTCCTCTATTTTTATCTATAAATATTACTTAGGGGACCATGTGGTGCTGGGGATGAAACTCAGGCCTGGAACATGCCTTAAGTTATCTCCTTGGTCACAGAAGATAAATCAAGACTCCAAGTCCACTCTATAGATGAAACTCAAAACTAGAGGGATTGGAACTTTGCATGGGAAAGAGAAAGAAATAAAAGCCTGTGAAAGAAAACATACCAACACATGTTTCATAGCATTGGAATGAGTAACATGAATGCATTCTTTAGTAGTCATGAAAGAATAAAAGAAAAGTTTGCTCCCAACTGAGACTGTGAGTTACAGTCACCAAAAAATTCCACAAAGTAATGTAAAGGCAATGATTATAAACTAAAAATTTAGAAATGTTATTTTTCTGTACATTTTTACCTCTTATCTGGTCCAACTAAGTAAGCAAAAAAGTTATCTAATAGAATCTTCTGTTTAATTTCACTTTAATATCCATATCTCAGAAGATGGTTAACCAAGTGTTAATAATTCATCAATTTCATGAGTCCTCGGAGCAGTGCTAAATAGAACTACCATGTGATATTCCAATGCACCCACCAGAATGCCTAAAATGCAGGAACAAATAATGCCAAGTACTGACAAGGGTATTGGGTTGTGACTGAGAGTAGAAATTGTTCTGATCACTAGGGAACTTGTTAGCATATCTACTAAAGCTGATTATATGATCCAGCAGTTTTTTCTTTTTTTAATTTATTTAAATGAAATATATCACATAATTGGCACAATTAATTATAGTACATTTGTTTCAGGAAGAACAAAGGCAAAGTTATTAAAAAGTAGAAAAACTAACAAGGTGGAAGAGAAAGAAAAGGCTCAGTAGCAAGTATATTTTTGAAAATTATTGAATCACTAGCAGAAGGTTTAATAAGTTTTTCTTCTTCTTTTTCTTTTGAAGGATAAGAGTTAAAGAAGTACAGTAAAAACAGTGTTAGAGTGGCAATTGTTATTTGCATAGGCACAGCAAAATATGGGGGACATGGAAAGGAAAAGCCTTGGCCTAAATACAAGGAGACCTTACCCCTAAAGTTTTTTTGGCATTTCTAGTCTCCAGGCATACTAGGTTGTCCAACCCAAGTCATTGTCTGTCGTGTCAATAAACCTTCCCCGACCCAACTGTGGCTGTTGTTGGTGTCAGGTTTCTGTAGTTAAAGATCCTGGAATCTGTGCATATTCTACATCAAAGTCAGGATGATGTGGAGCGTCCTCTAGTTTCACGTCACAATTAGAGGGCAATGCTGATAGTCCTGCCCTGAAAGCAGGTAGTTGTTGTTGTTATGTTTTCTGGGTGTTAAGAGAACTCTCTTTGATTTACGTCGATGCTGGGGCAGCAGTAGGGTCTTCCCTGGTAGAGGATTGCTCCCAGGTGATGTTATAAACAACAGCAGTTGTTTCATAGATGACATCCTGGTTCAGGGGTGAAGGGACAATGCCTGTTCTTCTGAGGCCTGAGCCAGGTCATTATGCTGGTGTAAGGTCCCACCAGCAGTTTTTTCTTGGTCATTCTTTGTTGTTTATAAATTATCCACTAATCAATGGTCTGAATAGATAATTTTATCACAAATTCTACTGGTTAGGTTCAGGATTTTGCACAAGCATACCTAAAAGATACTTCTATTCTCCTCTAAAATCACTCAGAAATGGTCAGTGGATGATTAGACTGAAGGAGCCAAGATGGCATCCCTCACTGTGTGGCACTTCAGTGGGGAACCGTGAAAGGCAAGACTCAGCTGATCTCTCTCCTTCCTTAAGTTGTCTCAGGTCTTTCCACTAAGACTCTCACAAAGTATGTTAGATACTTCACAAGGTGGCTCAGGACTTCCAAAAAGTCAAGCAAGGTATTTTATAAAGGAGCATCCGAAGTCCTAGAACATAACTTTTTTATAGTCTCTGGGTCAAGAATGTCACTAAGAACTGATGCCTTCTCTTCATGGGAACTTGAGGGAGAAAAAATGGATGGCAACCATATTAGGGCAAAAGCACTACTGACCACACCCTGGTCCCAGTTCATTTTCCTCACACTGAAGAAATACATTCAACTCCCTTAAGATCCTCACCCAAATCTTATTACATCATTCTGAAATCCAGAATGGCTCAATCATCTCAGGTCTCCCCATCAATATTCTCCTACTTGGGACTAGTTACTTGAAAGATGATTTGGGGCCATTTGGGAGTGTTCCAACATGCCAAGAAAGACCCCAACAAAAATCCCCTAATCAGTTTCTAGGAAGTTAACTTTGGTATCACCTTGATATCAAAAGCAGAGATACCACAAAAAAGAGAGAGAGAATTACAGGCTGAGATCCTTTAATGAACACAGATGCAAAGATCCTCAATAAAATACTGCAAATAGAGTATAATAATTCATTAAAAAGACCATGCACAATGTCAAAGTAGGATTCATCCCAAGCATGCAAGGATGATTTAAAATATACAAGTCAAGCAAAATAATATACCATATCAATAAAATAAATAAAAATCATATGATCATATCATTAGATACAGAGAAAGCATTTGACAAGATCCAGCACCTATTCATGGTTTTAAAAAAAAAACACTTAACATGATGGGAATTGAAGGAACATTTTTCAGTATTTTTCAGAGTCAAAGTCATTTACCACAAGTCCATGGATATCATCACACACAAGAGAAGAAAACCTAAAAGACCTTCCTCCAAGATGAAATAAGTGGTTTTGTGGAATTAAAGAGGGCATATGACCATGATGAAAAGACACAAACAACCTCATGAAAGCATAAAAATAGGCTCCCCAAGTATGGACTCCCTTGCCTCTGCAGGGAAACCACAACTGTGGGTTAATTTTTAGGAGGAAATATGTGTTTATAACATATAAACAAAGAACACACACAGACAAAGGAAATGGGAAAACTAGTGAGAATCAGCTAGCTTTTGTTTATTGAAAAGAGGGCAGATCATTATATATGATTCATGGTGGGCGGGGGGGGGGGGCAAACAAAGAGCAGTAAAAAAAGTATAGAGCAAAATAATTTGTTTGAACTACTTCTCAAGGCTTGTTGTTACACAGATAACAGAATAAGTTTTTTCCCTAAGATTCCTCAAGTCGTCTAGCTACATAATAAGCAATGATCCCCTACATAACTCCCCCTAGCACCTGGCTACATAGATAACAAATATCGCTTCTCCCAACATACTGGATTGTCTAGAATATGTTCTGTCTAAAATATGTTTTTCTCTCAACGCTACTGGGTCAGTGTTCCTTTGGCTTGGATGTGTCTAGAATATGCCATGTCTAAAATATGTTTTTCTTTCAAGGTTACTGGCCTCAATGTTCCCCTTGGCTTGCCACAATGCCTCACGTAGCCTTTTAGATTGACCTTAGTAAAGGCAGGCTGCATCTTTATTCAGGCCTCATGAGAGACTTCTAGAGACTGATAGGCTTCAGACATCTGCTAAAGACTTACTAGGCCTCAGCTTCCCACAACCGAGGGCTATGCTGTGGACTCCAGTCACCTGTGATCATCACTCCACTGATGAGCGACAGACATTATTCAAGGGTTGGGTCAGGAGGGACACTTCTTGGGCTAGTCCCAGCAGGACATCTGCTATTGAACCCAGACAGATAACACAGAACCTTGCTCAGTGGCCTGACTTCCACCTACTTGTGTGAGTGCTTGAAAAATACCTTAATCTTTGACTATTTCACATTGTTGGTTAAATATAATGATTTTTTGAGTCTTCATTAGGGTGACTCCAGATCAACTTTACAACCTCTCAGAGAGCCTGATTCTTAGCTCACTAGCTGTGGTTCAAACCTCACCTTCAGTCTTACCCTAGCCAGCTAACCTTGTCTGTTCCCAGGCCAGTCTCCATCTGATCTGGTACTACCTTTAGCTCCACCCCACTCTGCAGTTTCTATCTTTTTTTTGTTTTTTTTTTTTGTTTGTTTGTTTTTTGTTTTGTTTTTGTTTTTTGGTCACACTCGGAAGCGCTCAGGGGTTACTCCTGGCTCTACACTCAGAAATAGCTCCTGGCAGGCTCGAGAGACCACATGGGATGCCGGGATTGGAACCACCGTCCTTCTGCATGCAAGGCAAATGCCTTACCTTCATGCTATCTCTCTGGCCCCACTCTGCAGTTTCTTAAAGTTTTCACATTAAGTCTTCGTCAAGGTCTGCTCTTATAAACATGGGTAAGTTATAGCCTGGGCTGAATTATGAGATAATATGCTGCCAGGTGGAGACACAGAATGTCTCATCTCAGTCTTAACCAGGGACAGTACTAAAAAACCAGCAAAAAAATAAGTCATTGATAGTCCCAAGTGCTAATGGAAGATATCTCTAAGTAGAGAGCCAGTACTTGTTATTTAAGCACCCCAGCTGTGATCCAAAAAAAAAAAAAGTCATTGGCAAGCATCATAGTTAAGAAAAGACCAATGCATAATCTTTGTATTTATTTATTGTCAGCTAACAGACAATGGTTGAGTGTTTTCTTATACCACTCTGCTGGGAGCTGGTCTTCTATTAAAATGATGCTACTCACTATATAATCTCTGAGTAAGGAGTGTTCCTGGGCAAAGACATCAGTAGAGATGTACTACCTCTTTCCTGCATCAATCTTTTTGGGTACCCAAGCAAAGCTTCCCAGAAATTGTTGTTGTGCTTCTAGGATGCAGGGATAGAAAGACTTTGCTTCCTGGAATATTTCTTCTTATCAATGTTTCATCAAATCTAACTTTGAGAAAAGACACAGATCTTAAGTGATATGCTTTGTAATGAGAGCTACCAAAGTATATTAGCCTAGATGAGACTCCCAATGATTAATGACAGGGACTAGGGGAGGTCTGATCAGTACAGGCATTGCCTCTCCTCTAACCACACACACACAAACACATACAAGTGTTGTGTACGTAAATATTTTAGGGGATTACTATGTTACTCACCCTAAACTGATTGGTGATTGTGCCCTACCCTAGGGTGTGACCTGGCATTCTGCCCCCACCCTAGGGTAGTACCTGATTCTGCTTCCACCATTGGTTGGTATCTGATCCCACCATTGGGTGGTACCTGATTCTGGGAAATAAAAACAAGGATCTGTGGAAGGCCAGGGCTTTTTTGGTTGGAACTGAAGCTGAGTCTTGGGACTTCAGTTTTGTCCACCGAATAAAGCGAATATTTCCACAAGCCTGACTGTCTTCGAGCTGTTTACCCGCTGTTTTACCTCAGAACCGTGGGCTAGACAGGGTGGCAGACGCATGCTCCGAGCTGGAAGGAAAAGGCCTCATCCTCCATCCCATCATCAGTCAACCTCTTCAGGGGCTGACTTGCTACAACAAGAAGCTCCAGAAGGAGTAAAAGCCAGAAAAGGAAAGTAAAAGATGGTAATCAACTATCCCAGTTCCTCCCCCTGGCAACTACCCAAACAACAGGACTCTTGCCTAGAAAGAAAACCTCATTTTGGGCAGGCTGGAAAAAACCCAAAAAGCCAATTTAGAACAAAGGAGGGGCATACATGCATATTGCTGGCCCATATTTATTTTACAAGATTATATGTAATACAGTAAGATTATGTTTTTAAGATCAGATAGAAATTATTTAATATACTTTATTATTATTGATAATACATAAGATTATCATAAGATTATGGTTTATCTAGTAAGATTATGTCATTATATCAACATTAGATTATGAGATATATTGTATATAATAATATGTATTTTATATAATGAGCAGAAAAGTCTTTGTATCAGAATCTGAGTGTGCTGGAGATTCAAGCATGTGAGATCCCTGGGTCAGGCGTGCTCACTGGAAAGGTCTAGTCTTGTGCCAGGTCCTCTTAATCTGTGTTTCTCTACCCTTATGCCTCAGTGGCCTCCATCAAACCTTGTTTCTTTCCTTAGGTCCCTGTCCTCCTAGTCCTCCTAGCCCCTTAGTCTCATGCTATGCACCTTGCCCTGTCCTTCATACACTAATAATCTTTTTTCTTATTTAATCTGTGGTTTGTTTGGAATATAATGAGAGCCATATGGGTTTTACTTGTCATTAAGGACATTAAGGACGCTGCCTTGGAAGAAAGGAAGAGATGGCAAAGACCCAGGGCATTAGGAGGGCAGAGACTGCCTTCAGGTGAGTACCTCTGAGCAAGGTGTAGTCTGAGAGAATAAATTTTGTGTTAGGGTGTAGGGTACCTATCTGAGACCCACCCATTTCTGGGAGGGGTTTTGGGAACCGGATAATAGGTGTGACCTTACCTGCAAAGCCCGGCCCATTCCTGGGAGGGGTCTTGGAATAGGTAGATAAACCCGGAAGCCAAGGGATTAAGGGGCTTTTGCCTTTTGGCCCTGCTGGGCTCTCTGAGGGAGATGGCTGAAAGAGGATAAGACGCAGGGAAAGCCTAGAATGGCTGTATGCTTGAAAGGTTATGAGATAGGCCACACACATGTGGTGGCTAGGGCCTAAATAAAGATGATTCTTCCTGAAGCCTGCCTGTGAGTGAGTGATTTCGCGTTTCACCTGGGCCTGAAACTCGCTGGTTCATGGGGTTGCTAAGCCACGTGGCCTGGGATGGCAAAAAGAAATCCATTGCCATCCACCGCCATTCAGCCTTATCTTTAATTATGTAATGCAAGAATTGGCGCCCAAACAGGGACCTGAATCCTGAACCCAAGAAAACAGCGAATATGGTGAGATTTCTGCTTTTCAGTTTCATGTTGGCTCTTTTCGGGTGCACTGAGCCCAAAACCCTGGGCCACGTGCAACAATGTTCAAAGATGGCCGTAACCCCTTCTAGGGAAAGAAGGGCAACTGAAAGAAGGGAGGTGGAAGCTTGCATCACCTCCAGCCCAGGCCCAGGCCCAGAACTGAGACTTTGTTACAAGAAACAAAAACCTCGGCCTGTACAAAAACTTATTAAAAGCTTAAATTGGAAACGGAGGAGAAAAAAGACTATTGAAAATGGACTGATTTTCTGAGAATAACCTGCGGCTTGAATTTGGATTTCGACTTTGGAAATTTCGAACTGAACTTTTAGCTTAAATAACTTTGAACTTTGAACATCCAAAAGCCCTCTGCAAAAAAGCTGTGGCCGAAAAAAACCGTCCAAAGTAACGCCCGGAGGGAAAAAGTGGCTGGGCTCGGCTCGGCTGGGCTCAGCTCGGCTGGGCTCAGCTTGGCCCGGAAAAGCAAAAAACCTGGAATCCATCCTCCAGGTCACAAAAGTAAAACAGCAAAAGCAAACCGGCAGCGGCAGCGGAACCTGCAACCTCATGGTCTACAGAACCGTCTGCGGGGCCTGAAACTGAAAGGAAGCCACGTGGTAAAATCAGCGTGGAACAAACCAGCAAGTTTACAGAAGCCACGTGGTGAGATCAGCGTGGGACAAATTAATCATCTGAACTATGGTTTTAGGTGTAGAAAATTAGTGGGTAGTTATATTTTACTCATAGTTGGTGATGGAATAAGTTTTAGTTAGTGGTTTAAAAAAAAAGGGAGGTAATACAGCTTAGCCCAACTAAAACATCTAATTTCTAACCACCTGCATCTTTGTCTTAGGCATTTTCTTTATAATTTAAATGTGTTTTGTTGTCTTTCATAGTTAATATTTTCAATTGCAAAATGTTTTACTGTGTGTATTTTAATGTACTTAGCCTGTTTTTAAAATGTATGTTATGCATCTATGCTGTAGTACTTGTGTATAGGAAAGGTTAATAGGAACAGAAAGTTCCCCCAATATAGTTTAAAAGTATAGGAACATAAAAGTTCCGAAATAATGCTTGGTAAAAAAGCATTAATAGAATTTTAGGTTACAGGTGTAAAGTATATTTTGCAAAAATATGTTTTTGAAAAGGGCTGGTATATTAATTTTCACTTTATTACGTTGCTGCATGAAAATATTAACCCACCTTTGGCTAAAGGTGGAGTCAAAATTACAAAAGGCTCTTTTTATATTTCAAAAAAGGAGGAAATGTAGGGTACCTATCTGAGACCCACCCATTTCTGGGAGGGGTTTTGGGAACCGGATAATAGGTGTGACCTTACCTGCAAAGCCCGGCCCATTCCTGGGAGGGGTCTTGGAATAGGTAGATAAACCCGGAAGCCAAGGGATTAAGGGGCTTTTGCCTTTTGGCCCTGCTGGGCTCTCTGAGGGAGATGGCTGAAAGAGGATAAGACGCAGGGCAAGCCTAGAATGGCTGTATGCTTGAAAGGTTATGAGATAGGCCACACACATGTGGTGGCTAGGGCCTAAATAAAGATGATTCTTCCTGAAGCCTGCCTGTGAGTGAGTGATTTCGCGTTTCACCTGGGCCTGAAACTCGCCGGTTCATGGGGTTGCTAAGCCACGTGGCCTGGGATGGCAAAAAGAAATCCATTGCCATCCACCGCCATTCAGCCTTATCTTTAATTATGTAATGCAAGATAGGGTTTACCTCATCAAAGACTTGGGGGGATTCTTTCTGGTGTCTCTTTGTTGATATAATGGTTCATGAGGACCCTGGCCTGGGAGGCATTGTGGAAGTTCACAAGTACACACTGGGTATCCAGGTAGGTCCTGGCGAAATTGAGGAAGCACTCTAGAGCATTGAAGTCCTTGTGGATGAAGGCTAAGCTGCCCTGGGCCAGGCCCAGATCCTGGTTGAGGGAGCTGCTTAAAGAGTAGGGAAATGTAGCCCAGCCTGGTGACATACTGAGGAGGCCCAGCCCCCTCTCCAGCTCTGCTCCCACCTGTCCTTTGCTCTCAACATCAGGGCCTCCAAAGCCAGGGCCAAGTTGAGTGGAAAGAAGACCATGTTGTTGTCATGCTTCTTGGAGATCTTATGTACAAAGCTGAACCCCAAGTTGGAAGTGCCCTCTGAATGTTACACACTGTGCTTTGGTCAAACCCTGAATCCTGTAACTGAGTCCTCTTGGGTAGGCCGTACTTCATTATCAGTTGGGTCTTGACAAGCCTGCACTTTATTGTTGGCCTGGTTCTGATTAGCCTGAATCCTCTTATAGGTCTGATCTTGACCAATTTTCAGCAGTGTCATGGTTTCTTCGAGAGCCTCTGGTGTTGAAAAAATCAGGGGATTGATTGACGATAGACCTGGAAGTCATGGGGAAGCTCTAGGACTGATTTTGTCTTCCTTCAAAGAACAAGGTTTATAGTTCTAGAACTCCTCAGCCACTTCCCTGGTAGCAGAGGTGGGTGGAGAGAAAGTAGAAAATGTTCTTCAGGGGCTGACTCCACTTTCCCATCAACTTCACATAAGTCACCCAAGATCCTTCCCCTATATCACAACTAACCATCTCCTCAGCCCACTCCATTGCTCTAGTCCTGTTCTGTGGTTGCTAAGTACACTAGGGCCCACCACAGCTTCAAAGTGCTTGTAGACAAGGGCCCTTCCTTCTCAGGACATTCAGAGCTCTCAGATCTGACCCAGCAAAGTGGGAAAACTGAACTCAATTTCCAGGACATTGAGAGACAGTCCAGTCATTTTCATGTTTCTCTATGTGACCAGAGCCTTATTTTTTCATTTCTCATAGTTCCTTGTTTGTTTGTTTGTTTGTTTGTTTTCAGGAAGGGGGCAGATGCTC
Organism: Suncus etruscus; assembly: GCF_024139225.1. Taxonomy (NCBI): domain Eukaryota; kingdom Metazoa; phylum Chordata; class Mammalia; order Eulipotyphla; family Soricidae; genus Suncus; species Suncus etruscus. The sequence continues at coordinate 37,991,062 of NC_064850.1, read as the reverse complement.
AGGGTTTACTCCAGGCTCTGTGCTCAAGAATCATTCCTGAAAGGGCTCAAATGACAGAGGGGTGCCCAGGAATAGAACATGGGTTAGCCATGTTCAAGGCAACTGCCCTACCCACTGTATAATTTTCCAGCCCAATCTTTTTATCAGATCTTCCTCTGTGAAGGCAGGTGTTGTACATTAAGCAGGCAGGCAGGAAGTTAGGGGAACCTTCTGGCAATGGGTTCTTTTTTTTTTTTTTTTTTTTTTTTTGTTTTTTTTTTTTTTTTTTTTTGGGGGGGGCCACACCCGGTAACGCTCAGGGGTTACTCCTGGCTATGCGCTCAGAAGTTGCTCCTGGCTTGGGGGACCATATGGGACGCCGGGGGATCGAACTGTGGTCCGTCCAAGGCTAGCGCAGGCAAGGCAGGCACCTTACCTCTTGCGCCACCGCCCGGCCCCAGCAATGGGTTCTTGACACATAATAAAACCAGACATGGAATTTGAAGCAGTGACTGTCACTAACTACCAGGCCCCATTTTGTGAACACTATGACACTGATAAAAACATTGCCTGGGTCACTGCTGGTCTAGAGAAGGCTGGATGCACCATGGAGAAAAGCTCCAGCAGGATCTTGGATCTGTGCAGAATCCACCAGGCTCCAAGGTAAGGATCACTATCTTCACTGCAGGACCCAAAGAATAAGACAGTACTTTCTTAATGATATAAGGGTTCCCCCCCCCCAATAATTCTATTACTGTGAGATGAGACTAACTCACAGACCTAAACAAAGTATTTTCCCCCAACTTCCTTTTTCCCTAAACTCTTCTTTTGGTATGTAAAAGCCCATTTGGATTACAAGACCTTCCTCCACCTTGATGGTTTTGGTTTTGGGAAATAAAAAAGGAGTGCTGGTTTTGAGCTAGGGAGAGAGAGCACATGGCAGAGAGAGAGGCCATGAGACAAAAAACAGACTAGCTCCAATGAATCTTTAACTCACTGGTTTGTATTATTTCTTTGCTACTTCCTTGCTTCATCAGAACGTTGCTTCATCAGATCCATTCATCTAAGAGATTAGAAACACGGTGCCTGGGGTGGTCTCAGCTACTCATGGATTTTGATTTTGATTTTACACATTACTATTTAGTTGTACCAAGCAATATGAAGCAAATTATTTGTACCTGCTAAGGGGCAGGCTTCAGGGAGATTGGGAAACTGATGACTAGGATTAAAGGAATGTTACACTGATGGTAGGATTGATGTTGGAATGTTGGATGCCAGCAATAACTGTATTATGAACAACTCTGAAAACCACAGTGTCTAAAATAAAGAAATTTAATTAATAAAAGAACAATACAGCAGCAGGCATTCTAAGGCAAATGACTTATTTTATTTGGGGGACACTTCCGTACAGTACTCAAGGCTCCTCCCAGGTCAGTGCTACGAAGAGGATTCTGTGGTACATGCTCTAAAATGGACTAATGAATAAAACACCTGAACTCAGTCCATTGAGCTTTCAGTTGGTCCCTAGTCCCAAAGATTTCTCTGGCAACTTAAACTAAACATTTAAGGGAAAAAAGACAAATTTCACTGTGACTAATCTAAAACAGAAACCCTCCCTTCTGTCTAGCTCCCAAAGGATTCCACACCTAACCTATGCAATATACACCAGCTATGTCTTAACACCTGATGTGCATGGCCACATAGGTCTATTCAACAAATACACACCGCTCAATTATTCTTCCATATTTTGATGAAGAGGAGCAGAGAAAGAAGAAAAAATAACCTCAAATTACTCTTCCAGGGGTTCTAAGTACAGACACTCACCCCAGCACAGTAAGAACACAACACATAAAAATGCACCAAGCTCAGTGAGTAAAAACAACATCACTGAAGATTTAAACAACATTAGTAAGTCCTCAGATAGTGTCAAGATATGATAGTGGAGGTAATTAATGACACGCAAAAAGGTATCAGTCAGTCCAAATGAAAAACCTTCTATAGTCAGAAATTAAGAGCATGGTAGATTACTGTATATCATCTCAACAGCAGAATAATAAATGCTGATTAAAAAATTTCAAAAGCTCCAAGATGAAAAGGAAGAAACTGCTAGGAAACAGCAGTCTGACAACAAATGAACAGCATATCAGAGAAGTGTGAGATGAGTAACAAGGAAGATAGCAATTATTAGAGTCCCTGAAGAACAAGAAAGCAAATGCAGTGATGAAATAATAATTCAAGAGATCAGTAATGACATTCACAGTGTTGAGTATTACAGGCACTGAGAAACAAGAGGCCAGAAGATTCTAGTGAAAATAAACTCAACTACGAAAACTCCAAGACACATTGTACTTACTCAGTGACAAAATCCAAAGAGAATGACCGTTGGAAGCAGAAAGAGCAAAAATAGAATCTTTTGGAAAGCCCAAAAGATGTACAGCAGTTCTATCAAATGGAAGTCTGAGAGCCAGAAGAGTATGGAAGAGTCAGGTTTCCTAATTAAGTAGATTGGAAAAGTCTTTAGCAAGATAGTCTCAGTGCAAGAAAAACTCAGGGTTCTGGGAAGTGCTGGAGGAAATTCTCAAATGATCCAAGAAACTGAAGCCAAATTTCCTCATACCCATATCTCCTACTTACTTGATCAAAGAGACTGGTGCTGGGAGATTCTAGCTGCTGTCATTTAGATGGGGCCTTGATGTATTTGTTGAGTGGTGGTTGCAGTCATATGCCCAGATCTTGATTTAAGCTACTGGTGGAAAATCAACCTGTTGTGAATTTCTCAGTTGTGTTTATTGGAAGCCACAGTCAGCAGTGCTCAGAGGATACTCCAGCTCTATGCTGAAGGAAGGAATCAGGCTCAGCAGTGCTCAGAGGACCATGCCACACAGAGAATCAAGCCTAACTTCCTGAAAGCAAGGATGTGCTCAGCCTTTTGAGCTTTCTTTGTTTTAATTTTTGGTTTTTGGGGTCACACGCAGCACTGCTCAGGGGCTACTCCTGGCTCTACGCTTGAAGTCACTCCTCTCAGGCTCAGGGGACCATATGGGATGCCAAGATTTTACCACCATTTTCTGCATGCAAGGCAAATGCCCTACCTCCATGCTATCTCTCCAGTCCCTTCAACCTAGTTTTTGTACTCATTAATCAATATGACTGAATTTTCCCTAACACTCAGGGCATTGTATTTCTAGCTTTCAAACTCCCAGAAGGCTTGGTCAGTTCTGCGTGGTTATGAAGAGGTGGAACTAAGTCTTTTTTTTTTTAATATAAATTTTTATTTTGATCATAATGGCTTACATATTGTTGACAATAATATTTTAGGTACATATTTACATAAAATCAGGGGGGATTCCCATCGCCAAATTGTCATCCCTACGCCTCCGTTTCTATCCTACCTCCCTTTTCCTTTTCCCTCACCCCAGGGCGGCTAGAATATGTGGTCCCCTCTGTATCTAACCCACTACTTAGTAGTCTTGCACCTGTTTGGTCCTGATGCCTCCCTTATTTCCCCCTCTATCTGGAGTCAGGACTAGCTAGTTCAAGTTGCGTGGTTTTGTTTGAAGGAGAAAAAAGCAATAAACTGGGGTAAGAGTCTAATACCCCGAAAATGGGCGGAGTCCTTCTAAAGGCTCTCATCATCACTCTGGGAGATGGAGAAAAAGTAGGTGAAACACTCCACTAGTACCAAAAGAAGTGTCAAATATCCAGTGAGGGCTCCAGCTATTTCGATAAGCACCACACAGAGCAGACAAAACAAACAAACAAACAAGTAGAAAAAAAAATAAAACAAAAACAGACAAACAAAAATCACGCCATGGTCTTGAATTAAGAAACATGGCATAGCACATAACGAAAGAGAAGAAAGGAAGAGAAAAAAAAATAAAAAAAATAAGTATAATTGGGGACTACACTTTCAATAATCACACCCAAACAGAGAAATCGACCAAAATAGATTGGTAAATCAAAAATAATAATAACAATAATAAATGAAGGTACTATATATATTTATATCAAAAAAATAACCAAGGTTTTGTGCTTTTTGTATTTTTGTTTTTTTCCCTCCTGCACTGGCACAGTAAATATTGGGGTCATTCGAAAAAGAATTCACTTGGCCTAAGAGATATGGGATTTCTCCGTCCTTGGAGCATACTGTCATGGGATCAACTCTAGACATTGCTCAGGATCCTTTACTTTCCCGGTGGTGTTTTTTTTTTTTTTCTTTCTTTTTTTTTTCCTTTGGTGTGTGGAAGACTTCTGCTCTGTGTTTAGAGGTCTCAGTATCTGTACAGATCCTGAGGTGGGACTTATGATGAAGTCAGTCTTTGTGGTTCTAGAGGTTCTGTTACCTCAGTGTCATTTTAACCCATCTTCTGTGGTTGATGATCTTGGTCTTTGCACTGAGCCTAGGGTGGTACCTAGGATAGCGTCTTTCTTTGTGCTCCCAAAAGCCCCATTCCGTTACAATTGTCTCTGCCGGATCTTTGGGGCTGGGGATCATGATTCTTGTGCAGGTCATAGTTCAAACCCTAAACTAGGGCTTATTTATTGGTCCCAAGATGTATACAGTCTGGTCGTGAATCAAGCAGCCAGTCATCTGTAAATCCCGATCTTGGGTTTTTGTCCTACCAAAGGGAGCCAAGACTTCTGGTTTTGTCTTGTCGTTAGTTGGTAAGGTAGGCTAATCTGCTCTAAGGTCAAAATGATCGCATTTTCCCCGTTGTCAGGATATCATGTTCGAGGTGGGCCTTGTTGTTGGTCTCGTCGTATTAAGGCCGTCCTGGATGGAGTTTGTTTCCTGCAGCTGTTGTGGAGAGCTGTGCCATTTCTATGTCGGAGATCCAGGGTTCAAGGCTGGATGAATGGTATCTAATCACCTGAGGTCTAATTTGATTCCACATGACATATTTTCAAGGCAGGAGATATCCCTATATTTTAAATAACTATGAGTTCCTATCTCTAGTAGATAAGAGCTCTCTTTTATTTTTTTTTTAAATGTAAAATTTCCCCTTTACTTAGTGTGCCTTTGTAGGGGGAAGTGGTGCTACATTATAATGTCTGTGTATTCGTGGGTGGACTGATGGGATAACAGCCACAGGTCACCTACCAAAAAACGAAGAAAAAGAAAAAAAAAGGGGGGGGGATTGAAACTGTATGTGCTCACAAATATATATGAAGGACAAACATTTAAAAAAAAAAGATAAATAAATAAATTAAAAAAAAAAAGAAATAAAATGAGTTAGCAAAATTTTTATGGGACCAAAGTGGTGCAAAAGACTACCTTACATTTGGGGGAGGGCAGGTAAAGAGGTGGTGTATTACAGGTCTTATGCCTATGTTGGAAGTACAGTTTTTCCCATTGTCTTTTGGGTTTTTCTTGTGGTGTGTGGGTTCCCAGGCATCTTCCTAACCCACCCCCTGACCTTCTTCAGATTGGTAAATATTTGCGGCAGGGGGGTCTTGGAAGAGTTCTTGCATTGGGGATACTTTTGGATCTAGGCCCGGTTTCAAGGAGCAGTTCGCGTTAGGGGGAGTTGGTCGGGAGGGCCTCGCAGCATGAGTCCATAGGGGAGTTGGCTGTCTTTTCTTTCAGGAGACGAGGTGTGGTTTTATCTGGGTGTCCTCTCGCCTGGGTGCTGGGTACTGGTTCATTGGGTAGGAGGTCGATCTTGATGCCTAATAGAATAAGGACTGGGGGTGAAGAGTTTTAATATGGTGGGAGATCTGGATGGGATTGAGGGGTGAGGGGATAGTTGGATTTCCGGAGGGGGGAAAGGGGAAGGTGTATGGGAAGGGTTTGAAGGGAGAGAAAAGAGAAAATACCTTAGAGAGAAAAGGGGGGGAGAAAGGGAGAAAAGTAATGAGCAGAATAGAAGAAGAAAAAGAAAAAAAAAAGTAGTGAGGAGAGGGGAGAGAATAGCAAGGGAATGCTGGTTTGATTGAATGTGTTTGAAGAATAGAGCCTGTAGTTTAAGTCTGTACGTCTCAGGTACTGCTTCAGTGGTCTGACTGGTCACGTGCTTCAATCCCTAAATGAAGGTATTACCTAAAGATAAAGTGTATGTTAAAGAGTTTTCTTGTGGCCATCTCGTAGTGCAAGCAAGGTATGGTATCCCGTGTGGTATCCCGAGTTGCCACCTTAGTTTGTCCGCCCTTTGTATCCAAGGGCACCTGTGGGCAGAAAAGCTGAGAGGTTATTTAAAGTATAGTAAGATAAAGGCATTAAAAGGTAGTGTTATGGTATGTTGCCATTGTAGTCCGTGATTTCCCTTGGTGTTCTATACTTGTATTCCTGTATATGAACTCTCAGGGATTATTGTGGACCTTTGTTGTAGAAGTCTGATTACATACCTGTTCTCTCTATGCTGCCGTTTCTGTTGTTGCTGTTTTCTTTGTGGTATAATGTGTAGTCAAGAGTTTGCGTTGTTCCTTTTTCATGTATTTTGGACACTGCTCCCACGTCTATGCTGACTATTACAGTGTTCGGAGTTTCTACCCTGTTATTTGATAGGATTTAGTTGTGTATAAACTATGTGTTCTAGGTGTTTCAGAATAGTGCTACCATTCTGTGTTTATCTTTTGTCTTCTGACTTACTTCGTTTAACATAACATGATCTAGGTCCATTCATGTTGCTGCAAAGTCTGTGATTGTATCGTTTCTGACTGCCATGTAATATTCCATTGTGTATATGTACCACATCTTAATGATCCATTCATCTGTTGTTGGACATCGAGGTTGGTTCCAAGATTTGGCTATTATACTGAGTGCTGCAATAAATAGTGGGGTGCATATATATTTTGGAATGAATGTCCTTCCATCTTGTGGGTATATGCCTAGTAGAGCAATTGCTGGGTCAAATGGCAGATCAATTCTGAGTTCTTTGAGCACTCTCCAGACTTTTCTCCATAGATGTTGGACTAGGGGGCATTCCCACCAGCAGTGGATGAGAGTTCCTTTCATACCGCATCCTCGCCAACAAAGGTTGTTTCCATTATTTTTGATGTGAGCCAACCTCACTGGTGTAAGGTGGTATCTCATTGTTGTCTTGATTTGGATCTCCCTGATGATGAGTGAAGGTGAGCATGTTTTCATGTGTTTGTTGGCCATCCTTCTGTCTTCCTCAGAGAAGTGTCTATTCATTTCATCTCCCCATTTTTCTATGGATTTATTTGGTTTTGAGGGGCTCAGCTTTCTGAGTGCTTTGTATGTTCTAGATATCAGCCCTTTATCTGATATGTCAAGTGAAAAGATTTTTTCCCATTCTGTTAGCTGTATTCTTGCATTAAGTAGGGTTTCTTTTGCCATGCAGAAGCTTTTTAGTTTGATGTAGTCCCATTTGTTTATATTTGATGCTAACGTTCTTGCCATTGGTGCTCCGTTCTCAAAGACCTTTTTGATATATAGGTCTTCGAGTGTTCTGCCTATTTTATTCTCGATAAACTTTATAGATTCAGGTCTGATTTCAAGGTCTTTGATCCATTTTGAGTTGACTTTTGTATAAGGAGTGAGGTATGGGTCAATTTTCACTTTCGTACATGTGGTTTTCCAGTTGTACCAACACCATTTGTTGAATAGGCTTTCTTTGTTCCATTTCAGATTCTTGCCTCTTTTATCAAATATTAGTTGGCTGTATATCTGGGGGTTTATGTCTGGGAATTCTGTTCTGATCCACTGGTCTGAGCTCCTGTCTCTGTTCCAGTACCATGCTGTTTTAATTACTATGGCTTTATAGTATAGTTTCAAGTTAGGTAAGGAGATGCCTCCCAGCTTCTTGTTTTTCAGTATGTGTTTGGCTATCCTGGATCTTTTGTGGTTCCAGATGAATTTTGTGATTGATTGTTCTATTTCTTTAAAGAATTGTGTCTGAATTTGGATAGGGATTGCATTAAATCTATATAGAAGTTTGGGTAAGATAGTCATTTTGACTATGTTAATTCTACCTATCCATGAGCATGGGATGTTCTTCCATTTCTTTAGATCTTCTTCAATTTCTTTCTGAAGTGTTTTGAAGTTTCCCTGGTAAAGGTCTTTCACTTCTCTTGTAAGGTTTATTCCTAGATACTTGATATTTTTTGATACTATCTTAAATGGGATTGTATTTTTAATCTCTCTCTCTCCTCAACTTCATTGTTTGTATATAGAAACGCTACTGTATTTTGTGTATTGACTTTGTATCCAGCCACTTTGCTGTATTGGTTGATTGTTTCTAGGAGTTTTACTGTGGACTCTTTAGGGTTTTTGGTGTATATCATCATATCGTCGGCAAATAGAGCTAGCTTGTGTTCATCTTTCCCTACTTGAATTCCTTTGATTCCCTTCTCTTGTCGGATTGCTATTGCTAGCACTTCTAAGGTTATATTGAATAAGAGTGGAGAGAGTGGACAGCCTTGCCTAGTTCCTGACCTTAGTGGGAATGCTTCTAGTTTCTCGTCATTAAGTATAATGTTGGCTGTAGGCTTTTCATATATAGCTGTAACTATCTTGAGGAAGGTTCCTTCTAACCCTATTTTGCTGAGTGTCTTTAACATGAAAGGATGTTGGATTTTGTCAAATGCCTTCTCGGCATCAATTGATATGATCATGTGGTTTTTGTCTTTCATGTTGTTGATGTGATGTATCATGTTTATTGATTTGCGTATGTTGAACCAACCTTGCATTCCTGGTATGAAACCCACTTGGTCGTGATGTATGATCTTTTTGATGAAGTGTTGGATTCGGTTTGCTAGGATTTTGTTGAGTATCTTTGCATCTATGTTCATTAGTGAGATTGGTCTGTAGTTTTCTTTTTTGGTGGTGTCTTTGCCTTCTTTGGGAATGAGTGTGATATTAGCCTCATAAAAGGAGTTGGGGAGGATTCCTGTTTTTTCTATGGTTTGGAAAAGCCTTTGGAACAGTGGTAATAGGTCTTCTTTAAATGTTTGATAGAATTCACCTGTAAATCCATCTGGGCCTGGGCATTTGTTCTTAGGGAGTTTTTTAATTACCTCTTCAATTTCCTCTGAAGTGATTGGTCTGTTTAGACTTTCTAGATCTTCCTTTTCCAGTCTTGGAGGAGGGTGTTTGTCCAAGAATCTGTCGATTTCTACTGGGTTCTCTAGCCTACTTGAGTATAGTTGTTCATAATATGATCTCATGATATGTTGTATTTCTTGGGGTTCTGTTGTAATCTCTCCCCTTTCATTTGTGATCCTAGTGATTTGGGTGTTTTCCCTCTTTTTTTTTGGTGAGTCTTGCCAATGGTTTGTCTATCTTGTTTATTTTTTCGAAAAACCAACTCCTGGTCTCATTGATTTTTTGTATTGTTTTCTTAGTTTCGATATTGTTTATTTCTGCTCTGGTTTTTATTATTTCTTGCCTTCTGTTTGTGGTTGGATTTCTCTGTTGCTGTTGTTCCAATTCTTTGAGGTGATCTTTTAAACTGTTGGTTTTGTTGTTTTCCTGTTTCTTGACATAGGCCTGTATTGCTATGAGTTTCCCCCTAATTACTGCTTTTGCTGTGTCCCATAGATTTTGACATGATGTCTCTTCATTGTCATTTGTCTCAAGGAATCTTTTTATTTCTTCCTTGAGTTGTTCTTTGATCCAGCTGTTGTTAAGCAGCATGTTGTTTAGTCTCCAGGTATTAGTTTTCCTCCATTGCTTCTTCTTGACATCAATTTTAAGCTCTGTTGCATAGTGATCTGAAATAGTACTTCTAATTATCCTTACCTTTGTGATCTTACATAGGTTGGCTTTGTATCCTAAGACATGGTCTATTCTGGAGAAGGTTCCATGTGGGTTTGAGAAGAATGTGTATTCTGCTTTCTGGGGATGGAGGGCTCTATATAAGTCTGTTAGCCCTAAATCTTCTAATTTTTCATTTAGAGCTCTTATTTCTTTGCTATTTTTCTGCTTGGAGGATCTGTCCAGTGGTGATAGTGGAGTATTGAGGTCCCCTACTATTATCACAATTCCCTTCATGTGTTTCTCCAGGTTTGCCAGTAGTTGCCTCAGATATTTTGGTGACTCTACATTAGGTGCATAGATATTGACCAGGGTTAGTGTTTCTTGATCTAATGTTCCCCTGACCAGTAAGTAGTGACCCTCTTTGTCTCTGATCACTTTCTTGAGGTTGAATACAATTTGGTCTGATATAAGAATGGCTGTCCCTGCTCTTTTTTGTTTTCCATTGGCCTGAATAATTACTTTCCATCCTTTTATTCTAAGCCTGTGCTTATCCTGTAGCTGTAGGTATGTTTCTTGCAGACAGCAGAAGTCCGGTTTATTTTTCCTAACCCAGTTCTCTACTATGTGTCTTTTAATTGGAGAGTTTAGTCCGTTTACATTTAGGGAAATTATTGATAGAGAGGACTGTTGTGCAGTTGTATTGTGTGGAGTGGTTGTTGTTACAATCGGGGGTTTGGATTGTGTAATTCTTCTCTGAGTAAGTCGCTTAGGATCGGCTTAGTTTGCACAAATAGTTCAAGTTCATTCATGTTTGAGAATGTTTTTAGTCTGCCCTCCCATATGAATGATAGTTTTGCTGGGTATTGGACCCTGGGTTGGAAATTTCTTTCATTCAGTCGTTTAAATATGTCATTCCACTGTCTTCTTGCTTGAATTATTTCAAATGGGAGATCTGGTTTGATTCTTATGTCCTTTCCTTTGTACTTGAGGTTTTTTTTCTCCCTTATTGCTTTCAGGAGTTCCTCTTTCTCTTTGTTTTTTGCCATTTGGATTATTATGTGTCTTGGTGTGGGTTTATTGGGGTCTACTTTATTAGGGACTCTCTTGACTTCTTGGATTTGTCCTGAATTGTCTTTCCAGAGGGTGGGAAAGTTCTCTGTTATTATCTCCTCGACTACCTGTTCTACCCCCTTCCCTATTTCCTCCCCTTCTGGTATACCCACAATTCTTAGATTGTTTCTTTTGTCCTTGTTGATTAGATATTGGATTTTTCCTTCCAGTGCTTTGCCTTTTATTTCTTTGTTGGTTTCTTGATCATTTTTTGATTGCAGTTTTCCTTCGAGTTCTTCTATGTGCTTCTCCAACTCTGTGTTTCTGCTCGTAAGGCTTGTTACCTTGTCTTTTAATTCCTTCACTTCTTTTTGTATGGACTCTCTCATGTTCTTTGACATTTCTTCTTTAATTTGGCTGATTCGTTCGTCCATGGATTTTTTTATATTCGGTTGTTAGGGTTTCTTTTAATTCTTTTAGTAATTCTTGCATTTCCTTCCTCATGACTGCTTTTAGGTCTTCTTCCCGTGGATCTGTGCGCTTTGGTGGACTTGGAAATTTGATAGGGTTTGTCATGGTGTCTCCAGTTATTAGCGATTTCCTTGCTTTACGCATTGTTCTTTGTATTTAATGGTGTATTTTGGAGTGCTGTGGCTTCTAATTTTGGCCTGCTTTGGTCCCCTTCCTGAAGGTGTTTCTAGAGGGGCCTATTGGGTGAGTTTGTTGGGCCTAGCCCTTTCTCCTCCCCTTTGCTACCTAGAGTGCAGCCTTCCTGCTGTGGGTCTTGTCCCTTTCTGCTCCTTATTTCTGTCAGCGGTGCAGTTCCACTCCTGGCCACAATGGTTACTGGCGCTGTTGAGCCTAGCTCTCAGTCCCCCCTCCTTTCTCTGGGAGTCAATGGAGCTCCGCCCCCTCCACGCCTCCCTTGAAGGGTTCCCTCAGTTCTACCCTTCAGGCTCTGTCCTCACCCTTGGGGAGTCCCTGGTCCACTCCAGGGTCCAGGGAGGTGGACTGCTCTAGTTCCCCTGCGAGACCAGATGGCTGGCCCTATCTCTCCCGTCTGTTCGGGTCGCTCAACTTGACTTTCTAGTCACCCACCTGGGGGAAGGGAGTCACTCAACCCTCTCTGGCTGGCACGCAGGGGTTCCTTGGGGAAGGGTCCATCCCAAATGCCGCGCGCAAAGAGACAGAAATTCCCTCACTCACTCCTCCAGCCGGCCCGCCAAAGGGTCCGACCCAGACACCGGCGCAAAGAGACAGAAATTCCCTCACTCACTCCTCCAGCCGGCCCGCCGGGGTCCCTGGGGAAAGGGTCCGACCCAGACACCGGTGCTAAGAGACAGAAGTTCCCTCACTCACTCCTCCAGCCGGCCCGCCGGGGTCCCTGGGGAAAGGGTCCGACCCAGACACCGGCGCTAAGAGACAGAAATTCCCTCACTCACTCCTCCAGCCAGCCCGCCGGGGTCCCTGGGGAAAGGGTCCGACCCAGACACCGGCGCTAAGAGACAGAAATTCCCTCACTCACTCCTCCAGCCGGCCCGCCGGGGTCCCTCCTAAGTCTTTTTTATTTTAATCTATAGGGGTCACACTTGTTAATATATCTAAGGGGGTTACTGCTAAAGCATTTTTAAGGGGTTACAATTACCCCCTGCAATGGCCAATGGACTGGGACATGCTTCCTGTAATAGTTAACTGATCAGGTATAAAAGGAGAAGTCTGGGGGCCAGAGCAAGCGGTAACGGATCTGTCTGCCTTGCCTGCGCTAGCCTAGGACAGAAGGTGGTTCCATCTTCCTGAGTCTCACATTGTCCCCAACCCAGGAGCGATTTCTGAGCACATAGCCAGGAGTAACACGCCGCGGGGTGTGCCCCCCCAAAAATAACAACAACAACAACAAAAGGAAAATCGCCGAGCTTCACTGCTTTTCCACTAATCTCTGCAGATATTAATAACCACCCCAAACTCAAACTTTGGGGTCTGAGATATCTTATACTAATTTGGGGTTTTGGAATCAGGGCTGACAGCCTCCTTCTACTCTCTGTGCCTTTGAATTTCTAGACATACCAGCAGCCACACAAACAATGCATATCTGCAACCATATTAGCTCATTGACCCAGTTCCATAAATCCTTGAAATTTGGGACTGCATGGCTGCATAGGTTGCCTCATATATTGCAATATGAAATCTTTGTTGCAATATTGCAATCGTAGGAACGCACCAAATCAGAAGAGATTATCATAGAAATTATCTAAACTCACAAACAACACCACAAACAGAATGCTCAACTAGAAACAAATAGCTTAGTAAACCTTCAGATAATGACATCAGTCCATTGTGAGATATGATAATTTTCACAAATTTTCTTTTATTGAAGTGTTTATTCATTACAAGTTCTTGTAGCCAGCTACTTGAGGGAGAGTGGAAAACTGGGAATGCTATACTTGGTGATGGGATTGGTATTGGAACATTCAATAACAAAAATAAATGTATCATGAGGAACTTTGTTAACTACAATGTTTAAATTAAATGCATTAAAATTAATTTTTTAAATATTTTTCAAAATGTTGGTTAATAATAAGTTAACCATGTAAACTTTCTGATAAGTTATATCTCCATTTTACAGAGATATGTAAAATTATAAAATTTATTTGTGAATAATTATTGAAAAATTGAATGTCAAAATAGTTAAGTTGCCCTTATATTAAAAAGAAATGAAGAAGCATTTAAAAAATACTTTCTGAGCATAGACAATATCAAAATTTGTGGAACATGAACCATAGAGATAGGACAGCAAGTAAGACACATGCTTTATACACAACTAACCGGTTTTATCCCTGCCACCTAATATGGTTCTACATCGATCACTGGGGTGATTCCCAAATGAAAGGTCAAGAGTAAACCCGGATCACTGTCATGTGGCATCAAAAGCCCTAGGATGATTAATCACACCATGATGGGTTATTCTGTCCTTGGAGGGGTTGAAAATTACAATGAACAAGAAGACAGTCCCTCTCCTTTGATATGAAATTAACCAATACTGAACTATTATGTTCATCCTCATTGTGGAGAAATTACAGCGGCACATCAGAAAAAAGCAGAGGTACAAATAAGATAAATCAAGAGTCAGAGACAAAGACGTGAAAAACCCTAATAACCAATTTGGGAAACCCATGTCCAGCCATGCCTGAAGTCCTCCATGAACATATTTGTGAATTTCAGGAAGTATTCTCATCTTCTCTAAAAAAATGTGAGTTTTATCTCTGCCACTTGCTCTGAACAAGAATAGAAGTATACAATTAGCATTACATTACACATTAGCATCAATGGTCTTCGATGTTACTACCCAGGCATTTTCCTCATATGTCTCCTCATTTACAGAACAGAACACTCACTGGCTGCAGGGTCACAGTGAAGGTTGAAGGAAACACTCTGACATGGGCAGCCCTTGGCTGACACTCTCACATCTGCCTTCTTCTGGCAGAAAGGACCCCAGTTTCTTCACAGCTGCCACTGCCTTTATGCTCAGTAAAAATACCTGGGGCTGAGAGTCACACACAGCAATGTCACTTATGCCAGCTTTTGATATCAATAAATGAAATTTTAGGGATTGGAGAAAAGTTCCTATTCACCCAATACCCATCAGATAAGGGGCTAATCTCCAAAATATACAAGGCACTGACAGACTTTACAAGAAAAAACATCTAATCCCATCAAAAAATGGGGAGAAGAAATGAACAGACACTTTGACAAAGAAGAAATACAAATGGCCGAAAGACACATGAAAAAATGCTCCACATCACTAATCATCAGGGAGATGCAAATCAAAACAACAATGAGATACCACCTCACACCACAGAGAATGACACACATCACAAAGAATGAGAATAAACAGTGTTGGCGGGGATGTGGAGAGAAAGGAACTCTTATCCACTGCTGGTGGGAATGCCATCTAGTTCAACCTTTATGGAAAGCGATATGGAGATTCCTCCAAAAACTGGAAATCGAGCTCCCATATGATCCAGCTATACCACTACTAGGAATATACCCTAGGAACACAAAAATACAATACAAAAACCCCTTCCTTACACCTATATTCATTGTAGCACTATTTACCATAGCAAGGCTCTGGAAACAACCCAGATGCCCTTCAACAGACAAATGGCTAAAGAAACTGTGGTACATATACACAATGGAATATTATGCAGCTGTCAGGAGAGATGAAGTCATGAAATTTTCCTATACATGGATGTACACGGAATCTATTATGCTGAGTGAAGTAAGTCAGAGAGAGAGAGAGAGAGAAAAACGCAGAATGGTCTCACTCATCTATGGGTTTTAAGAAAAATGAAAGACATTCTTGCAATAATAAATTTCAGACACAAAAGAGAAAAGAGCTGGAAGTTCCAGCTCACCACAGGAAGCTCACCACAAAGAGTGATGAGTTTAGTTAGAGAAATAACTATATTTTGAACTGTCCTAATATTGAAAATGTATGAGGGAAATGGAGAGCCTGTTTAGAGTACAGGCGGGGGTTGGGTGGGGAGGAGGGAGATTTGGGACATTGGTGATGGGAATGTTGCACTGGTGATGGGTGGTGTTCTTTACATGAATGAAACCCAAACACAATCATGTATGTAATCAAGGTGTTCAAATAAAAAAAAAGTTGCTATGTTCACTATAATTTCTGGACAAAGTCTTGTACAGAGTAAACTAGATTCTACATTCCCAACATTCCCAAAAAAGACCCAATGTGTATATCAAGACATAATCACTGAGAACAAACTAGTTTCCAGTCTACACGATAATATAACAGGAAGATATTATAGCAGGAAGCATTTTTTAAATTCTAGTGTATTCACTGATAAAGGTCAGACAGCCCAGTGAAAAGATTAAATCAAATAATGTACAGCAACGAGAAAGGCATATGATTGTGATAAGAAAACATAAACTTGAACAGTATAAAAAGGTCCATTGCTGCAGTCACCAGTCCATCACTCCACTACTGGGAAATATCAGACACAGCTTGGACTGGTGGAACACCTGTAGGACTGGCTCTGCAGGACAACTGCTGTTGGTCCCAGTCGGATAACACAGACCCTCTCAGTGGCTCAATTTCACCTGCTTACGTGAGTGCCTGTAAATGACCTTATTCTTTGATATCGCAAATGGCTTGCTATTCTACATATGAATCTCATGCAGATATTCTGCTTTTATCTCATAAGAACAT
Source organism: Suncus etruscus (assembly GCF_024139225.1). Taxonomy (NCBI): domain Eukaryota; kingdom Metazoa; phylum Chordata; class Mammalia; order Eulipotyphla; family Soricidae; genus Suncus; species Suncus etruscus. Next base: position 37,975,145 of record NC_064850.1, on the reverse strand, counting down.
GCAATATACTTAGGGATGGAATTCTGGCTATGCTTAAGTCTGTTTTACTTCCTCCCCAAGAGGATGTATCTTAGCTAACTACCTGCTCTCTCTGGGAAACAGAAGCAAAATATTCCCCCCAAAACTCAGGCTGTGTTTCTGGGAAGAGGGGACAAGGAATCTGTGCTTAGTTGAAATGTTTATTGTTAGAAATGTTTTCCTGGAGCCAGAGTGCTAGCGCAGTGGTAGGGGGTTTGCCTTGCATGTGGCTGACACAAGATGGACCTGGATTTGATCCCCAATGACCCAAATCATCCCCCTAGCAAGGAGCAATTTCTGAGTGCATGACCAGGAGTAACCCCTGAGCATCACTGGGTATGACCCAAGAACCAAAAAAAAAAAAAAAAGAAATATTTTTCAAAAAGTTGATATTATAGGAGTTATGTAGGTCTTAAGTGATATACTTCTTAATTAGAATGTGATGGAGACTCTTACTCCAGAGCAGTCTCCCATTGATTAATGACTGGGGGGAGGAGATACTCATCTGTGCAGGCACTGCTTCTTCCTCAAACCATTAAAAAGCTGGCAACATGGAAAAATAAATTACACCCACTGCCCCTGACTAGGTTAACTGTATTGAATGTGAGATCCAGGCAAGCAAGAGACAGCCTGCTGCAGATCAAGACAAAAGCCTAGTGATTCCATCGTTCTGTTTTTCTGGGTATCCAGAACAAAACCATGAAGAAAGGGCTTAACTCAATTTGCTTTAATGCCTCATTCTGGCCCAGGCATGCTCTCAAATGTTGTGTTGCTTTTAAGAATGGCAGCTTCACCTTCTCACTGGTCACCACAAGGGCTCTAACCTCCTACCTGGCTGAGTGGACACTGAACTAAGTCAAATGTCACAAGATTGATAGAATCAGCAGAATAGGACTACCATGAAATTTATGACTAATATTGACCCTTTGCATTTTGAAACCACTGTATTTTTCAGGGCACTGTTTCACTCACAGAAGAATAAGAGGGGGCATGGCTCAGGCTCTAAGGTCAGACTTCAGGGCTTAGAGCCTCAGTTCTGAGCTACTTACCTGAGAGAAGAAACAGAAGGGAACAAAGAAGGGATAAGAGAGAACTCACACTAGGGAAAAGTCCAGCTGGCTCCAGACTGCTCACAGGACACAGTTCTCTTTTCCCAGGGAAAAGAAAACAACAGGCAGAGATGATGACAAGAGCTGTCACAGAGGTGCTGTTGCAATGTGACAGATGCAGATACAGACAGAAGCAGAGAGGAAGGGTTTTCTAAAGGAGGTAACCTGAAATCAGACTGACAAAGAACAAGAGAAGTTGGAGCCACACAAAGCAGGACAGACCAAACCCTTTATATATCTAGTTGTTGTTGTTGTTGAACTTTGACCTGTGTCACAAGATAGAGTCCACCTTGGAGAAAATGCCATGTACTAATGATGAATATGTTTATCATAACCATTGGATAGAGCATTCTTATGTGTTTGCTAACTAGACATCATATATTGTCTTGTACAAGTTTCCATATCTTTTTTTTTGTTTTGTTTTTCGGGCCACACCCTTTTGATGCTCAGGGGTTACTCCTGGCTAATCGCTCAGAAATTGCCCCTGGCTTGGGGGGACCACAGGGGAGGCAGGGGGATCGAACCTCGGTCATTCCTTGACTAGCGCTTGCAAGGCAGACACCTTACATCTAGCGCCACCTTGCCGGCCCCTCCATATCTTTGCTATGAGTGTTCTATCCATTATTAAGTGTAGCTAATTCCATCTATTACTACACAAGTCAGTATTTCCCCCTTAAGTCTCTCAATTTTGCTTGCTTATTCATTTTGAAGGTACATAGTCAAACACAAAATAACTATAACTGTCCCATTGTATTGCTGCATTTTACCTTTTGTTATAATGTATTATAACTTGTTTGACCTCCCAAGCAGAAGACCAAGTGGCCTTCTAAGTAAGAGGCATTCAGTGAAGCTAAATGGTGCAGTGAAGACCTAGCAGTAATGGCGACTTTCACAAATGTAGAATCAAACATTGATGGGGATAACCTTGGTCTTTGGGCATGAAAATACATTCCCTGGCACTGGAGCGTGTAGGGTGCTGACCTTTAATGTGGCCAACCTGAGTTCAGTCCCCAGCACCCTATATGGTTCCCCAAGCCCAAAGGAGTATTTCTTGAGTGCAAAGTCAGGAGTAAGCACTGAGTACAGTTGTTTTTATGTTACAAAAATAAACACTAACAAAACAAATATTCCCTGAACATTGAGATATATCCCAAACCCTTTTCTTTTGGTTGTGAGGGGCACGTCACACCTGCCTGTACTTAGACGTTACTACTAGCTCTGTTATCAGGAATTACTTTTGGGGGTCTTTGAGAGACCAAATGAGATGCTGGGGATCAAATCCAATGCTCTACCTGCTGTACCTATTGCTCTGTCACATCTAGGCTATTCTTTAAACCTTCCATGTGAAGTATAATTTGGTAGATGTTCATATAAAAAAACCACTCTCATAATGCATTTAATACATTTTTCTCTGTAAATAGTCACTACTTTTTCTGACTACTTTTATAATATATCTTTTTATCACTTTCATATTTTGGCTTTATATCCATAATGATACTCTTCTTCTCAGCATACAAATGGAATATAGTTGAGTTTTTTTTGACACTTTCTACCAACCTATTTGGAGAATTTTCTTCATTAAAATGGAATCACTAATAAGGAGGCACATCTATTTTTCTATTTTTTTTTTTTTTTTTTTTTTTTTTTTTTTTTTTTTTTTATCTTTATTTAAACACCGTGATTACAAACATGATTATAGTTGTATGATTACAGTCATGTAAAGAGCACCCCCCCTTCACCGGTGTAACATTCCCACCACCAATTTCCCAGATCTCCCTCCTCCCCACCCCCCTACACCTGTACTCGAGACAGGCTTTCTACTTCCCTCATTCATTCACATTTTATGATAGTTTTCAGTGTAGTCATCTCTGCAACTGCACTCATCACTCTATGTGATGAGCTGCATGTCCTGAGCTGCACCTACCAGCCCTCATCTCTCTTGTCTCTGAGATATTGTTAAAAATGTCCTTCATTTTTCTTAAAGCCCATAGATGAGTGAAACCATTCTGCGTCTTTCTCTCTCCCTCTGACTTACTTCACTCAGCATAATAGATTCCATGTACATCCATGTATTGGAAAATTTCATGACTTCATCTCTCCTGATGGCTGCATAGTATTCCATTGTGTATATGTACCACAGTTTCTTCAGCCACTCATCTGTTGAAGGGCATCTTGGTTGTTTCCAGAGTCTGGCTATTGTAAATAGCGCTGCAATGAATATAGGAGTAAGGAAGGGTTTTTTGTATTGTATTTTTGTGCTTCTTGGGTATATTCCTAGGAGTGGTATAGCTGGATCGTATGGAAGCTCAATTTCCAGTTTGTGAAGGAATCTCCATATCGCTTTCCATAAAGGTTGTACTAGACGGCATTCCCACCAGCAGTGAAAAAGAGTTCCTTTCTCTCCACATCCCCGCCAGCACTGCTTGTTTTCCTTTTTTGTGATGTGTGCCAATCTCAGTGGCGTGAGGTGGTACCTCATAGTAGTTTTGATTTGCATCTCCCTGACGATTAGTGATGTTGAACATCTTTTCATGTGCCTTTTGGCCATTTGCCTTTCTTCTTTTTCAAAGTGTCTGTTCATTTCTTCTCCCCATTTTTTGATGGGGTTAGTTGTTTTTTTCTTGTATAGTTCTGTCAGTACCTTGTAAATTTTGGATATTAGCCCTTTATCTGATGTGTATTGGGTGAATAATTTCTCCCACTCAGTGGGTGGCCTTTGTATTCTGGGCACTATTTCCTTTGAGATGCAGAAGCTTTTCAGCTTAATATAGTCCCATCTGTTTATCTCTGCTTCCACTTGCTTGGAAAGTGCTGTCTCCTCCTTAAAGATGCCTTTAGTCTCAATGTCCTGGAGTGTTTCACCTACATGTTGTTCTATATACCTTATAGTTTCAGTTCTGATATCAAGGTCTTTAATCCATTTGGATTTTACCTTTGTATATGGTGTTAGCTGGGGGTCTGAGTTCGCTTTTTTGCAAGTGGTTAACCAGTTGTGCCAACACCACTTGTTGAATAGGCTTTCCCTGCTCCATTTAGGATTTTTTGCTCCTTTATCAAAAACAAGGTGGTTATATGTCTGAGGAACCTTCTCTGAGTACTCAAGCCTATTCCACTGATCTGAGGGTCTGTTTTTATTCCAATACCATGCTGTTTTTATAACTGTTGCTTTGTAATACAACTTAAAATTGGGGAAAGTAATGCCTCCCATATTCCTTTTCCCAAGGAGTGCTTTAGCTATTCGAGGTTGTTTGTTGTTCCAGATGAATTTCAGAAGTATTTGATCCACTTCTTTGAAAAATGTCATGGGTATCTTTAGAGGAATCGCGTTAAATCTGTACAATGCTTTTGGAAGTATTGCCATTTTAATGATGTTGATCCTGCCAATCCATGAGCATGGTATGTGTTTCCATTTCCGCGTGTCCTCTCTTATTTCTTGGAGCAGTGTTTTGTAGTTTTCTTTGTATAGATCCTTCACATCTTTAGTCAGGTTGACTCCAAGATATTTGAGTTTGTGTGGAACTAATGTGAATGGGATTGTTCTCTTAATGTCCATTTCTTCCCTATCATTATTCGTGTATAAAAAGGCCATTGATTTTTGTGTGTTAATTTTGTATCCTGCCACTTTGCTATACCAATCTATTATTTCTAGAAGCTTTTTGGTAGAGTCTTTAGGGTTTTCTAAGTAGAGTATCATGTCATCTGCAAACAGTGAGAGCTTGACTTCTTCCTTTCCTATCTGAATTCCCTTGATATCTTTTTCTTGCCTAATCGCTATAGCAAGTACTTCCAGTGCTATGTTGAATAGGAGTGGTGAGAGAGGACAGCCTTGTCTTGTACCAGAATTTAGAGGAAAGGATTTTAGTTTTTCTCCATTGAGGATAATATTTGCCACTGGCTTCTGGTAGATGGCTTTGACTATATTGAGAAAGGTTCCTTTTATTCCTATCTTGCTGAGAGTTTTAATCAAGAATGGGTGTTGAACCTTATCAAATGCTTTTTCTGCATCTATTGATATGACCATGTGATTTTTATTTTTGTTGTTGTTTATGTTGTGTATTATATTAATAGATTTACGGATGTTAAACCATCCTTGCATTCCTGGGATGAAACCTACTTGATCAAAGTGAATGATCTTCTTGATGAGGCACTGGATCCTGTTCGCCAGGATTTTGTTGAGGATCTTTGCATCTGTGTTCATCAGGGATATTGGTCTGTAATTTTCTTTTTTGGCAGCATCTCTATCAGGTTTTGGTATTAAGGTGATGTTGGCTTCATAAAAGCTATTTGGAAGTATTCCTGTTTTTTCGATTTCATAAAAGAGCCTGGCCAGAATTGGTAGTAGTTCCTCTTGAAAGGTTTGAAAGAATTCATTCGTGAATCCATCAGGGCCTGGGCTTTTGTTTTTGGGTAAATTTTTGATTACAGTTTTAATTTCCTCAATAGTTATGGGGGTGTTTAGATATGCTACCTCTTCTTTATTCAACCGTGGAAGGTTATATGAGTTCAGAAATTTATCCATTTCTTCCAGGTTCTCATATTTAGTGGCATAGAGTTTCTCAAAGTATTCTCTGAATACCCTTTGAATCTCTGCAGTATCTGTAGTGATCTCCCCCTTCTCATTTCTAATACGCGTTATCAAGTTTCTCTCTTTCTTTTGCTTTGTGAGTTTTGCCAATGGTCTATCAATCTTGTTTATTTTTTCAAAGAACCAACTTCTGCTTTCGTTGATCTTTCGGATTGTTTTTTGGGTTTCCACTTCGTTGATTTCTGCTCTCAGCTTTGTTATTTCCTTCTGTCTCCCTATTTTTGGGTCCTTTTGTTGAGCACTTTCTAGTTCTATTAGCTGTGTCATTAAGCTACTCAGGTAAGCTCCTTCTTCCTTCCTGATGTGTGCTTGCAAAGCTATAAATTTTCCTCTCAGTACTGCTTTTGCTGTGTCCCATAAGTTCTGATAGTTTGTGTCTTTATTGTCATTTGTTTCCAGGAACCTTTTGATTTCCTCCTTGATTTCATCTCGGACCCACTGGTTATTGAGTATGAGGCTGTTTAACTTCCAGGTGTTAAATTTTTTCTTCTGTGTCCCTTTGCAGTTCACATCTAACTTCAGAGCCTTGTGGTCAGCAAAGGCAGCCTGCAAAATGTCTATCTTTTTTATTTTATGGAGGTATGTTTTATGTGCCAGCACATGATCTATCCTGGAGAATGATCCATGTACATTGGAAAAGAATGTGTATCCAGGTTTCTGAGGATAGAGTGCCCTATATATATCTACTAGGCCTCTTTCATCCATTTCTTTTTGCAGGTCTAGTATATTTTTGTTGGGTTTCCATTTGGTTGACCTATCAAGTGTTGACAAGCCTGTGTTGAGGTCTCCCACAATTATTGTGTTATTATTGATATCCTTCTTCAGATTTGTCAACAATTGTATTAAATACTTTGCTGGACCCTCATTCGGTGCGTATATGTTTAGGAGAGTGATTTCTTCTTGCTGTACAAATCCCTTGATTAGTACATAATATCCATCTTTGTCCCTTACAATTTTTCTGAGTATAAAGTTTGTGTCATCTGATATTAGTATGGCCACCCCCGCTTTTTTAAGGGTGTTGTTTGCTTGAATGATTTTCCTCCAGCCTTTGATTTTGAGTCTATGTTTATTCTGACTATTCAGGTGTGTTTCTTGTAGACAGCAGAAGGTTGGCTTCAGTTTTTTGATCCATTTCGCCACTCTGTGCCTCTTAACTGGTGCATTTAGTCCATTGACATTGAGAGAAATAATTGTCATGGGATTTATTGCCATCTTTGTGTAGAAGTTTGGTGTGTTTTTTGTTCTGTCTTGTTTTTAGAGTAGATCTTTCAGTTTTTCTTTTAAGGCTGGTTTTGAGTCTGCAAAGATTTTGAGCTGTTGTTTATCTGTGAAGCCGTGTATACATCCGTCAAACCTGAAACTTAGTTTTGCTGGGTGCAATATTCTTGGCGAAGCATTTATTTCATTGAGTTTTGCCACTACGTCCCACCACTGCCTTCTGGCCTTGAGTGTTTCTGGTGACAGGTCTGCTGTAAATTTCAAGGATGCTCCGTGGAATGTAATTTCCCTTTTCGATCTTGCTGCTTGCAGTATTCTATCTCTATCGGTGGGTTTCATCATGGTGACTAGGATGTGTCTTGGGGTGTTTCTACTGGGGTCTTTTTTAGCTGGTACTCTTCGGGCATGCAGGATTTGGTCACATGTTTTCTTTAGCTCTGGTAGTTTCTCTGTGATGATGTTCTTAACCATTGATTCTTCCTGAAGATTTTCTTCTTGGGTCTCTGGAACTCCAATGATTCTGAAGTTGTTTCTGTTGAGCTTATCAAAGACTTCTATTTTCATCTTCTCATATTCTTTGAGTAAATTTTCCATTGTCTGATCATTTGATTTGAGGTTTTTTTCTAATCTCTTCTGCTGTGTAAAGTTGTTATGCATCTCATCTTCTAAAGCACTAATTCTATCCTCAGCTGCTGTTAACCTGTTGGAAAACTCATCCATTATGTTCTTCAATTCGTCTATTGAGTTTTTCAGACCTGTTATCTGATCTGATATTTCAGTTTGGAGTTTTCTGATTTCTGTCTTCATATTCTCTTGATTTTTATTAGTGCTCTGATTTATACTTTCTTTGATATCTGATAGCAACCTCCATATTTCGTCTCTAAACTCCATTTCTGAAAGACTGCTTAGGTAGTTGGTCGTTGTTGGGTCATCAGAGTTTCCATCTTCATTCTCTATGGTTGAAGTTGGTCTGCGTAGTCTCCCCATTGTCTCGCTTACGCTGTGGGTTTTTCTACGTGTTGTGGTGGTACTCATTGGCGAGGTGGAGTGCGCGGCCGCGAAGCGCAGCGGAGCGGCCGCGCTCCGGCCCCCAAACACTCACCTCAGCCGAGGCAAGCCGTCAGGGGATGCCTGGGGAGGCCCCCAAGTGTCTGCCAAGCAAAGAAACCAGCACAATCCACAACTCCAACAGAAAACTCACAGCCCCAGCGAGACACGCCTCAGCCGAGGCAAGCCGTCAGGGGATGCCTGGGGAGGCCCCCAAGTGTCTGCCAAGCAAAGAAACCAGCACAATCCACAACTCCAACAGAAAACTCACAGCCCCAGCGAGACACGCCTCAGCCGAGGCAAGCCGTCAGGGGATGCCTGGGGAGGCCCCCAAGTGTCTGCCAAGCAAAGAAACCAGCACAATCCACAACTCCAACAGAAAACTCACAGCCCCAGCGAGACACGCCTCAGCCGAGGCAAGCCGTCAGGGGATGCCTGGGGAGGCCCCCAAGTGTCTGCCAAGCAAAGAAACCAGCACAATCCACAACTCCAACAGAAAACTCACAGCCCCAGCGAGACACGCCTCAGCCGAGGCAAGCCGTCAGGGGATGCTTGGGGAGGCCCCCAAGTGTCTGCCAAGCAAAGAAACCAGCACAATCCACAACTCCAACAGAAAACTCACAGCCCCAGCGAGACACGCCTCAGCCGAGGCAAGCCGTCAGGGGATGCCTGGGGAGGCCCCCAAGTGTCTGCCAAGCAAAGAAACCAGCACAATCCACAACTCCAACAGAAAACTCACAGCCCCAGCGAGACACGCCTCAGCCGAGGCAAGCCGTCAGGGGATGCCTGGGGAGGCCCCCAAGTGTCTGCCAAGCAAAGAAACCAGCACAATCCACAACTCCAACAGAAAACTCACAGCCCCAGCGAGACACGCCTCAGCCGAGGCAAGCCGTCAGGGGATGCCTGGGGAGGCCCCCAAGTGTCTGCCAAGCAAAGAAACCAGCACAATCCACAACTCCAACAGAAAACTCACAGCCCCAGCGAGACACGCCTCAGCCGAGGCAAGCCGTCAGGGGATGCCTGGGGAGGCCCCCAAGTGTCTGCCAAGCAAAGAAACCAGCACAATCCACAACTCCAACAGAAAACTCACAGCCCCAGCGAGACACGCCTCAGCCGAGGCAAGCCGTCAGGGGATGCTTGGGGAGGCCCCCAAGTGTCTGCCAAGCAAAGAAACCAGCACAATCCACAACTCCAACAGAAAACTCACAGCCCCAGCGAGACACGCCTCAGCCGAGGCAAGCCGTCAGGGGATGCCTGGGGAGGCCCCCAAGTGTCTGCCAAGCAAAGAAACCAGCACAATCCACAACTCCAACAGAAAACTCACAGCCCCAGCGAGACACGCCTCAGCCGAGGCAAGCCGTCAGGGGATGCCTGGGGAGGCCCCCAAGTGTCTGCCAAGCAAAGAAACCAGCACAATCCACAACTCCAACAGAAAACTCACAGCCCCAGCGAGACACGCCTCAGCCGAGGCAAGCCGTCAGGGGATGCCTGGGGAGGCCCCCAAGTGTCTGCCAAGCAAAGAAACCAGCACAATCCACAACTCCAACAGAAAACTCACAGCCCCAGCGAGACACGCCTTGAAGAGATTAATCTATTTTTCTATTTCTTCACATTTATTTTCCTACAGGTTTTCTATTTTTTCCTATTGTTTTTTTTTCAAGTTTATTTGATTTTGTTTTTCTGTATTGGGGCCAAACCTGGTGGTACTAATGATTCAATCCTGGCTCAGTCTGTGTTCTAGGGAACATATGTGATGCTAGAGACCAAACATTGGTTGGCCATGCTCTAAAGAACACCTAAATATCTTACTAGTTCTTTGGACACACTACTTGAATATTCAGTAAAATATTTAAACACCCTTTATATTTAAATATATATGCATATGTATTTATTAGCCAGTTCTTTTCAGTTTACTTCTCATAATTATAAAATACATTTAATATCCTAGTTAGGACATCAATTTAGCATTTATTCAAGCGTAACCTCATTAACACACAATAAATATATAATTTGTGTCTAAAATAACTAAAATAGTATGGGGACAGAGCTCTTATGGAGCATACCTTTAATACATTATTTTGTCTCCAAAACAGAAGAATCATTGTTTTAAGGTAAAATATACAGAATCAGATAGAAAATAAAACCTGGAACGACAAGCTAAATCAATAATATTACAGATTTTGTAACTGCCTTTTTTTTACAGTACATAAGGATTTTTATTTCTTCAACATACTCATTTCACTCTCTATAATCCTCTCATTTCAACCAGAATTTCCCCTTTCAGCATTTATTGCAGAGTATACCAGAAATAAATACCTCCCTCTACTTGAGTTTATTTGGAAAAGTCTTGATTCCTCCATTTTCACTGGAGGACATTACTGGATAACATTGCTGGATATAGAATTTCTAGTTGGCAGTTTTACTTTCAGTACTCTAAAAAATTTAGTTGCATGGATATTCAAACTTTATGGATATTGATTTCTGTTAAATAATATCAGATTAAGCATTAATTTGTTGCTGCAAGTCAAGTGAGAATATAGATATCCTCTGGTAAGTATCTGATAAATCATATAAATATGTTCATAAATTTTAGACTATAATATTGAGGTCCAGAGTACTGATTTGTTGTAGGTCACACAGACAATGGGGAGAAATATTTGGGGTTAATGAATCTTCAGCTCACACTGAAGGCCGAGAGGCCCTAATACAGCACCTAACAAGCATTCCTTACTTGACAGGGTTTGAAAATACGACACAATGCTGTTCACCCTCTACACCTGTCTACTCTGGATGATTACTAGTGGCCTTCAGATGATCCAGGCTCAATATACCTCTGAATACATGAACCCCAAATATACTTATCAGAAACTTGCTGCAAACAATATTGACTTTGCCTTTAACCTGTTTCAACACCTAAATGACTTGACTCCCAATGAGAATGTCGTCTTCTCCCCTATAAGCATCTCTATGGTCTTGTCTATGATGTCCCTGGGTGCAGGGAACGAGACAGGCTTCAAGATTCTTCAAGGCCTTGGTTTCGACCTCAGTCAGATCTCCAAGCAAGAAATCCATGAGAATTTCCAACAAATTTACAAACTCCTTGAGCAGTCAAACAATAGCTTAGACATGATAATGGGAAATACACTGTTCTTCAAGAAAAGCCTAAAACTTCTGGATTTGCCCTCAGATAACCTCACATACTACTATGGGTTAGAGAAAGTGCCTATAAATGTCAGAAACTGGACCAGAGGTAGCAATCAAATCAATGAGTATATCAAGAATAAGACACACGGAGGAATCTCAGACTTGCTCTTAAAGCTGAAGTACCCAGCCAACCTTGCCCTGGTCAACTACATCTTCTTCACAGGTATGTTCTATGAATCTCATTATGATAATAATCTGTCTGCTATTGCAGAAACAGAACCATCCAAACACTGATTGAACTTAGGATAGACAAAGCAGAGCGCATGTGTGACTTGGCTCTTTTCTATAATCCTTCCAGGAAGGTGGATGTCAAGAAGAGTTGAATACATGTAACATTCTCAAATTCTTTCAGGTTGGTTCAAGGCCCAAATATGTAACCATGAACCATTTGTCAGCCTAACCTTTGACAGATACAGACTGAGCCTAGCTGTAGTCAGGCATGATGCCAGGAAATAGATAATGAACTGTCATAACCCCATTTTAGTGGATCACAACCTTACCCAGGGGCCTGAATTCACTTATACTTTATCACTGATCACTGGTGTACAGTGGAACAGTCCACCCTTAAAAGTCTGGTCCCATATACTATTGCTTAAAGAGCCTCTGATTTGGTCACCAGGAGCAACTCTTTGTCTCATTAGTTTAGTCCCATCAGTCCTGAGGATGCCAAGAAGCTGAGAAATAGGAGACCTGTACACAATGACACCATGCCAATGATGAAACCCAATGATGTGGAGGTGTGCAGGCCCCTCTAGGCTCAAATACTCCTCCTTGTACTTGTCTGCCATAGGCTTTTTTCCTGAATTTTGGTATTGTACCAGCCTCTAGTTAACCAATTCCAGGTGCCAGACACTAAGCAAATGTATTGAACTCCCAAATAGACAATGGTGCCATGCATAGAAGTACATAGTCCAGTGAGAATTATGGAATTTTGGGGAGCCCAGAAGTGGGTAATTTTGCCTAGACTTCTTTTCCAACCACTGTCAGGTTTAAAGAATTTCATGAATTGGGGCCTGAAAGATAGAAAAGCAGTAAGGCATTTGCCTGCATGCAGCTGACCGAGAAAGGACCCGGTTTGATTCCTGGCGTCCCATCTGGTCCCCCAGCCTGTCAGGGGTGATTTCTGAGTGCAGAGTCAGGAGTAACTCTTGAGCACTGCTGAATGTGGCCCCAAAAACTAATCAATTAATAAAGTTAAATAAAGAAAATAACTTTATTAATCCAGAAAAATCTGGTACACAACATCCTTCTCCAAAAGACTAAAACTAGACAAATCACACTTCCCAATTTCAAACTATAAAACAAAGATATCAAAACCAATGCGGGACTGGAAAATAAATTATAGAGTAAGTGTGCAGAAGAGAGCTCCCAGAAAAGACAGTTTCAAATATTTATTATTATTATTATTATTTTAATATGTAGTCATATCTTGCAATGCTCAAGATCACTTCTGGATCTGCACTCAGAAATAACTTCTGGTGGAACTCAGGAGCAATATGGGATCAAACACAGGTTGGCCATATCAAGGCAAATGCCCTACTCATTGTAGTATCTCTCTGGTCCCTCAAATATTTTTCACTATACTTGACTAAGAAGTCAAATGGATTAAAAAAAAAACTCCAGTAAATAAAGGAAAAATAAGAATAATCTCATGCAAAGGAATGAAGTTTTGTCTTTTTATGAGTGTGGATATCAATTTTGTTTCAAGGAGCCTCCCCTGATAGTGTACAGAGGTTATTCATGGCTTTGTGCTCAGGAATCATGTTAGGGGACCATATAGGATGCCGGGGATCAAACCTAGGTTGGCTGCCTGCAAAGTAAGCACCTTATCTACTGTACTATTGCTCCAGCATGTAAGTTTTAGTTTCCTCATATCTAATATCACTCATAGAAATTAAAGCAAAATAAAACCAAAATGTAAACATATAACCACTGCCATAAATATCCTAGTAATTAAAAAAGAGAAAAGCTCCTTAAATTAGTTTGACATGATGCTTTGGAGATGATGCCAGAATCACAAGTAGCAAAAACAAAGACAGCTCAAGAAAAGGAATTAAACCAAGTTAAAAGTGTATGCTTCATCAAAGGTAGACTAACCAAAAGGATAATGTACCTTCAACAACAGATTAAACCCATTTCTATCTGTAGACTAGTATTTGACTATATAAACATTTACCAATAGAGCTCAATACCACAAAATAAAGAACCCAAGTAAAATTGACTTAGGAACTGAATAATAAAATAATTCAAATGGTCAAGTATATGAAAAGGAATTCAGTATTATCAACCATCATAAAAATGCAAAACAAGGGGCTGAAGCTGTGATGCAGCAGTAAGGTGTTTGCCTTGCATGCGGCTGACGTAGGACAGACTGCAGTTTGATCCCCTGGCATTCCATATGGTTTCCCAATCCAGGAGTGATTTCTGAGCACAAAGCCAGGAATAATCCCTGAGCATAACTGGTTGTGACCCAAAAACAAAAACAAAAAGACAAAATAAGACATGACCCCCCTCCCAAATTAGTCACTTGACTCTACTAATAAAAATGACTCTTTAAAAAATAAAAAAGAAAATAGTAGGTTTGGGCAAATATGGAAAAAAAAGGAATGTTAGTGCTGCTTTAGTACAAGGATAACTTTGTAAAACTACATTGAAAAACATTACTTAAGTTTCTCAAAAAATAAAAGAAAGGGAACTAACCTATGGTCCAAAAATTCCACCTCAGATATTTATCTTAATAAAATGGAGGGACTTTTGAAGAGATATGTACACCTTAATAACTGCAACACAAGAGACATCTTTCTTTCTTTTTTTTTTGTTTGTGGTTTTGGGGTCACACCCAGCAGTGCTCAGGGCTCCTGGCAGGCACGGGGACCACATGGGATGCCGGGATTTGAACCAATGACCTTCTGCATGAAAGGCAAATGCCCTACCTCCACGCTATCTCTCTGGCCACTGGAGACAAGTCTTGGAAGTGATCTAAGTGTTCACTATGACTGAGTAAATGCAGTAAATGTTGCCGACAAAGTCTGGGTCCACAAGGGATCACATATATAATGGCAGACCTGTTACAGTAAGAAACAAGTTATGCCAATAGAATGTACCCAGTGATTATTAAAGGACCACATGGTGTTGAATATCAAATTGCAGTCAGCTACATACAAGATATGTGTCTCAACTCTGGCATCTAACTCTTATTTTGTTTGTTTTCATTTTGGGGCCACACCTGGTGGTGCTCAGGGATTACTCCTGTTCTCTTCATAGAAATTGCTCCTGGCAGGCTCAGGGACCATATAAGATGCCTAGAATCAAATTCTGTTGGCTGTGCTGTTACTTCAGCCTCCCTACCTCTTAATTTGAACTTTCTTTTTTCACCTATAATTATTTGAATACGATTTCTTCATAGGTATCAATCACTTGGGTCTTGCTTACAATGTTCTACCAAGATGACTGGTAAAAGAGGGACAAAAATTGGTTCATTAGATGCAAATCCATTTGTACTCTTCTATTTTGTAGAAGCCAGTGTTGTAGAAGATGTAGAAGTGTTGTAGAAGCCAGCTATGTCCAATCTGTTGGGGATGGAAGATTGCCCACTCTCTGTCTCTAGGAATCCATGCTTTATCAGGACACTAGAAAATCAGGAAGGGTCCTGAACAGATGTTCCAGCTCTGAATAATCTCTTGCTCCCCATTCTTGCATTTGCCCTCTCCCTTTGAAGGCCCCTGGATACAAGGCTTTGACCCAGAAAATACCAAGGAGCAGAACTTCATTGTGGATGACCAGACCATAGTGAAGGTGCCCATGATGTTCCAGTCAAGGATCTTCAACTTCCTGTATGACCCAATACTGCAGTGCTTCGTGGTCGAGTTGACCTCCATGGGCAAAAATAAAATGCTCTTGGTCCTTTCAAACAGAGAGGAGATTGGCACAGTTATCAATAGGCTGAGCCATGAGACCCTATATAGGTGGTCCCAATCCATCATCACCAGGTAACTCCATCTTTTCTCTGGGGTACATATATTCCTATCTGCTAGGACCCCAGACAGTGATGTGCTCTGACCTACAACTATTTGCTGATCACACTGCTCTCCTTCTGAGTTTTCTGTCAAATGAGTGTTATGTCCCTGGGAGATAAAGAATGATCTCTCTGTATTATTACATTCTTCCAGAACTTTCTTTAAGAGAACTTAACAGCCAACTTGTCCTCCACATGTCCTCATGGACCTTTCACAGTGTCTATAGTTGGTTAAGTTATTCAGGTGTTATCATGAATCTTAAATCAATCTAAAATTAAGAAAGAATGTATGGGAATGAGTATCCAGTAAGTTATTAAGTATACCGGTAGCTGGGTGCTCATCAGCCATAGAACAACCTCTTCTGCGCATGGGATGGGCACAGAGTATAAGTGAAGGGTTGGCAAGGTGTGGGAGAGAACAATGCAACAGGAAGGATGTAAGGAGCCAATGGATTCAGTTCCTGCTTCTCGAGCATTTTTGAGCTAGAGGAGGTCAATATTATGGTCATCTTGTGCTCAACTCCCATATTTATTTTGGATGAGGGAGAAGATGACCTTAAATATGACCCCTATGTTGGGGCCGGGCGGTGGCGCTAAAGGTAAGGTGCCTGCCTTGCCTGCGCTTGGACGGACCGCGGTTCGATCCCCCGGTGTCCCATATGGTCCCCCAAGCCAGGAGCAACTTCTGAGAACATAGCCAGGAGTAACCCCTGAGCATTACCGGGTGTGGCCCAAAAACCAAAAAAAAAAAAAAATATGACCCCTATGCACAAGAGATTCAAGTAACATCTGCTCAAGAAAAATGAAAGTAAAATCACTCCACAATGGATGAGGTGAAGTTCTGGCATGGCCTTGGGGTTCTGCTGATTAGTAGCACAAGTTGCAAGAGTCCCCGTTGAGGTTTTTGGACTAGTTGGCATTTCTTTCCTCCCTTTCTCCTTTCCTTCCATCATTTATTCAATCACCCTTCCATTTAATATACCTCAGTGGGATCACTGTCAGAGAACCAGGAACAAGTCTAATTTTAAAGGAATGACTTAGGGTATAGGGCATAATGAAAATTTCCAGGCAGACCTCTGTTCTGGACTAGAATCAAAATCTAACAATTAGTGGTAGGGCTGTGGCTGAGTCCTATAAGTTAAAGGAAAAGAGATGCAAAAATGTGCAGCCACAAAGAGACCTGCCTGGGAGATGGAGAGTTTTCCAAGCAGCCTGTGCTGCCAGAGAATTCAGCGAATGCAGACTTAAAGTGCAGCTTGGGGAGGCAGGAAGTGGAGGAGGCTGAGAAAACTATGCCCAAGGCACCTCCAGAACCAGGGAAGGAAAACCAGAAGAGGAGGCAGATTGCCTGGAATGAACTGCATCATAAATTACTGAGCAGGCAAAAGTCTATAACAGGCTTTGTGACAGAGAAGTTAGTGTTTCTCTGAGGTATTACCCATTTAGGCTCATTCCTACAGAGGGAAACCAGGTGATCCTTATGGGGAGATCTGTCCAGTCCTCTGTGCATAGAAGTGCCTGGAGCTTGACCTCCTTCTGCATCAGTTCTCCACAATATGGGGGTCCACATTCTGAGATCTTGGAGTCTCCTTGCATCACTTGAGCAGTGTGGTTGGGGTGTGGGTCTCTAGTGTGCATGGAGACCTATGTTTGGGTCATTCTATAGATTCTTTGCCACTTTTCACCCTTTCAGCTGTTCCCTCCCTCCTCTCTCTTATCCCTCCAAGGAACCAGTCATTTGCATGTGAGGCCACCAGGGGGTGAGAAGACACAGCCAGTTAAGGAGGCTGCTTCCTCCTCTAGCCCTGCCCATTCTGTTGAGGAGATGAAAAATAATCTTTCCCTATACCCAAAATTTCTTCACCAAAATATGTTGACATGAACCAGTAATTATGCCATCTTCTTCCAAAATTTTGACAGATACAGAGTAAAACTTGGCAACTTCAGCCATCATAGTATATTGCTGGATCCTGGGAATATCTTTGACTTTTCACCTCCACACTTCAGCCTCACTTTCCCCTTCCTCTATGCCCCTTATCTTCATTGTCCATTACCCCCATGCCCTAGGAGACAGAGTGCAAGGTCCCATTCACACCTAGCCTTCTTCCCTTCTTCCTTTGCCTAAGGAGCTGTCAGACCAAAAGACCTGGTTTCCAGTTTCTCCACTTAGAAACTCAAGGAATTCAAGGGAGTCATGGTATCTCTTATTTGGCAACAGATGATTTCTGCCTAGCAAGGGCATATTCCTATGAAATGGATGTGCTAAGGTCTTCTGCTCAGTTCCTCCCAGTCAGAGTCCTCTGTCTCCTGCAGTCCCCAGACAAGGATTTTTCCAGTCACCTAATCTGCTCTGGTTCTTCTAGTTCTGATAGAAGAATTTTTATAAAGTCCTGTCTAGAACTTTTGCTCCTGCTGAATGCTCAGGGATCCCAGAATCTTCTCTCTGTCACTCATTCTCTCTCTCTTCTCTCTCTCTCTCTCTCTCTCTCTCTCTCTCTCTCTTTCTCAAAGACAAGAAAATCCTCCTTTCCTCCCCGCGTGCCAGGAGGTGCTGGGGGACAAACACATGGAACATAGAGACAGATATGTCTGTGGGAGCATAGACCTTATTCAAGTCAGTGTCTCAGTGTCCATGGAGCAGCTGGATTAGCTCAGGGAAGCACTGGAAAGGAGAATGATTCTGAGCCCTGAGAGGAACCTTCTGAGAGAGAAGGAAGAAATTGTTTCTCCTTTCTGGTTCCTGTGTATTTCAACCTAAAGCAGGATCTGGAGGTCCAGAGAAGGACACAGTGCTAACAGCCAAGCCTGGCTGGCAGGAATGTCTAACCCATCTGTTTCCTTGAGCAGCTATCTGGACCTCTATGTCCCCAAACTCTCCCTTTCTGGCATCTGTGACCTTGGGGACATCATGAAGGGCATGGGCATAGCAGACCTGAAGAGGACGAAAACAAACCTGGCCGGCCTCACTGGCAGTGCCATGAGGAAGTTGTCCAAGGTAAGAGTCTGGGTTCCTTCACTCTATTCTTCCACAAATCCACACTGACAGTGGCAGGAGCTCTTTCCAGAATGGTCTCTGGATCCCAGATCTTTCCTAAGACCTGAATTTACTCTAGGCTCTCTGGGGGCTCAGAAGAGAAAGAGACAAAAGTCATCAGCTGGCAAGAAACTGGGAGGCAAAAGTCCTGGTATTCTTCAGTGTCATAAAGGAACCAGGGAAAGGAAGTGGTCAGAAGGGCACTAGGCAGCCATGAGAAGATGGAGAGTGGAGAGGTCTGAAAGCACCCACTGTACACCAACAATTTCTTTACTGTCTCCATCCCTGTTCTCATTCACTCATTGATTCATTCATTTTGTAAGAGTTCTTCAGGGTGCTGGGGATGTCCCCATGGCACTGACCTGACCTCAGATAGCTGACTGTTCTCTGGCTGATTAAAGTCAGAGGGCGAGAGTACATTGGGGAAAATGAGAGACAGGTGCCCTCTATTGCCTGCACATGACCTTGAACCCTGGTGGAGATTGGCATGTAGTAGGTACCCAGTAGGTACATGATGCCCCCATCTTCCTATAAACAGCACTTCTCAGTCTCTAGGAAGACTGCCATGAAGGTAAGGTGCTCACTAGGGTTTCTGAGCTAGACAGGAGTGTTTTCACCTGCCCTGGACTTGAACCCAGACCTCATTCCCAGCACTTATGATACATGCCAGGCCCAACTCAGTGACTTGGTCCCAGGTTCACAGAGTAAGGGACAACCATAAGCTATGCCCAGCTTTTCTATGCCAGCTTTGAGCATGTGCTGACTTCAAAATTCCTGCTCTTTTCAGCACATTCCAGGCAGCGATGTTCTTTTCCTAAATGCACGGGCACCATCACTCCTTCACTCAGGAACATGACTGAGTACAGGAATGTTTTGAGTTTTTTTTTTCCTCTATTGAGAATCTTTCCCTTGGGTCCTATCCAATAGGTACTGCATATGACCAAGCTGGAGATCACTGAGCAAGTTACAGAGCAAGATGTCCCCACAGATGATACCCTGTACAGGAACCGCAGGCCTATGATTCTCCGATTTGATCAGCCTTTCCTCCTCATGATCTTCGACACAGACACATGGAACATTCTTTTCCTGGGCAAAGTGATTTATCCAGTCTAAGAGCACAGACCGATAGGGCCACAGTTGCCTTGGCAGTTGGCATGAGACTATCCCTAATTGCCCCCCAAGTCCTCACTTCATAATAAACAGCCATCAACTGTCTGCAGCTAAGCATTTGTGTGATTTAAAGGGAAGGGATCCCATTTGGCAACTTTAAATACTGTCCACCCAACCCACCCAAGGTGGATTCTTCATCCTGCTATTTATACCCGGGGGTGCTGTGAGGACCTGCCATACAGTTGTGTATGGAGACACAATTCTTCCTACAAAATTCTCTAAGTTTTACATTATTTATAAATGGAAACTAAGGGGCTGGAGCAATAGAACTGTGGTAGGGCATTTGCCTTGCACGTGGCTGACCCAGCATGGACATGGGTTTGATTCCTGGCATCCCATATGGTTCCCCAAGCCAAGAGCAATTTCTGAGCACATAGCCAGGAGTAACCCCTGAGCATCATCGGGTGTGACCCCCAAACCAAAATTAAATAAATAAATAGAAACTTAAAGAAGCATCATCTAAGTACATCCTCTAAATACACTACCAAAAGGAGAAAACATTGAGGGAAATGAGACTGGTGACAGATATTAGTAAGCTCAGAGATAGGGAGTAGGTAAGTATATATAAAATAGATATATAAGTATACTTACATACTGATATAAAGGGAAGTAAATAGGTAACTATTCTCTTTGTGGGAGCACATGACTACCTGTGGGGGTGCCAGCCAATCTTATGTGGATAGCAGAACTAATGCCTATTGGGTTCACACATGGAAACTCTTCTTTCTTACCATTAAAGCATGCAGGCAGGTAGGGAAGGTACCCCCTGGGCCACGAATTCTTGAAGAACTCTTGAAATGTAATAAAAGATGTAATGAAAACAGGGCAGGAGATTTGGAGGTGTTAATTTGTCACTGTTAAGATCTTTGCCAGAAGCCTGTGCAATCCAAAGGAGACAGGACACCATACTCCACACTATCCCCATCCCATCCCCACCCCACAACACACATCCAGAGAAGCTCCAGCAGAAACAAAAGCTAGAAAAGGAATGTAAAAGAAGGCCATCAATTATCCCAGCCCTTCCCCCTGACAACTACCCAAACAACAGGACTCTTGCCTAGAAAGAAAACCCACTGTGGGCATGCTGGTAAAACCCTATAAAAGCTAACTTGAAACAAAGGAGAAGCATACATGCATGTTGCTGACCCATAGCTGTGGTGCTGGCAAGCACATGATGCCCACATTTCCCCTTTTGAGATGTGGACTTTCAGGTTTTCCTATTTTCATTTGAAGACATGTACTGGAGCCTGTCTAACACTGGAAAACCCACTATCTCTCGATCATGTTTCTTTCTCTTTCTGTCTCTCTATGTCTCTGTTTCTATCTATTCTTTCTCTTTCTCTTCTCTCCCTAGACTCCTATGCATCTCACACCCCTTCCTTTGAATTTTTTTAATAAAACTTGTTTTTACTTTACTCCTGAGAAAAAGGCAATGGATTTTAGAAGGCCTGGGGAAGGTCTAACACTGACTGTCCCTTCTTACAAAGAGGTTCACAATCCTAGATCTCCCCAGCATCTCCCCCTAGTGGCAGTCAGAGGTAGGTGGAGAGAAAGTAGCAGATCTCCTTCAGGGGCTGCCTCTGCTCTCCCACCAACTTCACAAAAGTCACCCAAGATGCCTCCCCTGTATCACAACTAAACATCTCCTCGGTCCGCTCTATTGCTCTAGTCCTCTGTGGTTGCTGAGTGCACTTGTGCCCACCACAGCTCCAGTGTGTTGTAGACAAGGGCCCTTCCTACTCAGGACATTCAGAACTTTTAGATGTGGCTCAATGAGGTGGCTTTGGGAAAACTGAACTCAGTCTCTAGAATATTAGGGGAATGTTTCACTATATTTGATGTTTTGTATTGTTTTTTGGTTTGTTTGTTTTTGTTTTATTTTGCATGACCAGAACCCTTTTTTCTTGCCTCACTTTTTATTTGTTTGTTTGGGGGGAAGGCCATACCTAGAGATGATAAGAGCTTATTCTGTGCTCAAGGATCTTGTCTGACAGGGCTCAGAGGACACAAGGGTGCCACTGGAAGTCAAAACTAGGTCAGCCAAATTAAAGATAACTTCCCTACTACAGTATAATTTTCTGATCTGATCTTCCTCTAGGGGGTGCTGTTGCACTTCAAACAGGCAGGCAGGAAGTTAGGGGAGCCTTCTGGTAATGAGTTCCTGGACCTAAATAAAACTGGAGATGAGATTTTTCAGGGAGGGACTACAGAGCATGAAAACCGGCAAAGCTTTGCAAAAGCCGGCTCCCTGTGTGTGACACAAGGCGGGGAAAATCCGCGAAAGTACACCGGCCCAGTGGGGCCCAACTGTGAAAAACTGTGAGTGTGACCTGTCTATGTCTGTCTACTGTCCTCTTGCGTGAAACTCCTGCGAGTGGGGCAAAAAGAGGCTCCAGTGGAGCACGGCCTCTTTCTAAGGAAAGAACTCCATTGCAACAAGAAGGAAAAATCACACTAAGAACGGCGCTATATCACAGAAGCAAACATTTCTCTCTGGACTGTCTTCTCTGTTGCCTGCTCGGGCCTAAGATTTGACCCAGTGTGAGGCTTCATCCACGGAGGACTCCCCTCCCTTAGAGGCAAGTCAGCCCATCCAGAAAGGGAGGAGCCAGAGGAGTGTGCTGCCTGCATCATATAGATAATGAATACCACCACAACACGTAGAAAAACCCACAATACAAGTGTGACAATGGGGAAACAACGCAGGCCAGCATCAGACATAGAGAATGAAGATGACAATTCTGAGGACCAGATAATGACCAACCAACTAATCAACCTCTCAGATAAGGACTTTAGACTAGCAATATGGAAGATGCTCAACGGACTCCAAGAAACCATAGATCGAGTTGAACAGAACACTAATAAGAACCAAGAAAATATGAAGACAGAAATCACAAAACTCCAAACTGAAATAACATGTCAACTAACAGGACTGAAAAAGTCAGTATACGAAGTGAATGACAAAATGAATAAGCTCTGGGACAGGGTATCAGAAGCTAAGAATAGACTTGGTGCTGTGGAAGATGAGATACATAACAATTCCATACAGCAGGAGAGATTGGACAAAAAACTTAAAGCAAATGAGCAGACAATGGAAAAATTAGTCAAAGAATGGGAACAGATGAAAATAGAACTCTATGATAAGATCAACAGAAACAACTTAAGAATCATTGGAGTCCCAGAGACCCAGGAAGAAAATTTCCAGGAAGAATCAACGGTCAAGAACATCATTAAAGAGAAACTTCCAGAGCTAAAGAATATATGTGATCAAATCCTGCATGCCCGAAGAGTACCAACCAAAGGAGACCCCAGAAAAACTACCCCAAGACACATCCTAGTCACAATGACAAATCCCACAGATAGAGACAGAATTCTGAAAACAGCAAGATCAAAAGGGGAAATCACGTTCAAGCAAGCTTCCCTGAGATTTACAGCAGACCTGTCACCAGAAACACTCAATGCCAGAAAGCAGTGGTGGGATATTGTGACAAGACTGAATGAAATGAATGCTTCACCCAGAATACTATACCCAGCAAAACTCACTTTCCGGTTTGACGGAAGAATACATGGCTTCACAGACAAAAAACAGCTCAGAAACTTCACAGACACAAAACCAGTCTTAAGAGAAAAACTGAAAGACCTAATCTAAGACAAGACTACCCAAAAGACACACCAAATTTTGAAATAAAGATGGCGTTAAATCCCAGGACAATTCTTTCTCTCAACGTCAATGGACTAAATGCACCAGTTAAGAGACACAGAGTGGCTAAATGGATCAAAAAACTCAATCCAACCTTCTGCTGCCTACAAGAAACGCACCTGAATAGTCAGAACAAACATAGACTCAAAATAAAAAGCTGGAGAAAAATTATCCAAGCAAACAACACCCATAAAAAAGCTGGAGTGGCCATACTAATATCAGATAATGCAAACTTTATACTCAGGAAGGTTGTAAGGGACAAAGATGGACATTTTATATTAATCAAGGGGTACGTAGAGCAGGAAGAATTCATTCTCCTAAACATATATGCACCGAATGAGGGGCCAGCAAAATATTTATTACAACTGTTGACAAATCTGAAAAATAATATCAACAACAACACAATAATTGTGGGGGACCTTAACACGGCTTTGTCAACACTGGATAGGTCAACCAGACTGAAACCCAACAAGAATATACTAGACCTGAGGAGAGAAATGGAAGAAAGAGGCCTAGTGGATATATATAGGACACTCCATCCCCAGAAACCTGGATACACATTCTTCTCCAATGTACATGGGACATTCTCCAGGATAGACTACATGCTGGCACATAAAACATACCTCCATAAGATCAAGAGGATAGAAATTTTGCAGACTACCTTCGCTGACCACAAGGCTCTGAAATTATTTGTGAACTCCAAAGGGACTCAGAAGAAACACTTTAACACCTGGAAGTTAAACAGCCTCATGCTCAATAACCAGTGGGTCTGAGATGAAATCAAGGAGGAAATAAAAAGGTTCCTGGAAACAAATGACAATAAAGACACAAACTATCAGAACTTATGGGACACAGCAAAAGCAGTACTGAGAGGAAAATTTATAGCTTTGCAAGCACACATCAGGAAGGAAGAAGGAGCTTACCTGAGTAGCTTAATGACACAGCTAATAGAACTAGAAAATGCTCAACAAAAGGACCCAAGAATAGAAAGACAGAAGGAAATAACAAAGCTGAGAGCAGAAATCAACGAAGTGCAAACTCAAAAAACAATCTGAAAGATCAACGAAAGCAGAAGTTGGTTCTTTGAAAAAATAAACAAGATTGATAGACCACTGGCAAACCTAAAAAGAAAGAGAGAGAGAGAGAAACTTGATAACTCGTATCAGGAATGAAAAAGGAGAGATCACTACTGATATGACAGAGATTCAAAGGGTAATCAGAAACTACTTTGAAAAACTCTATGCCACTAAAAATGAGAACCTGGAAGAAATGGATAAATTCTTGGAATCTTATAATCATCCACAGTTGAAGGAAGAGGATGTAGCATATCTAAACACCCCCATCACCATTGATGAAATTAAAACAGTAATCAAATGTCTGCCGAAAAACAAAAGCCCAGGTCCAGATGGATTCACTAATGAATTCTATCAAACTTTCCAAGAGGAACTACTGCCAATCTTGGCAAGACTCTTTCATGAAATTGAACAAACAGAAACACTTCCAAATAGCTTTTATGAAGCCAACATCACCTTGATACCTAAACCAGACAGAGACGCTACCAAAAAAGAAAATTACAGACCAATATCACTGATGAATGCAGATGCAAAGATCCTCAACAAAATCCTGGCAAATAGGATTCAATGCCTCGTTAAAAAGATCATCCACTACGATCAAGTAGGTTTCATCCCAGGAATGCACGGCTGGTTTAACATCCATAAATCTATCAACATAATACACAACATCAATAACAAGAAAAATAAAAACCACATGATCATATCAATAGATGCAGAGAAAGCATTTGATAAAGTCCAACACCCATTCTTGATCAAAACTCTCAGCAAGATGGGAATGGAGGGAACCTTTCTCAATATAGTGAAGGCCATCTACCACAAGCCAGTGGCAAATATTATCCTCAATGGAGAAAAATTGAAAGCCTTCCCTCTAAATTCTGGCACAAGACAAGGCTGTCCTCTCTCACCACTCCTATTCAACATAGCACTGGAAGTACTTGCTATAGCGATTAGGCAAGAAAAGGATATCAAGGGAATCCAGATAGGAAAGGAAGAAGTCAAGCTCTCACTGTTTGCAGATGACATGATACTCTACTTAGAAAACCCTAAAGACTCTATCAAAAA
Source organism: Suncus etruscus (assembly GCF_024139225.1). Taxonomy (NCBI): domain Eukaryota; kingdom Metazoa; phylum Chordata; class Mammalia; order Eulipotyphla; family Soricidae; genus Suncus; species Suncus etruscus. Next base: position 37,949,910 of record NC_064850.1, on the reverse strand, counting down.
GCTTCTAGAAACAATAGACTCATATAGCAAGGTGGCAGGCTACAAAATTAACACACAAAAATCAATGGCCTTTCTATACACCAATAGTAATAAGGATGAAATGGACATTAAGAAAACAACCCCATTCACAATAGTGCCACAAAAACTCAAATATCTTGGAATCAACTTGAATAAATATGTGAAGGACCTATACAAAGAAAACTATAAAACTCTGCTCCAAGAAATAAGAGAGGACACACGGAAATGGAAACGCATACCCTGCTCATGGATTGGCAGGATTAACATCATCAAAATGGCAATACTCCCCAAGGCATTATACAGATTTAATGCCATCCCTCTAAAGATGCCCATGACATTCTTCAAAGAAGTGGATCAGGGACTTTTGAAATTCATTTGGAACAATAAACACCCTCGAATAGCTAAAGCAATCATTGGGAAAAAGAATATGGGAGGAATTACTTTCCCCAACTTTAAACTGTACTACAAAGCAACAGTTATCAAACAGCATGGTATTGGAATAAGGATAGGTCCTCAGATCAGTGGAATAAGCTTGAATACTCAGAAAATGTTCCCCAGACATACAACCACCTAATTTTTGATAAAGGAGCAGGAAATCCTAAATGGAGCAGGGAAAGCCTCTTCAACAAGTGGTGTTGGCACAATTGGATAGCCACTTGCAAAAAATTAAACTTAGACCCCCAGCTAACATCATGTACAAAGGTAAAATCCAAATGGATTAAAGACCTCGATATCAGTCCCAAAACCATAAGATATATAGAACAGCACATAGGCAAAACACTCCAGGACATTACAGGCATCTTCAAGGAGGAAACTGCACTCTCCAAGCAAGTGAAAGCAGAGATTAACAGATGGGAATATATTAAGCTGAGAAGCTTCTGCACCTCAAAGGAAATAGTGCCCAGGATACAAGAGCACCCCACTGAGTGGGAGAAACTATTCACCCAATAGCCATCAGATAAGGGGCTAATCTCCAAAATATACAAGCACTGACAGAACTTTACAAGAAAAAAACATCTAATCACTTCAAAAAATTGGGAGAAGAAATGAACAGACACTTTGACAAAGAAGAAATACACATGGCCAAAAGACACATGAAAAAATGTTCCACATCACTAATCATCAGGGAGATGCAAATCAAAACAATGATGAGATACCACCTCACACCCCAGAGAATGGCACACATCACAAAGAATGAGAATCAACAGTGTTGGCGGGGATGTGGAGAGAAAGGAACTCTTATCCACTGCTGGTGAGAATGCCGTCTAGTTCAACCTTTATGGAAAGCGATATGGAGATTCCTCCAAAAACTGGAAATCGACTCCCATACGATCCAGCTATACCACTCCTAGGAATATACCCTAGGAACACAAAAATACAATACAAAAACCCCTTCCTTACACCTATATTCATTGCAGCACTATTTACCATAGCAAGACTCTGGAAACAACCAAGATGCCCTTCAACAGACGAATGGCTAAAGAAACTGTGGTACATATACACAATGGAATATTATGCAGCTGTCAGGAGAGATGAAGTCATGAAATTTTCCTATACATGGATGTACACGGAATCTATTATGCTGAGTGAAATAAGTCAGAGAGAGAGAGAAAAACGCAGAATGGTCTCACTCATCTATGGGTTTTAAGAAAAATGAAAGACACCCTTGTAATAATAATTTTCAGACACAAAAGAGAAAAGAGCTGGAAGTTCCAGCTCACCTCAGGAAGCTCACCACAAAGAGTGATGAGTTTAGTAGGGAAATAACTACATTTTGAACTGTCCTAATATTGAAAATGTATGAGGGAAATGGAGAGCCTGTTTAGAGTACAGGCAGGGGTCGGGTGGGGCGAAGGGAGACTTGGGACATTGGTGATGGGAATGTTGCACTGGTGATGGGTGGTGTTCTTTACATGACTGAAACCCAAACACAATCATGTATGTAATTAAGGTGTTTAAATAAATTTAAAAAAATGTAAAAAAAAAAAACTGGAGATGAGATTTCAAGAAGTGACTGCCACTAGTGGCCAGGGTTCATCTTGTGGATACTAAGGGACTGATACAAAACATTATGTGAGGTTACTGTAGGTCCAGACCCACCTTGGAGAGAAGCTCCAGGAGGAACAAAGGCCAGGAAAGGAATATCTTCTTCTCCTCTTCCTTCTTCTTCTCCTTCTCCTCCTCCTTCTCCTCCTTCTTCTCCCCCTCTTCTTCTTCTCCTCCTCTTCTTATTCTTCCTTTCCTCCTCCTTCTCCTCCTCTCATCCTTCTCCTTCTCCTCTCATCCTTCTCCTTCTCCTCCCTCTTCTCCTCCCTCTTGTCTTTCTTCTCCTTTTCCTTCTCCTCCTCCTTCTTTTTCTTCTCCTCCTTTCTACTCTTCCTCTCCTTCTCCTCCTCTCCTCATTCTCCTCTTCCCTCTTCTTCTCCTTTTCCTTCTGCTCCTTCTTCTCCACTCCTCCTCTTTCTTCTTCTTTTTCTTCTTTTCCTACTCCTCTTCTCCTTATCCTCTCCTCTTTCTCCTTTTCCTCCTCCTCGTCCTCCTCCTCCTCCTTCTTCTCCTCCTCTACCTCTTTCTCTCCCTCCTCCTCCTTTTTCTTCTCCTCCTCCTCCTACTTTACATCCTCCACCTCCTCCTTTTTCTCCTCCTTGTCATCCTCATCCTCCTCCTCCTTCTTCTTTTTCTTCTTCTGCTCTTCCTCCACCTTCTCGTTATCCTCTTCCTCCTCTTCCTCCTCCTCCTTCTTGTCCTCCTCCTTGTCATCGTCCTCCTCCGTCGTCGTCCTCCTCCTCTGTCGTCGTCGTCATCATCATCATCTTCTTCTTCTTCTACTACTACTACTACTACTACTACTACTAACTACTACTACTTCTTTTTCTTCTCTTCCTCCTCTTTCTCCTCCTCCTTCTCCTTTGCCTCCTTCTCCTCCTCTCCCCCTCTCCTTCTTCCTTTTCTATTAATCATGCTTTTATGCCATATTATTCTAACATCAGCCCATCACCAGAGAGTCTGCTTTCCTCCACCAGTGTCCCAATGTCCTCAACTCCTTGTAGATACAGTGCTAAAGGCAAAAATTTAATTCCATTTAATTTTTCCAATTTGTAGTTTCCTTATTGTCTTTCTGTTTATCCCACTTATGGGAGAGATCTTCCTTTTCTTATTGTGGAGTTGGTGACATCTACACACACATATGGTTGAATAGAGCCAGTCTTCAGAAATTCCATAAAATAGTTAAACAATAAGATCTAGAGCCAATGCCATGTCAGTCCATCGACCAATGCCATGGACTCATTTAACTCTTGAAAGAAAGGCAAACCAACTTGCAATAATTCATGGATATTCCAGTCTCACAGACATGAGAGAAGGGTGAGATGAGTCTACCCTCCCTGTCGAAGCCTTGGCAGCTTTATAAACACTTTATAACTATCATCTAGCCAATAACTCAACTTCACTGCTTTTTTACTAATCTCTGCAGAGACACATAACTACCCCAAACTCAGGTATGCTAATTAGGGGTCTGAGACCTCTTCAGAGGTTTGGAATCAGGGCTGGCTACCACCTTCTACCCTCTGTGCCTTTGTACTTCAAGAAGTACCAGCAGCTACATCAACAATCCATTTCTACTACCATATCAGCTTATTGGCCTAGCTCCACAAATCCTTGGTATTTGGGGCTGCACAGCTGCATAGGCAGCCTCATCACATCACCATATATTAAAAATTGTAATATGTAGGAATGCACCAAATCAGAAGAAATTATTATAGATGTCACCTAAGGTCAACAAACAAAATCAACAAAAGAATGCTCAACAAGTAACAAACAGCTTAGTAAGCCTTTAAACAATGACATGACCACATTGTGAATGTGATAATTTTCACAAATTTTCTTTTATTGAAGTATTTTCAAGTAATTTCATGACAATGTCATTGTAGCCAGATGCATTAATATTAACTAAACTATTTATATATGGCACATGCCAGACTTGAGGGAGGGTGGGAAACTGGGAAAAGGGTGGAGGAAATGCTACACTTGGCGATGGGATTGGTATTGGAACAATGAATGCCAAAAATAAATGTTTTATGAGGAACTTTGTAAATCAATATGTTCAAAATAAATGTACTAAAATTGTTGGTCAATATTAAGTTGACCACATAAACTTTCTAAAAAGTTATCTCTCCATTTTTAGAGATATTTAAATTTTTTAAATTTATTTGTGAATCATTATGTGAAAATCAAATGTCAAAATAATTAAGTTGCCCTTATAGTAAAAAAAAAAATGAAGAAGCATTTGGAAAAATACATTTTGGAGCATAGAAATTGTCAAACATCTGTGCAACAAGAACCATAGAGATAGTACAGCATGTAAGACACTTGCTTTATGCAATATTAACCAGTTTGATTCCTGCCACCTAGTATGGTCCTACGACGATCATTGGAGTGATTTCCAAATTAAATTCCTAAAGTAAAACCAGATCACTGCCATGTGTGGCACCAAAAGCCTTAGAATGCTCAAGCACAGCATGAGGGTTATCCTGTTTTTGGAGGGAATGAAAAATCGCAATGAACTCTGGACAGTCCCTCTCCTTTTATACAAAATTATCAGCACTGAAATATTATGTTCATCCTCACTGGGGAGAAACTATAGCAGCAAATCAGAAGAAAGGAAGGGTATGAATAAGATAAATCAAGAGTCAGAGACATGGGGCCAGAGCGGTGGTACAAGTGATAGGGTACTTAACTTGCATGCGCTAACTTAGGACAACCCACAGTTCAATCCCCCAGCATCCTATATGGTCCCCCAAGCCAGGAGCCATTTCTGAGTGCATAGCCAGGAGTAACCCTTGAGCACGTGTGGCCCAAAAACAAACAAACAAAAACAAAAACAAAAAAGAGAGACAATGACATGAAAAAAAATCTAATGACCTATTTGTGACATTTAGGTCAGGCCATGCCTGAAGTTTTCCATGTGCTATAGAACACATATTCATGAAATCCAGGAAGTATTCTCATCTGCTCTAAGAAATTTGAGTTTGATCTCTGCCACTTGCCCTAAAAGAGAATAGGAAAATACAAATAGGAGGAGAGATAATGATGCTACGTATTAGCATCAAGTGGTCTTGTAGTTAGTAACTGCCCATGCATTTTCTCTATGTGCCTCATTTCAAACGACAGAACATTCACTAGCTACAGGGTCACTATGAGGTTGAAGGAGACACTTGATCATGGGCAGCCCTTGGCTTACTCTCTCACATCTGCCTTCTTCTGGCAGAGGGGCCCTCAGTTTCTTCACAACTGCCACTACCTTTATGCTCAGTAAAAATACCTGGGGCTGGGAGTCACACAAAGTGATGTCGATTATGCCAGCTTTTGACATCAAAGGATGAAATTTTAGGAACTGGAATGTACCACAGCATACATGAACTTTTAGGGAAGGTCAGCCCACCAAATGTATCCCCAGATTTTCCTGATGGGGAGAACTGAAATAACTCCCACTGGGTTTCTGAAAAGCCCACTATCGACGCCTTTTTCCCCTGCATGGATAGTTGAGGAATTCCCGAAGAAATAAATCTATGCTTGATATTACATTTTCTGTCATTATTTGGCTATCTCTCCTTTGTAAAATCTTAGGCAAAATTATGGCCTCTACCAAATAATTTGGCTCAGAAATTCCATCACCAAAGATTACTAAGAGAACCTCTATTCTGGATAATATTTGCACCCAAAAGCAAAAACAATATTTTTTCTCTTTTTCAAATATGTCCTTGCAGCTTCAGTTTCTGGTAATCAGGGGCGTAGCCAGAATGCTGACCCTGGGCTATTGACTCTTCTCAGAAAAAGGGAACCACATCTTAGGGGACTTGGTTCCCTCTTTTACTTGACCCTAAAACAATAGAGCTCAGATCAGTGAATATCAAGTTCTGAGATTTTTCTACTTTCTAGTAATCCCTGATTTTGTATTTGAAGTAAGCTTGCAGAGAGCTACCTTGAGTTGTAACCTTCTCCTTTGTAATTTAGAATTCTTACCACACCCATAGCTTAAACATTGTTACTGTTGAACTCTGCTTTGTGGTTGTAATCATTCTTCTCTATACCTATGGCTGGTTTTACCCCTCTAAATTCCCCTGCTTAAAAAATTAAACTTGTATCCCAGTGGGGCCTTTTAAAAAATAAATAAATAAACTTGTCACCCTCCTGCCAGAAGATGTGTTGACCCCACATACTCTGTGTGTGGTTTCACTATTTCATATTTTATATTTTGCCACCCATGCAACCCATTTTCCCTGAAGTGGATTCATTGAAATTCCACTGATGACTGTAGGACAGAAGCTGCCTACAGCAGGTATGCAGAAGAAAGTTCCTATGAAAAGTTGCTATGTTCACTATAATTTCCTGGACAAATTCTTACACTAAGTATACTAGACTCTACATTCCCAACATTCCCAAAAAGACTAAATGTATATATCAAGACAGATTCACTGAGAATAAACTATTTAGCAATTTGCAAGATAATATAGCAGGAAGATGATATAGCAGAAAGCATGTTTTAAATTCCAGTGTAGAGGGACCAAAGTGGTGACACAAGTGGTAGGGCATCTGCCTTGCATGCACTGAAAGAAGTGAAAAACATACTTTTAATGAAAGCCTTAAAATATGATATGAATTTATTAAACTCCAGCCATAAGATGTTTTTCTCTCCCGTTTCATTTCAACTAATCATAAGTTGTTTTCCCTAACTGCCTGCCTGCATATATTTCTTATCTGCCAAGTTACAGAACCTCCCTGCAGCCTCCCTGCTTCCCGCAGCTTTACCAGCCCCTGTGTGACCCACCCGTCCTTGAGTTCCTGTGTGACCCACCTGCCCTCGAGCTCCGGTGTGACCCACCTGTCCTCCAGCTCCTGTATGACCCACCCACCATTGAGATTTGAAGATGCTGCCACCCTGCCCCCCAGCCTCCCTGCTTCCTGCTCCTGTGTGGCCCTCCCACCCTAAAATCTTGAAATTTGAAATCACCTTTATCTCGCAACCCCGGGCGCAGCTCTCCTATGTCAGTGCTCATTCCTGTTTCTTTTAAGATTGTGCTTTGATGATAAGAATGAATTAACCTGTCTAAATTCTGTATAAAAAAAAGACTGGCTTAAGGTTTCGGGGTCCATAAACCTCTACTCGGCCACGAGTAAGTTTCGGACCTCTGACCGGTCAGATAATATGGAACTTGCTTGCATCATTGCTGGGCTCGAGTCCTTTTTATTACTCTGTTCCAGGCAGCTGGAAATCGGGTTTTCCAAACCCTGCACACTACCCTAAGACAGACTGAGGTTCTATCACCAGCGTTCCATATGGTCTCCTAAGCAAGGAGTGGTTTCTGAGCACATAGCCAGGAGTAACCCCTGAGTGCCACAGGGTGTGGCCCAAAAACAAGCATACAAACAAAAAATTCCAGTGTACTTCACTGATAAAAATCAGACAGCCCATTGGAAAGATGAGACCAAATAATGTACAGCAATAAGAAGGGCATATGATCGTGATAAGAAAACATAAACACTTGAACAGTATAAAAAGTCCATTACTACCAGTCACCAGTCCATCGATTCACTGCTGAGCAACATCAGACACTGCTTGGACTGGTGGAACCTCTAGGGCTGACTCTACAGGATACTTGCTGTGGGACCCAGACAAATAACAGTGGCCCAATTCCACCTGCTTACGTGAGTGTTTGCAAAGGACCTTAATCTTTGATTTGGCAAATGGCTTGCTATTCTACTTATGAATCTCATGCAGATACTCTCTGCTTTTACCTCTTAAGAACATGCAATGTACTTGTGGGTAGAATACTGACTCTGCTTCAGCCTGTTTTACTTCCTCCCTAAGTGTACGTATCTTAGCTAACTAGCTGCTGTCTCTAGAAAACAGAAGCAAAGTCTCCCCTGGAAACTCGGGCTATGTCTCGGGAAAGGGGAAAAGGGATCCATGCTTAGTTGAAATGTTTCTTGTTAGAAATGTTTTCCCAAAAGTTCAGATTATAGGAGTTATGTAGGTCTTAAGTGATATACTTCTTAATTAGAGTCTGATGGAGACTCTTACCCCAGAGCAGCCTCCCATTGATTAATGACTGGGGGGAGGAGATACTCATCTGTGCAGGCACTACTTTGTTTCTCAAACCATTTACAGGTTGGGAACATGGAAAAGAAAATTTCACCCATTGACCCTATCTAGATTTACTGTATTGAATGTATTATCCAGGCAAGCAGGAGACAGCCTGCTGCAGAACAAGACAAAAGCCTAGTGACTCCATCCTTCTGTTTCTCCGGGTATCCAGATCAAAGCCAAGAAGTAAGGGCTTAAACTCAATTTGCTTAATGCCTCATCCTGGCCCAGGCATGCTCTCAGATGTAGTGTTGCATTAAAGGATGGCAGCTTTCCCTGGTCACTGATCACCTGCAAAGGCTCTAACATTTTTCCTGGCTGAGTGGACACTGAACTGAGTCAAATGTCACGAGATTGATAGAACCAGCAGAATAGGACTGGCATGAAATTTATGCCTAATATTGACGCTCAGCATTTAGACACTACTGGGTTTTTCAGGGCACTGTTTCACTCGCAGAGGAAGTAGAGGGGTTATGGCTCAGACTTTAAGGTCAGACTTCAGGGCTTACAGCCTTAATTCTGAGCTACTTCCCTGAGAGAAGGGACAGAAGGGAACAAAGAAGGGTTAAGAGAGAAGTCACACTAGGGACAAGTTCAGTGGCTCCAGACTGCTCACAGGACACTTTTTCTTTTCCCAGGGAGAGAAAAGAACAGGTATAGATGAAGGTGACAAGAGCTGTCACAGAGGTGCTGTTGCAATGTGACAGATGCAGATACAGACAGAAGCAGAGAGAAAGGGTTTTCTAAAGGAGGTAACCTGAAATCAGACTGACAAAGAACAAGAGAAGTTGAAGCTACACAGAGCAGGACAGACCAAACCCTTCATATATCTACCTTTTGTTGTTGTTGTTGTTGTTGTTGAACCTTGACCTGTGTCCCAAGATAGGGTCCACCTTGGAGAAAATGTCATGTTCTAATGATGAATATGTTTATTGTAACCATTGGATAGAGTGTTCTATGTGTTTGCTAGCTAGACAACATTTATTGTCTTGTACAAGTCCTGTTTCCATATCTTTGCTATGAGTGTTCTCTCCATTATTAAGTGTAGCTGATGCCATCTTTCGTTATACAAGTCAGTATTTCCTCCTTATGTTTCTAAATTTTGCTTGCTTATTTATTTTGAAGGTACATAGTCAGACACATCAATAGCTATAATTGTCACATTATATTGCTGCATTTTACCTTTTGTTATAATGTCTTTCCCTCCTTATAACTGGTTTGACCTTCCAAGCAGAAGACCAAGTGCCATTCTAAGTAAGATGCATTCGGTGAAGCTAAATGGTGCAGTAAAGACCTAGCAGAGGTGGGGACTTTCACAAATGTAGAATCATACATTGCTGGGGATGACCTTGGTCTTTGGCATGATAAAACATTCCCTGGCACTGGAGCGTGTAGGGTGCTCACCTTTAATGTGGCCCACCTGAGTTCAGTCCCCAGCACCCTATATGGTTCCCCAAGCCCAAAGGAGTAATTCTTGAGTGCAAAGTTAGGAGTAAGCACTGAGCACAGTTGTTTTTATGTCACAAAAATAAACACAAGCAAAACATAAATTCCCTGAACATTGAGATATATCCCTAACCCTTTTCTTTTGGTTGCGAGGGGCATGGCACACCTGTCTGTACTTAGAAGGTACTCCTAGCTCTGTTATCAGGAATTACTTTTGAGGATCTTTGAGTGACCAAATGGGATGTTGGGAATCAAATCCAATGTCCTACCTGCTGTACCTATTGCTCCGTCACATCTAGGCTATTCTGAAATCTTCCATGTGAAGTATATTTTGATAGATATTCATATAGGAAAAACACTCTCATAATTCATTTCATACATTTCTCTCCGTAAATAGTCATTACTTTTTCTGACTACTTTAATAATATACCTTTTTATCTCTTTCTTTCATATTTTGACACTAGATCCATAAAAATACTCTTGTGCTCAGCATAAAATGGAATCTAGTTGAGTTTTTTTAACACTTTTACCAAGCCACTTTACTTGAAGACTTTTCTTCATTAAAATAAAATTACTAATAAGAACGCACATCTGGGCCGGAGAGATGGCATGGAGGTAAAGTGTTTGCCTTTCATGCAGGAGGTCATCGGTTCGAATCCCGGCGTCCCATATGGTTTCCCGTGCCTGCCAGGAGCAATTTCTGAGCCTGGAGCCAGGAATAACCCCTGATCACTGCCTGGTGTGACCCAAAAACCAAAAAAAAAGAACGCACATCTGTTTTTGTATTTCTTCACATTTATTCTCCTACAGGTTTTCTATTTTTTCTATTGTTTCCTTTTAAATTCATTTGATTTTTTTATTGGGGCCATAGAGACCAAACATTGGTTGGCCATGCTCTAAAGAGTACCAAAATATCTTAGGACACACTACTTGAATTTTCAGTAAAATATTTAAACTCCTTTGTATTTAAAGATATATGCAGTTCATTTCAGTTTACTTCTCATAATTATAAAATACAGTTTATATCCAAGTTAGAACATTCAATTTATTCAAACAAAACCTCATTAACACAATAACTATATAATTTGTCTCTAAAATAACTGAAATAGTATGGGGACAGAGCTCTTAAGGAGCATACCTAATCAAATAGAAAATGAAACCTGGAATGACAATCTAAATCAATAATATTACAGTTTTTGTAACTGCCTTTGCACTTACAGTACATAAGGATTTTTATTTCTTCAACATACTCAACTCACTCTCTATAATCCTCTCATTTCAGCCAGAAATTCCGCTTACAGCATTTATTGCAGAGCATACCAGAGATAATTACCTCCCTCCGCTTGAGTTTATTTGGAAAAGTCTTGATTCCTCCTTCATTTTCACTGAAGGACATTACTATACAATATTGCTAGATATAGAGTTTCTTGTTGGCAGTTATACTTTAAGTACTCTGAAAAATTTAGTAGCATGGATATTAAAACTTTATGGATATTAATTTCTGTTTAATAATATCAGAATAAGCGTGAATACTTAGTTTGTTGCTGCAAGTCAAGTGAGAATATAGATAAAACATCACTGTCAATACTAAGCTCTAGTAAGTATCTGATAAATCATATAAATATGTTCATAAATTTTAGACTATAATATTGAGGTCCAGAGTACTGATTTGTTGTAGATCACACAATCAATGGGGAGAAATATTTGGGGTTAATGAATCTTCAGCTCACACTGAAGACCTAGAGGCCCTAATAGAGTATCTAACAAGCATTCCTTACTTGACAGGGTTTGAAAATACGACACAATGCTGTTCACCCTCTACATCTGTCTACTCTGGATGATTACCAGTGGCCTTCAGATGATCCAGGCTCAATATACTTCTGAATACATGAACCCCAAATATACTTATCAGAAACTTGCTGCAAACAATATTGACTTTGCCTTTAAGCTGTTTCAACACCTAAATGACTTGACTCCCAATGAGAATGTCATCTTCTCCCCTATAAGCATCTCTATGGCCTTATCTATGATGTCCCTGGGTGCAGGGAACCAGACAGGCATCAAGATTCTGCAAGGCCTTGGTTTCGACCCCAGTCAGATCTCCAAGCAAGAAATCCATGAGAATTTCCAACAAATTTACAAACTCCTTGAGCAGTCAAACAATAATTTGGACATGATAATGGGAAATACACTGTTCTTCAAGAAAAGCCTAAAACTTCTGGATTTGCCCTCAGATAACCTCACATACTACTATGGGTTAGAGAAGGTACCTATAAATGTCAGAAACTGGACCAGAGGCAGCAATGAAATCAATGAGTATATCAAGAATAAGACACATGGGGGAATCTCAGACTTGCTCTTAAAGCTGAAGTACCCAGCCAACCTTGCCCTGGTCAACTACATCTTCTTCACAGGTATGTTCTATGAATCTCATTATGATAATACTCTGCTATTGCAGAAACAGAACCATCCAAATACTGATTGCACTTAGGATACTACTTGACTAGACAAAGCAGAGCGCAATTGTGACTTAGCTCTTTTCTAAATTCCTTCCAGGAAGGTGGATGTCAGGAAGAGTTGAATACATGTAACATACTCAAATTCTTTCAGGTTGGTTCAAGGCCCAAATATGTAACCATGAACCATTTGTCAGCCTAACCTTTGACAGATACAGACTGAGCCTAGCTGTAGTCAGGCATGATGCCAGGCATTGGAGATAGTTAATGAACTGTCATAACCCCATTTTAGTGGACCACCACCTTACCCAGGGGCCTGAATTCACTTCTACTTTATCACTAATCACTGGTGTGCAGTGGAACAGTCCACCCTTAACAGTTTGGTCCCATATACTATTGCTTAAAGAGCCTCTGATTTGGTCACCAGGAGCAACTCTTTGTCTCATTAGTTTAGTCCCACTCAGTTCTGAGGATGCCAAGAAGCTGAGAAATAGGAGACCTGTACACAATGACACCATGCCAATGATGAAACCCAATGATGTGGGAGGTGTGCAGGTTTCTCTAGACTCAAATACTTCTCCTTGTACTTGTCTGCCATAGGCTTTTTTCCTGAATTCTGGTATTGTCCTAGACTCTAGTTAACCAATTCCAGGTACCAAACACTAAGCAAAGGTATTGAACTCCCAAACAGAAAATGGTGCCATGTATAGAAGTACATAGTCCAGTGAGAATTATAGAATTTTTGGGATCCCAGAAGTAGTCTGGGTAATTTTGCCTAGACTTTTTGTCCAACCACTGTCAAGCTTAAAGAACTCCATGAACTGGGGCCTAAAAGAGAGCAAAGCAGTAAGAAGGCATTTACCTGCATGCAGCTGACTAAGAAAGGACATAGTCTGTCAGGGTGATTTCTGAGTGCAGAGTCAGGAGTAACCCTTGAGCCTTGCCGAATGTGGCAAAAAAAGAAACCTAATCAATAAATAAAGTTAAATAAAACCTAACTCCATGAATCTAGAAAAATCTGGTACCCAACATCCTTCTCCAAAAGACTAAAACTGAACACATCAAACTTCCCAATTTCAAACTATAAAACAAAGTATCAAAACCAATGCTGTATTGGAATACAATTGTAGAGTAAGTGTGCAAAAGAGGGCTCCCAGAAAACAACAGTCTGAAATATCTATTTATTATTATTTTTAGTAGAGAGTCATAACTTACAATGCTCAAGGGTCACTTCTGGATATGCACTCAGAAATAACTTCTGGTGGAACTCTGGAACAATATGGGATCAAACCCAGGTTGGCCATATAAAAGCAAGTGCCCTACTCACTGTAGTATCTCTCTGATCCCTCAAATATTTTTCACTATACTTGATAAGAAATCAAAAATATTTCATGAATAAGAAACTCTCCAATAAATAAAGGGGAAATAAGAATAATCTCATGCAAGGAATAAATTATTGTCTTTTTATGAGTGTGGGTATCATTTTTGTTTCAGGGAGCCTCCCCTGATAGTGTTCAGAGGTTATTCATGGCTCTTTGCTCAGGAATCATTCCTGTTTGGAGACCATATAGAATGCCGGGAATCAATCCTGGGTTGGCTGCCTGCAAGGCAAGCACCTTACCTATTGTACTATTTCTCCAGCATGTAAGTTTTAGTTTCCTCATATCTAATATCACTCACAGAAATTAAAGCAAAATAAAACCAAAATGTAAACATATAAACATTGCCATAAATATCCTAGTAATTAAAAAAGGGAAAAGCTCCTTAAATTAGTTTGTCATGATGCTTTGGAGATGATGCCAGAATCACAAGTAGCAAAAACAAAGACAGCTCAAGAAAAGGAATTAAACCAAATTAAAAGTGTATGTTTCATCAAAGGTAGACTAACCAAAAGGGTAATGTACCTTCAAGAATAGATTAAACTGGGGCCAGCATGGTGGTGCTAGAAGTAAGGTGCCTGCCTTGACTGCGCTAGCCTAGGATGGACTATGGTTCAATCCCTCGGCGTCCCATATGATCCCCCAAGCCAGGAGCAATTTCTGAGCACATAGACAGGAGTAACCACTGAGCTTTACCGGGTGTGGCCCAACACCCCCCCCAAAAAAAAGAAGATTAAACCCAATTCTATCTGTAGACTAGTATCTGACTATGTAAACATTTACCAATAGAGCACAATACCACAAAACAAAAAACCCAAGTAAAAATGACTTAGGAACTGAATAATAAAATAATTCAAATGGTCAAGGAATTCAGTATTATCAGCCATTATAAAAATGCAAAACAAGGGGCTGGAATGGTAGTGCAGCAGTAAGTCGTTTGCTTTGCACCTGGTGGTGTAGGACAAACCACTGTTTGATCCCCCGGAATCCCATATGGTTTCCCAAGCCAGGAGCGATTTCTGAGCACAAAGCCAGGAATAACTCCTGAGCATAGTCATATGTGGCCCAAAACAAAAACAAAAAGACAAAATAGGACATGTCCCACCACCCCAATTAGTCACTTGACTCCACTAATAAAATTGACTCTAAAAAAAATAAAGGGAATAATAGGTTTGGGCAAATATGGAAAAAAAATGAATGATAATGCTGCTTCAGTAGAAGGATAACTTTGTACAACTGCAGTGGAAAACATTATTTAAGTTTCTCAAAAAATAATGGAAAGGGGATTACCCTATGGTCCAGCAATTCCACTTTGGATATTTATCTTAATAAAATGGAGTCTCTCTTGAAGAGATATCTACACCCCAATGGCTGCAACACAAGAGACAAGTCTTAGAAATGATCTAAGGATTCACACTTATTGAGTGAACACAGTAAGTGCTGCCCATGATGTCTGGGTCCACAAACGATCACATATATATAATGGCAGACCTGTTACAGTGAGAAACCAGTTATGCCAATAGACTGTACCCAGTGATTATTAAAGGACCATGTGGTGTTGAGTATCAAATTGCAGTCAGCTACATACAAGACATGTGACTTAACTCTGGCATCTAACTCTTATTTTGTTAGTTTTTGTTTTGAGGCCACACCTGGCAGTACTCAGGGGTTACTCCTGGTTCTCTGCACAGAAATTGCTACTGACAGGCTTAGGGGAGTATATAAGATGCCTGGATTCAAATCCTATCAGCGGTGCTATCACTTCAGCCTCCCTACCTCTTAATTTGAACTTTTTTTTTCATCTATAATTATTTGAATGTGATTTCTTCATAGGTATCAACCACTTGGGTCTTGCTTACAATGTTCTACCAAGATGACTGGTAAAAGAAGAACAAAAATTGGTTCATTGGATGCAAATCCATTTGTACTCTTCTATTTTGTAGAAGCTAGTGTTGTAGAAGATGTAAGAGTGTTGTAGAAACCAGCCATGTCCCATCTGTTGGGGATGGAAGATTGCCCACTCTCTGTCTCTAGGAATCCATGATTTACCAGGACACTAGAAAACCAGGAAGGGTGCTGAATAGATGTTCCAGCTCTGAATAATCTCCTGATCCCCATTCTTGCATTTGCCCTCTCCCTTTGAAGGCCCCTGGATACAAGGATTTGACCCAGAAAATACCAAGGAGCAGAACTTCATTATGGATGACCAGACCATAGTGAAGGTGCCCATGATGTTCCAGTCAAGGATCTTCAACTTCCTGTATGACTCGATACTGCAGTGCTTCGTGGTCGAGTTGACCTCCATGGGCAAAAATAAAATGCTCTTGGTCCTTCCAAACAGAGAGGAGATTGGCACAGTTATCAATAGGCTGAGCCATGAGACCCTATATAGGTGGTCCCAATCCGTCATCATCAGGTAATTCCATCTTTTCTCTGGGGTACATATATTCCTATCTGCTAGGACCCCAGACAGTGATGTGCTCTGACCTACAGCTATTTGCTGATCACACTGATCTCCTTCTGAGTTTTCTGTCAAATGAGTCTTATGTCCCTGGGAGATAAAGAATGAGCTCTCTGTATTATTACATTCTTCCAGAACTTTCTTTAAGAGAACTCAACAGCCAACTTGTCCTCCACATGTCCTCTTGGACCTTTCACAGTGTCTATAGTTGGTTAAGTTATTCAGGTGAGATCATGAATCTTAAAACAATCTAAAATTAAGAAAGAATGTATGGGAATGAGTATCCAGTAAGTTATTAAGTATACTGGTAGCTGGGTGCTCATCAGCCATAGAACAACCTCTCCTGCGTATGGGATGGGCACAGAGTATAAGTGAAGGGTTGGCAAGGTGTGGGAGAGAACAATGCAACAAGAAGGATGTAAGGAGCCACTGGATTCAGTTCCTGCTTCTGAGCACCTGTGAGCTAGAGGAGGTCAATATTATGGTCATCTTGTGCTCAACTCCCATATTTATTTTGGATGAGGGAGAAGATGATCTTAGATATGACCCCTATGCGCAAGAGATTCAAGTAACATCTGCTCAAGAAAAATGAGAGTAAAATCACTCCACAATGGATGAGGTGAAGCTCTGGCATGGCCTTGGGGTTCTGCAGATTAGTAGCACAAGTTGCAAGAGTCCCCGTTGAGGTTTTTGGACTAGTTGGCATTTCTTTCCTCCCTTTCTCCTTTCCTTCTATCATTTATTCAATCACTCTCCCATTTAATATACCTCAGTGGGATCACTGGCAGAGAACCAGGAACAAGGCTAATTTTAAGGGAATGACTTAGGACATAAGGCATAATGAAAATTTCCAGGCAGACCTCTGTTCTGGACCAGAATCAAAATCTCTAACAATTAGTGGTAGGGCTGTGGCTGAGTCCTATAAGTTAAAGGAAAAGAGATGCAAAATGTGCAGCCACAAAGAGACCTGCCTGGGAGATGTAGAGTTTTCCAAGCAGCCTGTGCTGCCAGAGAATTCAGCGAATGCAGACTTAAAGTGCAGCTTGGGGAGGCAGGAAGTGGAGGAGGCTGAGAAAACTATGCCCAAGGCACCTCCAGAACCAGGGAAGGAAAAACAGAAGAGGAGGCAGGTTGTCTGGAATGAACTGTATCATAAATTACTAAGAAGGCAAAAGTCTAGAACAGGTTTTGTGACAGAGAAGTTAGTGTTTCTCTGGGGTATTACCCAATTGGGCTCATTCCCACAGAGGGGGACTAGGTGATCCTTACGGTGAGATCTGTCCAGTCTTCTGTGCACAGAAGTGCCTGGAGCTTGACATCCTCTGCAACGAAGGCATCAGCTCTCCACAATGTAGGAGTCCCCATTCTGAGATCTTGGAGTCTCATTGTATTCCTTGAGCAGTGTTGTTGGGGGTGTGGGTGTCCAGTGTGCATGGAGGCCTATGTTTGAGTCATTCTATGGATACTTTGCCACTTTTTTCACCCTTTCAGCTGTTCCTTCCCTCCTCTCTCTTATCCCTCTAAGGAACCGGTCATTTGCAGGTGAGGCCACCAAGCTTCCTCCTCTAGCCCTGCTCATTCTGTTGAGGAGATAGATGAAAGATAATCTTTCCCTATACCCAAAATTTCTTCACCAAAACATGTTGACATGAACCAGTAACAATGCTGTTTTCTTCCAAAATTTTGACAGATACAAAGTAAAACTTGGCAACTTCAGCCATCATAGCACATTGCTGGATCCTGGGAATATCTTCAATTTTTCACCTCCACACTTCAGCCTCACTTTCCCCTTCTTCTACTCCCCTTATCTTCATTCTCCATTACCCCCATGTCCAAGGAGACAGACTGCAAGGTCCCACTCACACCTCACCTTCTTCTTCCCTTCTTTCCTTGCCTGAGGAGCTTTCAGATCAAAAGGCCTGACAAAATGCCAAAAGGCCAAAACTGGTTTTCAGTTTCTCCACTTAGAAACTGAAGGAATTCAAGGGAGTCCTGGTATCTCTTATTTGGCAACAGATGATTTCTGCCTAGCAAGGGCATGTTCCTGTGGAATGGATGTGCTAAGGTTCTCTGCTCAGTTCCTCCCAGTCAGAGTCCTCTGTCTCCTGCAGTCCCCAAACAAGAATTTTTCCAGTCACCGAATCTGCTCTAGTTCTGATAAAAGAATTTTAAAAAGTCCTGTCTAGAACTTTCACTCCTGCTGGATGCTCACAGATCTCTCTCCTCTCTCTCTCTCTCACTCTCTCTGTCTCTCACTCGCTCGCTCGCTCTCTCGCTCTAGTTCTGATAAAAGAATTTTAAAGGGCCGGGTGGTGGCGCTAAAGGTAAGGTGCCTGCCTTGCCTGCGCTAACCTTGGACGGACCGCGGTTCGATCCCCCGGTGTCCCATATGGTCCCCCAAGCCAGGAGCAACTTCTGAGCACATAGCCAGGAGTAACCCCTGAGCGTTACTGGGTGTGGCCCAAAAACCAAAAAAAAAAAAAAAAAAAGAATTTTAAAAAGTCCTGTCTAGAACTTTCACTCCTGCTGGATGCTCACAGATATCTCTTTCTTCTCTCTCTCTCTCTCTCTCTTTCTCTCTCTCTCTCTCTCTCTCTCTCTCTCTCTCTCTCTCTCTCTCTCTCTCTTTCTCTCTCTCAGGAGACTCCTGCTTCCTGTGGGTGCTTCCTCCTTTCCTCCCCACCTGCCAGGTGGTGCTGGGGGGTGGGGGGGTGGGAGCTTACACCTTATTCAGGTCAGTGTCTCAGTGTCCATGGAGCAGCTGGATTAGCTCAGGGAAGCGCTGGAAAGGAGAATGATTCTGAGCCCTGAGAGGAGCCTTCTGAGAGAGAGGGAAGAAAATTATTTCTCCTTTCTGGTTTCTGTGTATTTCAGCCCAAGGCAGGCTCTGGAGATCCAGAGGACACAGTGCTAACAGCCAAGCCTGGCTGGCAGGAATGTCTAACCCATTTGCTTCCTTGAGCAGCCACCTGGACCTCTATATCCCCAAACTCTCCCTGTCTGGCACCTGTGACCTTGGGGACATCATGAAGGGCATGGGCATAGCAGACCTGAACAGTACGAAAACAAACCTGGCCGGCCTCACTGGCAGTGCCATGAGGAAGTTGTCCAAGGTAAGAGTTTGGGTTCCTTCACTCTATTCTTCCACAAATCCACACTGACAGTGGCAGGAGCTCTTTCCAGAGTGGGTCCCTGGATCCAAGGCTGTGAGTTCCAGATATTTCCTATGTCCTCAGTTTACTCTAGGCTCACTGGGGGCTCAGAAAAGAAAGAGACAAAAGTCACCAGCTGGCAAGAAACTGGAGGCAGAAGCCCTGGCATCTTTCATGGTGCCATCATGGTCACCAGGGAAAGGAAGTGGTCAGAAGGGCTCTAGGCAGCCATGAAAAAATGGAGAGTGGAGAGATCTGAAAGCACCCATTGTACACCAACCATTTCTTTACTGTCTCCATCCCTGTTCTCATTCACTCATTGATTCATTTATTTTGTAAGAGTTCTTCAGGGTGCTGTGGATGTCCCCATGGCACTGACCTGACCTCAGATAGCTGACTGTTCTCTGGCTGATTAAAGTCAGAAGGCGAGAGTACATTGGGGAAAATGAGAGACAGGTGCCCTCTATTGCCTGCACATGACCTTGAACCCTGGTGGAGATTGGCATGTAGTAGGTGCCCAGTAGATACATGATGCCCCCTTCTTCCTATGAATAGCACTTCCCAGTCTCTAGGAAGGCCTTCCTGGAAGGAAAGGTTCTCACTGGGTTTCTGAGCCAGACAGGAGTGTTTTCACTCTCCCCTGGACTTGGACCCAAACCTCATTCCCAGCACTTACGGTACATGCCAGGCCCAGCTCTGTGACCTGATCCAGGGTTTCTAGAGTAAGGGACTATCATAAACTATTCCAGAGACTGCCCAACTTTTCTGTGCCAGCTCTGAGCATGTGCTGACTCCAAAATTCCTGCTCTTTTCAGCACTTTCCAGGCAGTGATGTTCTTTTCCTGAATGCAGGGGCACCATCACTCCTTCACTAAGGAACATGACTGAGTACAGGAATTTTTTTTTATATTTTTCCTCTATTAAGAATCTTTCCCTTGGGTCCTATCCAATAGGTACTGCATATGACCAAGCTGGAGATCACTGAGCATGGTACAGAGCAAGATGTCTCCATAGATGACACCCTGTACAGGAACCTCCAGCCTATTATTATCCGCTTTGACCAGCCTTTCCTCCTCATGATCTTCGACACAGACACACGGAACATTCTTTTCCTGGGCAAAGTGATTCATCCAGTCTAAGAGCACAAACCTGTAGGGCCATGGTTGCCTCTGCACTTGAGCAGGCGCTATTTCTGGGCATGAGACTATCCCTAATTGCCCCCAACTCCTTACTTCATAATAAACAACCATCAACTGTCTGCAGCTAAGCATTTGTGTGATTTAAAGGGAAGGAAACCCATTTGGCAACTTTAATTACTGCCACCCAAACCACCCAAGGTGGTCTCCTCATCCTACTACTTATACCGTGTGTGTGTGTGTGTGTGTGTGTGTGTGTGTGTGTGTGTGTGTGTGTGTGTGTGTGTGCTGTGAGGACCTGCCAGATGGATGTATGGGACTCAACTCTTCTTACAAAATTCTCTAAGTTTTACATTATTTATAAATAGAAACTTAGGAACTGGAGCTATAGCACAGTGGTAGGGCATTCACCATGCACTCAGTTGACAAGGACAAACCTGGGTTTGATTCCTGGCATCCCATATGGTTCCCCAATCAGGAGCAATTTCTGTACATCACCAAGTGTGGCCCCCAAACCAAAAATAAATAAATAAATAAATAAATAAATAGAAACTTATCGAAGCATCATCTAAGGCAAATACACTACCAAAAAGAGAAAATACTGAGGGAAATAGAGACAGGTGACAGATATTGGTAGGCTCAGAGATAGGGAGTAGGTAAGTATATATAAAATAGATATATAAATATACTTACATACTGATATATATAAAGGGAAATAAATAGGTAAACCTATCAAAGAGGGATATGTGTTTATAGGTATATATATTTTTTAAGTTTTGAAATGAAATAGTTTTATTTCAAAAAATTTACTCATAAATGTGAAGGGAGAAAAAGATATATATATATGTATGTATATATATATATATACATAGAGAGAGATAGAGAGATAACACCAGCTATTCCAGTTTGGATACATATTTAAATATAAGATACATAGATAAATAAAAAGAAGCATAAATACATAAATAGGCAGCTAGGTAAGAAATTATTAGGTTAAATAGGTAGACTATATGATGATTTGTATAGAAATTATGTAGATTATAGTTAGAAAATAGGTAGAAGATATAGTGACTATTGTATATATACTGAGAAATAAGATTGTGTTCTTACAAAGACACGTTTATACTTTTCCGACTTATGCATAGGTAACATACATATACACACACTGACATATTTACCTAACTGTGGAATTATGCACAGAGCAGTGATCTACAGTTAAATAATTGCTTGAATTATAAAACCACCATCTAATTGAATTAGAAACCATTCAATCCATTTCTATGCAAATCAAAATTAATGCAAAGCACTTCCTTATGTCAATCACCACAGCTCATTTTCTTAGAGGGTTAATAAATTAACATTAACTAATAGAAAGAGATTGAGAATTAAAACTAGAAAGAATTAAAGAATTAAAATTCTTTTTTGCAGATAGCTGTGATAGACCTCCAGAACCCTAGCAAATCATGATTAAACAGAAATAGACAATAGAAGCATTCAGCAAGATGTCAAGATATAGATTTAACTTGTAAAACCTCCAGATATAGAAAAGTGTATAACAGAAAGCAAATCTAATAGCAAGGAAAGATATACTTCCTTAGGAATAAAGAAGATATATGCAAAGGCTATCATTTAAAAATGCTAAAATGGTCCTTTGGAATGCAAGTTAGATGACAGCAATGAAATGATAAGATCACATCCAAAATCGCCAACATCACCTAGATAGCAGTTCTCCCGATTTAGTTTAATAGTACAAAAATATCTTTATTGATAGTTTTAAAACTATTAATGGTTAAATAGTTTAAAATGAATTCAAAGTTTTAAAACAATAAATACGAGTGACAATCAGTCACTTGGTATAATAGGACTGTTAGATCACATCTCACTTTTATGCAAAACCAAAGCATTTCCCTCAACTTTCTCTTTCCTTTTCACCTATCCCTTTTATATGTAAATGTCCACCTAAACTGGGGAAGCTTGATATAAAAACTTTTTTCACGGGCCCGGAGAGATAGCACAGTGGTGTTTGCCTTGCAAGCAGCCAATCCAGGACTAAAGGTGGTTGGTTCAAATCCCGGTGTCCCATATGGTACCCTGTGCCTGCCAGAAGCTATTTCTGAGCAGACAGCCAGGAGTAACCCCTGAGCACTGCCAGGTGTGACCCAAAAACCAAAAAAGTAAAAAATAAAAAATAAAAACTTTTTTCACTCACTCGATCCTCCCCCTCCTGGTTGGTAAAAACAGGTTTCATTTTGGCTTGACACTCAGAGTGGGACCATGAGGAGAGAAACCAAGTGATTACATGATTCTCTCTTGGCTGGCCTGGTTTATTAATTCTTTGCAGCTACTCTGCTTCAGACCCATTCCTCGGGGCTGGAAATACAGTGCATAGAGTGATTTTACACAGGAATAATGTCCTGTGGGGGGGGGGGGGGGCTGGGGGATGTTCAAGCTCAATCACGTGGGAGCCCTTCCTTTTCTACCTTAAGCTAAATATCTCCTCTACCCACCCCATTGTTCTAGTCCTGCTCTGTAGTTGCCAACCACAGCACCAGATCAACACTGCAAACAAGGGTACTTCCTCCTCAGGACATTCAGAAGCTCTTAGATGTGGCCCAGCAAGGTGGCTTTGAAAAAAACTGGACTCAATCAGTCTCCAGAACCTTGAAGGAAATGGTCCAGTCACCAGAAGATTTCATTTATTCGTCCCCATTTTTTGCCTGTTTGTACTTTGGGCCACGCCTAAAGTTGTACAGAGCTTATCCATGGGTCTGTGCTCAAAGATCATTCCTGACAGGGCTCAGTGGGCCTTATACCTGGGTCAATCCAATTCAAGGCAACTGCTGTACCCCACTGTACAACTTTCCAGCCCAACCTTCTTATCAGATCTTCCTCTGGAGAGGCAGGTGTTACACATCAAGCAGGCAGAAAGTTAGGGGAATTCTGTCGCAATGAATTCTTGGGGTATAATAAACCAGACATTGGGGGCTAGAGTGATAGCACAGTGATAGGGCATCTGCCTTGCATGTGGCCAATCTGGGACAGACCCAGGTTCGATCCCAGCCAGCCCATATGGTCCCTCAAGCCTGTAGGAGTTGTAATGTATCTTCGCTGTTAACTTTGCTGGGTATTTGTGAATCCAAGAACAGTCCCCAGAATGAGAAATTACTTCCCATCCCCTTGTCCCCTTTCGGGGGAAGACCTTGGTAATATTTATCCGCAGCAAATAATAATCCACACAGACAAGAAGGATACAGTTTTTAAAAAACAAGGAGAAAGGAAGGAATGAAGGAACGAAGGAAGGAAAGGAGAGAGGGAAGGAGGAGGAAAAAGGTAGAAGGGAGGAAGGAGGGAAGGAAAAAATTATGATGAAAAGAAATAGGGGGAGGGAAGGAAAGAGAGAAGGAGAAAAGGGAGAAAGGAGAGAAGGGGAGAAGGATAGGGAGGGAGGATAGGAAGAAAGGAAGTAAGGAAGGAGGAAGGGAAAGAGGAGGACATGAAGGAGGAAAGAGGGAATAAAGGAGGGAGGGAAGAAGGGATTAAAGAGGAATGAAAGAAAGGAGGGAGGAAAGGAAGAAAGGGTGGAGGAAGGGAGAGAAATGAAGGAGAAAGGGAAGGAGGGGAGGAAGCTCTTCAAAACCAGAGGCTTCCCCTTGTTTATGTTCTAGTCTTTGTGCATTAGTGCTAAGTAAACTATTAGCAAAGATTATGAAAAGTGATTTCTACCAGTAGTCTAAGGTCTAAGTGCATCAAATCTGGGATGTCAAACTTGGGAATCATAGATAGAGAATGATGTGAAATGTGATTTCTTCACAGTCTGAAGGAAGCTGGAACTATCAGTATTTTGCTTTCTATGAACCATTCAGAAGAGAGTCACCTTGGTCATTTGAGACATGCTACATAATGGTGAGAAATGTGACCCTGCCACTAGACAAAATCATTTGTCTGCTGGTTGCTGTCCTGTTCCAAGACCAGAGTCTCTTCTTAAATCTCAGAGACTGTGGCTGCACAGACACTGCCTAGGGCTCATAAGGAGATGCCTGTCAGAATCTGATACCTATCAGTCAATGGCAAGACTATCTTGGTACAAGAAAAACTTGGGGTCTTGAAGGAGCTACTGGAGGAAAGTCTCAAATAATCCAGTGACCCAGGGCCATCTTTCCTCAGAGACCCATGGCATCTGATGATCAAGATGTGTACTCAGACATGGTCCTTTGCTAGGACCCTGGTGTGCTAGGGATGGCTGAAGTTACATGCCCAAATGTTGACTTTGTGGAACTGGTGAGGTGGTGCTAGAGGTAAGGTATCTGCCTTGCAAGCCAAGGAAGGACCACAGTTCGATCTCCCGGCATCCCATATGGTCCCCCCAAGTCAGGGGCAATTTCTGAGCACTTAGCCAGGAGTAACCCCTGAGCATCAAACAGGTGTGGCCGGAAAAAAATGTAAACTTTGTACTGCTGAGAAATTAACTGCTAGAAATTCATTGCCTCATTTATTTGGGGGCCACAATGAACAGTTCTAAGCAGATATTCCCAGCTCTGTGCCGAGGAGGGCACTTCTTGCTGTGCTCAGGAAATCATGCCAGGCTGGGGATTAAAACTGAGCCTCTTCATACAAAGCAAGCACTCAGTCTCTTGAGCTCTTACTGGCTCCTAACTTGGTTTTTACACATGTTTACTACCATTTCTGAAATTTCCCTGATACTCAGGCTACTGAATTTCTACCTTCAATACTGCCAGAAGACATGGTCTGGGTGCAGAGAGATAGCACAGCAGTGTTTGCCTTGCAAGCAGCTGATCCAGGACCAAAGGTGGTTGGTTCAAATCCCGGTGTGTCCCATATGGTCCCCTGTGCCTGCCAGGAGCTATTTCTGAGCAGACAGCCAGGAGTAACCCCTGAGCAACGCCGGGTGTGGCCCAAAAACCAAAAAAAAAAAAAAAAACCGAAGACATGGTCTGCTCTGTGAGCTCTTTACAGAGGTAGAACTGAATCTTTTCTCTTTGACTTTAAATCTATCCAGGTCACACCCAGTGGTGGCCAGAGGACTGTTTAATGCCAGGGATGAAATACAAGCCTACCACTGATCTCATAGTTATCTCCCTGGTCCCAGAAAAGGATAAACTGGACTCCAACATCACACTACAGATAAAAACTCAAATCCAGAGGAATTGCAGATTTGGATAGGGAAAAGACAGCAGTAAAAACCTATGAAAACAAATATGAAAATTTGTTTCATAGTGTTTAGATATGCAAAAGTTTCAAACTGTTCATAATCACATCAAAGTACAATCTAAAAACACCAAAATACAATTTAATATTCTATACCCTTTTTCTTTGTATTATTTATACTTATACAAGATAGAGTAATTATTTTAAAATTTTTCTCAGCCACTTTTATTGAATTGTGAATAATTATTACACTGTTCATCATAGATTTCATGCATGCATTCTTTCAATACCAGACCTATCACCACAGAGTCATACTCCCTTCCCTAAGGGTTCCTTCCTAGGGACACCTTACAAACTCCCCAAGTTCATGAAAACACAGTTCTATGTGCATAAACTTAAATTCCAATTACTTTGACTATTTGTGTCTCCCTTACAGTGTTTCTGTTTATCTCAAATATGGGAATTTTTTATTGAGGAAGCATTGACATCTACATACATATAGATTAATAGAGCTCATCTCCTAAAATTCTATAAAACTGTTTATCAGGAGTCAGAGCAACAATACAGTAAGGAATGCATTTGCCTTGCACAAGGCCAACCCAGGTTTGAACCTCTGCATCCCTGAGCCCTGAGCCTGCCAGGAGGGGTTTCTGAGCACAGAGCCAGGCATAACCCCATGTACTGCCAGGTGTAGCCCAAAAAACAAAAGAAAAAATGTCCATCAACAACAAGGTGATCACAAATATTTTTTCAAAAGCTTTATCTTTTTTTAGAAATATATAAATATTCACAATTGATTTATAAATGATTCTATAGAATTCAATGTAAAAATAAGTACATTTCCTTTATATTAAAAAGAAAACCCTAAGGGAAATGAAGAAGCTTTTGGAAAATACTGAGCACAGGAAATAGTAGAAAATTGTGGGCCAGTGACTGTCAAAATAATACAGTATGGGGGCAGAGCAATGGTGCAGACATAGGGCATTTGCCTTGCATGTGTGGTTCAATTCCTCAGCTTCCCATATGGTCCCTCTAGCCAGGAACAATTTCTGAGTGCAGAACCAAGAGTACCCCTGAGTGTCACCGGGTGTGGCCCCAAAACCAAAAAATAAAATAAAATAAATACAGTAGGTAAAGAATGTGTTTTACAAATTGCTGACCAAGTTAATCCCCCACACCCTAGAATCTTCTGAGTATCACCAAGGTTGATCACTACAGGCTTAGCCATGAGTAAGCCCATAGCAATGCCAAGTATGGCACCTAAAGCATCCAAGTTGAGCAATTACCCCATAGTGGTGGGTTATCTTGTCCAGAGGTCTTCATGGGACTGAAGTCTGCAATGAACAAGAGGATAGTTCCTTGCCTCTGATATGAAATTAACCAGCACTGAAATATCATGTTAATCTCACTGTAGAGAAACTAGAGCAGCAAATCAGAAGAAAGCAGGGATATGAATAAGATAAATCAAGAATCAGAGACAAAGACATGAAAAACCCTAATAACCAATTTGGGACACTTACATCCAGCCATGCCTCAAGTCCTCAATGCTCTATAGAATATATATATATTTAAGTATAAATATATATATTCTCATGGAATCCAGGAAGTATTCTCATCTGCTCTAAAAAATTTGAGTTTGATTTCTGCCACTTTATCTAAAAAAGAATAGAAGAAGATATATAGGAGGAGAGGTAACGATGCTACATAGTAGCATCAAGTGGCCTTGAATGTCACTGCCCATGCATTTTCTCTATGTGCCTCCTCATTTCACAGGACAGAGCATTCACTGGCTGCATGGTCACCATGAAGGTTGAAAGAGACACTTGGTCATGGGCAGCCCTTGGCTGACTCTCTCACATCTGTCTTTTTTAGTCAGAGAGTCCCAAGTTTCTTCACAGCTGCCACTGCCTGTGTGCTTAGTAAAAACACCTGGGGCTGGGGTCACACACAATGATGTTGGTTATGCCAGCTTTTGACATCAAAAGATGAAATTTTAGGGAGTAGAATGCAAAGGAAAGTTCCTATGAAAAGTTGCTATGTTCACTGTAATGTTCTGGAAATTCCTTAGATTGCATACACTAGACTACATAGCCAACATTCCCCAAAAGACCAAACATCTGTCTAGCCAGAATCACTAACAACATATTTACCAATCTATGAGATTCCTTGAAGATAATACAGCAGGAAGCATGTTTTACATCCCAGTGACCCTCACTGAAAAATAACAAACAGTCCAGTGAAAAGACGTAACCAACTAAGGTGGAGCAGTTAGAAGGACATATGGTTATGATAAGAAAACACAAACAACTTGGGTGAAAAGTATAAAAAGACCCATGGCTGTGGTATGCCAGGCACCAGTCCATCACTCCACTGCGAAGCGACATCACTTGGTGCTTTGTCAGGAGAAACACATCTGGAATTGGCCCTAAAGGAAACTACTTGTTGGATCCAGATGGATAACAAAGAACCTCACTTACAGTCTTGACTTCTACCTGCTTACGTGAGTGCTTGCAAAGGACCTTAGTCTTTGACTATTCTGAGTTACTTGCTATTCTACTTATAAATCTCATGCAGATATTCCATGTCTGCTGCATAAGGCCATTAAAGGTACTTATAGATAGAATACTGACTCTGCCCAAGCTAGATCTACTTCCTCTCTCTCAAAGACTCTGCATCTTACCTAACTAGATGCTGTCTCTGGGAAACAAAAACAAAGTCTCCCTCTTAAACTTGAGCTGTGTCTCTGGGAAGCAAGGGCCTTTACTTACTTGAAACAATTCTTCTTAGAAATGTTTGCAAAAAAAAAAATCTAAGGGTACAGAAAACAAATGTCTTGAGTTTTATGTTTCTTAGTGAGAGCAACATGAAACATATTGCCCCACAGCAGCCTCCCATTGATTAATGACTCAGGGAGGAGACACTGATCAGTGCAGACACTGCCTTTCTAACCATTAACCAGCTGGGGACATGGAAAAAGACATTTCACCCAGTAGAGAACATTTCACCCTGTCTAAGTTTACTGTACGGAATGCGAGAACCAGGAAGGCAGGATGCAACCTGTAGCAGAACAAGAGCAAAGCCTGAGTGCCTCCATTCCTCTGCTCCTCCTGGCCTCTAGAACAAAGCCATGAAAAGTGGGGTGAATTCAATTTGTCTAAAGCAATGCTACACCTAAGGACATTCCTGGGCCAGGATGAGGCAATCCTATAAAATGCTTCCTAGAGTCAGAGGTCACCCACAAGGGTTCTGACCTCTTACCTTGCCAGGTGGACATTGAACTGAGAGTCTTTCCCAAATGTCATGTGACTGATGGGACCAGCAGGACAGGCCTGTCATTAAATTCATATGTAATATAGATGCTCTACATTTTAGCATTATTGTTTCACTCTCAGAGGTGGAAGGAAGTTCTTGGTCCTGGTTCTGAAGCCTGGGGGTCCCAAGGGTCAAACTCAGGCCTTCTACTTATATCAATTGAAGCCTTAGCTGCTCAATACTATATTTTCTTTGATTTAAATGGAAAGAGCAGAAGATTCTAAAAACAATTGAGAACACAAGCAGTTGAGGTCAGAACTAGTATCCCACAGCATCTCCAGGTGTCATCCTCCTGGTACAGAACCTGAGACGTGTCAGGAGTGCACCCCTAAATAAGTTTAGGTAAACACACTTACCCCTGTTGAGTTTGTAGCTCAGTGGCACTGGGTCCCCCACAGCATTGTGTAAACCAGCCTCACCATTCATCGCTAGATCTTTCTTATCTGCCAAACTGAATCTCTGTCTCTGTGAATCATCAACTCCTCCCTTCCCTTGCATCCTCTGTAACTTCATTCAGTTTCTGTTTCTGTGAATTTAACTGTATTTAAGCTTAGCTTCATCCTCCCTTTCCAAAACTCAATCATTTTCCATAGTAGGCAAATAACAGTAGAGAGAAAACATAGTTGACCACTACCCTGCTGCTTTCTAGTCTTGAATTCTGGAAGCCCTTTCTATCTCCCATAGGAAGAGCATTAGGAACATCTCTGCTTTAATATTTTTCATTGACCCAAGTGTTTCCAACAGAATTTATAATTCCTGGAGATGACCAGAGGCATAGAGGAGGAGCTTGAAATATTTTGATGAAGGTGGATCAAGACCATAAATAACCACACCATTGTTAAAAACATAATGCCTACAATAAGTTAAAATGTAAAAGAAATTATTTAAATGCCTTACTTTTGATTTTCAGGCTTAGGATATTTTATGTTTCTAGAAACTTTTTTATTTCATATAGGTTGCCTTGCAAGCAGTTGACCCAGGACCAATGGTGGTTCGAATCCTTGCATCCCATATGGTCCCCTGTGCCTGCCAGGAGCAATTTATGAGCAGAGAGCTAGTAGTAACCCCTGAGTGCTGCTGTCTGTGACCCAAGGAAAAAAATCCATCCTTTTCATATAGGTTATCCAATGTGATAACATCTGACCTTTTGTTTTCTCTTGCAATCCTTTTTTATAGAATTGGTAATAATGTCACTACTTTCATTTCTGATTTTACTACTCTGACTCTTCTTAATCAAGCTAAATACTAACTTATTTTTAAATTCTTTTCATCATAATTACTAAAATATGCTCTTTTATAAGTACTGTCCCAGGGCAAATATGCAATAATATTAGGATAATTTGGGATACATAGATATATTTTTGGTTAATTGATTTTCCTCTGGCTTGATTTCTGGATTCCATCTACCTGTGTTCAACTTAATATTGCTATGATCACAAACTATGATCACAAACATGTTCACAGTTGGGTTTCAGCCATAAAATGCACAGCCCTATACCGGTGCAACTTTCCCACCATCAATGTCCCCACTTCCTTTCTTGCTATCCCCTGCCTGTCTTTGAGACAGGCAATGAATTTCTCTCTATCATTGTCATGGCCGTTGACAGTGTAGTTATTTCTCTAACTTCACTTTCCACTCTTTGTGGTAACCTTCATATCATGGGCTGGTCCTTCCGGCCCTCATCTCTACTGTCTCTGGGTATTATTCCTATAGTCTTTGTTTTTCTTAAATACCACAGATGAGTAACATGAATGGATATGGAGACTATTGTGCTAAGTTAAGTAAACCAAAGGGAGAATAGTCTCACTTATATGTTATTGATTTTTTTCTATTCATTTATTTATTTATTTTGGTTTTTGGGCCACACCCGGCAGTGCTCAGGGGTTACTCCTGGCTGTCTGCTCAAAAATAGCTCCTGGCAGGTACAAGGGACCATATGGGACACCAGGATTCGAACCAATCACCTTTGGACCTGGATCTGCTGCTTACAAGGCAAACGCCGCTGTGCTATCTCTCTGGGCCCAAATATCTTTTTTTTTTTTTTTTTTGGTTTTTGGGCCACACCCGTTTGACGTTCAGGGGTTACACCTGGCTATGCACTCAGAAATTGCCCCTGGCTTGGGGGGACCATATGGGACACCGGGGGATCGAACAGCAGTTCGTCCTATGCTAGCGCTTGCAAGGCAGACACCTTACCTCTAGCACCACCTTCCCAGCCCCTATTTATTTTTAATTATGTGAACAATGATGCAAAGAAAGAGGACAAGGTAAAGTTACAGTGAAAGGGCAATCACCCAAAAACAGAGTTCTCAGAAGAAATCCCCCTGCTGACACCTTAATTTTGATCTTACAGTCAAGGAACATTAAGAAAAATAAACCGAACCCATGTACAATTACTTTGTCCCTCAAGTTCCCAGATTGTAGTACATTATAATATTTCTTAGCATTACACCAAGCAATCTAAAGCCATAAAATTTATGTAACTCCTTAAACTTGAAGGCATAGTAGTTTTTTACATTTTCATGCACATGCATTTTAGTTTAAGTTAACCTCAAAAGTTTAAGTGGGGTTTTATTTTAAGGTTTAGAGTCAAAAGTAAAAATGGTGTTAGAGTGGCAATTATCGTTTGCATAGGCCCACCAAAATATGGGGGGCAAGGGAAGGAAAAGCCTTGGCCTAAATACAAGGAGACCCTACCCCTGAAGTTTCCTGGCATAAGACCAACTCTAGGCTCCAGGCAAACTAGTTTGTCCAATCCAGGTCGTTGTCTGTAGTGCCACTAGTTTTATTTTTCACACAGTCTTTGTTGTTGGTATCATGTTTCTGTATTGAAGATCCTGGAATCTGTATATCCTACATTGAAGTCAGGATGGTGCAGAGTGTCCTCTAATTTCCACTCACAATTAAAGGGCAATGCATAAAGCCCTGTTAAGTAAGCAGGTCATTGTTGTTAAGTCTTCTCAGTGTTAAGGGAATACTCTTTTGAGTAGATCGATGTCAGAGCAACAGTAGGGTCTTCCCTGGTAGAGGATTGCTTTCAGGTGATGTCATAGACAACTTTGGATGTTTCATAGATGGCTTCCCTGGTTCTGGGGTGAATGGAGAATGCCCATTCTTCTGAGGCCTGTGCCAGGTCATTATGTCAGTGTTCAGGGTGTAAGGTCCCATTGCACTACAAGATTTGTGTGTTCCTATCTCTATTAGATAAGAACTTATTTGAATGTATAGCTTTTTCCATTTAAATGTGCCTATGCAAACAAGGAATAATGCCACATGGTGTTATCAGCGCATATGGGGACCGCAAGATTTTTAATCACTTTTCTATAACATTGAGGTACCAAAGTTAACAATATTGTTTATCCTTTTGAGATACAAATTACTGTACCTTCAACACCAGCCAAGTGTCAAACACCTTTCACAACTATCCTAGTTCACCTCTAGTCCTCCCCATCCCACTCCACTATCCACTTACCACCACCACCTTGGTAACCTCAGTTCTGCTTTAATAATCCAATGTTTATTTCCATTTCTCATTGCCATTCTTGTCTTGATTGCTTTATAAACCCATAGAGCTGAGTCTACATTTTGACTGAAGTCATCCCCATGCTTTATTTTACTTAAGATGATACTCTTTCTGTTGCTGATTTCCACCATCAACACATTGTCATTGGGAAAGACACTTTATATTTCTAACTTGACCTAAGACCTAAGCTATAACCGACCTTGTGGAAAATGCCACCTGTGCTAAAGATGAATGATCCCCGTTGCTATTCCTGAACATTGAGTAGAATGTTCTTTGTGTCTGATAGATATGACCCATTTATTGTGCTGTCCATGTCCACTATTTTCTTGATATTTTTATTCTAAGTGTCCTATTCATTATTAAATGTAGGCAGACTCTATCTACTATTGTACAAGTCACTATTTCCCTTTTATCAATTTTGCTTGCTTATTCATTTGAGGACACATCACCACATACGTAAATATTTGTGACTATCCTATTTTCTTGCTGAATTCTGCTTTTATTGTTATGGTTTTTCCTCCTGTAACTTTTTTGATCTACAAGCAGTTCTCAGAAGAATCTTGTCACTCCAAGTGATACACATTCAATGAAGCCAGATGGTTCAGTACAGACTGGACAGTACTAGGGGATTCCAGTGCTAGAGAATTTGCGGTACTGGGAGCTGGAGTTGGTCTCTGTGTATAAAAACATATTCCCTTGATTACTGAGACATCTTCCTACCCCATTTCTTGGAACCTACCAGTTGAAATATATTTTGACAGATAGTTATACAGACAAACAACTCTCAAAATGTGTTAATTTCTCTATGAATAGAGTAACCACTTTTTTTCTGTGTACTTTTATAATATATATTTTGATCACTTTCATTTATATTTTGGCTCTAGATCCAAAATGTGTTTTTTATAATCAACAAACAACTGAATTCTACTTGCACTTTCTAACACTTTCTGCCAATAAATTTTTCTAGAACAATTTTAGCCATTTTAAATGTAATTAGTAATATGAAGGGACTTCTAGTTTCCTGTATCTTCATATTTACGTTTCTACATGTTTTCTAATTTTCTTTTTTCCCTTTGTCTACTTTTCTTTGCTTTTTTGTGTTTGTATGAGATCACACCTGGCAGTTCTTCTGGTTCACTTCTGGCTCTAGGCAACAGATGTGATCTCAGGGATCAAACTGCAATTTGTCGTGCTTGTCCTTGTCCTACTCACAAGGACATCTCTATAGCTCTGGCTAGTTTACTTGAACTTTTAACAAAATAGTTAAATTCCCTTCTTATCTGAATTAACACATATGTATTTAACCATTTGCTTTTTGACTATTTTTATATAAAATATAATTAAAATACTAAAGTTCTTACAATCATGTTAGAATTTGTCAGTATACCTGCAATAATGTACTAAAGATATGCTCCTTTAGAGTTCTGTTCCCATATTTTTTTAGTTATTTGAGACACACATATGTTTCGTTGAGTATCTTCCAAAACATAGAATCATCGTTGATTAAGTCATCATATGTAAAGTCAAATAGTAATGCAAACTGGAGTTATAAGCTAAGTGTATAATCTAGAGGGTTTTTTTTAATTGTTGGTGCCTTTATTATACCTAGAAATCATTACTTCAGCATAGTCTGCTCACTCTCTACAATCCTTTCATTTAGCCAGAAATTTCCCTTACAGAATTTATAGTAGGTCATATTTATGATTATAAACATCCTTGATTTTAGTTTATTTATGAAGGTCTGGATTCCTACTTCATTCTCACTGAAAGACATTCTTTGATAGTCTTGCTGGATATAGAATTCTTTGTGTCTGTTTTTCTTTCAGTACTCTGTATAATTCAGTTGCATAGAAAGTCAACCTTTATGAACACTTATTTCTATTTAATAGCATAAGAAAATCATGCCTACTTAGTTTATTGCAGCAGGCCAAGTGAGAACACAGATAAAATATCACTGTCAATACTGAGCTCTGTTAAGTGCCTGATAAATTATGATTTCATAATCTAAATAACTTTTAGGAAATAATATTAAAATCCAGAGTATAGATTTATTGTAGATCACACAGTTCATGGGAACAAAAGACTTGGGGGTTCATAAATCTTCCACCCCCATTCTGTGTAACATTGCCCTAAAGTCCCCAATACAGCATCTTAACAAGCATTCTTAACTTGGCAGGGCTTGACAGTACGGCACAATGCTACTCACCCTCTACACCTGTCTACTTTGGCTGATTATCAGTGGCCTCCAGACTATCGAAGCTCAAGATACTAATGAGGACATGAGTGCCAGGAGTCCTTACTGGAAACTTTCTCCGAACAACATTAACTTTGCCTTTTACCTGTTTCAGTACCTAGTGGGCTTGAATCCCAATGAGAATGTCATCTTCTCCCCTATAAGTATCTCTATGGCCTTGTCTATGATGTCCCTGGGTGCTGGTACACTGACAGGCATCAAGATCCTTCAAGGCCTTGGTTTTGACACCAGTCAAATCCCTGAAGCTGAGATCCATGAGAGTTTCCAGCAAATTCACAAACTCCTTGGGAATTCAGACTTGAACATAATTATGGGAAACACACTGTTCTTCAAGCAGTACCTGCAGCTAACGGATTTGCCCTCAGATAACCTCAAGCACTACTATGGGTTGGAGAAAGTGCCTATAAATGTCAGAAAATGGTCCAAAGGCAGCCATCAAATCAATGAGTATATCAAGAATAAGACACGAGGGGAAATCTCAGACTTGTTCTCAATACTGAAGGACAGAACCAACCTTGCCCTGATCAACTATGTCTTCCTTACAGGTACAGTCTATATTTCCTATTCTGATGAGAAAGATAGAAACATCACACACAGACTGTACTTAGGATATTACTTGACTGGACAAAGCATAGCTCATGTGTAAGTTGGCTCTCTTCTGCGATCCAGCTGGGAAGGTGGGTGCCAAGAAGAGTTGAGTAATATGTTCAAACTCTTACAGGTTGGTTCAAGGCCCAAACACAAACCAGCAGCAGCTGCCAGACAAACCCTATAGGCCACTACTCTCACTGGACTGGGCACTCCTGCACATGGCAACATTGCCTGTTTGGGGACTCAGTGCCTCTCTTTAGTGCAGTGCTTCTCAATTATTTTCTGTCTAGGAAGAAGAAAACATTTTTTGCCCCCTGCAAAACTGTAAACAGTATCTTTATTTAAAAAACTCTAACCTGCAAAACAAAAATATATAAAATAATTTGAGCTGATTTTTTTTTTTTTTTTTTTTGGTGCACCGTTCCTGGAGGTACTGCAATACCAGGTCGATGCGTGGAATGGACGGAGCAAGCTCCTATTCCAGTTCCTAGTGCCAAAAATCCATTTAATATATTGTTGTCAGATAGACGACATATCAGATATTAAACTGATAAGAACAGATACTACACTTGATCTTAGCCAAAAGGCAGAGAAGTGATGAGCTGATTTTTTAATCAGAGGTGATATCTGGATTAATGGCTACAATGAGCACGTTTTGCAATGCATAGCTTTTCAAAGAGGGGTTTGAAGCAGGTCACAGCAACTCTCAGCTCCAGAGACATACAGAGACATAAACAAGGGACTTAGTTTGTTATGTCAGTGTTTGCCGAGGTCAAACGTACCCCCTTTACGGAGTCTCACGCCTCCCCCTGGGCGGCATGCCCCACTATTTGAGAACCACTGCCTTAGTGTATGGCACAGAAAATGGTTAAATACAGGCTGCAATGACATTATAATCTGGCAACAAAAAAAAAAGTCTCAGGGAAGGCAAGTACAGGGAATGGCCTCTGGAGCCTATAGGGACCTGCTTACTTGCACACAGGTTGGGTGACAGCACTGGCACGGTGTCATTTAGCACAGTCCTTTTATTTCTCAGTTTCTCACCATCCTCAGTACTGAATGTGACTAAACTTATGAAACAGAATAGCGCCTGATGATCAGATCAGAGAACCTTTAAGCATCAACATGTAGGTCCAGGCATTTAGGGGTGGGCCATTTAGGGGTGAACAGAGATTATCTCAGGCTCTGGGGTAACTGAAATTATTCCATCAACAGGCTAGCCTGGAAATAAAGCAAAGCACCATTGACATGACAGTGAGGAAGAGCCATCTGCAAGGCATGTTCCTGATATATATAGTGTCTATTATATATGGAAGCCTTTCTATAAAATCCTCTGTTGTTCCACCTACGACCTTCCATGTGGGGGCGCTGTTGAGAACCGAATAAATAGTTTTCGAGCGAGTTGTTCAGGATCTTTTGGGGCAGCTAACTAGCAGACTGATATTTGGAGCTGCTGGTAGGTTGACAAAGGATTCTGCATTCGACCTTCTTGCCTTTTTATCCTCTTATCTGTGTGGATTATTTGTCGCGGATAAATATTACCAAGATCTCTTCCCCTTCCTAATGGGTAGGGGATTGAGAATCAATTTCTCATTCTGGGAGCTCTTTAAGGATCCATTGATAACCAGTCTAGGAGTAAATCCGACACAGCAGTAACTGTCTTTATGCCCCCCCTCCTTTTTTTTGAGAACATAAAAAATATGACTTAAAGCTTCTCCAGTAGAATCACTATTGTTTTCTCTAATATTACGCATAAGTTCTTATATTTGTATATCATGAGTTTTTATGACCCAAGGAATTTCTAGCTAAATTTCCTTTAAGTAGATTGTCTGAGTCCATACTCTTGTTATATCCCAAACTGGACATGGTCTTATTGGCTGTGCAAAAGAAACAGTATGAAGCAAAGCTGAACACCTAACAGTGGAAGGTAATTTACCGACATTGCCTTTTTTCTGGGAATTGGATGAGTTTGTCACCAGTCCCTTCATTCCTGGGGATCCTGGATTTCCTGAAGAATCCTGAGATGGTCTCAAATGCAAAGAGTCAGCCCTCTAGTCTTGCTACTTAAAATTCATTCCCCCTCCTTTCCTTAGTAGAAGTCAGTGTCATAAATGCATCTATTCTGAGGCAGAAGAACCTCCAGCCTCTGTCTCTGGACACCTACACTTGACAAAAACAATAGAAGCTTAGAAGATTCCCTTCCCTGCTGAATTGGTGAACCCCAGCTCTGAACAAATGACCCCTGTTCTGTGCTCTTAACTACACGCCCCTTCTTTTCAGGTTTGTGGGTACTTCCCTTCAACCCAGAAGAAACCAAAGAGGGCAACTTCTATGGAAAAGACATGAATGTGATAAAGGTGTCCATCATGTACCAGGTGAACAACTTCAAGTTGCTCTATGACCCGCTGTTGCACTGCATGGTGGTGCTGCTGGACTATGTGGGCAACAGCACCTTCTACTTCATTCTCACAGAACTAGAGCAACTAGACCACATAATAAAGGCATTGAACCAGTTCACCCTGCAGAGGTGGTCTGAGTCTGTAATCACCAGGTACTTCTGTCCTTTTTTGAGGTCCATGGTTTTATGTCTTGGTTGTATGTCATGGTTTTACGACAGTGAGGTGGTCTGACTTGGAGACTATACTTGAAGATTACTCACAGGTTACACTGAGTTACTTGGCAGCTTCCTTGTTAAGCAAAGGCTAGAGGAAATAATAACCATCTCTCTGTATGTAACATTCTTGCACCTGAGATAGACAACAAAATTATAATCAGTCTGTATCCAGCTCCATCTAATCTTGCACATGATCTTAGACATGGTCCTTGTGCTGCACAGACACAAATCCTGTTCAAGATGAATCAGAGTAAGACTAAGTAAAGTGAGCCCTACTGGAGGTACAATAGAATAATAGAAAGAGTTAGAATCTGCAGGGGATGAGTGGGACTAGTTGTTGGAGGCCACATGTAGTTCCTGGGGAAGGTGATATTCCTGGCCCACTTGGCTTTCTTAATTTATTATCCTTTCATACAATACAGCCCCATGGAATATTTGTTGGAACAAGACACAAAGTTAATATCAAGGGAGTATAGGGGGCACATGGCATAATATAAACAGCTGTCCTAGACTAGAAAATGGATTCTGGAAGAATTAGTGGTGGTGGCCTGGCCAACCTCTATAGGGACAGAGGGAAAGAGATGCAGAAATGTATGAGCAGGGTGTGGGGAAGACCCACCCAGAAGATGAGTAGGGTTTTCCAAGTAGCCTGTGCTGCCTGGGAACTCTGTGAATCCTGCCTTGAAGTGCAGCTGGTGGAGACAGGAAGTAGAGGTTGGGGAGACCTTGCCCAAGGCACCCCAGAACTAGGGATAAAAACAGAAGAAAAGGCAGATTTCCTTGAAATATCATGTGAATTGTGCAGGCAGAAAGTCTAGAACAATTTTTTCTCCCATAGAAAATTTCCATATGCTCTGAAGTATTATACATTTGGGCTCATTCCCACAGATGATTGGGTGATCCTCATGGGGAGGTTGGCCCAGTCCTCTGTGCACAGAAAGTGCTAGAAGTTTATTTCCCACTCTCAGGGAAAGACCCTTTCCTTCACAATATGGCGGTACACATTCTGAGAGTCCTGGGACCATTCCTGCTTCCATTGTGGTTGGGAGTGTGGGTCACCTGTGTGAATGGGGGTATGTTTTGGGGTCATTCTAGGGATCCTTTGCCACTTCTTCTCTCTTTAGTCCCTCCAAGGAACTTAAATGTGGGGCCATTTTTTTTAATGTTTTAAAAATTCAAGGTAAAAGTTGACATCTGTAGCCATCATTTGCCTGGACTCAAGTACTATGTTCTAATTCTGGAAGAGCTTCAAACCCCAAAGAAATACCCTGATTCCTCACCTGCCCATCTGCCTCACTTTGTGCATCCTCAACTCCCTCTGTCTTTACTCTTCAAAACACTCCCAGGTATCTGAGCTAACAGTCTATAACAGGGGTCTCAAACTCGCAGCCCGCGGGCCGTTTGCGGCCCTCCGTACATTTTGTGGCCCGCGACCGCCTTCAAATATTGCAGTATTCGCGATTATTTGCTTACTGAATAATCGCAATAAAAATCGTATTAGTAAGAAAAAAAAAATCGCATTAAACATTGCATACCGCGAGCAAATGTTTAATGCAATTTTTTGTGGGTTTTTTTCTTACTAATGAGATTTTTTATTGCGAATATTTGGTAAGCAAAATCCCTTATGCGGCCCTGCCTCACCCCGACTTTGCCTCCTGCGGCCCCCAGGTAAATTGAGTTTGAGACCCCTGGTCTATAAGGACCCAGTCACATTAATTTCACTTGCCAAGGGCCTCCTCAGACCCTCCAGTAAAGCCGTTACCCTCCTATGGCCCTATGTCTCTCAGGCTGAGGGGCTATCACATCACAGAGCCTGGTGTTTAGCTTCCCACTGGTGCCTAATGATATGATAGATATGGCCGCAGAAGATACTGACTTCTGTTGGACAGGGTGTACACAGAGCCCTGCCCACCTCCTCCCAGTCAGAGAGAGTTCTCTGTTCC
Organism: Suncus etruscus; assembly: GCF_024139225.1. Lineage (NCBI taxonomy): Eukaryota > Metazoa > Chordata > Mammalia > Eulipotyphla > Soricidae > Suncus > Suncus etruscus. The sequence continues at coordinate 37,910,315 of NC_064850.1, read as the reverse complement.
CTGCACTGCCAGAACTGGAGACCAGGACTTATCCAGTTTCTTGGCTCTAGATCTGCTCTGGTTCTAAGAAAAAATATATCTAGGTCCTTCCCTCCTGTACAGGAACCCCTGCTCCTTCTGGATGCTCAGTTACCAAAATCCCCTCTCCCTCAAGAGAGAAGGAAGAAGGAGAAAGTGTGAAAGGAAACAAATGCCTTAAAAGGGGAACAGTGGAAATAATGGCAATGTTAAGGGACTCCTGCTTCCTGGGGGTGCTCCCTCTGCTCCTCCCCACCTGCCAGGAGGTGTTGGGGGTGGAGTGGACCATAGCCCTTCTTCAGGAACAGTGTTGAAGTGAACAACCATGGGGCCAGCTAGATGACAGAGGTAAAAATCAGCTCAGGGGAGAGTTGATAATTAATTTTTGATTCAGAGTCCTTGAGGAAAAACTGGTTCCTGTGTGACTCAGCTCACAGGCAAATCATGGAATTCCCATTAGAAACAGCCAGCCTTTGGTCCCCTAGTAATGCCTGATTCATTTGTTTCTCCCTATATAGGACTCTGGAACTCTACATCCCCAAATTCTGCCTGTCTGGCACCTATGACCTTGGGGATGTCATGAAAAATATGGGTATTGCAGACCTGAAGAAGAAGGAGACAAACATGGCCAACCTCACTGGAAATGCCAAGAGGAAACTGAGAAAGGTAAGAGTCTCCAAGGTCCTTCACTCTCGGATCCCCAAAATTCATACTGACAGTGATAGGCAGCCCCAATGAGCTCTTTCCTGAGAGGGTCTCCAGGTTTCTGGTCTCAAGCCCCAGATCTTCCCTTAGCTCCAAGGTCTACTGCAGGTTTACTGGAGGCTCAGGAGAGAAGGGGACCCATGGCCACACAACAGGCTGGAGGCTCTCTCTCAGTGCACTCTGGAACACCAGGGAAAGGAAGTGGTCATGAAATCTGTGGGTTTCCATGAAAAGATGGAGAGTGGGAGAGCTCTGAAAGTGCCCCCACTGTACCCCAACCATTGATTCACTGCCTCCATTTCTGTTCTCCTACATGAATTCATTCATTCATTCTACCAGAGGTTCCCTTGGCTATGGCCTGATTCTGTCCTCAGAAATCTGACAATCTTCTGGGTGACTAAAATAAAGGACGACCAGGGGAAACCATGAGGAGCATCGGTCCCCTCCTAACCACCCATGAACTTGAATCTCAAAAGATCATTACAGGGAGGTGCTCAGTCAATGTCATGGTGTCCCATGGACAGTTCTCCCTTATCTCCGGCAATCAGTCAGAAGGTGCTCACCAGAATGTAGAGTCCAAGAAAAAGGCATCTCCACTCTGCCTTAGGCTTGGCCTCAGACCTCATTCCCAGTACTCACACAATGGCCAGGCTCACAGACATGTAACAAGTCACTCAGATTTTTCACACTTTCTATGTAAGCTCTGTGTATAGTGCTGACTGACTCCAGATTTCCTTGTCATTTTGATCCCACTCCAAAGCCTTCCACACTCTGAGAACCTCCCTTTCCAGACTGGCTGTCCCTTAGCTATTCCTCACAGGGGAATGTGGATGGACAGAGCATTAATTCATCCTGCCTTGGTTCATATGCAACAGGTGCTGCACAAAGCCAAACTGGAAGTCAATGAATATGGCCTGCCACCTGGTAACTACACAAATAATACTGCTCCAAGATCCCACAGGCCTTCCATGGTCCGTATTGACCGGCCCTTCATCTTCATGATTCTTGACAATATCTCACAGAGCATCATTTTTCTGGGGAAAGTGATGACACCAGTGTGAGGTTACAGCCATAGGAAGACATGGTAGCCTCTGAACTGGACATTGTACATTCTTGGTCATGGGAATCCTCCAAATCATTACCAAGTTCTTTTTTTTTTTTATATATAATAAACAACCATCAACTCTCATTGAACCAAGTATCAGTGTGTCTGAAGGAGAAAGGATCCACCTGGCAAGCTTGAATACTGTTCCCCACGCCCACCCACCTGCAGTGGGCTTCGTCATCCTACTAACAGCACCTTCAAAAAGGGGGAATGGGGACACACTCCTTTTTATAAGTGCCTGACATTAGTAATGAATAGAAACTTAAATATGATGAAATACTGTCAGCAAAAATTAGCAAAAGGAGAAAACATTGAAAGAGATAAAGATATGGTAGATACAGACATAGGTAGGGTAGCCAAGTACCTGAAGAGGTGAATAGATGCATAGATGCATAGATTCATATATCAATCAAAAGGATATAAAAATAGACATGTCAATACATAAAATATACATATATGAATAGAAAGGTACATAACCAAGTTAGCTGTGTGTAGTGTTACAGCCCTTAGGAAGGGCTTGGATAGTGGTGAATGGTGATGGAGGGACCTTTCTCTGCCATCCCAGGCCATGTGGCTCTGCAACCCCCTTCAGCAGGTGGGTATCTGGGTCCAGGAGAGCGGCGGGTAGAAATCACATTCACAAGCAGGCTTCAGGAAGTATCAGCTTTATTCATGCCCTATCCACCACATGTGTGGTCTATCTTAACCATTTATGCATGCTAACCTTAGCTTGCCCTGCGTCTTAGCCTTTTCCAACCATGTCTCCTCCGGTTACCTCTCCATGCTGGCAAAGTCCTTAATCCCCTCTTGCCCCTGAGGCAAAACCTTTTATAACCTCCCCAAGACCCCTCCCAAGAATGGGAGGGTCGATCTTGCAGGTAAGATCAAGTTACACAGGAAGAATGGAGGGATGGGGCCACAGCTGTGTACTTAGTACTTCTTACCAAATAGGTAAGAAGGCAGATTTAAAATTAGGTAGAGGGACTGAGCACAACAACCAGTAGAGCATTTGCCTTGCATGCAGCTGACCAGGGTTCAGTCCCTGGCAACTCATATGGTCCCCTAATCAGTGCCAGGAATGACTCCTGAGCACAAAGTCAGGAGTAACCCCTGAGCACCATTGGGTGTATGTAGTCCAAAAACAAAACCAAAAAAAACAGGTAGGTAAGCTGTAGACAAATAATGTGTGCAAAATAGATATTGGTAAGTAAATAAGGAGGTTACTTCCTTACATATCTGTACTCACAATGATCTAACACATACTACAGAGAGATATGCATAGACACAGGGATATATACATCTGAATTCTAAATCTATCATCTTTCTGAATTAGAAACATTCAATTCATTTCCAAACAGGTCAAAATTAACACAAAGCTACTCAATATGTCAGTTATCATTGCCCACTTTTCGGGAGGGTTTAGATAATACCATTACATAACAGAAAACCATATGAAGATATATGGTAGTCTTTTCCACTAAGGGGGGTGGGAATAAAATTCTTTTTGCAAGTACCTGTAATGAAATTTCATAGCTCTAGGACTCAGGTTCCCAGCATTGGGCCTCACTGTCCAGCTCTCGTCCCTGCACTCAGCAACCAAATTCACTGGAATGATCTGATCCTGAGGGCCACAGATCACCCCAGACTGGCATCTTTCCAGGTCTTTAGCTGTGTTCTTCACAAAGGAATGTGTGTGTGGTGACTGGAACATTTATTTCTGCCAGGACTATTACTTAAGGCCAACAAAATACAACAAACACTAGCAATGTGAACTTGTCACAAGTGACTAGGAAAAGTGCTTGTGGGAACTTTTGGAGAGTGGAAGGATTAGGCCCTTGTAGGTGATCTTGGGGTGCCAAGATCAGAATCAAGCTTCCCCCATGGCATGGAACTCAGAATCCAGCCTTGATAATGCAATAGCAAAAGGGAGGCTTAATTTCCAGCTAGCTGGGGTCCAAGCCTGTCCAACCCAGTGGACTTTAGACAAAGACCCTGAATCAAATATTCAAGCAAAAAATATATATATATATAGGGTTACAGTCCTAACATTCACTTAACATTTCAAGTAGCCACCTGGTGTATATTCTAAACACACCTTGTAGTTTTTTTCTGGAACCTACATTATGACCTTAACCTCTTATTTAATTATTTTTGCCATCTCGGGCCATATTGGTGGGAACATCCTCCCCTGGTGTTCTTGAGGGGTGCTAGCCTACATCTAGCTAGGGCCCATCTTGCTGAGAATATCCTATGATAGTCCCTATTTCAAAAAGGGGAGTTATTCAAAAGGGGGGGGGGGGTAATAACTGCTTTTTCTCACAGTGTGAGAGGCCTTGGCAGCCATTAGGAGTAGGACCAGGGGTGCCTCCAGGGCTATATGAGCAATAATCTTGTCTCCAGCTGACTGACCCATGCACCATCATCCTTTCTTACTCCCCCCCACCGTGGTCTCTCTTTCTTCAATCTTCCAGAGCATAACTGCTTAGGGGAGGGGCCACTGAGAACTGACTTCTGACCCCAGGCACTCCCCCAACTCTGTTTTTTATGACAAGTTGTTTCCTCCAGAGTTTCCCTGGAGTCAGCCAAGTCTAGCCTGGGCACTGGCTGGGCTCCCTGAAGACCAACTCTGAGCAGGTGGCAGCTCTTCTGCCATCGGCCTGATTAGGTTCTCAATTGTCTGGTCCTTCACTGCCATGATCCTCCCAAAAACCAGCACTCTAGAGCAGAGGAAGCCACAGCACTCCAGAGCAAACAGAATCCTCTCTTCAGAAGAGTGATGCCTTCAGCAGGACTCCAGCCCTGGGCCTCCCTGTCCTGGTCAAATCATGAGCCTTGAAAAGCTGCTTTGCCCTGGGATCCACAGCTTCCTAAGTGAGGGCATTACTACAGTGGTCTGTGAGCTGCTCACATCAGAATGTTCAGGAAAGTTTGATGGTTCCCAGGAGTCAAATCATACTTGGAAGGCACAAAGGTTACTTTGGATATGCCTCAGATGGGGTGAAAAGAAACAAATTCATACAAGCAGGACAGGGAGCTTCTTCAATGGGAAGGCTGCTAGTCTTGCACGCAACCCACTTGGATTTGAGCTCCGACATTCCACATGGTTACCTGAGTCCTGTTCAAGTGATTCCTAAGCATAGAGCCAGGAGCACCTCTGTGGCGTGCCCAATGCATCTCCCCTCTCGCACCCCACCAAAGAAAAGAAAAAGATATGAAAGCCAGAATGAAAACATGTGGCCAAATTTTGAGCCTGCTTGTCTCCACAAACTGCCTAGTCATGCAGACACATCAGAACAGGACCCCAATAGTGAGATCAGGCTCTCCAACCTTGAACCCTAAACACTGGGCAATGGGGCCCTCCTGCATGACATCCTCCTTTTCTGAGGGAGGGCAGAAGGGCTAATCAGGTGTCATATTTTCCTGTGTGTCACTTGGAGCCACCCCATCCCTCCAAGGGAGCCTGGCTCTGTGAGTGTGTCCATCTTTTGCTTTCCAGCCAAGACTACCACAGCTGTGGTGAGAAGAGATGAGCGTGAGGGGCGCTCAGGCCCTTCGCTGTGTTGACATGGTCAGCCAAGGAGGGTCAACATCTGTTCCCCCAGGGCTTTCTTGGACTGAGGATGTTTCTTCATTGACCACATGGGAGAAATGATCCCAGAGAGTTTATTTCCTTCTAACAATGTATATATATAGCACCAAAGGAGGAATTGAAATACATTTAAGGGCAATAGGACATATGGCAAGAGGGATAGGTGAGTTGCTGGGGAGAGGATAAGCATGGAGTGCCCCAGAAGCAACAGTATTGAATGGTATTTTCTCCTTAATCAGAGCTCTCTGAGGGAGGAAGAATGGCCAAAGGTCAAGTCCGATTAGGAATCACTTATCATGAGACAGGATGGTGTCTCTCTTTGTGCTGTAAGGCCTTCCCCATCTCTGTTAGGATGATGCTGTTTTAATTTAAAATATAAAATATAAAACCCTAGTATTGGGGGGGTGAGGCCTTCCTCAGCATGGCACATTGCCTGTAGCCCCTTTGGCCGGTGGGTCTGAAGGTGCAGGACAAAGGCATAGAAACAATCACAAGCAGTCAGATAAAGTTTCATCAGAACAAGCTCAGTTTATTCCATGGCCCTATCGCCATGTGCAGACTCTGCAACATATCTGCCTAACTCATCTCTTTCTCTAAAGAGCTCTCTCTCCCTGCCTCCCTTTCAGCTGCTCTCCATGCTTCCTTGCTTCTCCCCGACCCCTTCAGCCAGAAACTTTTATTAGGTGTGGGTAGGTCTGACATCAGATGATATTAACAGTTCAATAGAAAGTTTAGGCATTAGGAGAGGGGTACCTCACAGGGTCTCCAAAGCTTTCAGCCTCAATGAGAGTCCCCCGAACAATTGCTTTATGGGGTCCCCTGGATCAAATAGCCCTACAGAGGCTCTGTCTTCCAGGTGGTTCAGGAACAGTGTTACAGAGGGCATCCAACACTGAGCTGTTCCCAGAAATGACTATGTCTAGGGCAGGTGTGCCCCAGGCTTCAGTTCAGGGAGCAAGAAAGGAGCATAGGATGGGAAATGGAGGGGCGGGGAATGGGAAGCAGAGAGGTTGAAGCCCAAGTGTGAGGGAGCACTGTGGAGAGGAGAAGCCTCTCCAGGAACCTAGTCGTTCTGCAGAGTGAAATCTGTAGCCTCCAATATTCACAGCCTTCTTAGAAAGCAGTCCCCTGGGCCCAGAGATGTCATGAGTCACATAAGACATAATGTACATAGACCAAGCACATTGGCTGTGCTCAGTGGTCTGTTAAATCTGGGGGCAGTGAGATACTTGTGCCCCAACCTCTTCCTAGCCTGGGCCAAGACCAGCCAACCATGTTGTCTTCCCCAAGGGCTGCAAGCTTGCCAGCTCAGCAGCAGCCCAACTGGAGAGTAACTGAGGCCTTGGGAAGCCCTGCTGCAGCTTAGAGTCTGGCCTAACTGGATGAGTGGGGGCTTCAGGCCTTCCTTCTGCTGTCCCCACCACAGTTTGCTTCACTCTGATGCAGGGCATGGGCTGTCTTCTCTGCATGTACCCCAGGGCTGAGTGTCTGTGGGGCTTTGTTCCCTGGGTAACTCTGGTCCTGTTTCCTCTCACAGCCACCACTGTAGGGGCTGTGCCTGTGGCTGTGCGCTGCCTGGGCTTTACCACCACAGGAATCGCCTCTTTCTCCCTGGCAGCCAGGATGGAAATAATGGCGGCGGGGTGGCCTCTGCCTTGTGGCCACTCTACAGTCTGTGGATGAGTGTCTACATAAGGAGGTGAAAGGAGGGGCTGAAATAGTAGCAGAGCAGGAGGGCATTTGCCTAGCACGTGACTAATTCCCAGCATCCCAAATGGTTCCCTCAATACGCTAGTAGTGATTTTGGAGTACAGAGCCAGGAGTAAACCCCTGAGCACTGCTAAGTGTGGTCCCAAACTAAAAGGAGACCAAGAAAGGCCACAACGCTTATAGAATATCATGGCCACACACTAAAAATAACTGCGCACATAACACCATTCTGTTCTTATTTACTTCTTTTGAGGGACCAGACCCTGCAGTGCTCAAGGCTAACTCCTGACTCTGCTGTGCTCAGGGGTCAATCCTAGGACCGTATGGAGTACAGGGAATCAAGCCCAGATTGGATGAATGCAAGGCAAGTGCCATAAACTGATTGATCCTCCCCTTCTGGCCCCAAACAGCTCCAGTTTTAAAAATGCAAAAAGTGTTGGGCCATAGAGATAGCACAGCTGTTAGGGTATTTGCCTTGCATGCAGCTAACCTGGGACCAACCTGGGTTTAATCCCCGGAATCCTGTATGGTTCCCCAAACCTGTCAGGAGCGAATTCTGAGTGCAGAGCCAGGAGTAATCCCTGAACTCCTCTGGCTGTGGCTCCACATCCAATAACCAGATAAAGGAAGTGAAAGGAGAGGAGTTGTCTCGAGGGCCCTGGAGGTGCTTGGCTGAGGCTAATTTCACCCAGGCTTATACACTTTGCCCCAGGTCATGGATCTCAGTGGCCCTAGTCCTTTTGTGTGCCCTCACTGCCTGCCTTCTGTTTTGAGAAGCAGGCCTGGGCACTTGCATTCCCATCCCTGAAATAGATGCTGGGGACAGTCCCTTTCGAAAGGGCCTCAGTCTCCCCTTATGGACAGAGAAGAAGCAGCCATGGCCTCACGATCTCTAGAGTACCTCAAATGACCAGCAGGGTATCTTCCTTCCTCTTGGTAGAGGCAAGAGCCTCTCTCCAAAATCTAGGTCCTGAAGGAGACTTGGGAGTGTTTACACTTTAGGTCTCACCCACTCATCCCCACCCACTTCCCAAAGCCTCTGGGCCTGTTCTCCCCCAGGGGCTCTTACCCTTTTCTCTTCTACAGGGCCAAGAGGACTGTTCATGGTAACTAATGTTGTCTTGGGAATGGTTGGATCTCATCTTGGAATGTGAGTGGTAGGTCTATAAGAATTCTCCTCTCTCAGTGATGGGCTCAGAACTGGAGTAGAAAAGGTCTTTCATCCTAGAAGTGACCCTTCTGGGTTTGAGAAGTGTAGTCCCCGTTCCCTGGGGGACAAATGGTGGTGTCTCCCAACATTGTTCAAAAAACCTGAGAAATAAGTTGAAAAATAGTGACTTTCCCCGGTGTCTGTCTGTTTAAGGATTGTAGGACCAGACAGGAAAGTGTGAAGGGCTCTGTGTGTCCTCTGTGAACAGAACCTAGGATCAATATAGGAGGAAGGAGCACTGGGTCTCAGATTCAGGATTTGACGAGTAGGATAATAAAGAAAATGAAAAGAGAAGCTACTTAAGTTATGGTAAAAGCTAATCAAATCTGGTTTGTATGGAGGGCTGAGCAGTGATGAGTCCAGTCTCTCTGGCCTACTATTGCCAGGGCATGGAGACAGGAAATCCCTGGCAGCTTAAACCTACCCAAATGAAAGTCAGCCAGTCCCCACTAGACTTTCCACCAATCAGAACCTCAAGAGAATAATTCTTTATTTGCATAAACCAAACCCCAGTGTGGAACAGCCTACCTCCAGAAGAAATTTCTGCTCAATGATTTTGAGTCTGTGTTATGAACAGTAGTGCTATAATGGCCAGTATATGCCTTGTTCTTAGATCCAGCTCCACCCAGTTTCCTGTTAAACTCAAATCTTGTCTGGTTCAGTCCTTGCTATTGTTTTCTGAACCTAGGAAGTTCTTGTTTTTACAGTCAGTCTCAGTGCATGGAAAGGCCCCAGACCAGTAAAATACACAGGTGAAACTGGTTCTTGTGGCCCTGTCAGAGCCAGTAATTATGCACTTTGCCTTTGAGTACAGTTGACTCTTTACCTTCCTCCCAAGACTTGGTTTATGAACATCAGTTTGCAAGTGCAGGACACTCATCTGCCAGCAATATGAGTTTGTGAAGGGCAGCATAAGAAATATATTGCTCTTAGTTATCAAAACAGCATGGTATTGGAATAAAGACAGACCCTCAGATCAGTGGAATAGGCTTGAGTACTCAGAGAATGTTCCCAGACATATAACCACCTAGTTTTTGATAAAGGAGCAAGAAATCCAAAATGGAGCAAGGAAAGTCTCTTCAACAAGTGATGTTGCCACAACTGGTTAGCCACTTGCACAAAAGTGAATTCAGACCCCCAGCTAACACCATGTACGAAGGTAAAATCCAAATGGATTAAAGACCTTTATATCAGATCTGAAACTATAAGGTATATAAAACAACATGTAGGTAAAACACTCCATGACATTGAGACTAAAGGCATCTTTAGGAGGAAACAACACTCTCCAAACAAGTGTAAGCAGAGATAAACAGATGGGACTATATTAAGCTAAGAAGCTTCTGCACCTCAAGGGAAATAGTGCCCAGAATACAAAAGCCACCCACTGAGTGGGAGAAATTATTCACCCAATACCCATCAGACAAAGGACTAATATCCAAAATATACAAGGTATTGACAGAACTATACAAGAAAAGAACATCTAACCTCATCAAAAAAAAAATATATGGGGAGAAGAAATGAACAGACACTTTGTAAAAGAAGAAATGCAAATGGCCAAAAAGCACATGAAAAGATGCTCAACATCACTAATCATCAGGGAAATGCAAATCAAAACAACTATGAGGTATCACCTCACGCCACTGAGATTGGCACACATCACAAAGAAGGAAAACAAGCAGTGCTGACGGGGATGTGGAGAGAAAGGAATTCTTTTTCACTGCTGGTGGGAATGCCGTCTAATCCAACCTTTATGGAAAGCGATATGGAGATTCCTCCAGAAATTGGAAATTGAGCTCCCATATGATCCAGCTATACACTCCTAGGAATATACCCGAGGAACACAAAAATACAATACAAAAATCTCTTCCTCACACCTATATTCATTGCAGTGCTATTTACAATAGCCAGACTCTGGAAACAACCAAGATGCCCATCAACAGATGAGTGGCTAAAGAAACTGTGGTACATACACACAATGGAATATTATGCAGCCATCAGGAGAGATGAAGTCATGAAATCTTCCTATATATGGACATACATGGAATCTATTATGCTGAGTGAAATAAGTCAGAGGGAGAGAGAAAGACACAGAATAGTTTCACTCATCTATGGGTTTTAAGAAAAATGAAAGACATTTTTAGCAGTATCTCAGAGACAAGAGAGATGAGGGCTGGTAGGTACAGCTCATGACATGAAGCTCACCACATAGAGTGATGAGTGCAGTTAGAGAAATGACTACACTGAGAACTATTATAGCAATGTGAATGAATGAGGGAAGTAGAAAGCCTGTCTTGTGTACAAGTGTGGGTAGGGTGGGAAGAAGGGACATCTGGGAAATTGGTGGTGGGAACCTTGCACTGGTGAAGGGGGTGTTCTTTACATGACTGTAATCATACAACTACAATCATATTTGTAATCATGGTGTTTAAATAAAGATAATTTAACAATAAAATTTTTTTTAAAAAATGAAAAAAAAAAAAGAAACAGATTGCTCTGAAGCTGAAGCTGGTGTCCAGGACTTACTGGGGGAGGAGTAGCAGTTCTCGAGCAAATATGGTGTATCTTCTTTTCCTGGAAACATCTTCACCATGGTTCAGTGATGAGCCAGAGGGTACAGTACAACTTTCTGGTAATAATATCTAGACTAATATCTTGTAATTAGTTACTGTACTGAATGGAATTTGATTCACGTCTATAGGAGCCCAGACTTTGATTTCACTTTATTACTTTTGGTGGCTATGTTCCTAACAAAAGAGGTGGAGCAGAGGATGGGCAGTGAGATGAGAACATTTACATGTGAACCTAAACTCTGTTTTTATATAAATCTGTTTCCCAAAATAAAGAACTTTTATTACCTTTCCAAAAAATGCTAGGAATTATTACTGCTAAGATGGAAACAGCAGGAACTAGCTAGGAAACTAGCTTGTTGTGTCAGCACACCAGGCCCTCATTCCTTTCAACATGGCTAGAAAATGGATCCTTTATATGGCACTCTGGAAAGTCTATAAAATCTCCAAGCCGAGGTGAACGAGTCTGAATCAGGGTCATACAAGAAATAATCCAGACCAAGCTGAGGGTAGTCCTTGACTTAGCATGGAATTCCAGCTGCCTGCCAGAACTGCCATTTTTAATTGAGTACAGAGACCACCCCTGGGTGGGCAGCAAACCCACCCAGGTTTACAAGTAAGACAATCTTTGTTTTGGGGTAAATCCAAGTTGTAAACAAACATACAAAGAAATCAGGGATGAATTTTGTTTTAGGTAAAATTAGGTGTAACCCAATAAATGTCCTGACATGAATTAGCTTTGTAAGAACCAAAACTCCTGGGCCTAGAATTGAGGTGGTCTAAGCCCCCAGTAAAGCCACTGTAAAATAATTTTTCCACTCTATAACTTCCCCATAGGCAGAGGGTGTTAGCCCAAAGATAAAATCACAAACATAAAGGGCCCGGAGAGATAGCACAGGGGCATTTGCCTTGCAAGCAGCCGATCCAGGACCTAAAGGTGGTTGGTTCAAATCCCGGTGTCCCATATGGTCCCCCGTGCCTGCCAGGAGCTATTTCTGAGCAGACAGCCAGGAGTCACCCCTGAGCACCGCTGCGTGTGGCCCAAAAAAAAAAAAAAAAAAATCACAAACATAAAACCAACTCTAGAAAGAGCAGGACCATCCCTGTTCAGCTGAAATAGAGGAACTAGGTAGGTCCAAATGTTCCACCAGATAAGGACATGTTCCATGGACCCCTGACACAAAGTTGAGTTAGCGATAAGTTGGGACATCAACTGTAAGCATGATGTGATTTCTGTTCAAGTAGCTAAATGCATGCATTATTGTATTAACCAATGAAATGTTTTAGTTGTTGAAGCCTGTAAATCTCTATATAAGTTGCTTGAAGATTCAACTCAGAGTTCTTGTCAGAACTCCCTCGGTTAAACGAGGCTTGGACCTCAACTAATTGAATAAACTCCCTTTGCATATTGCATTTTTGGAGGTGGTCTTGAATCTACTTGCATCTACTTGGATGTCAACCTGAACCTTAACAGCTTTTCGAATGCCACTTCCACTTCCACACAGAGTCCAGATGTTTAGGACTCTTTCTGGTTTAGAACTCAAGGTTACTCTCAACTGTAGACAGGAATTTTGTGGAGGCATATTGGGGATGACTTTTTTCTTGTTTGGGGGCCACATCTGGTGGTACTCAAGGGTTACTCGGTTACTCCTGGTTCTGCACTCAAGAATTACTGCTGGCAGGTCCAGAGGACAATATGTGATGCCACCGATTGAACCTGAGTCAGTGCTGGATTGGCCATGTACAAGGCAAGCAACCTACCAGCCATGCTATTGCTCTGGCTCCCAAAGGTGCTGGGGATTGGACCAGGGTCCTCCAGCATTGTAGGTGGTCCTGGGAATCAAACCAGTAAGCTCTGTTCTATTTCTCTGGCAACTGAATGAGCTTTTTAAAACATTTGGTGGCAGCAATGGACCTTGGGTTCATTTCCAATAGCTGTGGGGTGAGCAGAAATGAAATTTCCGGGTTCTCTCTATTTATGGCTGTTTCTGTTTACCATAGGTTTAAATAAAACCATAATTCTGTTAAAGTCAATGTGTGTAACTAGGCACCTCCATTTCATGGGCTACATGACCACATTCTATTCCAGTAGTTTGGGGGTCTGCGCCCAGGCCTAGCCTCTCTTTCTAGGCCAAGCCGTTATGCTTGAAAATCTTTGGGAGCAGTTTTCTGGGAGGGTGAGTGATGCATCTCAGATATCCTGCCTGGTCCCTGGGAAATCCCTTTGTACCAGTTTTACATTCCTGCTCTGCCCCCCAGCAAGATACAGTAAAGATCCTCCAATTAGGACTAGACTTCTATGGGTTGCTCTCAAGTTTGCCAGAATATCTCACTTGTTTTTCATCCTGGAGAAGGAAGTATTGTTCCCAGAGGCCAAGGTGCCTCCTTCTGGATCCATGAGCATTTGCAGCTGTATCTTGAATAACCACCACACAGCAGGTTGGTCACCATGCCAGATCTGCTTCTACTGTTTCCTCTGCCACAAGCTCACCACTGCCAAAGCAGTAGAGACATTAGAAAATGTAGTTCTGAGTGTCTAGAAATAGTGTATAGGGCATTTGTCTTGCACGCAGCTGGGTTCTATCCCCAGCATCACATGATTCCCTGAGCAAACAAGGAGTAATTCCTAAGCACAGAGCAGGAGTAAGTCCTGAGCACCATCACTTATGGCCCCAAATTCCACCCAAAATGTGTTTCTCACTTGGATAAAGCTTCTGAAATTGCCAGTGATTTGCTACTCACTTTCCTGGAAACCTGAGAGTCCTAACAAAAACTAGTAAGCTTTTTGGTTGAGAGATATCCTACTGACCCTCCATCCATCACATCAGTGGTGATCTCCAAAGCACTAATGGAATCTCAAATGAGAATTTTATTTGATTTTATTGTTTTTGTTTTGTTTTCTGTTGTGTTATTTTGGAGGGACCCACCCCATATAGTGCTCAGAGGTTGTTTTTGGCTCTGTGCTCAGGGGTCATTCCTTGGCGGTGTTTGGGAACCATATTGGATGCCAGCTATTGAAACTGGGTCAGCCGAGTGCAAGGTAAACACCCTCTTTCCTCGCTGCGACATCATTCTGATCCCACTATTAGATTTTGGTTTTTTGGGGGGGGTTTTGGGTGGGGTTCACATCTGCTATGCTCAGGAGTTACTCCTGGTTCTGCACTCAAGTACTCCTGGCAGTGCTTGGAGGACCATATGGGATGCTGGGAACAAATCAGGGTTGACTGCTTGTAATGCAAGTGCCCTACTCACTGAGCTAACACTCTAGAGCAGGGGTCTTCAAACTATGGCCCGAAGAGGAGTCTGACCCGGCCCGCCAGCAGTGAGCACTGTTTGGTTGCCAAGATACCTGCCAGCATATACATTCAGTGTATATCCAAATATCAGGAACCATGCACTCAAAATGGTAACCATCTCTGGTAGCACTTATGCCTGTGAACAGACTTTTTCAAGAATGAAACATCTGAAATCTCCAACCATATCAAGATTAACTGATGCCCACTTGCATCACTTGTTACGACTGGCAGTGACAAATATGGAACCGGACATTGACCATCTCATTAGCCAAAAGCAGACCCACAGTTCTCATTGAAATACTGGTGCGTGATCTGTTTATTTATAAATGGTTTTCATTTTATTTATATAAGATATGTGCAGTGTGAGTAGGAATTAGTAGCTCATATAGTCCGGCCCTCCAGCTCTCTAAGGGACCGTAATCTGGCCCCCACTTTAAAAAGTTTGAAGACCCCTACTCTAGAGCCTCAAACCAGAATTTTCTTCTGGTTTGAAATGAAAGATATGGCCTCATCTTGGCCCCTCTGACTCTCCACTTTGAGAAACATCTATTATTCTCCTGACAGAGCACCAGTAGACAAAATGTCTATAACTTGCCGTGGGTTTTTTGTTATCCCTGTGGCTGGGTAAGCCTTCCATGTTTTATGGGGAAAAAAATGACCTACAAGTTAAAGAAGAGTTCCCAGGTCCAATACAAAGGATCCGTTTTAGTGCTTGAACAGGAAGCAGGTTTGTCAATAACCCATCACTCATTTTCTGGCTCTGGGAACTGCAGACTCTCCCCTCAGCTCAGTCCAATATCCTTCACATCAATGTTAGACTTTGCCATCTGGAGATGGCCTCCTGGATTGCTCCACTCTTAAGTGTTTATTGGGACTCATGACACTCACTCAGACTGGAGTTTTGCCTGAGCATTCTTGAAAGATCATCATTGAAAATAGTTCTGTGATTACTCAGCAAAGGATTTTAAGTAGCTGGTGATCACAGGTGCACCAGCAGTCCTGAGGACCTGGGTGATATCAGGATGACTAGGATGGAAGCTCTGGGCAAAACGTAAGTCAGGAATTCTTTATGTCACCTTGTTGGGGAGTAGGGCAAAGTACAACCTTGATCATGTTTTTCTAAACCTCTAAACCTCTGAAAGACTGAAGGGCATCTTTCTAGAGTGAAGGTACATAAGTACAGAAGCAGGTCCACAAACCTACAAAGAGTGTTTTGGCGATAAGACCTTGTGCCCTGGTACTAAGCCATTAAACTGGGGCATATCTCCTGGGAACAGAAAATCTCTGCCTGCCCTGAATGGACCTTCCCTCCTGGTGCTGTTGGTGATATGGTGCAGCTGTGTGATATCCCCACAATCCCACACCCAGGAACTGTTAAGTTCAGAACTCAGGATCTACCACCCAAAAGACCACCAGGGAGGTTGACAGTAATGTAAATGCAAGGGAGTTTATTATAGCATGCAAGGGTCCAATATCTCCTAAGAAATGAGGACTCTGAGGAATGAGGACTCCTAATAAATGAGGACTCACAGGGCAAATTTTAAGGGTACCTAGGGCTCAGTCCAGGGGATTCCCTCCTATGGGCATTGACCTTTTTCTTTTTTCTTTTCTTTTCTTTTTTTTTGGGGGGGGGTATTAATCTTTTAAAATCATTGGTCCTTAGATCAAGGTTGTATTAGCCAAATGGCTAAGTTTGGTTGTAGTTCAAATGTAGCATCAGAGAGATGGCTGGGTGAGCATACTTGTTCCCAGATCCAAAGTGCTGTGTCTTCTGTCTGTCTGTCTGATGCTTCAGATCCAGGGTACGGTTGTCTTCTAACCATCTGTCAGCTGTTGTTTAGCCTTATATGGATGTATTTCCTGGCACTTATCTCTAGGATCTGGTTCTAGGAAATGGATATTTATCTGGGCCTAGTCTTTGTACCTTAAAATACAGCCTGTCTTGGTTGTACTTAGGCTCATAGCAAAGGCACGTTTACAGCAGTTAACTTCCTTTGCAAGCAGAGTACAGAAGCCAAAGCACCATTGTCCCTAAGCAAAGACACACCTTATTCTAATATCAATATTTAGGTTATAGTTAATTCTAAATCTTAGTTTCTAACAGAACCATTAGCACAAGTTGATCTGGGCTTAGATTTGAGACTCCTCCCCCAAGTCCCATATCTCACCATGTAAACTCTCCATAGGCCTGTGTCTTTGATTTCATGTCTTGTTCTCCTAATGGAAGTTATTCTAGGGATGCCCACAAAGCATTAGGAAAACCCCCCAGTTCCTGTCCCTCTCCCCCAAAGCAGTAGTCAAGTCTCAATTGCTCTGCCTTCCCTATATTACCCCAGAGGCTGAGTGATCCCAGTGTCAATGTTTTTCTTTTTTATGTCCTCTAGATCATAAAGACTCTCCCAAGCTTCCTGAGGATGTTGTTGAGGAGGTGTCCCTGTGAACTGGTCCTGTACCCCAGTGTCTATTGAAGGTGGCGATTAGAATACCCCAGTACACACTTTCCTGTTTTCTGTCCCCATCCCCTCTGTCCCAGGCCTCAGAGTGTTCTTCTTCTAACTCCTAGAAAATCTTCCAGGAAGAGAAGAAAACAGTGTCCTTGACCCAATCTATGACTCTTCTTGTCCTGAAGCACATGGCTGGGCTACCGTGGACATTGCCAAAAGGCAGGACAGGACAGCAGGGAATATGAGGAATGGGTTAAAGAGTGTTATCTGGTGTGGAAATAACCACAACAAAAAAAACTTTTTTTTTTTCGAATAATTAGAGAAGGATAAGAGGCAAGAAAATGAGTCTCTGCAGGTGCCTCAGGCCCAGGATTCTTTTTCTTTGAGGCAGAGGCAGTTGAGGTCTTTTTGGTTTCCTTTTCCTGATAAAGTGAAACTCATCTCATTGGCTTCTGCCTGGCAGGGGCGGGGCTTCCACCAGGCTTTGCTGCTGAGGCTGAGTCAGAGCTGAGCATTTCTGAGCATCTTCAGGGCTGCTGCTTCTCTGGGTAAGGGGGCCCATGTCCCTCTTAGGGCTCTCTGGAGTGGTGCTGGAGTGTTGCAGGGGACCCCTGTGGAGGGTTTGAGCAGGCTGATGGGTCTCTGAGTAATAGGATCCCATTAAAAACTCACATCCCTCTGCCCATTCTCCCCCCACCCCCCAATCCTGATCCTTGGCATGAACTCAGAGAGGTGGCCAGGGCCTGTTCACCCCTAGCCTGCAGGGCAGCCTGGGGGAGGCACAGCCTTTGGGGTCCCTCAGAGCCAGGAAGTCCAGGTTTCATGGTCAGTTCTGTGCCACAGATGACAGAGCCTGGTGGGTTCAAGGCCTTGTCTGAGGTGATATTATCATTCTGGGGTGAAGGGGCAGGTCTCAGCACAGAGGGATTTTAGCCAGGACCTGCCACCAAGGGATCATGTGGTGAAAAGAATGTATCCCCCCCCAATCTGCTCCTTTGGCTGGAGCTCCCTCCTTCCCACCTAGGCTTCTGTGACCTCTCAGCTTGGCAGCTTGATGTCTTCAAAACTCTGATTTGTATTTTGGGAGTTTCAGAAAACCAAAGATGGTGCTATGAAGAGTAGAAGTATTTGCTTCCCTAAATGCCACCCTCAGTGTAGACCCTCTTCCCTCTTTCTCTTCCAGAGGGAGACACTCAAGGCCTCTGGACTCTGCAGATACTGCAAGGACAATGGCAGGTAACTGGGCCTGGATATCTTTTTTGGAGAGAGAGGGAGAGAGAGAGAGAGAGAGAGAGAGAGAGAGAGAGAGAGAGAGAGAGAGAGAGAGGAGAGGTGTGTATGTGTGAGAGAGAGAGAGAGGAGAGGTGTGTGTGTGTGTGTGTGAGAGAGAGAGAGAGAGAGAGAGAGAGAGAGAGAGAGAGAGAGAGATCTAGTCTATGACACATCCAGAACTCTAGGAACCATTTCTGTTCTCATTTGGTTCTTCACCTGTAGACTGACTTAGAGAGAGAGAGAGAAGAGAGGTGTGTGTGTGTGTGTGAGAGAGAGAGAGAGAGAGAGAGAGAGAGAGAGAGAGAGAGAGAGAGAGATCTAGTCTATGACACATCCAGAACTCTAGGAACCATTTCTGTTCTCATTTGGTTCTTCACCTGTAGACTGACTTAGCATCCCAAAGTGCCTGAGGAATGTTCTAAATCCAGATGGTTGGAGTTAGACTCTGTAGGGAGGGGAGGGGATCTGGGAAAACATGAGAAACAGGAGATTGTAGGGGTTATACCTAAGAAACCACTGTGCATCAGAAGCTTCTAGAATGTGAGTGTGCTATCCTGCTGTGTAGTTGGAGAAATGTTGTGTGGATGTGAGCAGGAGGTGACTAGACCCTGGGTAGCATCAGCATTGGTGGCATGTATGTAGGTAGAGATCTGAGAAATGAGAGAGGCGGTATTTAATTTTTGGTAACTTTTAATTTAATTTAGTTTTTCTTTCTTTTTTTTTTTTTTTTTTGGATTTCCTGTTATGCTACCAAAAGACTATATGGATTAGGATAGGTTTTGCTGCTGGAGAGAATAATAAGAATATCATGAGTCGTTGGGTGTCAGATCAGTCCTGTCCTCATCTCAGAGCCAGATATCTCAGAGCCAGGATGAGGATGAGTATTGCTAGGAAAGAGCCTTCTCTTGACATGCAGCCCTGGACTGGGCAACTTTGACCCATGTTCAGGAGCCTGGGTACCAGTAGGGGGACATCTTGACTCACAGATGAATTTTCTCCACAGGAATGCTCATAGCTGGTGTGGTTGGAGGAGGTGAGTCTCTGAGTCCCCACTGAGCTCTCGATCCCTATGTGGCAGGGTGGGGAGGGGGCAAAGTTGGGAGAGCAACCATCACTGCCCCAGGAACACAGGACCCAGTGCAATCCCTGAGGTCCAGGCGTGTCCTTGAATTATGGATCCTGAAGGCCAAGGATGAATCAGAACCTCCTTAGTGTCCGACCAGTTTGGCTTCTGGCCCAGGAGATTCTGATGTATCCAAGATGAGTGAGCTGAACCCCAATCAGAAACACCACACTCAGCGGTGAGTGACACAGGCTGTGGGGCCAGAGCTCAGAGGCTGCCATGCTGAAGGCCTATTATGAAGATGCCCTCTAACTGTACAGCTTGGGGATGGCAGGAACTGGGTACAGAAGGCAGAGCCCCATGTACCCCCAGCTGCTGCCCATCCTTACTATATTCTGGGTTTGTGGAGAAATGTGCGGACTCTGGGCCCTGGACAGATACCTCACAGTTTCCCAGTGGCTTGGTGTCAAGGGGCAACTGAGGCCACCACAGAGCATCACAGGAGGAGATGGGACTGAGGCCTCCACTCAAGGTGTCCCTGCCCTTCCTCTCAGGTGGATCTTGTCCTTTCCTCAGGTCATTCTGACCTTCTCAAGGAGTCCCTGCCTTTTCTTGGCTGGCCCAAACTTTCCCTGTCACACATAAAAGTCCAGAGAACCCCCCCCCCTCAGTGGTCCTTTCCCCACAGTGACAGCAGTGGCTGCTGTGCCCATGGTTCTGGGGGCCGTGGGCTTCACTGGAGCAGGAATTGCTGCCTCTTCCATTGCGGCGAAGATGATGTCAGCAGCGGCTGTGGCCAATGGGGGCGGGGTGGCCGCAGGCAGCCTGGTGGCCACTCTACAATCAGTGGGTGAGTAGCTGTTTTAGGAGCAGGGCACAGGGGATGAGGAAAGCTGAGGTCTCAGAGCAGGCAGGTCCACAATTTGGAAGTGCTGAACAGCCTGTAACTCCCTCAATACTACTCTATCCCTGTTCTGTGGGTGGTTGTGGAAGAACTAACATTGATCAGGTCACCTGCATCTCTCCTGCTCCTAGGTGTAGCCCCTGTGGGATATGCGACAGCTCCCCTGGATTTCCTGCAGGTCTCCAGAAAACCCCCCCAAGCAGAGAAAGGAGTTCATAGATACAGTGGAGTGGGGCACAGGCTAATGTGCTGGGCTCTGAGGTCACACCTATTCGATGCCCAACCGGCACCCCTATCTCCTCCTTTTCTCCGCACAGGGGCTGCAGGTCTCTCCACAACGTCCAATGCCCTTTTGGGCTCTGCTGGTTCGACTCTTGCAGCCTGGATCTGGGGTTCTGATGAGTAAAACTTCTTCTGCTGCCTTAAATGGATCTAACATCAAGGTAGAGTGTCCAGGACTCACAGTGATCATCTTGGGCCTTAGAAACCCCCCAGTGAGAACCCCTGCATCTCCCAATATGTAGAAAACAAGAGTAAAATAAAGAGGAGATGCCGTAACCTTCTCTGGTGTTTGCTGTGTCTCTTGCTCTTCGATGGGTGTGGGGTGTTCATACTGGCCAACTGAAATTGGGGGAGCATGATTCTGGATGTGGGGCAGGAAGCAAGTTAGTTCCTGTCCTGTCACTCAGTTTCTGCCTCCAGGAGCTGCAGAGTCTCCCCTCAGCTCAATCCAATGCCCTTCACAACACTTGTCTCTGGTGTCTATAATCAGTCTCCTGGATTGCTCCACACTTGAGTGTCTTTGGGGCCATTTTGGATTATCAGGTCATTTGTGATTCTGGAAAATCATGCAATACAATTAAGAGACCTTTACCTTGCTTCTTAGTAAGGTATTGTTTCCCTAAATTCACATATCCTGGATTTATTTGCTTTCTCCATTGCACCCCTTTAGTCCTACAGCTCAATACCCTTTGTGCCCTGAAATAGCACCCCACTCCCACACACCCACACTCCCCTCCCACATCACCATGAACTGTCACTCATGGCCAGGTTCGGTTTTTCAAGTGGGCCCTGGCTTAGGGACTGATCTCTGCCCATGACTCTACCCAGCAGCTGCAGGACATTTTTACCACCTCCCTGACTGCCATCTATTGACAGGTCACTTTGTTAGCAGGAGCAATAATCCAGATTCAACCCACCTTGGATTTATTTAACAGATAGGGATGGGGTGAGGAATATACACATTTTTATGTGTATTTCTTTACATGTATTTTTTTTATTGGGATACAGGATTGCTCCTTTGGATCTGTTCAATAGCGGAAAAAAAGGGAAATAAGTGTATTTCTTTATATGTATTTCCTGAAAAACAGTGTTATTACACCTAAGAATCAGGAATAATAGACTATGAAATCTTCTGAGGGATATGTACTACAACCCAACCTACCCATTGTCCCCTCAGTACCCCAATATTATCATGTGGCAATATCTTTTTTTTTCCCTTTTTGCATAGACCCAGTCAAATGGGGAAATCTTATGTAGTGCTAGGGATCAAACTCAGGTTGGCTGCATGTGAAATAAATTGCCCTATTACTTTGACCCCTCCAAGGTTACTTTAAGGTACGAACTTAAAAATAAATTAAGGAGGGACCAGAGCAGTGGCACAAATGTTAGGGTGTTTGCCTTGCACACACTAACCTAGGACATAACATGGTTCGACCCCCAGAGTCTCATATGGTCCTCCAAGCCAAGAGTGATTTCTGAGCACATAGCCAGAAGTAACCCCTGAGCATCACCGGGTGTGGCCCCCCCAAAAACAAACAAATAGATAAATAAATAAATAAATAAATAAATAAATAATTAAATCATAGGGAGCTGGAGAGATAGCAGAGTGGTATGGTGTTTGACTTGCTGTGAACTGGAAGGACCCTCATTCGATTTCCAGCATCCTATATGGTCCTCCAAACCTGCCAAGGATGATTTCTGAGCACAAAGCCAGGACTGCCACAGGGTGTGGCTCAAACCCCCCCAAATATCAAAATGCTTGACTTTGACATGGTTGCATGTGTGACAGAATAATATATAAAATCCTATATAAACCTTTATATGTTGATGAAAAATAATATAAAAGCTACTCATCTTGCAGCCACCCAAACTAGAATTTTATTAATAAACTCCCTGACTTTGGTAACTGATTGACCATGAATGTTCAGTTAGGCAGACTATAAGGTTCTTGAAAAGGGATGATTATGAAACTTCTAAGGAAAAGGTGGAAAAAATACTTCTTTTTACTCCCTTGATAGTACGAATCAGTTATTTAAAGGAAAACCCCAGGAAGAGGTAAAAAACACTACCTCAAGAGACTGAAGGGATAGAAATGAGTAATTTTAACTTATAGAAATAGACTGCTTCCTGAGCATTGTGGAGTGTGGGGGTGTTGGTCCTTAAAAACAGCTCTGTGAATACTCAGCAAAGGATTCTAAGTAGCTGGTGATCACAGGTGCAGCACAGTCCTGAGAGCCTGGATGATATCAGGATGACTAGGAAGGATGGAAGCTCTGGGCAAAACTTAAATCAGGAATTCCTTATGTCACCTTGTTGGGGAGTAGGGCAAAGTACAACCTTGATCACGTTTTTCTAAATCTCTGAAAGACTGAAGGGCATCTTTCTAGAGTGAAGGTACATAAGTACAGAAGCAGGTCCACAAACCTACAAAGAGTGTTTTGGCGATAAGACCTTGTGCCTTGGTACTAAGCCATTAAACTGGGGCATATCTCCTGGGAACAGAAAATCTCTGCCTGCCCTGAATGGACCTTCC
Source organism: Suncus etruscus (assembly GCF_024139225.1). Lineage (NCBI taxonomy): Eukaryota > Metazoa > Chordata > Mammalia > Eulipotyphla > Soricidae > Suncus > Suncus etruscus. The sequence continues at coordinate 37,887,617 of NC_064850.1, read as the reverse complement.
CTTCTGGTGCTGCTGGTGCCAGCAGCAATGTGAAATCCCCACAATCGCACACCCAGGAACTATTAAGTCCAGAACTCAGGATCTGCCACCCAAAAGACCATCAGGGAGGTTGACAGTAACGTAAATGCAAGGGAGTTTATTATAGCATGCAGTGTTCCAACATCTAAGAAATGAGGACTCTGAGAGTGACTCACAGGCCAAATTTTAAGGGTCCCTAGGGCTCAGTCTAGGGGTATTGGCACCTCTAGTTAGTGGGGTCTTATAATTATTGGTTTTTACTACAAGCTTGGGCTAGGATTGGTTGTAGTTCAAATGTAGCATCAGATAGATGGCTGGATGGGCTGTGCGCCCCTGGATCTGGGATGTGGTGTCATCTGGCTATCTGTTTGTTGCTGCAGGCCCAGGGTGCAGTTGTCATCTGGTGTCTGTCAGCTGCTGGTTAGCTTTATATGGATGTATTTCCCGACATTTACCCCTAGTGTCTGATTCCAAAAACTGGTTATTCTTCTGGGCCTAGTCTTTATACATTAAACCTAGAACCTATTATGGCTGCACTTACATTCACAGTAAAGCCAGGTTAACAGCAATTAATTTCCTAAGCAAGCAGAGTATAGATGCCAAAGCAATACTATCTCTAAAGGCACACCATATTCTAACCTCAACATTTAGGTTATAGTTAATTCTAAATCTTGATCTTAATACCCTGAACCTGCCAAGAGTAATTTCTGAGCACAGAACCATGAGTAACCTCTGAGTGCTGCTGGGTGTGGTACAAAAACAAACAAAAATGTCAGCCCAGACCTGAATCCACAGCACCTTCTGTATGTCTGAGTGTGACCCCTGACCCTGCAGGGTGAGCCCCACTACCACAATAATTGAGAGATGACAGCATACCACACCCAGGTGTCTGTGAGCAGCAAGCATCACAATTCTTGTGAGCAGTCCAGGAGATGGCAATAATGATATGACAAAGGGGAGGGAATACTATTAATCAAAAATATTCTGACTGACAGTGTCAAGTTCAGCTAATGTCTCAATCCCTCAAGGAGAGAATAAACCTACACAGAGCTCTACTCAAAGCAATAAAACCACATCCAAGGCTCCATGCTGTGTGTCCATCATGTAGGTCCATAAAGGAAGTGCTGGGGGCTATCCTGAACAGGGAGAAAAGTTCCAGATGGTTCCATATGCAAACACCACTCAGGCCCATGATCTGTCTGCCTGTATCTGTGCTCAGGACCACCCCAGGAGGGCCCCCCTTCCTGCACACCATGACCCCCCCATACAATCAAGGAGGATCTGGGTACAATAAGGGGTGTCTGCTCCCTCATAAGGAGGAATGATGCCCTTTATCAGCTCTCAGGTTCAGGGACAAGAAAGCTGGGAACTTCTATGAGAAAAGAGATCAAATGGCCAAAATCATGGAGATAGCAGAGTCCCCATGTCCAGATGGCATGTCTGGAAGACTAGCCTGTGGGATTGAGGAGACAAGGATATACCTTGGGGGAGGACAGAGTTCCAACTAGCCTATTTGTGGGAGCACATGACTACCCATGGGGGTGCCAGCCAACGATATGTGGATAGCAGGACTAATGCCTATAAGGCTCACACATTGAAACCCTTCTTTCTTACCACCGAAGCATGCAGGCAGGTAGGGAAGGTACCCCCCTGGGCCACAAATTCTTGAAGAACTCTTGAAATGTAATAAAAGAGGTAATAAAAACAGAACAGGAGATTTGGAGGTGTTAATTTGTCACTGTTAAGATCTTTACCAAAAGCCTGTGCAACCCAAAGAAGACTGGACACCATACCGTACACTATCTCCCATCCTATCCCCACCCTACAACACACATCCAGAGAAGCACCAGCAGAAACAAAAGCTAGGAAAGGAATGTAAAAGAAAGCCATCAATTATCCCATTCCTTCCCCTTGACAACTACCCAAACAACAGAACTCTTGCCTAGAAAAAAACGCCACTGTGGGCATGCTGGTAAAACCCTATAAAAGCCAACTTAAAATAAAGGAGAAGCATACATGCATGTTGCTGACCCATAGCTGTGGTGCTGGTAAGCACATGATGTCCACATTTCCCCTTTTGAGATGTGGACTTCCAGGTTTTCCTATTTTCATTTGAAGACATGTACTGGAGCCTGTCGAACACTGGAAAACCCACTATCTCTCGATCATGTTTCTTTCTCTTTCTGTCTCTCTATGTCTCTGTTTCTATCTATTTCTTTCTCTTTCTCTTCTCTCCCTAGACTCTTCTGCATCTCACACCCCTTCCTTTGAATTTTTTTAATAAAACTTGTTTTTACTTGACTCCTGAGAAAATGGCAATGGATTTTAGAAGGCCTGGGGAAGGTCTAAGACTGTCCCTTCTTACAGAGATTCACAGATCTCCCCAGCATCGCCCCCTAGTGGCAGTCAGAGGTGGGTGGAGATAAAGTAGCAGATCTTCAGGGGCTGCCTCTGCTCTCCCACCAACTTCACAAAAGTTCCCAAATGCCTCCCCTGTGTCACAACTAAACATCTCCTCAGTCCACTCTATTGCTCTAGTCCTCTGTGGTTGCTGAGTGCACTTGTGCCCACCACAGCTCCAGTGTGTTGTAGACAAGGGCCCTTCCTACTCAGGACATTCAGAACTTTTAGATGTGGCTCAGTAAGGCTGTTTTGGGAAAACTGAACTCAGTCTCTAGGATATTAGGGAATGTTTCACTATCTTTGATGTTTTATTTTTATTTTGCACGACCAGAACCCTTTTTTTCTTGCCTCACTTTTTTTGGGGGGGGAGGGGGGGCATACCTAGAGTTGCTAAGAGTTTATTCTGTGCTCAAGGATATTGCCTGACAGGGTTCAGAGGACACAAGGATGCCCTGGGAGTCAAAACTAGGTCAGCCAAATTCAAGGCAACTTCCCTACCCACAGTATAATTTTCTAGCCTAATCTAATCTGATCTTCCTTTAGAGAGGCTGTTGCACTTCAAGCAGGCAGACAGGAAGTTAAGGGAGCCCTCTGGTAATGAGCTCCTGGGCCTAAATAAAACTGGAGCTGAGATTTCAAGAAGTGACTGCGACTAATGGCCAGGGCTCATCTTGTGGATACTAAGGGACTGATACAAAACATTATGTGGGGTTACTGTAGGTCCAGACCCACCTTGGAGAGAAGCTCCAGCAGGAACAAAGGACAGGAAAGAAATATTTTCTCCTCCTCCTTCTTTTTCTCCTCTTCCTACTCTTTCTTCTCCTCCTCCTCCTCCTCCTTCTTCTCATTCTCCTTCTTCTCCCCCTCCTCTTCTCCCCTTCCTCCTCCACTTCCTCCTTCTCCTCTTCTTCTTCTTCTCCTCCTCCTTCTCCCTCTTCTTTCTTCTCCTTTTTCTTCTCCTCCTCCTCCGCCTCCTTCTTTTTCCTCTCCTTACTACTCCTCCTCTCCTCCTTCTCCACCCTCTTCTCCTTCTCTTTCTTCTTCTCCTCCTTCTTCTCCTCCTCCTTCTTCTCCTCCTTCTCCTTCTGCTCCCTCTTCTCCTTCTGCTGCCTATTCTTCTTCTTCTCCTCCTCCTTCTCCTCCTCCTCCTCCTTTTCCTTCTCCTTCTGCTCCCTCTCCTCCTCCTCTTCCTCTTCCTCCTTCTTCTCCGTCTCTTTCTCCTTCTCCTTCTCCTCCACTCGTCCTCCTCCTCTTCCTTCTTCATCTTTTTTCTTTTTCTTCTGCTCCTACTCTTCCTCTCCTCCTTCTCTTCCTCCCTCTTCTCCTCTCTTTCTTCTCCTTCTCCTCCTTCTTCTCCTCCAACTGCTCCTCTTCCTCCTCCCTCTCCTCCTCCTCCTCCTTCTTCTTCTCCTCCTCCTCCTTTGCCTCCTCCACCTCTTCCTCGTCCTACTCCTCCTTCTCATCCTCCTCCTTGTCGTCCTCATCCTTCTCAATCTTCTTCTTTTTCTTCTTCTCTTCCTCCTTCTCCTCCTCCTTCTCCTTTACCTCCTTTTCCTTTACCTCCTTCTCCTCTCCTCTCCTTCCTCTCCTATTAATCATGCTTTTTATGCATACATCATTCTAACATCAGCCCATCACCAGAGTCTGCTTCACTCCCAATGCCCTCAAATCATTGTAGATACAGTGCTAAAGGCAAAATTTTAATTCCACTTAATTTTTCCAATTTGTAGTTCCCTTTTTGTCTTTCTGTTTATCCCACATATAGGAGAGATCTTCCTTTTCTTATTGTGGAGTTGGTGACATGTACATACACATATAGATGAATAGCCAGTCTTCAGAAATTCCATAAAATGGTTAAACAACCATGATCTAGAGCCAATGCCATGTCAGTCCATAGATCAATGCTATGGACTCATTTAACTCTTGAAAGAAAGGCAAACCAAGTTGCAATAATTCATGAATATTCCAGTCTCACAGAAGTGAGAGGAGGGTGAGATGAGTCTCTCCTCCCTGTTGAAGCCTTGGCAGCTTTATAAACACTTCATAACTATCATCTAGCCAATAACTCAACTTCACTGCTTTTTCACTAATCTCTGCAGAGACACATAACTACCCCAAACTCAGGTATGCTAATTTGGGGTCTGAGATATCCTCAGAGTTTTGGAATCAGGGCTGACTGCCACCTTCTACCCTCTGTGCCTTTGTACTTCAAGAAGTACCAGCAGCTACACCAATAATCCATATCTGCTACCATATCAGCTTATTGGCCTAGCTCCACAAATCCTTGGTATTTGGGGCTGCACAGCTGCATAGGTAGCCTCATGACATCACCATATATTACAATATATGTAATATGTAGGAATGCACCAAATCAGAAGAGATTATCATAGATGTCACCTAAGGTCAAGAAACAAAATCAACAAAAGAATGCTCAACTAGAAACAAACAGCTTAGTAAGCTTTAAAGGCTTACCTTTAAACAATGACATGATCTCATTGTCAATGTGATAATTTTCACAAATTTTCTTTTATTGAAGAGTTTTTCCAGTACTTTCATGACCATGTCATTGTAGCCAGCTACATTAATATTAACTAAAGTATTCATATATGGCAAGCGCAGGACTTGAGAGAGGGTAGGAAACTGGGAAAATCGTCAAGGAAATGTACACTTGATGATGGGATTGGTATTGGAACACTGAATTTGAAAAATAAATATATTATGAGGAAATATGTAAATCACAGTGTTCAAAATAAATGTATTAAAATTATTGGTCAATAATAAATTGACCATATAGGGCCCGGAGAGATAGCACAGTGGTGTTTGCCTTGAAAGCAGCCGATCCAGGACCAAAGGTGGTTGGTTCCAATCCCAGTGTCCCATATGGTCCCCCATGCCTGCCAGGAGCTATTTCTGAGCAGACAGCCAGGAGTAACCCCTGAGCACCGCCGGGTGTGGCCCCAAAACCAAAAAATAAAATAAAATAAAAATAAATAAATAAATTGACCATATAAACTTTCTAAAAAGCTATATCTCCATTTTTAGAGATATTTAAATTTTTTAAATTTATTTGTGAATCGATCAAATGTCAAAATAATTAAATGGCCCTTATAGTAAAAAGAAATAAAAAAGCATTTGGAAAAATACATTTTAAGCATAGAAATTATCAAAAATTTGTGGAACATGAACCATAAAGATAGTACAACTAGTAAGACACTTGCTTGATGCTCTACTAACCAGTTTGATTCCTGCCACAAAGTATGGTCCTACAACTATCACCTGGGTGATTCTCAAATTAAATTCCCAAAGTAAACCCAGATCACTGCCATGTGTGGCACCAAAAGCCTTAGAATGTTCAAACACACCATGATGGGTTATCCTGTTTTTGGAGGGAATGAAAAATCACAATGAACAAGAGGACAGTTTCTCTCCTTTGATATAAAATTATCAGCACTGAAATATCATGCTCATCCTCACTGGGGAGAAACTATAGCAGCAATCAGAAGAAAGGAAGGGTATGAATAAGATAAATCAAGAGTCAGGACATGGGGCCAGAACAGTGGTACAAGTAGTAGGGCGCTTGTCTTGCATGCGCTAACCTAGGATGAACCACGGTTCGATCCCCTAGCATCCTATATGGTCCCCCAAGCCAGGAGCCATTTCTGAGTGCATAGCCAGGAGTAACCCTTGAGCACATGTGGCCCAAAAACAAACAAACAAACAAAAACAAAAAAAAGAGAGACAATGACAAGAAAAAAAATCTAATGATCTATTTGTGACATTTAGGTCAAGCCATGCCTGAAGTTTTCCATGCTCTATTAGAACACATATTCATGAAATCCAGGAAGTATTCCCATCTGCTCTAAGAAATTTGAGTTTGATCTCTGACACTTGCCCTAAAAGAGAATAGGAAAATACAAATAGGAGGAGAGATAATGGTGCTACATATTAGCATCAAGTGGTCTTGTAGTTAGTAACTGCCCATGCATTTTCTCTATGTGCCTCATTTCACACGACAGAACACTCACTAGCTACAGGGTCACTATGAGGTTGAAGGAGACACTCGGTCATGGGCAGCCCTTGGCTTACTCTCTCACATCTGCTTTCTTCTGGCAGAGGGGTCCCCAATTTCTTCACAGGAGCTGCCACTACCTTTATTCTCAGTAAAAATACCTGGGACTGGGAGTCACACATAGTGATGTCAATTATGCCAGCTTTTGACATCAAAGGATGAAATTTTAGGAACTGGAATGTACCACAGCATGCATAAACTTTTAGGGAAGGTCAGCCCCCCAAATGTATCCCCAGATTTTCCTGGTGGGGAAAACTGAAATAACTCCCACTGGGTTTCTCAAAAGGTCTGCTGTGGATGCCTTTTCCCCCTGCATGGATAGTTGAGGAATTCCCTAAGAGATAAATCTATGCTTGGTATTACATTTTCTGTCATTAGTTGGTTATCTCTCCTTTGTAAAATCTCAGGCAAAATTATGGCCTCTACCAAATAATTTGGCTCAGAAATTCCATCACCAAAGATTACTAAGAGAACCCCTTTTCTGGATAATATTTGCACCTAAAAGCAAAGACAATTTTTTTTCTCTTTTTCAAATATGTCCTTGCAGCTTCAGTTTCTGGTAATCAGGGGCGTAGCCAGAATACTGACCCTGGGCTATTGACTCTTCTCAGAAAAAGGGAACCACATTTTTGGGAATTTGATTCCCTCCTTTACTAGACCCCTAAAGCCCAGCTCAATGAAGATCAAGTTTCAAGATTTTTCTACTTCCTAGTAATCCCTGATTTTGCATTTGAAGTAAGCTTGCAGAGAGCTACCTTGAATTGCAACCTTCTCCTTTGTAACTTAGAATTCTTACCATACCCATAGCTTAAGCATTGTTACTGCTGAATTTTGCTTTGTGATTGTAATCATTCTTCTCTATATCTATGGCTGGTTTTACCCCTATAAGTCTCACTGCTTAAAACATTAAACTTGCTGCACTCCTGTCAGATGTGTTGACCCCACATGCTCTGTGTGTAGTTTCATTATTTCATATTTCATATTTTACCACCTGTGCAACCCACTCTCCCTGAAGTGGATTCATTGAAATCCCACTGATGGCTGTAGGACAGAAGCAGCCTACATCAGGAATGCAGAAGAAAGTTCCTATGAAAAGTTGTTATGTTCACTATAATTTCCTGGACAAAATTTTATACTGAGTATACTAGACTCTACATTCTGAACATCTCCAAAAAGACCAAATGTGTATGTCAAGAAAGAATCAATGAGAATAAACTAGTTAGCAATTTTCAAGATAATATAGCAGGAAGATAATATAACTGGAAGCATGTTTTAAATTCCACTGTAGAGGGGCCAGAGCTGTGGCACAAGTGGTAGGTCATCTGCCTTGCATGCACTACCTTAGGACAAACTGCGGTTTTATCACCGGCATCCCATATGGTCCCCCAATCAAAGAGTGATTTCTGAGCACATAGCCAAGAGTAACTCCTGAGTGTCACAGGGTGTGGCCCAAAAAGAAACAAAAAATTCCATTGTACTTCATTGATAAAGATCAGACAGCCCATTGAAAAGATGAAACCAAATAATGTACAGCAATAAGAAGGGCATATGTTCGTGATAAGAAAACATAAACATTTGAACAGTATATAAAGGTCCATTACTGCAAACTACCAGTCCACTGCTGAGCAACATCAGACACTACTTGGACTGGTGGATCCTCTAGGGCTGACTCTGCAGAACACTTTCTGTGGGATCCAGACAAAAAACAGTGGCCCAATTCCACCTGCTTACGTGAGTGTTTGCAAAGGACCTTAATCTTTGATTTCACAAATGGCTTGCTATTCTACTTATGCATCTCATGCAGATACTCTGCTTTTACCTCATTAGATCATGCAATGTACTTGTGTATAGAATACTGACTCTGCTTCAGCCTGCTTTACTTCCTCCCTAAGTGTATGTATCTTAGCTAACTAGCTGCTGTCTCTAGGAAACAGAAGCAAAGTCTCCCCTGGAAACTCAGGCTGTGTCTCGGGGAAGAGGGGAAAAGGGATCCATGCTTAGTTGAAATGTTTCTTGTTAGAAATGTTTTTCAAAAAGTTCATATTATAGAAATTATGTAGGTCTCAAATGATATACTTCTTAATTAAAGTGATGGAGACTCTTAACCCAGAGCTGCCTCCCATTGATTAATGACTGGGGGAGAGGAGATACTCATCTGTGCAGGCACTCCTTAGTCCCTCAAACCATTTACAAGCTGGGAACATGGAAAAAGAAATTTCACCCACTGACCCTGTCTAGATTTACTGTATTTAATGTGAGATTCAGGCAAGCAGGAGACAGCCTGCTGCAGATCAAGACAAAAGCCTAGTGACTCCATCCTTTTGTTTCTCACGGTATCCAGATCAAAGCCATGACGTAAGGGCTTAACTCAATTTGCTTGAATGCCTCATTCTGGCCCAGGCATGCTCTCAGATGTAGTGTTGCATTAAAGCATGGCAGCTTTCCCTGGTCACTGATCACCCACAGTGGCTCTAACCTCCTGCCTGGCTGAGTGGACACTGAACTGAGTCAAATGTCATGAGATTGATAGAACCAGCAGAATAGGACTGGCATGAAATTTATGCCTAATATTGACCTTCTGCATTTAGACACCTTCAGGGCACTGTTTCACTCACAGAGGAAGATGAGGGGGCATGGCTCAGGCTCTAAGGTCAGACTTCAGGGCTTAGAGCCTCAGTTCTAAACTACTTTCCTGAGAAAAAAGACAGAAGGGAACAGAGAAGGGAGACGAGAAAAGAACTCACATTAGAGACAAGTCCAGCTGGCTCCACACTGTTCATAACATATAGTTTTCTTTTTCCAGGGGAAATAAAAGATCAGGCAGAGATGAAGATGACAAGAGCTGTCACAGAGATGTTGCTGTAGTGTGACAGATGCAAACACAGAGAGAAATAGAGAGGGAAGGCTTTGAGGAGGTGAACTGAGATCAGACTGAAAAGGACAAGTGAAGTGGGAGCTTCATGGAGTAGGACAGACCAGATCCTTCATATATCTAGCTTTTTTTCTTTGCTTTTTTTGGATCACACCCAGGGACTCTCAGGGATTACTCCTGGCTATGCACTCAGGAATCGCTCCTGGCTCGGGGGACTATATGGGTCATCAAAGGATCAAACAGTAGTCCATGCTAGGTTAGTGCATGCAAGGCAAACATCCTATCACTTACGCCACCACTCTGACCCTCTAGCTTTTTTTTTTTAATTTGTTGAACCTTGACCTATATCCTAAGATAGAGTCTACCTTGGAGCAAATACTATGTGTATTAAAGACAAATATATGGAGCTGGAATGATAGTTCAGTGGTAGGGCATTTGCTTTGCATGCAGCCTATCCAGGACAGATGGTGTTTTGAATCCTGGTGTCCAATATGGTCCCCCAAGCCAGGAGCGATTTCTGAGCACATAGCCAGGAGTAACCCCTGAGCATCACCAGGTATGATCCCAAAACAAACAAAAAAAAGACATATATGTTTTCTCTAACTATTGAATATTATATGTCTTGTTCAAGTTCTGTTTCCTTATCTAAGTGTTTTATTCATTATTGAATGTAGCTAGTCTCCATTTATTACTGTACAAGACGCTATTTCTCCCTTCAATTTTTACAATTTTGCTTGCTTATTCATTTTGAGACTATCATATCAAATGCATAAATATTTGGGATTATCACATTTTATTGCCTCATTTTACCTTTTACTAGAATGCCTTTTCTTTCTTAGTCCTTTTTGGACATTCTAAACAATTCTCAGAAGACTCATTTTACCTTTTACTAGGATGCCTTTTCTTTCTTAGTCCTTTTTGGACATTCTAAACAATTCTCAGAAGACCAAGTAATGTGCTTTCAATGAAGCCAAAGGTTAAGTGCAGATGTGGCAGTAATGAGGGCTTCCACTTCTGTAGAAGCATGCAATGCTGGAAACTTCAGTCTTTGTGCATAATAAACATGCCATGGAATCATGGAAATAGTACAATGGGTACGGTGCTTACTTTGCACGCTGCCAACCCAGATGTGATCCCTGGCACCCCATATGGTTCTTGAGCCCTCAGAAATAATTGCTGAAGTCAGAAGTAAGCTCAGAGCACAGCGGAATATATCACAAAAATAAATAAATAAACAAAAAGATGTATACACTTGGGGGCCGAAGAGATAGCATGAGGTAGGCATTTGCTTTGCATGCAGAAGGATAGTGGTTCGAATCCTGGCATCCCATATGGTTCCCTGAGCCTACCAGGAGCAATTTCTGAGCGTAGAACCAGAGTAACCCCTGAGTGCTGCTGGGTGTGATCCAAAAACAAAAACAAACAAAAAAAAGATGTATACACTGAATACTGAGATATTTCTCAAGCCTATTTCTTATAATTTTCCATTTAAAATCAATATTCATATGGACAAACCACTCTCTTAATGTGCTTAAAAAATTCCTCTCTGAAAATAGTCACTACTTTTTTGACTACTTTTATTTTATATATTTATTTATTTATTTATTTATTTTATCACTTTTGGGGTTTGGCTCATAACTTTTAGAACATAATATTAAAGTCCAGATTAAAAGTCCAGTATACTGACTTGTTGCAGGTCACACAGCCATGGGGGAGAAAAGAATTGGTGTTAATGAGATCTTCAACTCCCAGTTTATGTGTAGTACTTCCCTAGAGGTTTCAATGCAGCATCTAACAAGCATTCCTTACTTGACAGGGCTTGACAACTGTGACGCAATGCTGCTCATCCTCTACACCTGTCTATTCTGGCTGACTATCAGTGGCCTCCAACCCATCCAGGCTCAAAATTACAAAGTACTCAAAAAACTCCAGAATACTTATCTGCAATTTGCTCCCAGAAACATTGACTTTGCCTTTAACTTGTTTCAGCATCTAGTAGATTTGGCTCCCAATGACAATGTCATCTTCTCCCCTATAAGCATCTCCATCGCCTTGTCCATGATATCCCTGGGTGCTGATAACTCTACGACTGGCAAGCAGATCCTTCAAGGCCTTGGTTTTGACACCCGTAAAATCCCTGAGGAAAAAATCTACCAGGGTTTCCGGCATCTTTATCTACACTTCAAGGACTTGGAAATGATGATGGGAAACACATTGTTCTTCAAGAACGAAGTGAAGCTAAAAGCTTCATCCTCAAATTTCCTCACACACTATTATGGTCTGGAGAATGTGGTTCTAGATTTCAAGGACTGGGACAGAGCCAGCAATCAAATCAACGATTATATTGCAAATAAGACCCACGGAGAAATCTCAGACTTGTTCTCAGATCAAAATGACCCATCCGTTCTCACCCTGATCAACTACATCTTCTTCACAGGTATGTTCTATGTATCCCATACTGATAAGACCCTGTCTTTTATTGGAGAAAATTATAACCATCAAAACACTGGTTGCACTTACAATAGGATTTGACAATACTTTGTACTACAGAGATGTGATTTATTCCCTTATATGCAAGGATTACAAGAAGAGTTGAGTAATTTGTTCAAACTCTAACAGGTTTATTCAATTCCCAATTATAAGCCATCTATAGACATGGCTGAGCTAGGCTATGAGTTAGGCACTAGACCAGTGGTTGGAAATACAGCCTATAAACAGATCCTGACTATTTGAGCTCTCAGACTCCCACTCAGTCTGCTTGCACCCTCTTTCCATATGCACAGAGCCAACTCTGCAGATCAAGCTTCAGTTTCTCCTCATAGAGCAGGGGTTGTCCAAAGTCCCTGTTCAAAATAATTTTAGGAACAATTGTAAAAATTTGAGATTTCAGGGAAATTTTAAACTTTCCATAAAGTTTCACCTGATTTTGTTAAGCAAATCTTTGCTGTTCAGGTACATCTTCTGAAGATTTTCTTTTTTTTGGGGGGGGGGGTTGGGTTTTTGGGCCACACCCGGCGGTGCTCAGGGGTGACTCCTGGCTGTCTGCTCAGAAATAGCTCCTGGCAGGCATGGGGGACCATATGGGACACCGGGATTCGAACCAACCACCTTTGGTCCTGGATCGGCTGTTTACAAGGCAAACGCCACTGTGCTATCTCTCCGGGCCCCTGAAGATTATCAAGACCATATTTTTGACAATTACCTTGGTAGACTGTGTTAGACTGGATTAAAGTTGCTTCAAATATGTGTTAATAAAGAATAGAGTATAAAATAGAAATAAAAAGCTGAGAGATATTACAGAGATTTAGAGTCTAGTATTGTATTTACATCACCTTGTCCCTAAGGCATCACCAATTTCAGCCCTGAACAATCCCAGATACCCAGTTCTGTGTGGCAGTTTCTATCACTGTAGGACCTCAGCAACACTCCATCTTGGAGTCATGCATTGCACTGTTCACCAGTGAGCCAAGAATCACTGAAGGGTCTCTGGGTATCCTAAGCATCGCTTAGGAGATCCCTACAGTAAAATAACAAAAACCACATATAAAGTACAGAAAAAAATATTTAATCCATTGAAATAGTTAACATTTGCATGTCATCATTAAAGATGAGCCAAACATTATCCCCTACAAAGACACCTACACTCATTTCTCTCCTACCTGCTTGCATTCAAGGCCTCCCATTACATACTGACCCCTTCCTTCCCTATTTACTAGGTGCACTAAGCATCTCCTTCTGCTTCTGCTATTTTTCTGCCAGTTCTTAACCACGAGGAAGGGCACATAGCATATGTCTCTTTTCTTGAAGGCACAGAAGAAACTGACTTTAGAGATCTGTTTTTTATACCCAGAATTATTTGTTACTTATAATTTTGGTATCATATCCAAAATAACATGCTATGTTAATATAAAGGAGCCTTTACCCTGTATTATCTTCTAGCATGTTAACAGTATGTGCTCTATATTTACTTTTGGATCCATTTTCATTTTATTTCTTTAAATAGCTTGGCAGCCAAATTCGTTCCTTCTTCTGGGAATCTTCTGTTTCCTAGTACTATTTAAGCAGAGAATACCTTTCTTCATTAAGTATTCTTGATTCCTTTTCAATTTGTGAAAATGAATGATAGGGTTTGCTTCTAGATTTTACTTCAGTTTCTTTGCTCTGTCTGTTGATAGGTATGCTAGTCACATATTATTATAATTATGTTAACTTTGTGATATAGTTTAGTTTGTTTTGTTTTGTTTTGATTCCACAACTGGCAGTGTTCAGCAGTTACTCCTTACTCGGTGCTCAGGAATCACTGCTGGTGGGCTCTAGGGATCACAGAGGATGCCAGAGATTGAACTAGGGACAGTCTCATGCAAGGCAAATGCCCTACCTGCTGTACTAACATTCTGGTGATATTATTAAACTGTAATATATTAAGCTATATATTAACTTATAAATTAAACTATAATATAGCTTAAAAAATACAAAATAATAATTTTTCCACATACATATTTATTTATTGATTGTTTTTTTGACGTCTTTATTTTGGTATAGATATTGAAGTTGATGTCTCCTTTTTTATTTTATATTATTTTATCTTATCTTTCTCTTTCTTTTTGCACTCTGACATGAGTTGAATTCAGAACCGAGACTATTGTGTGGTGCTTCTCTTTATTGCTGTAGGGCTCACTGGATATTTAATTTGACATTTATTTTTGTATTGTTATGGTGTTTCAATTACCTTTTTCATGTCCTCTCTCAAACTGAGGCTGATAGCCACTAGAAGGACTCCGCCCATTTTCAGCATATTTTTTTAATTTGTTTTTTTTTTTTTTTTGCTTAATCCTTACCCCATTCTATTGCCTTTCTTTCCTTCAAACAAAACCACATAACTCAATTTATCTAGGTTAGCCTCTCAAATAGAGGGAGAAACAAGGGAGGGCACCAGGACCAAACAGATGTATTATCACTGATAGTAAGCTAGACAAAGAGGGGACCACATACTCTAGCAGCCTGGGGGTTGATGATGGGAGATATGGGTTGCAGAAAGGGAATGGGAAAGGGGGGAGGACAAATTTGGTGGTGGGTATTTCCCTGATTCAATGTTAATATGTACCTAAAATACTAATGTGAAAGATATGTAAGCACTATGATCAAAATAAAAAAAAAAGAGGTATATACCTCTAGCACTATTCTTTGGGAGGTAAACTTTGGCTATATAAGTTTTGTGTAGTTTTGAGGAATTCTGCTCACTTAACTGTGGTTGGGCCAAGAAGTCTGTGCGAGGGCCGGAGAGATAGCATGGAGGTAGGGCATTTGCCTTGCATGAAGGACCGTGGTTCGAATCCCAGTATCCCATATAGTCCCCCGAGCCTGCCAGGAGCGATTTCTGAGAGTAGAGCCAGGAGTAATCCCTGAGCACTGCTAGCTGTGACCAAAAAACCAGAAAAATAACTGGGCAAGTTTCTGAGTGTTTTCACAAATTCCTTAGGCTACCTCTCCCATTGGACTGTGTACTCTTGTGCATTGCACCATTGCTTGGTTAGGAAATTATTATTAATTAAACTAAACTTATAATTAATTTAGAGGCTTATTTAATTACTGAAATTGCCAAGAGATGCTGCTTACCTATGCGCAGTTTAGGTACAAAGTTAGGTACAAGTTTGGTGTGGTGTCATTCAGAACAAGTCTATTTCTCAGCTTCTCACATGTTCAGGACTGGATGGGACTAAACTGATGAGACAGAGTAGTTCCTGTGGACCAGATCAGAAAGCCTTTAAGAAACTGGGACTAAGCTTTTATTTAGGACTGTGCCATTCTACTGCACAATGGTGATCTGTGATATGGAAGAAGTGAGTTCAGGCCCCTGGATAAGCTGGGGAATCCACTGAAATGGTCCCAGAAACAGGTTAGCCTGGAAATGAAGTACCATTGACATCTCACTGAGGAGATGCTATCTGCCAGGCACATTCCTGATATGGTAATTCTCATCACAGCCTTCTTTGGAGAACATAGAAACTATCACTATAGTTTCCTCAAATATTCCTGTGTAAGTTCTTTAGCTGTTTGTTTTTGGGCTATACGTTGCAGTGCTCAGGGGTTATTCCTGTCTTTGGAGGCCAAATTCACTCTTGACAGTCTTATGGGACCATATAGGATGCCAGCCGTCAAACCCAAGTCAGCCATGTGCAAGGCAAACTCTCTACCCTTTGTGCTATCACTTTGTGCTCCACCTACATAAATTCTTATATTTGTATATCGTGTGTTTTTATGACACAAGAACTTCCAAGACGAAAATCCTTTAAGTAGATGTCTGAGTCCACACTCTCCTGTTTTCAGCAGAGATGGATGTGGTCTACTTGGTTCTTCAAAGCAAACAGTCTAAAGAAAAGCTAAACACAGAACAACAGAAGGTTGTTCATTTGTTCCACATTGCCTTTCTTTGGGGAATCAGCGAAATTAGTCATCAAGCACTATGACCTTCATTCCTGAGAATCCCAAATTTCCATGAGATGCCTGACATGGTCTCATAGGTGATGAGCCAGTTCACCAGCAATGCTATTCCAAACTCATCCCCTTCTTTCCCTAGTAGACACCAGTGCCATAACTGCAGCTACTCTCAAGCTGTCCTAGAGGTGAAAGATCCCCAGACTCTGCCTCTGGGTACCCACATTTATCAGAACAATACCAGTTTAAGTGAGGTCCATTCACTGGATGAGTTACCCAACTCTGAGCCACCCCCTAGCTCCATGCTCTTGATTTTACTCCCTTTCTTTCCAGGTTTGTGGAAAAAGCCTTTTAATCCAGAAGAAATCAGGGAAGGCAACTTCTATGGGAAACACTTGAATGTGCTGAAGGTGCCCCTAATGTACCAGGTGAATGACTTCAAGTTGCTGCATGACCTGCTTCTGAGTTGCACTGTGCTGCAGATGGACTATGTGGGCCACAGCACTTTCTACTTCATTCTTGCAGACCTGGAGGATCTTGACAAGGTTATCCATTCTCTGAGCCAGGATGCTCTTCAGAGGTGGTCTATGTCTGGTACCAACAGGTAAATCATTCCCTTTTCAGGGTACATGATTTCCAATCTACTGGGGCCCAAAGACACTGAAGTGATCTGACTTAGAGGTATCTGCAGATTATACTGAGTCACTTGGGGCTTCCTGTCAACAATAGGTTTCTGACAAGAGAAAGTAAATAGTCATATCTCTATATAATATTCTTGCATCTGAGCTAGAAGACAACAAAATCAGGATCAGCCTGTGCCCACTTCAATCCAATCTTGCAGGAGGAAACAGATGCTCATGGACATGATAGCTGTGTTTAATAAATACACATTTGGTCTATTTAAAATGAATCAGAGTAAAACCTGGCAGAGTTGGACTCAGCAAAGGAAGGGTCCAGAAGATGCTGATTATGAAAGCACTAGTTGTTGGAGGTCAACAAGAGGTGCCACTCCATGCTCACTTGTCTTCCTTCATTTGATCACTCTTTCATACAATACAGCCCAATGGAGACACTTGCTGGGGACCAGGCACAAGAATAATTTTAAGAGAGTGAAGGAAGGGCACAGGACA
This sequence comes from Suncus etruscus, assembly GCF_024139225.1. NCBI lineage: Eukaryota > Metazoa > Chordata > Mammalia > Eulipotyphla > Soricidae > Suncus > Suncus etruscus. The sequence goes on along the minus strand of NC_064850.1, from coordinate 37,870,690 downwards.
TAATAGGGACCTCTGAGACTGCTGTCCTTGACCAAAACATGGACTCATGGGAAAATTAATAGTGGTGGCCTAGTCAAGCTCTACAGGGACAGAGAGAAAGAGATGCAGAAATGTGCACTCCATGGGAGAGACCAGCCCAGGAGATGAAGTTTTACCAAGCCGTCTGTGCTGCCTGGGAACTTTGTGAATCCTTCCTTGAAATTCAACTGGTGAAGGCAGGAAGTGGAGGAGGCTGAGGAAGCCTTGGCCAAGATACCCCCAAAACCAGAGAAGGAGCAATCTGATTAGGAGGCAGATTGCCTTGGAATGAACTGTCATGAATTGTGCAGGCAGAAAGTCTACAGCATGCTCTTCTAACAGAGAGATCCATAGGTGCTCTAAGGTATTATCCATTTGGGCTCATTCTCACAGAGGGTGATTGGGTAATCCTCATGGGTAGGCCATGTCCGACTGGGTCGGACTGGGTCGGCCCAGTCCTCTGTGCAGAGGAAGTGATAAATATTTATTTCCCATTTTCAGGGAAAAAGTCTGTCCCCCACAATATGGTGGTACACATTCTGAGAGTCCTGGTTAACATCCCTGCTTTGGGTATAGTTGGTGGTGTGGATACCAATGTATATGGGGCTTGCATATGGGTCATTCTAAGAATCCTTTGCTACCTCTTCACCCCTCAAGCTGTTCCCTCCCTCTTCTGTCTTTTCTTCCAAATAACCTGCTATTTGAGTACGGGGCCATTTTCTTCCAAATGTTTTAAACTTTCAAGGTAAAAATTGACAACTGTAGTCAACATGTGATTAGACTCCAATGCTCTGCCCCATCTTGGGGATGTTATTAGATGCCACAGACAGAACCTGATTCCTCACCTATACACCTCTGTCTCACAATCCTCGTCCTCAACTACCTGGTCTTTACTCTGAAGTACATAGTTGAATAGGTCTCAGTTCAACTTTGGCCGATTTCCTCGAAGCTATATCTTCCAGGCTGAGGGATTGTCAGACCACAGGGCCTGGTTTTAAGCTTCCCACTCAGAAAATTCCTATGAGTTCCAGTGCTTGATCTGGCAGAAGATGCTGACTGCTGCTTGGACAGGATATGCACTGTGTGACAGAGTGGTTAAGGGGCACAGAGCCCTACTCACATTCTCCTAATCAGGGAAAGTTGTCTGTCTCCTGCACTACCATGACAAAAATTTCTCCAGTCACCTGGTTCCAGATCTGCTCTGGTTCTGAGAAAAGAATATTCAGGTCCTTCCTTCCTACACAAGTGCCCCTGCCCTTCTGTATGCTCAGGGATCCAGGTATCTCCTCATGGGAAAAGGAAAAAGAAGAAAATATAAAAGGAAACAAATACCTTAAGAGAGGAAAGATGAAAATGACAGCAATGTTATGGAACTCTGCTTCCTGTGGGTGCTTTCTCTGCTCCTCCCCACCTCCCAGGAAATGCAGGGGGACCACAGGGTAACTCAATGTCAAGGGGCCAATTGGATGACAGGCGAAGTCAGCTCAGGGAAGGGTTTGGGAAAGACAGTGTGATTCTGAGCCCCTGAGAGGAACTGTCTGAGAGAGGAAGTGGAACATCAGCATCCCTTTCTTCCAGTTTCTATGTGTCCAGGTCCAGAAGCAGGCTCTGGAGTTTCAAAGGGAGGGCACAGTGCTAACAGTCAGGCCATGCCCCCCCCCCAGGTGTAAAATAAATCCCCACTTTGTGAAATCACCTATGCACTATATTTCCAACCCCAGGTGAATGGGTTTGAAGAAGGGTAGCTGCGAAGAATTAATAAATCAAGCCAGGCAAGAGAGAGTCATGGAGTCAGTGGCTTCTCACCTCATGGTCTCTCTCTGCGCACCAAGCCAAACTGACCTTTCTTTATTAACCCAGTACAAAATTTACCAGAGTGATGGAAAGGTTGAATGAGAGGCGAAAGTACCTATCCAGATGGATTTTTACATATCAAAGGAATAGGTTTAAAAGAAAGAGGAAGATTGGAGAATACCTTTGTTTTGAGTTAATAGCTGAATATCATCTTACACTGGGAATGTCTATTTTATCTGTTTCCCCCTGTCCAGGCATCTGGGTGTCTACATCCCCAAATTCTCCTTGTCTGGCACATATGATCTCATGGCCATCATGAAAAGCATGGGTATCACAAACTTGAAGAAGAAAGGGACAAACCTGGCTAGCCTCACTGGCAAAGCAGAGAGGAAATTGTCAAAGGTAACAGTGTCTGGGGTCTTTCATTTTCTGATCCCTTTAATCCACACTGACAGTGATAGGCAACCCCTACAGAGCTCTTTACTGGCTGGACCCTGAGTCCCAGGCCTCTTTCCCAGACCTTCTTTGAGCCCTAAATTTTACAGCAGTTTCATGGCCATAGAATCCAAGAGAGGAGTGTCCCTGCTCTGCCCTGGGCTTGGCTTCAGGCTTCATTTCCAGCACTCACCCAACGGCCATGTTCATAGACATGTAACAAGTCACTTAGAGACTTCCCACACTTTCCATGCAAACTCTATGCATGGTGCTAACTCCAGATTTTCTTGTCATTTTGATCCCTCTCCAAACTCTCTATACTGTGAGAGCTTCCTTTTTCAGAGTAGCTGGCTCTTAGATACTCCTCACAGAAGCGTGGCTGGGTAAAACATAAACTCACCTTATCTTGGTTCATATCCAACAGGTGCTACACAAAGCCAAACTGATAGTCAATGAGTACGGCCTGCTACAAGATAATTCCACATATAACACTGCTCCAAAGACCAGCAGGCCTACCATAATTCGTATTGACCAGCCCTTCATCTTCATGATTCTTGAGAATATCTCACAGAGTATTATTTTCCTGGGCAAAGTGCTGACTCCAGAGTGAGGTTACAGCCATATGAAGACATGGTGGCCTCTGGATGTTGCATGGGACATTCTTGAGCATGATAATGGCTCTAATTGTCCCCAGGTTCTTTCTTTATAATAAAGAATCATCAAATCTTATTGAACTGAACATCTATGTACTGAAGTAGAAGGGGATTCACGTTGCAAACTTGAATATTGTTTCCATCCACTCACCCACCCACCCAAATGGGCTTCCTCATTCTACTCACAGAACCTGGAGCAGTGCTGTGGGAAGCCTGCAAGAAGAGTAAATTGGGAACACAAATCCGTTTCATAAATATCCAAAATTAGTTCAGAATAAAAAGTTCAAGAATATGAAATCATGTAAGCAAAACACTACCAAAAAAGAAAAAGAAAACATTGAAAGAAATAAACACATGTGACAGATGACAGTAGATATAGAGATAGGAAGATAGGGAAGTACATACAGAAGTGGGTAGAAAAATAGGTTCATAGATAGTTGGTTAAATAAACATATAAAGATATAAAGGTATGTATATATACATATATACATATATATATATATATAGAGAGAGAGAGAGAGAGAGAGAGAGATAGAGAGAGAGAGGCCAGAGAGATAGCACACAGTGGTAGGGCATTTGCCTTTCACACAGCTGATCAAGGACAGACAGTGGTTCGAATCCCAACACCCCATATGGTTTCCCATGCCTGCCAGGAGTGATTTCTGATCTCAGAGCCAGGAGTAACCCCTGTGCACCACCAGGTGTGACCCAAAAACTGAAAAGAAAAAAAGAAAAAAGAGAGAGAGAAAGTGGGCTAGAATGTAGACTAGATGTGGCCAGTGAGAGGGTAGGATGCTTGTCTTGCACTGAGGTCAACATGGCTTTATCATTGGCACTCCCATATGGTCCCCAAAGCTCTGCCAGGAGTAATCCCTAAGTACAGAGGCAGGAGTAATCCCTAAAAACAGCCAAGTGTGACCCAAACCAAAAGTAAACAGATAGACTTGAAAATAGGTAGATAGGCTGAAGATACATAATATGTAGAAAATAGATCTGTTGTATATATTGAGAAATAAATAATGAGGCTACTTTCTTACATAGTTGTATTCACAATGATCTAACACATATTATGCAGAGATATGCAGAGACACAGGAATATATATCAAGAGAGAAAGAAAACTATATATATACACACAGATATATATATACACACAGATATATATATACACACACACACACACACACACACACACACATTAGAATTCCAAATCCATACATTTTTCTGGAAAGTTTATACAATACCTCTAAATAACTGAGTAGAAATCCAGACAACAGAAGGAAAAAAATTAAAACTATTTGCAGGTACCTTTGATTAATTACCATAGCCTGAGAAAATCCATGATAAAACAAACTCAGCAACCAAAGAGTTAAGCAAGATGCTGAGAGAGTGATTTAACCTGCAGAACAACAGACTTGGGACACACCCAGGACAGAGAAAGTATCATGTAAAGTGAGTCAAATAGCAATGAGAGACACACAGCACTTTGGAATAAACAAAGCATGCAAAGTTGATAACCCCCCCAAAAGTGATAAATAAACCCTTATAAATAAAAAATTTGATTCCCTAATTTTATGGAAAATGTACTTTCTTGGATAATATCTCATCTGTGGAGCCAGAGCAATAATAGTCTAGGATGTAGAGCACTTATCTTGCATGCAGTTGATTGGGCTTCAATTGCTGGCATCCCGTATGTTCACCCGAGCCCACTTGGAAAGATTCCTGAATAAAGAGCTTGGAGTAACCCCTGAGCACAAACTGGTGTCACCCCCCAAGGAATAAAAACAAGATTGCATCCAACATCCACATTAATCTAGTTACCAGTTCTCTCTCTCTCTCTACGTTTACAAAGTAATAATTTTCCCATAAAATTACTAACAAATGTGGATTGGTCTTCCAGAGAGAACATAAAATGAAATGCAAAGGAAAGCCATGGAAGGAAAGAAAGGGGAAAGGGTGATGAGGGCAGTCAGTATGTGTGTTTATGTGTGTGCATGTGTGTATGTCTGATAGGGGATCCTTTAATTGTGTATGCAGGGACTTCTAGATGATGGCCAGGACATCTGGAAACCAACCCAAACTCAATCGGAAAAAAAGAATTTTTGATAAAGGGCCTTTAAAATCAATGTTGCTGAGATAACAGAAAAAAAGAAGAACAAGAAAAAGAAAAGAAGGAAACAAATAAAATGAAATTATTTCTTATGTAAGCTACACAAAAAAAAAAAAAAACTCAGAGATTAATAGTTTACAAAAGACTCTACAGGGGCCGGGCAGTGGCGCTGGAGGTAAGGTGCCTGCCTTGCCTGCGCTAGCCTAGGACGGACCGAGGTTCGATCCCCCGGCGTCCCATATGGTCCCCCAAGAAGCCAGGAGCAACTTCTGAGCGCATAGCTAGGAGTAACCCCTGAGCGTCACAGGGTGTGGCCCAAAAACCAAAAAAAAAAAAAAAAAAAAGACTCTACAAGCACTGACAAATCAGAGAAGATTCCTGTACAATTTGGCTGGAGGAAAGTCACTTGGCCCTGTGATGCAGCTCAGTGGCAGAGCCCTAACCTGCTTAAGTAATGCCCAGACTTGGGTCCCCAGCACCTCCCGTTTGTCTGAGTTTGATCCCTGATTCTGCACAGTGAGCCCCATCACCACAATAATTGAGAGACCCTGGCATATCACACTCAATTTTATGTGAGCAGCAAGTGTATAAACCCCTCTGAACATCTGAATCACAGTGAACAACACACCATAACCTGTCTCAGTGAGCCCCCAAAGGGCAACAATGACAACAAAGGGAAGGGAAGGACAAATATAATTAAATCAAAAATATTCTGACAATAGAGTCAAGTTCAGAAAATATCTCGCCTCTCTGAGAAATAATGAGCTGACACAGAGCTCTACTCTAAGCAATAAAACCACACCCATGGTGTCCTCAGACCATATTGTCTGTCCATCAATGTGCATCCATGAAGGAAAGAGTTGTCATCCAGGAACCAGAAGGAAGGTTCCAGATAGTTCCATATGCAAACACTACACCAGTCCCTGATTGGTATGTGGATCTGACCACTCCTATCTCTCTGCTTGCCCAAGTTCTGCCCCATAAGGAAGCCCCTCTTCATACCAAATAGCTCCTTGTGAGACTTGTGAGCTTCCCTGTGGGGATGCCATCTTGGCCCATTTTGGGGAGTGGAGAGCTGCACTAGGGGGATGCAAGCAACACATATGGAGAGAAAAGATGGATCCTCTTTGTGGGGAATCACTTTCAATCATGTGGGAAGTCTTACTTTTATAGTTTCATCTATAACAGCATTTATAGCTTACTTATAGCTACCTCCCCCAGCCCATGACTTGTTTTTCCTCTTGCCCTTATCTGTGGTTCCTGAGCTGATTGATGCCAGCCACAGCTTCGAGCTGCTTTGGAGACATGGACTTTCTGTCATGGACATTTAGATGCCCTTGACTAGACTCAGCAAGGCCTTGGGACACTATGTGTTCTCAATCTCCAGGACTTTAGGGAGATGACTCTGTCTCCTCTGTGTCTTGGTGGGTAACCAGATACTTGTGCTAAACTTAAATATAAGAAGAATGAGAGTTGGAGTGACCAATTTAATTCTGGCAAGAGCACCCTTCCTAGGTAAGGCCATTGTGTCCTGGCAAATCCAGTTCCAAACTTCAGGTTTGCTCAGACTCCTCTGGCTCTCCCTGCCTGCTGGTAATCACAGTACAGGTTCAGAAACTGATGGAAATGAATTGGGATTCTATGGAGGATAGGTGAGCTCAAGTGATCATGAAAAGTAATAATTTCTCCCACTTTCCCAGGTGGTGGGAGACTGAAGAGGCTAGCACCTTCATTCCTATGCTGACTGAAAATGCTCCTGGAAACAGTGATGATGCTCCTTCTGATTCCCAGAACTGCTGCCGTTTTGGCCAAAAAAATTATTTGGTGGGAGAAACAAGTCTAGAGAGATGAGGGGCTGGGATTTGGCACTGAAATTTGGAGGTAAGGTAAAATTCATGCTGGGCCACATCCAGTGGAGTCACCCCTATTTTCTGTTCATGTTGCCTTCTTTATAGATGATTCTCAGCAGCAGTGTCAGCAGCAAGTTCAAGAATCTCATAATTAAAGGTACCCTGAGGCCAATACACCTACATGTGGGTTCCTATCAGACATGTGGCAAAGCCAACAGTGCTCTTCAGCCTCCAGAAATAACCTTACTTTCCCCAGCTCCCTCAGTTATAGAAACAAGTAAAGGTATTATGGCAGTTTATTAGTACAACCCTACATCTTCACCTCTCTCTCTTTTTGGGGGGCGGGGGTTTGGGTCACAACAGGCAGTGATTAGGGGTTACTCATGGCTCTGTACTCAGAAATTGCTCCTGGAAGGCTTGGAGGACCATATGGAATGCCAGGGATTGAACCTGGGTCTGTCCCAGGTTGGCAGCTTGCAAGGCAAATGCCCTACTACTATGCTATTACTTTGGTCCCTCACCCTTCTCTTTGACTCTTAAAGATAGGACAGGTTACTGCTCTCCAAATAATATTCTGGAAATCTAGGGGAGGCTATTCTGCCTTTCATTAACATTTGGAGGAACATGCTGATTTCTCAGCACTGATTTCTCATCTCTTAGAGACAGAGATGTTGAGCATGATGATGCACATAGGACTGTCTGCTTAATGAAGAAATTATGATTCCACGAGCCATATCTTGAAGAAAGCATGGTCAACCCTATGAGTACAGACCCTCCTAGTCCTGGGTTTGAGTCCATGCAAACATTGAATTCTTCAATATTTCTGTTCCCATGAATTCCCTGACAACTACTGCACAGAGGAAGGTTTAGTCTTGGTTTGGGGACTTCACCAAACATAGCTCCCTGAGTCAGAGGTCAGCAGGAATGACCTGGAACAGCTGTGGCCAAAGTACAGAAAACACCTGGTTCTGAGGCCAGTGCCACTGTCTTCACAGCAGGTGGGCAGAGTGTGACCCTGAAACCAAGTTAAAATTGTCTCAGCCTTCACTAAAATGGCAGCTAGGCACAATTATGTATGTTTTAATTGCACATATTTAATTGCACATAATTTGTGCTAGAATCACTGGGGCCATAAGGGCCCCATACAGTGCTCTGTGAGAGCAGGCTAGACAGAGAACTATTGTAGAAAGTATCTGGGGGACTTGATCTAAGCCACTCTATAAATCTTTTCATTACTACCTCTAACCTTGAGGACCCTCATACCCCATAAACAGAAAGTTGTCTGGACCTTGTAGCTGAGTCTGCAGCCAAAATGTGCTAGTTTAGAGTCAAACCCCCACCCCCACCACATCCCTGGTCTGTTACTCATTAACATCTTGCTATGACTGGGTGAGGTTTCTGGGAAAGGGAAGGCAGAGGGACAGGGGAGCCCCACACCCCCAGCTGCCCTGCCACCTGGCCAGAAATCAGACCCACTAGAAAAACTCAACTCAGACACCCCGAAAAGGTCCCTATCCTATGAGTGCTTGCCCCAGTCTGGGCATCCATCAGAAAGAATCCTCAGCCTCTTGAGTCCCTATCCTGGCTGGGCACCCGAGAGGCAAGATGACAAGGACCCACTGCCTACAGCCCCTGAGGAACTGTCAGACCAGTGAGCGAACCACATGGGTGAGTCACCACTGTCATGGGGACCCCCGTGAGTGCCCCGGGCTGGGGAACAGTTAGTGCACCTCCCTCTGCCTTTGCTTTCCCTGAAGCCCAATCATGTTGAGCCCCATGCCAGTCAGGAACAGTCCCACAGGCAGGGGTGGGATTCTACTGAGACCCCAATACTGGTTGCAGTCTCTCTATAAACACAAATCTTTGTGCCTTTGCACAGGGAAAAGGGAGTCCCCTGGTGGCAGGGTCCCCCTCACTGATCTGGGGCAGCTGCTCAGTTCACAATAGTGAACCCGAGAATAGCCTTCTTTCATGTGTTAGAAGACTGAAGAGAGCTAGCACCTCCTGTTTTTGTGCTGGCTGAAAATGTGAGCGTTACCTTCCTTCTAGAAGGTTCTAGTAGCACTGTCAGCAGCAAGTTCAATAGCCTCATAATTAAAGGGTTTTGTTGATCATTTTAACAAAACATCCAGTACTAGAGTGACTACTTCCCTCCACCGTTGTTCCAAAGAACAAAATTTTAAACTTTTAAATTTGATGTCATCCCATTTGTTTAGTTTTGTTTTTGTTGTCTGTCTCTGTGATCAAATCATGGGAGACATGTCTGAAGATAAAAATGACTTAATAAGCCTGGATCCGGGCTCAGAGATTGCCCCTGGCGGGCATGAGGGACCATGTGGGGCGCAGAGATTCAAGCCGATGACCTCCTACATGAAAGGCAGACGCCTTGCCTCCATGTGATCTCTCAGGCCCCTTCTTTTCCCTCTTCATGGGCTCGGCCATGATGCCTTCCTCAAGACCACGACATTTTTTGTTTGTTTGTTTGTTTTGTTCTGTTTTTGGGGTGCTTAGCGTTATTGTTGGAACTCTTAATAGATATTTGACACTTCATCTCGTAGGGGTGGACTGTTTCACCTGCTTTTTCTCCTTCGTCTCTCAAACCGATGGCGAGAGCCTCTAAAAGAATTCTGCTTATTCCTGGTGTATTAGACTTTTACCCCAGTTTATTATTTTTCTCCTCTTCAAACAAAACCACATAACTTGAACTAGCTAGTCCTGCCCCCCAATTAGAGGGGGAAATAAAGGAGGCATCAGGACCAAACAGGTGTAAGACTACGAAGTAATAGGATAGGTACAGAGGGGACCACATATTCTAGCAGCCCTGGGGGTGAGGGAAGAGGATATGGAAGGTAGGACAAAAACGAAGGAGTAGGGAAGACAAACCGGTGATGGGAATCCCCCCTGATTTTATGTAAATATGTACCTAAAATATTATTGTCAACAATATGTAAGCCACTATGATCAAAATAAAAATTATGTTAAAAAATACTATATACTTAAGCACTATTGCAAGCATTTTACCTAAATTCTAATAAAAATTATTTAAAAAATGACTTAATAAAAGTTAAATTTTATTCAAAGCATCATTGAAGCACAATTAATTTTATTTTGTCATAAATAAGAATATGTCCAGAACACTTAAAAGAAATTTTGTGTGGTGAACCTGTAACTATTAAAATTGGGGGTGTTGCTAAGATAAGCCAACATCCTATTTTCATAGAATGAAATGAAAATCGTTTATTTAGTTAAATTTATTACTGACTAGGGCAGATAAAAGATTTATCTGGGCTGGCTGGGGTGAGGGAAGAGGAGCCCCTTCTAGATGCACTACCATATCTAGCAGTAGATGTGGGGTGAGGGTTGGGTACCCCCCTGTAGGAGCAACCTGAGGGAGAGGTGTGGGTGTGGTGGGAGTTGGGGGTGCTCCCTCTAGACACATGCTGGGTGGAAGGGAATTGATTGCTCAACACCCTTAAGGTTTCCTTGAGGATGAGGCTTCTTTGTCCTGCTCAGGGCTGAGAGAATGTGGGGTGTGTCCTGGGGGTATTCTGGTCCTTCAGTAGATGAGCAGAGCCCACGTGGGCCCCAGGGCTGTCCTAGAGGTAAAAGCGGAAGGGGAAGTGGGTGCAGGACCAGCTTCCTGGAGAACATGCTCTCGAAGGCATACAGTGCACATGAGGTGCTGGAACTGATCCCCAAGAATTGACACAGGAATAAAAGGGGCTTTTCTCAGTGTTTAATTGACAAAAAGAATAACCCAAATGGCAAGAGACAAAGCCGGACAGAGCTTTAAAGAAGTGGCTATGTGGGGCTTAGCAGTATGCATAGAATTTAGGCCCCAAACAGGAGGCCCAGAAACCAGCAAGTTCCCAAGCAAGGCAAAGCCCTTGAGGCCACAGCATGGATCCTGAATTCTGGAGAGCAGTCAGAGCCCTTTCAGTGGACCCTCTGTGTCCTGATAGGGACAGAGCTCCTGAGAAATTTTGGACTCAGTTCTGTACCCACACTTGGTTCCAAGGACTTTTTGCTGATGGACCAGCAATCCCCCACAAATCTCTCTCTCTCTCTCTCTCTCTCTCTCTCTCTCTCTCTCTCTCTCTCTCTCTCTCTCTCCTCTCTCTCTCTCCCTCACACACTCAGCAATTCAGTCATGCATTCACACACTCATGCATTCACATACAATTATGCACTCACAGATTCATAGATTCATGCTATCACACATTCGCACAAGTACTTTCACTTACTCCCTCTTGTATACTCTCATTCTTTTACCTACACATACTCACACACTCATCCACACACTCATAATCTCACACATAGCAAAGTGCTCATAATACATAGCATAGCGCTCATGCCTCACTTCCAACCCAGCCAGCTTCAGAGACACAGGCTTGTGCTATGGTTCAATCCCAGGGACAGAGCAAGGGCACAGCCAGCTGGCCTAACCCAAACAATGGCTTTTTTCAAATGGAAAATGTAGAAGCTCAGGAACCCCCAGTGCTCAAAGATGCCAGGAGTTGAGGTGGTGGCAGAGTGGGGATCTAGGGTTGTGTGTGAGACCCCTACCAATTCCCAAATCCTGCTCCTAGAGCACATCACCTGAGCCAGCAAAGGGAGGCGCCATTTTTCTGGGCCATGTGAGGACCAAAGGGGAGTTGAGCTGTGCCGCTGCGCTCTGGCCCATGGTTGGGATGTTGTGGAAAGGAGTGTGTGTAGAGGTGCAGGTGATCCCCCTGCTGGCCCATGTAAGATAAACTGCCCAAAGTCCTGGCCCATGTGAGACACCCAGAAGGGGAAGTAATAAAACAGGTTAGCAAGGTGGACGCAGACACCCCAGCACACCGTACCCCTCACCCAGGACTTGGCCGTTCTCACTCCTCCTCTGGCTGCCTGCATGCCTCGAGGGAGGAAGTAAAGAGAAAAGAAAAGTTGGGGAGATCCAAGCTATCTCAGGAGCTGAGTTGGTTCTTACAGTTTTGTTGGGAAATAAAATGAACCCAGGGATTTGGGGCCAGGGTGCTGTCTGGGATGTTTGAGCAAAATCTGCCCTTTTCCCCAGAGGAAGTCTCTCTGCTGTGGCCTTCATGGTGACCTGATGATGATAGGACTGGGTCTTCTGCTCTCCTGCCTCTGGGCCCAGGCACAGCTGGTGGCTGACTCCACCCTGATCAGCCCAACACCAGAAACTTTTGAAGAAGCCATGACATTGCTGACATATACTGGTCAGGACCAGGCCTATGAGGATATGCAGGATACTCTAAACCAGACCAGCAACAGGGTGCAGGCTTCCAACGACTTAACTGATAATGAGGCAAGGCCTAAAGAGGATTCAGAGGAAGAGTCCTGGCTAACGGGCCGTACTCAGATCTCAGAGGGGATCTCCAACTTGGGGTTCAGCCTTCTGCGTAAGATCTCCATGAAGCATGACAACAATGTGGTCTTCTCTCCGCTCAGCATAGCCTTTGCCTTGGCAACCTTGATGCTGGGGAGCAAAGGGCAGACGAGAGCTGAGCTGGAGAGGGGACTAGGCCTGCAAAATCTCAACAGAACCGAACACCTGCCCCAACTCTTTAGGCAACTTCGGGACACCCTCTCCTTCAACCAGGAGCTGGGCCTCACCCAGGGCAGTTTTGCCTTCATCCACAAGGATTTCAATGCTCGAGAGACCTTCCTCAATTTATCCAGGACCTACCTGGATACTCAGTGTGTACCTGTGAACTTCCACAATGCCCCCCAGGCCAGGCTCTTCATGAACCATTACATCAACAAAGAGGCAAAGGGGAGAATCCCCCAATTCTTTGATGAGGTGAACCCTAGCACCAAATTTATTCTTGTGGACTACATCTTGCTCAGAGGTACTTACCTGGAGGCATTCTCTGCTATCTCTTCTTTTCTTCCAAGGCAGAATCTTTAATGTCCTTAATGACAAGTGAAACCCACATGATTCTCATTATATTCCAAATAAGACACAGGTAAAAAAAAAAAAAAAAAAAAAAAAAGAACATTAGTGTGTTAGGAGTAGGGCAAGGTGCACAGCATGAGACTAAGAGGATAACTAGGAGGACAGAGACCTAAAAAGTAAACAAGGTTTGATGGAGGCCACTGAGGCATAAGATTGGAGAAACACAGATTTAGAGGACCAGGCATGGGGTTGGACCTTTCCAGTAAGCAAGCCTGCTCCAGGGATCTTGTATCCTCGAGATCATAACACTTTGATTTGGATACAAGGACTCTCCTGGAAGATTATATATAGTATGTACTATTATATATAAAATATTTTATAATCTAATATACATCTAAAATATGTATATTTTATAATCTTATAAATGCAATCTTAAAAATGTAAAATAGAGAATGGCTGGAGAGATTAGTACAGCAGTAGGGCACTTGCTTTGCATGAGGTTGTCCTGGGTTCAATTCCTGGCATTCCATATGCACTTCCAGGAGTAATTCCTGAGCACTGAGCCAAGAGTAATCCTTGAACATCGCCAGGTATGACCTCAAAACCAAGATATATATAGAGAGAGATATGGATATATATACATATATATGTAAAATATTTTATAGTCATATAAAATGAGTCAGAGATACAGCTTTGCTTTTTTGTGAATTTTGTGGCCTGGAACACATGACAAAAATCTCTTGCCCTTGGATTCTTAATGTGAGAAATAGGGAGAAGCACCCCAAATCCCCTAGATGTTGAAAGAGAAGCTCAGAGGGGTTGTCCATGTGATCAACAGATGTGGCCTCATTTAAAGGGTTGTGCAGGTCCTGAACTTATTTGCAGGTTTTCCCAGGAAAGGCAGACTTGGTGTAACTTGGAGGTCTGCCAGGAGGATGCACCTCTGGGTAAACAGGCCACAGCCACTGCAGGGGGAGCCTGGTGTGTCTCACACCAGAGACCCACTGAGGATTTGGGATATCTGTGCACTGTCCCTTACTCATACACACCCTAGGACTCTGATTGCAAGGCTTGGTGGCAGCTGTTGCTTGGGGCTTCAGAAGCCAGAGCAGGGAAAGATTGGCCCAGCTGGACACAGGCACCAACCACAAGGGGTTGATTGCAGGGGGAATGTGCCTCCCTGAAAAAAGAAGGTCTGGCTAGTGTGTGATTGAGGGAGGTAATAAGATAAAGAACCCAGATGTGGATTGGTCCTGCCTGCTGGGCAATTGTGCAGTGGTTCCCCTCTCACCTGTGCAGGGAAATGGCTAAGCCCTTTCGACCCCACGGCCACTGAAGTGGACATGTTCTACCTGGACAAGTACCAGGCTGTGAAGGTGCCCATGATGTTCCAGGCAGGCAAGTTCGCCTCCACGTTTGATAAGACTTTTCGCTGCCACGTGCTCCAGCTGCCCTACCGGGGCAACGCCAGCATGCTGGTAATCCTCATGGAGAACATGGGGGACCACCTGGCCCTTGAAGACTATCTCACCCCAGAGCTGGTGGACAAGTGGCTTAGGACAATGAAAACCAGGTACGCAGCTTGCCCTGCTCCTGATCAAACACAGCACCCCAACCTGGCAGACACACACAGTAAAGTAAGCTGAGGAAGTTGGATTGGGGTGGGGGAGAGCTGTGGCTAGGGGCTGCTTCTGTTCCTTTGTCCTCCACCACCACCAACCTGGTCCTGGCCTTCCCTCCTGCCCTTGGCTGCTCTGAGGTTCATAAGTGTGCCAGGTACACTGACATGGCCTCCATGTAGCCCTCAAGAGTTTCCCTTCTCAAGAAGGGAGACAGAAGGCCATGCAGACCAGACTGCAGGGAAGTGGGTGAGGGACTAAGGGAAGATTTGCTGAGATTTCTTGAAAGCAAGTCCTAGAAGTTCCTAGATATATGTACATACTCAAGAGTAGGTTCCAGACAGAGAAGTAAGTTCTGCATGCGAGTGACTTGGCTGGAGAATATGAGGGACAGTCGGTGGGCTATGAGGTAGGGGCATCAATAGTGAGGTTAAAGAGGGTGTGAAGGAACACTACAACTTGGGCCACAAATCGACCTGGTCCTTATCAGGATGGATGAGCAGAGTAGCAGCATTGTCTGCTGTGGCTCAGCTATGAGCTTGGTGAGGTAACTGGAAGGTCTCAACATGGAGAGCAGGAGGGAGGGCCAGTGGCTTCCTAGATCTATTAGGGAACTGGGAGTACAGGAAGATTAGATAGGGAGGTGGGAGAATGGGAACAGGAGGCCTCAGATGGAGGAGGGCCTGAGAGATACTAGGTCTGACCTGACCATGGGCTCAAGCAGATCCCATATGGCCTCTTGAGCACAGGCAGGTTTGGTTCTGGTGGTCCCCAAATGTCACCAGTACTGAATACTGGACCACAGTGAATTACCAGAAGGGTCCCCAGGGCTTCCAGCACTAATGGCTATGATCAGCTACTTAAAGAAAAAAAAAAATAAAACAAGATTGCTGGGACCCAAAATGATAGCCAATGGGTAGGGCATTGGCCTTGCACATGGTCAACCCGGGTTCAATCCCTTGCATCCCATATGGTCCCCTGAGCCTGCCAGGAGCAATTCCTGAGCACAGAGCTAGTAATAACCCTTGAGCACCTCCAGCAAGATTGCTGAGCTTTCAGCATTTGGCAAAACAGGTTTGCCCAGGAGTGAACTAGGAAGCCACTGGCAGGACCTAATTCAAAAGTTCATTTGGAAACAGTTGGATCCCAAATCTCTCTTAGACATCTAGACAGTTAAGAAAGTAAGGGGAGAGAGGAAGGAAGCAGGGAGCCATGGGAAGGGAACTTCCTTTTCATTTAGGTCCTACTACACACCAGACATTGTGCTGGGCACTTAAATGTTACTGTGCAGGGAATTGTAGGCTGCAGAAGAATGGGGGTGGGGGGGGGAAGAGAGGGGATGATGGTACTTGAGCCCAACTGAGTATCCATTAATTTCGTCTTTCCCTTTGAGCCCCAGAATGTCTTGCAAGCTGAGTATTTACCAAGGAAAACTCCAATAGAGAAGGCAGATACCCATTCCCTGGCTCCAACTGGTAGGAGGTGGTTCTCTGGGCATCCTGGGGTGATAGGGAGCAGGTCATTAGTTGATCTAGGTGTATAGGGATAGGGATCTGGGTTGAGACTTTGTTAACTAAAGAACACTAGTTATTTTAGGGGCTCTTACTGGGACAGGGTCCTGTGTAGAATACCAGGGGCTATTTCCTTGCATCCTGCAGTCACATCAGAGCTGTACATCTGCCCAGGGAGATGTGTAGACAGGAACTGCCCCAGCAGAATGGGACAAAAGGATGTGAGCCAGTTCAGCCAGTGTTCACCTGGATCTTACCTGTATGTCACAATTTTGTGTCCTTGTACTGCAGAGAAATGGAGATTTATTTCCCCAAGTTCAAGCTAGATCAGGAGTATGGGCTGCACAAGCTACTAAAGCAGCTGGGCATCAGGGAAGTCTTCTCAACTCGGGCGAACCTGAGTGAGATCTCAGCCACTGCAAGAGATCTCAGAGTCTCCAAGGTGAGTCTTCAGGGCTTTGGGGAGGCCCCAACCCTGGGGAAGATGGGCAAACAATAGATGTACTTGCCCAATATGGGTTGGCACACTCTGTTCCAAGACCATTGATTTAGTGCAAGGACTTACAAAAGTGCTCAGGTTGGGGAGGGGTGGAGCAATTTTGATCTATTTTATGAGAAATTTGGACTCCACTAACTCCATTTTTCTGTGTAGCTCTTTTCCTCTCTGATGCTCAAGGAGGAAGTGTACCCATAGCACATATACACACCACCACCACCACCACCCCTTTTTATAACATTTAATGTATCCCCTCACTGCTGAGGCCCCTTCTGATTGCTTTCAACTCTGAGACTAAATGAACTCATTAATATTTCTTTTTGAAGCCATATCTAGCAGTGCTCAGGGGATCATACGGGATGTCAGGGATTAAACTTGGGTTAATCACATGCAAAGCAAGCATCCTGTTCACTGTACATGGGCTTTGACCCATGTGAACCCCTTGGCTTCTCCCCTCTCCTTTTCTAGGTTCTACAAAGAACAGTGTTCGAGGTGGATGAAAAGGGAACTGATGCAGTGGCAGGAACACAGTCCCAAATCACTGCCTATTCCATGCCCCCCATCATCAAACTGAACCGGCCCTTTCATTTCCTCATTTATGAGGAAACCTCCAGAATGCTGCTGTTTCTGGGCAGAGTGATGAATCCAACTTTCCCCTGACTTCCGACAAGTGAAGCTCCTGGTGCAGAGGCAGAGGCTGGAACAGAGGGATGACACCCAGAGGACTCAGCTTGGGGGGTGGGGGGTTGAAGAGCATCCATCACCACTACCACTTCTGTTCTGTTTGTGCCACTCTTAGCGAAACCCAATTATCACCTTCAGACAGAGTTGAAGAAGGTGGTAGGTCAGGAGTTGTTCAGTCCATTTCTAAGCATCTTTGTCATTTGACTCAAGACCAGCCTGATTGGACATGTCTTCCTGTTTCCCTGTCACTAGTGTCTGGGCTGAAGCAAAAGGCAGATTAGAACGTTCCAGGATGAAGCCTCCTTTGTGCTCCTGTATGTGACCCTATGCTGCCCTCTACTGCCCTTCCACACAACTAAGCAATGTGGCATGTCAGTGGCACTTCTGGGTCTAGGGTCTTGAGGGCAAAGTGAGAGAGAGAGAGAGAGAGAGAGAGAGAGAGAGAGAGAGAGAGAGAGAGAGAGAGAGAGAGAGAGAGAGAGAGAGAGAGAGAGAGAGAGAGAGGAGAGAGAGAAGAGAGAGAAGAGAGAAGAGAAAGAGAGGAGAGAGAGGAGAGAGAGAAGAGAGAAGAGAAAGAGAGGAGAGAGAGGAGAGAGAAGAGAGAGAGGAGAGGAGAGGAGAGAGAGAGAGGAGAGAGAGAGAGAGAGAGAAGGTCAACTGTATCTTCCCCCACCCAGGATCCTTCCTGGGTTTCACCCTCTCTTTGTCTCTCTTTCTCGCCTGTGCCTGTCCCACTGCTCCCCACACTATCTCTCTCAACAGGGAAATCCAAGTTCTTAACTCTGCTCCACTTGACACTGAGTCAAACCTCAAATATCTCCATTTTACTTAAAGACCAAGTCCATGCTATCCACAATGAAGGGTTCTACGTGGGTCCCTTGGGACCTATAGAGGCTTTGTACTGGAGTCTAGTTTCCACAGAAGGCAGTGGGTGTCAGCATCAGTGCTATGACAATTGCTTATCTCCACAACCCTTTAGTAGGAGTGGAGCCCATCCTGGAACAATGTTATTAGCCAGCTGTCCTTAAATGACAGATGCAAGAGCCATTGAAAATAACCAAAAAAGAGGCCATCTGGAGGCAGGTGTGAGTGAGGAACAAGTTGGAAGAGAAAGTACCCTTCAGAGTAACTGCCCTGAGACACAAAACTGATAGCAGAGCCGTTCCCTATCCATGTCTCTGAAATGACAGTGCCTCTTCTCTATGGAAGGAGTAAAATGTTCTCTTTATCTGCTATTTTATAATGGGTTGTCTTACTCTTCTAATTATAAAATAAACACTTCAGGAAAGTATCGGAAACTTTTTTCACGAACACAGGTACCGGATTAACCTGTTTTATTTGGAGCAAATTAATTGTTCATTATTTCACATTATAAAAAGGAACCACACACGCATATGCATTCACAAATTAGATCATCTTTATCGGACATCAATATACCTTTTTAAAAAACATATTTTCTCATATCAATATAGTTATATGCTGATTGCATTTTGAAATAGAGAAGCTGGCAATAGCTTCTTCAGATAGTAGACCTCAAGAACTGACATTGGAAAATTAAGAACTGTTTTGTATTTTGCAGGTGGATTTTGCTGGAGAGATTAGCGTTAGTACAAATGAAAAGGCTGTTGACATAGCTTCAGCATGATAGTTTGGAATACCAGGTGATTCGAACTAGATTCATCATTTTAAGTTAACTAAGGACAAATACCATCTAACATGTAAACACTGTATTTATAAAATAAAAGTCTTCCAGGAAATAAAGGAAATCATCAAACTATTAGTTTCAAGGTAGCTGTAACCAAAAGTTCTCCAAAATCTTCATAGAATTTTCATTGCCAAATTTAAATGCCAGAAGGTCTAGGTCCAACATACTGTCATTGCGATCACAGGACTGACGAGGCTGTGGACAGTTGTTTGTAGGGTCTCGGTGGGACTTTTCTATTGGGCCTGGAGATTTGCAAGCAAAGGCAAGGCCCTCATTACCCTCCTCTGCCCCATGTGATCAGCCACAGGGGCAATTTGGATTGATTTGGAATTTCTTATGATTTTTAAATGCCAAGGCTCTAGAATAATAAATGATTTTCCTACACAAATAAGGCAGTTTTAGACATTCCCTGTAAGTGCCTGTTGAAAATAAATGTGAACTGCTCTCTTCTGCAGCAGTAAAGCACATACCTAAAAAGTTGTTTTCCATTGTACTGCACTATAACTTTGGAATTCTGCCACCACATTATTCAAGAAATACATGGTATAACTCTTAGGGAATCTAGTTTAAATATGGAAAGTTTAACATCAGCTGCCATTATGTCCCTTTCCATTTCTTTACAAAATAAATAATAATAATAAAATCCAAAGTTCCAGCAGCCATTGCATCAACTTCTATCCACCAATCACATTGTCTCCAGTGGTCTTGGTTTTGCCTCGTTCAGCAAGCAGATGATTTAAGGATTTCACTTTCTAGATTTTCTTTGTTAAAAAAGGGGGATAAGAGGAGAGGGAGGGGAGGAGAGGGACAAAGAAAGAGGGAAAAATTTTATTCATGTAATCTTACAAAATAAATATAGATATGATATACATTGAACAAGTCTAACAAGAATTCTGATAACATAAAAAATGTATGACATATTGACGATTTCTTGGGATTTTCTTTAATTGCCAAATCCTATGTGCAACTAACATAGCACTCAACACAATTCATATAGGTTCTCCAGCATCTTTTTGATAAAACTCTCACAAAAATAAGCATAAGGTGAAAGATATTTCTGGCTTGACCTTGGTAGACACAAGCTAGGATGCATTCCCATGCTCTCTTTAAAGACACAAATGTTCCTAAATATTAGTTGTGCCACCTGTGATGCTGAAAAGCTGAAGAATATATTGTTGCAGATTTTTCTGAGAGGCAAATATTGAGATAATATAACACCTTATGAATTCATGTCATCGCTGATGTTAAGAGAGAAGTGTATCATAGGGATATGGCATGGCATTGACTTGTGGTCAGCACTTCACAGAAATTAAAGCAATGTGTGTTATCTATCAAACACCTATTACACCTCTGCAGCAGACAGCAATCTGTGGGAAAGCCCCATCAGAATCATATGCTACAGGCACAGCATGCTGAACTTGGATATCCAGTCCCATGTGAGAAAAGAAGCCATGATACCAATAATCCTCCTTCATGATATCAAGAGAGAAGCAAATATTAAAATATTTAACATTTAATAATCAATATTTAACAATAACTAAACAATTTAATAACAATAAATATTTAACAATAGTACCAATTTCTAGGTTCGTTTCTGAAGCCATCTTTTAAATAAGCATATGATTAAACTATTGATGAGATAGTAAGCAAGAATGAAATTCAGTCTGCCAGAAGGCAATGCATACTCAACCATGCTATAGCAGAGAGAGAGAGAGAGAGAGAGAGAGAGAGAGAGAGTGACAGACAGTAAGAGACAGAGAACTACCTGAAACAAAGGTAGACAGTTGTAAATGTATTAGGCTTTAATGGTCTTTGACAAAACTCAAGGCACATAGGAAAATAAGTTGAGAGGTGAAGGAATCACATGATGAGGTGAATAGAGTCTTTAAGAGGAACAGAATTTCAGATCAGTCTCTGTAGAGGAAGAGGGTGAGGTTGATAGAAAGGTAGTCTCGGACAGATTTCAGGTCAGTCTGTCATTCCAGGGGCCACACTGCACCCGAATGTGGGGCTGTGTATACCACACAGCTCAGTGTCCACTGAAAGCTAACTCTGGACTCTTTTCAGATCATGGTCAAGCCCTGTGGGGCCCTGACTTGCACATCTACACTATCATCTTTAAGGCATACTTGCATGGGCCCATGGTATCCATTCTCTGTAGAGAAAATGACCTCTGGAATAGGGGTCCCCAAACTACGGCCTATGGGCTACATGCAACCCACTGAGGACATTTATCTGGCCCACTGGGTTTTTTTGCACCAAAAGCTAGTCCATAGTTCCCATTGAAATACTGATAATTTTGTTGATTTAACTTTACTTGTTCTTCATTTTAAATATTGTATTTGTTCCCATTTTGATTATTTACTTCAAAATAAGATATGTGCATTGTGCATAGGAATTTGTTTACAATTTATTTTTAAACTGTACTCTGGCCCTCCAATGGTCTGAGGGACAGTTTAAAAATAAATTGAAAACATGGCATGGTCCCTGTTTAAAAAGTTTGAGGACCCATAAATTGTAGGAACAGCAATGCCATGTTTTCAATTTACTACTTATTCTAATATCACAGCCTATTATTACCTTGAATTTTGATCACTAAATTTGCTTTTGAGTTTTGAAGAAATAAATTTGATTTGTTCATTTAAAATAATCCATTGTATAGACCATGCCTTAGGATATAAATCTAACTTATATAAAACCACAAGTGTAAGGATCATCAGAAGCACCCTATCAGATCACTATGCAACAGAGGTCAAAATTGACTCTAAGAAGAAGCAATGGAAAAAAATCAAACACCTGGAGATTAAACAACATGCTGCTCAACAATAGCTGGATCAAAGAGCAACTCAAGGAAGAAATAAAAAGATTCCTGAGACAAACAATAATGAAGAGACAACTTGTCAAAATTTGTGAGACACAGTGAAAGCAGTAATTAGGGGGAAACTCATAGCAATATAGGCTTACTACCATTGATCCATAGGCTCTTCCAAACCATTGAAAAGACAGGAACCCACCCCAACTCCTTTTATGAGGCTAATATCACACTCAATCCCAAAGATGGCAAAGACAGGACCAAGAAAGAAAACTACAGACCAATCTCACTAATTAACATAGATGCAAAAATTGTCAACAAAATTTTAGCAAACCTAATCCAGCACTACATCAGAAAGATTATACACCATGACCAAGTGGATTTCATCCCAGAGATGCAAGGTTGGTTCAACATACATAAATCAATCAACATCATACACCACATCAACAACACAAAAAAAAACAAAAAACACATGATCATATCAATCGATGCAGAGAAGGCATTTGACAAAATTCAACACCCATTCATGTTGAAAACACTCAGCAAAATAGGGTTAGAAGGAACCTTCCTCAAGATAGTTACAGCTATCTATAAAAAGCCCACAGCCAACATTATCCTCAATGGCAAAAAGTTGAAAGCATTTCCACTAAGGTCAGAAACTAGACAAGACTGTCCACTGTCTCCACTCTTATTCAATATAATCTTAGAAGTCCTAGCAATAGCAATCCGACAAGAGAAGGGAATCAAAGGAATCCAAATTAGGAAAGAGGAACTCAAACTATCCCTTTTTGCATATGATATGATGATATACATAGAAAACCCTAAAGAGTCCACAGTAAAACTTCTAAAAACAATTAACCAATACAGCAAAGTGGCTGGCTACAAAGTCAATACACAAAAGACAGTAGCATTTCTCTATACAAATAATGAAGTAGAGGAGAGATTAAGAATTCAACTTCATTTAAAATAGTAACAAAAAACATTAAGTACCTAGGAATCAACCTTACAAGGGAAGTGAAGGACTTATACCAGGGAAACTTCAAAACACTTCAGAAAAAAATTGAAGAGGATCTAAGTAAATGGAAGAACATCCCAGGCACATGGGTAGGTAGAATCAACATAGTCAAAATGACTATCCTACCCAAACTCTTATATAGATTTAATGCAATTCCCATCCAAATTCAGACATCATTCTTTAAAGATTTAGAACAATCAATCATAAAATTCATCTGAAACCACAAAAGACCCAGGATAGCCAAACACATACTAAAAAACAAGAAGCTGATGGCATCTCGCAACCTAACCTGAAGCTATACTATAAAGCCATAGTGATCAAAACAACATGGTACTGGTACAAGGACAGAGCCTCAGACCAGTGGGTTAGAACAGAATTTCCAGGCATAAGCCCCCAGACATATAGTCAACTAATATTTAACAAAAGAGCCAAGAACTTGAAATGGGACAAAGAAAGTCTTTGCAACAAATGGTGTTGGTACAACTGGAAAACCACCTGTAAGAAATTGAAAATTGACCCATACCTCACCCCGTATACAAAAGTCAACTCAAAATGGATCAAAGACCTCAAAATCAGACCCAAAACCATAAAGTTTATTGAGAAAAATAGGCAGAACATTCAAAGACCTATATATCAAAAAGTCTTTGATGATAGATTGCCAATGGCAAGAACTTTAGCATCAAACATAAACAAATGAGACTACACCAAACTAAAAAGCTTCTGCATGGCAAAAGAAACCATACTTAACACAAGAAGACAGTTAACTGAATGGGAAAAAAAATCTTTGCACTCACCTTGTCGGATAAAGGGCTGATATGCAGAATATACAAAGCACTCAGAAAGATGAGCTCCACAAAACCAAATAAAGCCATAGAAAAATGGGGAGATGAAATGAATAGACACTTCACCAAAGAAGATCGAAAGATGGCCAACAAACACATGAAAACATGTTCATCTTCACTCATCATTAGGGAAATCCCTCATCATTAGGGAAATCCAAATCAGACAACAATGAGGTACCACCTTACACCAGTGAGGATGGCTCACATTAAAAATAATGGGAACAATCTATGTTGGTGGGGTTGTGGTATGAAAGGCACTCTCATCCACTGCTGTGGGAATGCCCCCTAGTCCAACCCTTATGGAGAACAGTCTGGAGAGTGCTCAAGGAACTCAGAATTGAGCTGCCATTTGACCCAGCAATTGCTCTCCTCGATATCTACCCACAAGTCGGAAGGACATCCATCCCAAAATATGTATGTACCCCACTATTTATCGCAGCACTCAGTATAATAGCCAAGTCTTGGAACCAACCTCAATGCCCAACAACAGATGAGTGGATCATTAAGATGTGGTACCTATACACAATGGAATACTACATGGCAGTCAGAAATGATTCAATCACAGACTTTGCAGCAACATGGATGGACCTAGAACATATTATGTTAAACGAAGTAAGCCAGAAGATGAAAGATAAACACAGAATGATAGCACTATTCTGAAGCACCTAGAAACTACACCATATATACAACTAATATTCAAAGATCAACTAACAGGATTTAAGAGGGTAGAAACTCCAAACACTGTAACATCACACATATACTGGGGAGTAGTGCCCAAAACACATGAAAGAGGAAAAACATAAACTCTCAGCCACACATTATAGCATAAAGAAACCAGCAACAGAAGAATCAGCAGCGTAGAGAGAACAGGTATGTAATCAGCCTGTTACTACAAATAATAATCTCTTAGGGATCTTATACAAGATTACAGGTAAGGAATACCACAGGAAATCACTGACTCCAATGGGAGCATTTCAAAATAATATGTGTTAATGCCTTAAGCTTACTATATTTAAAGTAACCTCTCAGCTTTTCTGTCCACAGGCGTTCTTGGATACAAAGGATGGACAACCTAACATGGCATCTCAGAGCTAAGCCACACGAGATACCATACCCAGGTTGCGTTATGAAATTGACTTGATAAAACTCTTTTACATACCCTTTATCTCAAGGTTATACCTTCTTTTAGGACTTGAAGCATGTGACCAGCCAGACCACCGAAGCAGCAACTGTGACCTACAGACTTATACTACGGGGCCTACTCATCGAACATATTCAAGCAAAATAACATGCCCGCGCTCTTCTCTCCTCTCTTCTCACTATTACTTATTTTTTTTCTTTTTCTTTTTCTATTTAATCTTATTTTCTCTTTTCTTCTTTTCTGCCCCTTCTATATACTTTCTCCTTTCTCCCTTCTAGGATTCCTACTATCCCTTCACCCCTCAATCCTATCCAGATTTTCCACCTTATTAAAACTCATCACCCTCAGTTCTTAATCTATTAGGCATCAAGACTGACCTCCTACCCCAACGAACAAGTACCCAGCACCCAAGCAAAGAGACATCCACTCAAACTCACATCTCATCCCCGGCAGGAAAAGACAACCAACACCCCTGCTGACTCATGCTGTGTGGCCCTCCCTACCAACTCTTCCTAACGTGGACTGTTGCTGGATACCGGACTTAGCCCTAAAAGGACTCCCAATGCAAAAACTCTACCCAAGACCCCCCTGCCTCAAATCTTTTAGCAATCTCAAGAAGGGCAGAGTGTGTGATGAAAAGGTGCCTGGGAACCCACACCTCACAAGAAAATCTCAAAAGACAATGGGGAAACCTATACTTCCATCATAAGTATAAGACCTGTATAACACTACCTCTTTATTTATTTTTTTATTTCATTTTACTTAAAATCATTTTTCTCTATACATATGTAAGTAAATATATTTTTTTATTTCTATTTTTATCTTTTTTGGTGTGTGACTTGTTTCTCTGTTCTTCTCTTTCCACCCCCAAATGCACCGGCAATATAATAAAGCACCATTTCTTCCTGCAAAGGCATACTAAAAAAGGGGAAATCTCACGTATATAAACAAGCTCTTATCTACTAGGGATAAGAACTCATACTTATTTACAATACAGAGGAATTTCCCACCTTGAAAATATGTCATGTGGGCCCATCGTAGACTCCAGGAGATTAGACACCGACCGTCCAGCCTTGAACCCTGAACCCCAGACATAGAAATGACACAGTTCTTCACAACAGCTACAGGAACTAAATTCCATCCAGGACATCCTGAATACTGCTCGAACACCAACATGTGCCAGTTCTAATATGATATCCTGACAACGAGGAAATTTGGAACAAATGGACATAAAAACAGGTTATCCTACTTCACCAATTAATGATAAAACAAAATCAGAAGACTTGTCACACTTTGGGCTATGCAAAAACCAAGAACATGATCTACAGATGACTGGCTGATAGAACCATGACCGGGCAGTATGTATTCTCGGACCAACAAGAAAGCCCTAGACTAGGGTTTGTTCTACGACCTGCACAACAACCATGTATATAATTCCAGAGACCTGACTGAGGCAATTGCAACTGAATGGGTCTTCTGAAAACATAACAAAAGACGACATCCCAGGCTCCATCCGAGGTTCAGCGTAAGGGCCAAGACCACCAACCACAGAAGACAAATTAAAATGACACTGAGAAAACAGAACTTCTAAAATCACAAAGAAAGACTTCATCATAAGTTCCACTCCTTGACCTGTGCAGAGACTGAGATCTCTAGATATAGAGGTCTGATTTTATCATCCAGATTGGAGCAGAAGTCTTCCATACACCACAAAAGCACCAAGGGGAGAGTAAATGAACTTGAAAGGAGTCTATAGATAATCCCATGACAATATATTTCAAGGGTTGAGAAACCCTGTATCTCTTAGGCCAAGGGGATTCCCATTTCGAATGACCCCAATATTTACTGTGCCTATGCAGGAGGTGGGGGGGAAAAAGAAAGAAACCAAAAACACAAAATAATCTTTTTTTTTCTTTTATCTAGTTTTTGTCAATTTCTTTGTTTTGGGTGTATATTAAAGTAGTTGTCCACTTTTTTATTCATATATTTTTTCTTTCTTCTTTTCTTTTCTTCCTTTTTGCGCTGTCATGTTTTTTATCTCATGACCATGACAATTATGTGGTGTATATCTTTATTGCTGCAGTGCTCACTGTATATCTTATTTGATACTTCTTTTTGAACTGTTGTGGTGTTTCACCTTCCTTTTTCCCCTTCGTCTCTCAAACTGAGGAGGAGAGCCTCTAGAAGGACTCTGCCCATAGTCGGCATAGTTGATTTCTACCCCATTTTATTACTTTTCTCTTCCTCAAACAAAACCACATAACTTGAACTATCTAGTCCCACCTCCCAATTAGAGGGGGAAGTAATGGAGGTACCAAGACCAAACAGTTATAAGATCACTAAGTAATAAACTAGACACAGAGGGGACCACTCATTCTAGCAGCCCCAGGGGTGAGGGTGGAGGATATGGGAGGCAGGATGGGAATAGAGGTGGAGGGAGGACAATTCAGTGATGGGAATTCCCCTGATTCAATATTAATATGTACCTGGAATATTACTGTGAATGATATGTAAACCACTATGATTAAAATAAAAATTATATTAAAAAATAAAATAAAACAATCCATTGTAAATAAATGTATTTAAATAAATGAAATTTGATGACTTTAAAAAATACATCTTCATTTGTGGGCATCAACGGTTGACTGAAGTATAAAATAAGTCAGATAGTATAGCAGTCTCTATTTAGAAAAAGGTCAAGCATAGAGTTTCTGCTAAAAGAAACATTTTGGAAAACTATTAAAATTATTAATGAATTGGGGCTAGAGTGGTGGCACAAGCAGTAGGGCTTTTGCCTTGCATGCACTGACCTAGGACAGACCGCGGTTTGATCCCCCAGCATCCCATATGGTCCCCCAAGCCAGGAGCGATTTCTGAGTGCATAGGCAGGAGCATCACTAGGTGTGGCCAAAAAAAAAAAAAACAAAACAAAATTAATTAATTATGGGGCCAGAGTGATAGTACAGCAGTTCTTGCCTTACCAAGGACAACCCTTGTTCAATCCCCAGCATCCCATGTGGGACTTTCAGTCCTGCCTGTTGAGTTCTGAGTGCAAAGCCAGGAGTAACCCCTGAGCATTGATGGGTGTGGTTCCCAAACTAAAAAATTTATATCTAGATAGAAAGATAGATGAATTAAGTAGAACATGTTTAAAAGAAAAGTTGCTAACCTGTTCTGATTCCTTTCAGGATAGTTCAGGCCCTAGTGAAAGAACAAGTTTGGCATGCAAATTACCAGGCATGTAATGTAAAGAAACAGGCCTGAAATGTAAAGAGACCTAAAGGCATGTCATATGGTCTCTTATATGCCAGGAATGATCCCTGAGCACAGAGCCAGGAGTAAGTTCTGAACACCACCAAGTATGATCCAACACCCGCCCCCCAACCCTCACCCCTAAAAAAGAAGAAAGGCAAATAGTAGGAGACTAGAGACCATTTAGAACACCACCTGGAAGGTACACAAAGAGTCTAGAAATGTGTTAACTAGACTCCTGATTCTAAACTCAGTTCTGCAGTCATGTTTCTGAACTGACATCTGGGTCCCCATCTTTTGGAGTCCCTAGAGAGTCATGACTGTGTATCTCACTAAGCTAATTTTTCAAAGGGTGCAGTGACATCCGATATCTCCTCTGCAATCTAAGTCCCTGAATGTAAACAGTGCCCAGAAGAAAATACAGCTGCTGGGATTAGTTATAGCTAGTTCCAGTTTACCAGTTATGCCCTCAGGTTGCAGTGTCTTGGCCATGACCAAATCATCTTCCAAAAAGAATCCCCATGATAGAGGGCCAGGGGATCACAAATTCTTCCTCAATACAGACATGCTCATTCTTTATGCAGTATTTCAGTGGGAGACAAGAGCACTGAAAGAAGATAAACACTCTTCCCGTACCTTGGACTACTTACCCGGAAGCCTTCCGAGGCTGTGTGTCTTTGCTTCCACTGCTCTTTGGATCAACCAAATTCCGGGAATTGCTTGGCTGGGCAGAGTTAGAAGAAAAGGAAGTGGAAGAGCTGCTGGTGTTCTGTGACGGAAATGAATCCTCTGTAGAAAACAGGCCACACAGACATAATGAACACACTCGGAAACCTGTTAGTCTAAGCAAGGTTCCCGACAGGGACCATTTTTTCCCCCTTCAAATCAAGTTTTATTGAGATCTGAGTTATACAACACAAACTGCATTGACATGTCTATACCCATGAAGTCACCACGATACAAGAGCAAACACAGCCCTTATTCTAAGCATGTGATGCTCTTGATCTGAATGTCTCTTTCCTTGGCTCTCTCCCCTCTCTGCACAATCTTTGATCTGCCTCCTGGCACTGTCATCAATCTACATTTTTTAGAACTTAATGGAACATTTTCTAGAACTTTCTACATTTTCTAGAACAGCATATAATTTGGGTGGGGGGGTTGGACACCTTTCATTCTGCATAATTATTCTGAGATCCTCAGTGCGCCTGTGCCTATCAATACTGTTCCATTAGATGAGCATGTCACCATGTGTTTATCTGTACTCTGATATCTGTATTGGTTTTTGGGCCACACCCAGTCACTCTCAGGGGTTACTCCTGGCTAGGCACTCAGAAATTGCCCCTGGTTTGGGGGACCATATGGAACACCGGGGGATCAAACTGTGGTCTGTCCTAGGTTAGCCACATGCAAGGCATACTCCCTACCACTTGCACCACTGCTCTGGCCCCAGACTCCCTTGTTTTTATGTGCCATGATTAAAGTAAATAGCCTTGGGGTAGGATTGATCATATAGTGGGTAGGGTGTTTGCTTTGAAGACACAGGTTTGATAACTTGTCACATCATGCAGCTAGATGTCTCCATATAGGGGAAACTAGCCCACCAGATGTGTCAATTGACTTTCCTGGTGCAGTGAGCTGAAATTCCCCCAAGAAATATTTTAGCCAGGAGGCACAATTGGTGGATGTTAATTATGCCCCTATGTGGATTACTGGCAATATTTCTGATATTCATGACATGATAGTGACATCGCAATTTCTTATTATTTGGCACATTCTCTCCCTTGTAAAAACTAAGGTAGAAATAGGGCCTCTATCAATTTCTTTTTCCCAGAGAAATTTCCACACCAAATAAGACAGGCTTGGTCTCTTTCTGTCAGCCTATTTACTTCTAAAGGCCAAATC